>NT_033778.4:749031-1472350 GCF_000001215.4 Drosophila melanogaster
GAATTCGTCGGAGGTTGCTTTCCAGCGAATACCGAGGGTTTTGGCAGTACTTTCTGCATCGATCTCGAGAAAATCAGTATTTAAAAGATGGTTGCTCTGAATGGCCGCTAAAACTTCCTTTTGGTTGGAGGTCCATTTTCTCAATGGAAATCCGGCAGAATTCAGCGCGTTTTCGGAGCTCTTGCACCATGAGCTGAGCTTCTTCCGTGGAGTCCGCTCCGGCTAAAACATCATCCACATACATGAAATTTCGAATGACATTGCTAGCTTTTGGATGGCTGAGTTTTACGTCAGCTGCTAGCTGCTGCAGTACTCGGATCGCCAGGAAAGGCGCGCAATTGACTCCAAAGGTTACTGTTTTCAGTTCGAAATCTCTGATTTCCCCTCTATTGTTACGGAAAAGTATTCGCTGGAATGGAGTGTGTCTCGGATCTACCCAGATCTGCCGATACATTTTCTCGATATCGGCGTTGAACACGTATCGGAAATAGCGCCACTTCAGAATTTGAATGGTCAAGTCGGACTGTAAGACAGGGCCAGCATGAAGGATATCATTTAAACTGGTACCATTCGATGATGGGCTGGAGGCATTGAATACTACACGGAGTTTAGTAGTTACGCTCTCCTGTTTTAAGACGGCGTGATGTGGCATATAATAGGCGTTGAAATCATGCGTAGGAAGAACTTGTCGCATGTGCTTTAAGTCGAGATATTCCTGGATCACCGAATCGTATCTCGCTTTCAAGGCCTCATCTCTTTTTAGACGCTGCTCATTTCTTAAGAACTGAGCCAACGCGAAAGACCTAGAATGTCCTAGCCCGGAACCGATATGTTCGGGGTCGCGAAAAGGCAGAGTAACGACATATTTGCCGCTCTTGTTTCTCGTGGTCGTTTGAAGGAAATTCTTCTCGCACATGGAATCGGATTCTTTTACCAACTTTGTTGGTATATCCTCCACCTCCCAAAATTTTGTGAGGATTTTGTCCAGTGAATTATCGTACGCGTGGGAGATCTGTGTCGAAAAAGAGGAAATTCTGCTTTGGGCTGAGGCTGGCACTGGCCCAGTTAGTACCCAGCCGAAAATGGTCTCTTGCCCCAAGAGAGAGCCACAGATGTTGGTTTTTGCTCCACTCAGAAGCACCGAAGGCAGGATGTCGGCTCCGATAAGTACATCTATTTGTACGCTCTCATAGAATTTTGGAACCGCCAGTGGAAAATCGGGAAGATCCCGAAGGAAATTTTGCGGAATTGGGTAGGAAGGCAGATTTCCGGCTAGTTGAGGGAGGACATAGGCCGTCGTCTCCAACTGCAACGCGGGCCTAGTCGGAGATCGGATGGTGAAACTGCAGAGCTTCTTGGACTGAGCAGCTACTGTTTGGTTTAAGCCCGAGACTTGGGCTTGAACCACCTGGAATGGCAATCTAATTAGATTGAACAGTCGCTCGGTTATGAATGTCGCTTCTGATCCGGAGTCGATCAGTGCGCGTGCCTTAAAGTTTGTGCCAAGATGGGAGATATTGATTATGGCAGTGCCAAGAAGGATAGCTCTTGAGCCCGTGGCGAAATAATTTTGAACACCGGCTTGCTCATTTGGAACGAAATTGGCCTGATTAGCGGAAATTGGCATTGCAGGATTTGAAGGACTTGAATTGCTGGAACAGAGGTTGTTTCGGTGCAACAACGTGTGATGCCGGCCACGGCAAGTAAAACAATTGTGAGTGCTTTTGCACTCACGAAGCTGATGTCCCGTTGCGAAGCAGTTTAAGCATAACTGCTTCCGTTTAATGTAGGCTGACCGGTCGTCAACCGACATTTGGAGAAACCGCGGACATACACGGACAGGATGGTTCTCCTTGTTGCACAAGTCGCAACTTTTCAATTTTGGAGCCACATTCGCCTCGTAGGAATTTAATTTTCTAGAGGGCCCACTTGAGTTTATCGCTTTGGAATGCGACTAACTCGGTACGGACGGTCTCACATCATCAATTGCTTCTAGGGTTCGATGACGTTCTGTGAGGAAGGTGTTCAGCTCTCCCCATGTCGGGATGTCGGCTTTCTTATGTAACGACTGCTCCCATAAGGAGAGAGTTATCTTCGGGAGCTTGGATGAGCACAGATATACCAGCAGGCAGTCCCAGTTCTCAGTGTTGATGCCTGACAGTTCTAAGGCAGTCAAGCAACCTTGAACAGTACTTTGCAGTACCTTCAAGGCCGCCCCAGATTCCTGTGGTATCGACTGCACATTAAACAGTATTTTCAATTGACTGTTTACCAACAATCGTTTATTTTCGAAACGCTCTATCAGGTTTTCCCACGCAGAGCGGAAACCCTCGTCGGTGAGAGGCGAAATCGAAACTATGGCATGCGCGTCGCCACTTGTCTTGGCATTTAATTGGAATAACTTTTCAACCGGAGTCAGCCGTGGATTATTAATATAAATGGCTGTGAAAAGATCCCGGAAAGTCGGCCAGCGAAGATAGTCGCCTGCGAAAACTTCTGTATAGCATGGAGGCAACCGACAGCCAGAGGAAATGTAGGCCTGGGGCGCAGCGTTCGCGGTTGGGATGGACTGAGAAGTGCCCTGCTCGATTTTATCAACGAGCTGGGCAACACACCTTTCATAGACTGAATAGCAATAACTGTATTTAGCCCTGAGAATAGGCATGTTGCTTGCTGCCGCTTCGCCTGCTGACACAAGGCACTCTGAGCAGAGATCGTATTCCTTCTCAACCTTGTCCCATAGGGTTCGGACTTGGTCGCGACGGACGCCAAGCATAGTGACGGTTGGAGCTGCGGATTCCGGAGTGTTGATATGAGCCTCAAATTCGCTTAAGCGGTCAGAAACCGAAATGAATTTGGCTAGCGCTAGATCTGAAGCAGCCATATTTTTAGCTGTGCGCTGTACAGTGGCTTTGGATGGGGTAGCACAGTCGTCGGAAATCTGCGCAGGCGTTCTCACCGAAATGCTTGGGATTCTTGGACTCTTGGGCCCTTGTGGTGAAAAAATAGACCTGGGCTTGTCAGCGGACAATTTCTTCTTATCGTCCCCGATGGGCATAATCGAAGAAATGCGAAATGGAAGGGAAGCCTGTCAAACTTTTGAAAAAGTAGACAGATTCCTCAGACTGCACTTAATAATTTAAGTGGTGTAAAACTTACGAAGTGGAAACGCCGTAGTTTAGACTAATCGGACAGGTGACTCGGAGTGAACAGCGAATTGTATAAATGACCTGTGATCTATGGTAATTGGGTCCACCTTATTTACGGTTAAAACCCTTGGAATGTGGAACACGGTGATATAAAATGTTTATTAGAACGAAGAAAATTTTATTCTTTTATTTACAACTGGAAACGGAGAACATGGAATGACTGGAATTGAAGTCTCCGCGTTGTAAATACTTCTAAAACACCCACAAACTAATATCCAAGCAATACGAAAATGAAATATTTGTCGGGTGAACGACTTGTATGTGGCGGTCGTATTATTTATTTATCGACAATTATTTTTTTTTTTGAAAACTTTCAAATTAAAAAATAATTTAATAAATATTGAAAATGTTTAATTTAATTTAAAATTTATTTATTGTTCGGAAATTAATTTGGAAATTTACCGAAAAACATTGATGGAAAATAAAACGCCTTTTCCGCGTCGGCACTTGGAATAAATTTTATTTGTGGTTTGCATTTGCCGACGGGAAACAATCTAAACTTTAGTAAACTTTGGTTATACGCCTTTTCCGCCTCGGCACTTGAGACACAGGCGATTTAAACTTTGGTAAACTTTGGTTAAAGGGAATGCAGATAATCTGCGCAATGTATGTCGGTACGATATGTAATGTATATGGAGATGTATATGTATATGTATGTATATGGAAATGTATATGTATATGTATGTATATGGAGATGTAATGCATGCAATGTATATGGGTAAATGGCGGGAAAATATTTAATTAATATTTTCCTTGGAATGGCCAGCGGGTATGTGTTGTTTGTTGTTTGTATGTATAGCAGAGCAAATTGTATTGAGCGGACTGCGGAGTTAAAGCAAAACAAATGTGTTGAAAAAAATTTGGCTTGCGTTGGACACAGTGAAACGAGAACGGAATGTTTGCCACTTTTGGCAGAGCTTTGGACTTTAGAAATTTTCACTGAACTTGGCACAAATTAATTTCACTTTTCCACATTTGGAATTTTGCACTGTTCGGATGAATATTTAAATATATTCGGAAAATGGGACTTAGAATTTTAGAACGGTGGGTAATATGGCGGCGCCCGTGAAAATGGATAATAGATAGTAATTTCCTTTAATTGCCTTTTGTCGGAGAAATCCGTTAGATCTGACAATAAATCTGACAGCAAATTGAACGAAATTGGATGTTCGAACCTTTGCTGCAGACCGGCAATTAAAAGGTATGGAGATTTCGTACTTATCTTATAAGTTGGTCGCTGAAGGACAAACTTGAAAAATCCAGGATATCCGGCTCGAAGGACCAAAATGTTGGGGTGATGGGGGGTGCTGGTCCTGGAAAATTCCTAGTTTGCTGAAAAAAAGACCACTCGAAAAAACACTCGAAGACTTGTAGAATTAGAGCGGGCGCGACCGGGCGTATGTTTTATTGATCGTGGTTAGTTTTACACTCAAGCTTATTCTAATGCGTTGGGTTCTCCCAAGCGCAGCGGAGACTCCTCGGAGACTCTGTGGTGAAGAGCGGGAGAGCGTAAGAGGTAGTGGAGAACGTAAGAGGGAGCGGAGAGCGGGTGACAGTCCAAACCCCGTAACTCGAACATTCCGCCCCCCTTGCAATCACTGGGGTTGCAACATAGCCATCCTACGGCAAGCTGCAGGCACCGGACACGATCCACCCAAACACGGTCTTTTGAGCGACCGGCATTCCCTCGTCGAAGGTCAGGAATCCGGATTGGATAACCTTAGGATAAATGTCTGCTCCTAAGACCATGGATACGGTAGCAGGCCGATGGAACCCGTCATCCGCCAGCATGATGTCCCTGTACTTGGACACTACGGTGTCGCTCAATGCCCGGACAGGTGTACGGATCCGCACCCTGGGCTCGATCTTGAGCACGACCTCGAGCTTCGTGTTCGCGTCGATCCTGGAGCGAATCGTCGTCGTGCAGACCTTCTCGTCGCCAACATTGGTCATCGAAAGCTTAAAGGCTGACGCCAACGAAGCGTCGATGCAGCTCATGGGGCTGCACGGATCGATGAGTGCTGCGGTCTCGAAGGTCTTCGTCCCGGTCTCCAACTTGACCAGCGCTGTGGGAAGGATGTTCACGCTGTGGCGTTGCAGCAGCGACGAGAGCGATGGGCCTGGCGTCGTCGATTCCGGTCGTCGTGGCGGTGAACTCCTACGCTGAGTTGGCGGATTGTGCCGGCGGGAACGTTGGGACGACGCCGAAGCTGCTTGCCGGGTTGGCACCGGTTGGCGACGCGAGCGCTCTCGCGACCGCGACAGCGAGCTTACCTGCTCGTGCATGTGGAGCAGCGTGTGGTGGGATCGGTCGCACTTCTTGCAACGATCACCGCTTCGGCAGTCTCCCGTGGAATGCTCGTGAGCGAGGCAATTGGCGCAGTATTCGTTAATGAGGACTGCTCGCAAACGCTTTTCAGCGCTGAGCTTTAGGAACCTCGCGCACTTCCGAAGAGGATGGATACCGCGGCAGACTCGGCATCGGTAGGATTGAATACCTCGGGTACGTCTGCTCTCCACGGCACGAGCACTGCGTGCGTTTTGTTGACGAGGAGCCATGCTGCGCGTAGTCGAATGTCGAAAGGAGATCGAAAACGAAATGAAAAATATCGGATGATTAGTGATAGTGAACTACAACTAAGGACGAGAGGAGCGCCTATTATTGTGGAGATTCGGAAGACTCCGTCGGCAAAAGCACCACTTTTGCCACTGGACGTTTAATAACTCCACGTGCAGTACGGATGTTTACTACACGGACGTTGCCGTCCGCTCCTGGGAAAACAGACTCAATTCTGCCGAGCCGCCACTCATTAGAGGGCAAGTTGTCGTCCTTGATGACGACCATGTCATCGATGCGTAGATTTTTGGACGGGGCCTGCCATTTAGAACGCTTGTGGAGTTCTTTGAGGTACTCTTCTTTCCATCGCACACGGAACTGCTGATGGAGAGCCTTCAAATGCTGCCACCGATTAAGAAGGGATTTCGTTTCCCCCTTTACTTCGGGTTCCACCGTGGACATAAGGGGTCCCCCGACAAGGAAATGCCCTGGCGTCAGAGCCAGCAAGTCTGTCGGATCTTCAGACATAGGAGAGAGCGGCCTGGAGTTAAGGCACGCTTCTATTTTTGCCAAGAGCGTGGAGAGCTCTTCGAACGTGTATTTTCGTGTGGCCGTGCATTTGTAAAATAGCGTCTTGAAGCTTGCTTCGCCTGCTTCCCAAAGGCCTCCCATATGGGGTGCTCCCGGAGGAATAAATTGCCATTGCATCTCTTGATGAATATAGGCATTCGTCACCGACTCTTTTACGGCTTGAAGGAAATCGCGGGAAAGGAGGGCGGCAGCGCCAACAAAGGTTTTGCCATTGTCTGACTGGACTTGACGTGGACACCCTCTTCTGGATACAAAACGAGAGAAAGCGGCAAGAAACTTCTCGGTCGTTAAGTCAGATGTAGGCTCTAAGTGGATGGCCTTGGTGGAGAAACAAACAAAAACTAACACATACCCCTTTGTAATAAGACATGCTCTTCCCGTATAGTTCTTTATATCGAACGGACCGGCGTAATCCATGCCAGTATACGTGAATGGTCGGGAGAACGATGCTCTTTCTTTGGGCAGGACACCCATCAGTTGGCTTTGCAACCGCTTTTTGTGGATCACACATACTTTGCACGAATTTACCACTGCTTTCATCAGGTTCTTGATTCTCGGAATCCAGTATTTCGACCGGATGAGGCGCACCATTAACTGGTTACCACCATGGAGAGTTATGCGATGCGTGAAATTCGCAAGGAGGCGAGAAAGCAGGCAGTTATACGGAAGAATCACTGGATGGCGTTCATTGTATTGAAGGCTTTCGGAAGCCGCCACACGGCCGCATGCCCTGATCAGTCCTTGCGGATCTAGAAACGGGTTCATGCTTAGGATGGCACTTGAACTTGGCACTGGACGCTTTTCACTTAGGCAGTGATATTCCACAGGGAATTCTCTGCGCTGAGTGTTCGAAATTAGGAACCGCTCGGCGGCGGCGATTTCAGTGGCCAGTAGATGCACATCAGATGGAGATGTCTGCTTCCTGCACCGCTGAATGAAGCGATAAACATAGGCAAGGACTCGTAGAGCTTTCTCTAGCTTGGAGAAACGTGCCAACAACTCTTCAGAAGGAGCTTTCGCGAGATGGACTTTTAGAGCACGCTTCTCCAGGTCGGTCACCGGAGCGTTGACCTGAGTTGGCCATTGGTTGCGTGGATTTTGCAACCAAGTCGGTCCGTGCCACCATAACTGGCTATCGGCTAGATCTTGGAGGGAAACTCCTCTACTTGCCAGGTCTGCTGGATTAGGCTCAGATTGAACATGAGACCAATTCTCTGTTTTTGTGGCCTGGGCGATCTTCGTCACCCTATTGGCTACAAATGTGGTCCACTGGCATGCTGGCTTGCTTAACCATGCAAGCACTATCGTGGAGTCCGTCCAACAGTAAAGTTCGGAGTTAGTCGTAGGCATCTGCGGAATGATGGCTGCAGCCATTTCGGAAAGCAATAACGCTCCGCACAGCTCCAATCTTGGGAGCGAAACCGTTTTGACTGGTGCTACCCGGGTTTTCGCGGTCAGGAGTTGCACCATAATGGTGCTGCCCACTTCTACGCGGACATATATGGCCGCCCCGTAAGCCTTTTGCGACGCATCGCAAAAGCCATGATGCTCGACCTTGAAATCTGGACGAAACGATAGCCAGCGTGGAATGCGTATCTGCTCTAACACTGAATAACTTTGAAGAAAATTCAGCCATCGCTGAAAAAGCTCATTTTGGAATGTTTTCGTCCCACCCAAGTTCCTGCAGCCAAATCTCCTGCATGAAAATTTTGGCTCGAACGATAAACGGTGCTAACCAGCCGGCAGGGTCGAACAATTTGGCAATTTGGGACAGGACTTGGCGTTTTGTAAAGGACGTTTCGATAGCCAACTCTGGCGGGACGAAGAAGAATTCGTCGGAGGTTGCTTTCCAGCGAATACCGAGGGTTTTGGCAGTACTTTCTGCATCGATCTCGAGAAAATCAGTATTTAAAAGATGGTTGCTCTGAATGGCCGCTAAAACTTCCTTTTGGTTGGAGGTCCATTTTCTCAATGGAAATCCGGCAGAATTCAGCGCGTTTTCGGAGCTCTTGCACCATGAGCTGAGCTTCTTCCGTGGAGTCCGCTCCGGCTAAAACATCATCCACATACATGAAATTTCGAATGACATTGCTAGCTTTTGGATGGCTGAGTTTTACGTCAGCTGCTAGCTGCTGCAGTACTCGGATCGCCAGGAAAGGCGCGCAATTGACTCCAAAGGTTACTGTTTTCAGTTCGAAATCTCTGATTTCCCCTCTATTGTTACGGAAAAGTATTCGCTGGAATGGAGTGTGTCTCGGATCTACCCAGATCTGCCGATACATTTTCTCGATATCGGCGGTGACCATTATAAAAACTGAAAAAGAGATACTATCGATACTGTCTACATATCATGACGATCCAATTCAAGGAGGTCATACAGGCATTACAAGAACGCTAGCGAAAATAAAAAGACACTATTATTGGAAAAATATGACTCGTCATATAAAAGAGTACATACGTAGATGTCATAAATGCCAAATGTCAAAAACAACGACACATACAAAGACCCCAATGACTCACACAGAAACCCCAACAAATGCTTTTGATATAGTGATAGTGGACACAGTTGGTCCACTACCGAAATCAGAATATGGCAACGAATACATCGTCACACTAATATGTGATTTGACGAAGTATCTAGTAACCATACCTGTTGCGAATAAGAGCGCAAATACTGTCGCAAAAGCTATATTCGAAAATTGTATACTAAAGTACGGTCCAATGAAGACGTTCATTTCGGACATGGGTACCGAGTATAAAAACAATGTAATTCAAGATATGTGTAAATATATGAAGATTGAAAATCTTACATCCACTGCATATCACCACCAGACTTTAGGGACAATCGAACGAAGTCATAGAACCATTCAATGAATACATTCGCTCATACATCTCTGCAGATAAAACTGATTGGGACGTTTGGATACAATACTTTACATATTGTTTCAACACAACACCATCAGTCATGCATAATTACTGTCCATATGAACTAGTCTTTGGAAGATTACCAAGGCAGTTCGCAAATTTTAATAAAACAGATAGAATAGAACCACTGTATAATATTGAAGATTACTGAAAGGAAATAAAATTTAGATTAGAAATAACATATAAAAGAGCTAGACTTTTGTTAGAAAAAGCTAAGTCTTATAGAAAACAACTTTATGATAAGAAAACTTCAGATTTTCAATTAAACATAGGAGATAAAGTTATACTAAGGAACGAATCGGGTCATAAGTTAGATCCAGTATATATAGGCCCTTATACTGTAGAAACCATAGAAGACAGAGATAACATAGTAATTAGAGATACAAAACAAAAGAAGCAAAAAGTACATAAGGATAGACTAAAAATATATAATCAATGAAACGTTTCATTTCACTTAAGAAAAGGTCTAATCAACCTCAAAACAAAAAAAAAACAACAAAAAAAAAATTTAATTATTTTTCCTTCTAAGAAAGTTATCGTAATTCAACATACATTTTTTGTATTATTCTGTCATTATACAAAAATGCTTTGAGACAAAACATTGCTAATAATTAATAAGAAAAATCAATATCAAAAAATTTTTCCTTTCTAAACACAATATTAATATTGAGAACTCAATGACAACATATATTACGTCATTTCTTTAAAAAGGGAGGTGTAGCATATTGGACTAATCTACCCTAAAAATACAATAAATGATTGGGTATAACATAGCGTCAATACATTGTGACACTTTGTCATAATAAATATAAATATACAAATATACAAAAAGACCACCAAAAACTACGTAAGCACTCCAGCGCCCCAGTAATACGATCTAACGCTTATACATAAGCCGATCGCGGAGCGTGGGAATACTGAGCATGCAAATTAACTTTTTGCGGTATAAATTATTTAAAAAAATAATATTTTATTTTTTAATATTTTTATTGGTGTTAAACTTTTCAACTTATCACTTTATTACAAGACACTTATCGTTATCTATTTATACACTTATGAACCGTTCTTTTAATCCTCCCGAATCAGACTGATCTTCAAATTCTGAATCCTAATCCAATCAACCTCGGCCAGAAGCTTTTCTTTGACACTTTCTGAACTTTTGATAAAAGCTTTATGCTGAAATTATTCCACTGCATTGTGAAATTCAATTATGCTGATCGATGCAGTTTTTGATTGAAGCGCAATAGTTGGCCGTGGTTTGGTCTCCAAGCGAAAGCTGTGTTTACGTTAAGTTTGGGTTATTTATTTTAGCGGGTAGCTAAGCGCTGGCAAAGGCAATGACAAAAACAAAGACAAAGGAAATGTCGACGAGATTGAGAATTGAAATTTGTTTATAAACTGTGGAAGGGTGCTATGTTTATGGGTTGGATAACTCTCCCCCTTCTAAAATGACGCGTCCCGCTTCAATATTAATTTCGTTTAAACGCTCATTCAATTCTGTTAAAAATTCTACTTCATTATTTGGTTTTTCTAGTTCTGGCCGTTTTTGTTTGGTTACAAATATATAATTTCTGAATTTTAATATTAACATAGTAATGAAGTACAAAATGATTAAAATTAGTAATATAAATGAAATTGAAATTTTCCAATTGTAAATTTCAATAAATGGGTTTAAAATATTAATGTTGTCAAGAGAAAGTTCTGAATTGTTGGATTTTATATATTCTGATATTTCCAGGTTTTTAAAATGGTTGGTAGTGATGTACTCAAGTATTTTGTTTTCTGAGTTGGTGTATGAAATATTATTTATTGTAGTTGTGCTGTTAAATGTTATTAAATATGACCCGTTTAAATGAGAATCGTTCACAATATTATTTCCATTTATTAGAATGGCACCTTCTTGAATGATATCTATATTCTTATTTTTTTCTAGAATTTTAGTGCAAATTGATTTTTCTCCATTTAGTAAACGGGTAAAACAGGTCTTATCTTTACTTATAATACAATAGTTGTTAAAAAGTTCGTTCTTAAAATTAGATAATTCATAAAAGGTATTTTCGCATTTTGCGACCTGATTACTTATTAGTAATTTTCCATCATTATGTGAAATGGATCTGGCATAGTAAATTTCGCATCTGTTTGTTATAACGGGGTATTTTATATAAATAATTAAGAGTTCTTTATGCAATACAATTTTGAATATGGAGATGTCCATTAGGTCTGCAATAATTACAGGTTGTTGTTCGTGATCTAATATTTCTTTAATGTCTTCATTATTTAAAATTTGTGTGTTGAATAAATCAATTTTGGCTACTGTGATAGTATCAATAAGGTTTTGTAAGTCAAATGTTAATAAACGTAAACGATGTTTTCGTAACGGCAATTCTTGATCAATAAAAATGTTTTTAAAGTGATCGGAAAGTGATTTGGAATTAATAATAAATTGTTGGTTATTGTTTTCAATTAAATCATTTATTTTATTCTGTATTTTAATGAAATCATCGTGATCCGGAGTTCCAGCTAACCATTTCCAAACAGTGCCTAACTCATTTATTCCCCTTTTTGATCTAGTTGGTATCAATTGTGACAGAATTAATTTCAGTATCTGTATTTCGTAAGTAATTTCCCATTTTGTCCGAATATTTGTATCTTTTCTAACATATCCTGATTCTAGATTTATTATTTCTTTATAAAAACTTAAGTTAGTTACGTGGAATAAGTCGGCATATGATTCATAGGTAAGGACATCCTTTTTGTCTTTGAACAGGAAGAATTCGTGATTGCAGGAATCAATTATTTCTGAAGTGGTTATCATTACGGTATGGTATTAGAAGTAATAAGAAATGCATTTTCTGTAATTTAATAAAATAAAAAATATGGTATTTGTTAAAACTTAATGTTGTCTTTGTGAATAGTTCTGTTTCTATTATTGATTATAACTTTGTTAGGTAAGTTTTCCTTAACAACCTGTTTTTTGTATCTAGTTTTTAGCTTATTTTTTTTGTTCGGACAAATTTACGGTAGTAGCCGGTGAGGCCTAGAAAACTTCGAAGCTCTCTAATGTTTTGTGGAATCGGATACTTCATAATTGTGGAAATTTTCTCAGGATCTGTTTTAATTACATTGTGAGAAACAATATAACCAAGAAATGCTGTTTCTAATTTAAGGAATTTAGATTTTTCTAGAGAAATTTTCATGTGTGCTTTTTGTAAAATATTAATTATTTGAATTAAATCAGTGTAATGTTGTTCAATTGTATTAGAAAAGATATCATCCATATAAACATGACAAGTTTTTCCGACTTGTTCTCTTAATATGTCATCCATTGCTCTTTGAAATATTCTAGGGGCGTTTGTTAACCCAAATGGCATTCGTAAGAATTCGAATTTTCCGTTATTTATAGAGAAGGCGGTTTTTTCAATATCTGAATTTTTCATTAAAATTTGGTGAAATCCTGATTCCAGATCAATTGTTGAGAAATATTTTGACTTCCCTAAGTTAGATAATATTACAGACGGATCTTGCATCGGGTATCTGTCAGGTATTGTGCTTTCGTTTAATTTTTATAGTCAATAACTAGTCGATGTTTTGGGGACCCATCTTCGTTTTGACCTTTTATGGACACTACTAAGACTGGTGAATTGTAAGGGCTTCTACTTGGTCTTATAATTTGTTCTTTTAGCATTCTATCGATTTCATTATTAACGAAATCTGAGACCGACATATCATAAGGATATTGTTTGCTATAAGTTGCCCTGTCATTGTCAGTATTTATTTCTCCTCCAATATCGGTACGAAAAGGAATTTGCATATTTATTTTAGAATGCTCCTTTTCAATTTTATTCATAACTTTATTTTCAAGATCTTTTATTTGATTTGAAGTTATATTTAGGTTATGAATTTTTTCTTTGTCGGACAACTCAATGACGGCGTGCTCAGGATTTGTGGATCCTAAACTTTTTGATTCAAGAATGACGGAATTAACATCGTCGGCTTGTTCAGGATTTTTCGATCCCAAACTGGCGTGCTCAGGATTTTCAGATCCCGAACTATTAGTTTTATTAATGACGGATAATTCAACGTCGGAGTGTTCAGGATTTTCAGATCCCGAACTATATAAACTGCCTTCAGCAATAACCGTTTCGGTTTTAAATACCTATTGCTCATCAAAGCGTTTTTTGATAATATATTCCTTCAATGGAAGAATATTTTTTCCTTCAATTAAACATAAATCATTTTTTTCCTCGTCAAAATATTCGAGTTTCTCTTTATTTCCCTTATACTTCATGAGTCCTTTCTCGATATCTAAATTAGCTCCAATCTTTCTTAACAGATTGAATCCAACTAATAGATCAGATTCTAGACCCTCAATTTCATAAAATAAATGTTGTTCCCCAAATATGTTTATCAAATGATAATATTTTATGATTGAATATCCATGAACAGTATATACTCTTTTGTGTATTGATAATTCTTTTTTATTCTCGTAAATACCCTTTTTTATATAGCACGCGGTGGCTCCTGTATCTATTAATATTTTCAATTGTCTTTTAGTTTTTCTGTCTACCCTTGTTATATGAGGCATTCCTCTGTAGGTTGCTGATCTAAAAAATGGCCTTCGTTAATATTATTTACTCTCATTGTTTTTTGAGCTTGCTGGTTGACTGTTCCCGTTGATTCCCGTTTATTCGGGGGGTGTGTTTCGGACTGATTTACCTGTCGTGCGTTTGTGATGGGTTTTTGCGATGGGTATTGGTTATAATTATTTCCTTGGAAATTATTATTAAACTTGTGTCGGTTGTTATTATAATTCCACTGGCTGTTATTATTCCTAGGACGGTTATAATTTGTATACGGACGATTTTGAACTCTTATGGAGTTGTCTACTTCCATAGGTTCTGGTGGTGGTTGAACTTTGGAATTATTGTTAAAGTTCCAATTGTTATTCGTTTCCAAGTTCTCGTTTTGTGGCCAATTATTATTTATTCTATTTGGCGTAATATTATTCTGTCTAGAGGCAAATCTAAGGTTGTTTCCTTGATTTTTATTTTCATTCCTAAATCCATTGTACCTATTTGCAAATTGAGCTCTAAAGTTGTTAGACTCTAGTTCCTGACACTTTGCCAAAGCATTTGGCAAGTCTGGTGGGTTAAGAGAGAAGAGTGTTTCTGAGATTGAACCGTTTAATCCAGAAATAAAAATTCTAAGAGCATTGCTTCTAATTGTTTTATTTGTTTCCTTGGTTATAACGTTGTCCTTTCCATAAGTCATTATAGTTTTATTTATGAGTAAAGTCATTTTCTTGTTTACTTCGTTGTAAAATTCTGTAATGGTCATACGTCCCTGTCTAAGGATGCTTAATTCTGATTCGAGTATATGGATTGGTCTTTTATCGCTATAAATAAAATCCAATCTTGAAAGAATTGCTTGAAAGTTTAAAACGGTACCATGGTTGGTTAGAGCATCGTGTGCTGCTCCCATGATTTTATTACGTAGTATTGTTAAGGCGATAAAATATTGTTCACTTTCAATTTTGTATAGGCTCATTGCGGTTTCTGCCGCTTCTCTCCAGCCTACATATTGTGTTATTTCACCTGTGAACTTAGGTAAGGATTTAATTACCTCTAATGTAGTTTCGCATTTTATGGTTCGGTCAATTGTTTGCATCTTATAGGCTTCCACTTCATTTCTGTTAGCGGTTAACTGCCCTTCTATCCCTTCAATTTTTCTGGTCACTTCACTCAACTGTACATTTATTAATCTATTTATTAATTCCATTGTCAGGTTACGTTTGTTTTTTTTGTTTTAATTGTGTTTGTAGTTGAGTTCTGATTTTTTATTATTGTGTTCTCGTAATTAGTGTTAAGTATTCAGTCCACCTTTTATATTAAATTCTTAATTGGATTATTGCATTTATTGATTTCCAATTAAGTTTATTCACGATCACTGTCACAGTAGTTAGGTGTCGTTGGATTGTTGTGGATGTTTTAATTTTTCCACTAAAAATATGAGTTGTTGGCGGCGCGAGTTCCGTTTTGTAATTAACTTATTTTTGTTAATATTTATTTAGAACTTTTAAGTACGCCGCCCCACGTTGGGCGCCAATTAACTTTTTGCGGTATAAATTATTTAAAAAAATAATTTTTTATTTTTTAATATTTTTATTGGTGTTAAACTTTTCAACTTATCACTTTATTACAAGACACTTATCGTTATCTATTTATACACTTATGAACCGTTCTTTTAATCCTCCCGAATCAGACTAATCTTCAAATTCTGAATCCTAATCCAATCAACCTCGGCCAGAAGATTTTCTTTGACACTTTCTGAACTTTTGATAAAAGCTTTATGCTGAAATTATTCCACTGCATTGTGAAATTCAATTACGCTGATCGATGCAGTTTTTGATTGAAGCGTAATAAGTTGGCCGTGGTTTGGTCTCCAAGCGGAAGATGTGTTTACGTTAAGTTTGGGTTATTTACTTTAGCGGGTAGCTAAGCGCTGGCAAAGGCAATGACAAAAACAAAGACAAAGGAAATATCGACGAGATTGAGAATTGAAATTTGTTTATAAACTGTGGAAGGGTGATATGTTTATGGGTTGGATAACTCGAGATTGAGAATTTAAATTTGTTTATAAACTGTGGAAGGGTGCTATGTTTATGGGTTGCATAACTTGCACTTTGCAGCTCAAGTGGTCAATGCCTTCTGCATACATATGTATATGTATAAATGTAAGTAAGAATACATAGATATAAGCAATGTATGTGCGGGTTATCTGAACCCAACTTCAGCACACTTTGATTATTCGAATAAACCGCTTCAAGCAGAGCAGAAGCTCTGAGCTCCAGAGCCAAGTCTATTTCATCAACTACCAAAATACCGTACTACTTCTTGAACCTATCACACTAGAAAGGAGAAGGCGGAAAGCGGATGAATAGGCGGCCAGACCAAAGCGCAATGCAATGAAGTACCTCGTGAAGCGGGTCCCCTATTCGATTGCCACACCTGCACTACCCCGAGGCTGTATATTTTTAATTAAATTGTTACGTAGTTATATTATAGAAGATTTAAGGAATAGATTGAAAAACAAAAGAGAATGCTATAATCGATTTCCCGAACTATCAGATGCCCGTGTGCTTGTGTGAATTAGAACGCGAAATTTAAACGCTTTAAACGCTATCTATCGATATTCCAGAAAAAATGAGAACAAAAATTAAAAATTGTTCCAAAGTAGTATAGGTTTTATCCCACCGATGAAATTTGCCAAGCCGCACAGGTGATGCGTTTGGGCGCATCCAATAAGGACAAGCTATTCACACGTTTGATATACATTAACGAGAAAGGTTATAACGCTTTCATTGATACTGGAATCAAAATAGTATAATCATTTGTGTACGAAATCAACGCAGATCAACAAGTAAGTGGAGGCTCACGTATCCTTACCGAAGGATATGGAAATCGGTTGAAAAATGGTTGGATTTGTTTCTTTGAATTTACTATTAAAACAAGTTATAAAATCATATTAAATAAATGGACTATGACTAATGATAAATATAAAAAAAAAACAAGAGAGAATGCTATAGTTGACTTTCCCGACTATCAGATACCCGTTACTCAGCTAGTGGAAAAGCGAACTCAAAATTTCGCGATAGATGTTGGCAATAAATGAAAAAAAAATTTAAAAATTGTTTAAAGGTGTGGGCGTGGCAGTTTTGGGCTGTTAGTATGGTGAGCGTGGCTTGATAGAAATTTACAAGAATAATCAAAATATTAAGATATATTAATTTTCAAAAGTGTGGCTGTGGCAGTGGCAGTTTTGTCTGTTTGTTGGCAACATGTATATGTCTCTGGAAACTGGAAACAGCTTCTACAGTTCCTGAGATCTCGACGTTTATATGGACGGACAGACGGACAGGGCCAAATCGACTCGGGTTTTAATATATAATATAGATATGTGACATATTTAAAAAATTTAAATAATCAAGTGACATATTCATAATCAAAAACTTTTACCGATATTTCAAAAAATACACTTTTTAAATGACTCATAGTAAGACAATATTAATAGGCAAAATGTAAAGCTCCGTTTGTCGTTAGGATGTTGCAGTTGGAGTCGATGATAGGCCTTATCGATAGGTATAGCGATATGGTGATGATTTTGGGCGGCCCCCCGCCTTTTTGAATCCAGTTGGGCGATCTGCCCGTTTGAATTATCCCCGTTCGCTCAGGGATTACTCTTAAATGGCCCGGATTATGCTCAATGATCCTAGTCGGGACAGGATTAGGAATTTGTCGGAGACCATGATTAAATGTAAATCATAGCTCAATCGCAGCCATACCGACGAGCCGCAGGTCACAGCTAACGCAATATCTGTGTCTGAAATTATTTAAAACAGTTCAAAAATTTAAATTCACGCGAAGGTATTATTGTTTAGGAATTTATTGTTTACAATTTCTCTAGACTAACCGGGGTCCCGGGTAATATTACATTGGAAGTCGGAAAAATTCCGTGGAGCAAGTCTACCTCGCCGCCAAATATTCATCGCTATTTTGGAAACGTACTTGTCCACTACACTAGGGAATCACATTCTGCCCCGAGGCGAGTCCGATGCCATCGGTGAGTCACGATTTTTTCGGTGTGGCTCTAGAGGTGGCTCCAGGCTCTCTGAAGTTTTTTTCGAGAGCGGAGAGCGCTACAGCGATCTACGCATACAGTGATAGCAGACAACTGTATGTGTACACACAAAATATGCCCTTCACCTTAAAAGTTCTTAGACTTTAAATCTATATTATTTTTGATCACTTGGCACCATGCGAAAATTCTTGTTTTGCATTGCCTCAACGTTATTATTATTTAAACCTAGCTTAGAAATTGCCGAATCTATGTACATAATTTCAGAAAATAAATTTCAAAAATGACTTTATATTAGAATATTTGTCATTAGAGTATTCAGCTTGCAACGTGTGAAAAATTAATAAGGCAATGATTGCTGAGACCTTGTGTCCGCACTTCGTGCCTCAAGATATTTTTTCATATTTTTATTTATTTTATTAATCCAAACTACTGAAGCTATTTTTGGACTCGTCGAAGATATATATTTAAGGATCACACAGACCACTTTTTTCGTACGTGCGTTCGAGCAAAAGGTGGTAACTGCAGTTAACGAACTTAATATAATAATTGCCAAGCTCATATCTCTAAACATTTTTAAATTTTCACAAAAGTCGAATTGATGATGTTATGTTGCAAATAAAAATTGAATTGAAAAATTGTACAAGACAATGAGAGGTACATACTTTGACCTTTTAGTGCAATAATGTACCAATTGAATTAATTTTCAGTGGATAGTTTGTTGGATATATTGCTAAGGGATCCAGTTGCGATAAATGCAGATCGGTAATTTTAAAAGAAACCGAGCTCCATCAGAACTTTTTATACATGAGAAAAACTACTCAATAGACTCGGACTTCGGGAAATTAAAGGCACCATCTGATTTATTTTTTAATATTTGCAAAATACACATTAAAGTTTTTGAAAATATTTTTAAAAATAATAAAAAACAAATGTGTATAAAAAAATTGATTGTTGAGCAATGCATTAAGTGCACAAAGGAAAGTATTGCCTTAAGAAGAGAAATTTAAAAAACTTTAAAATTATAATAGTCAGGCCATGAATTTTTAATTATTATTTTATTTCATCACATTGCTACGAAATTGGCCAAAACTCCCTAAATATTTAAATTCCTTTCTTTGATCAAAATTGAATTCGGCCAGAAAATTGTCTTCTTACACAAGTACGCACACATATACTCGTTGTCGTCTATTGTTTTTACTCACACAAAAAAGAAAATTCTGTTTTTAGATAAGCGTAATCGGGCGGACAGAGAGCAATTGTGGCCGTCACCAAAAAAGTGGCTGCATAGTGCAAATCCAATGTAAGCCGTTACGGATCTTGTTATTCTAGAGTCTTTGGTGTTGTTAAATATGTCCTGTTTGGTTTGTAGGAGGAATGGGCATGAGTTTAATATTTTTTTTTTTGCATGGTTCCCACGGCTACACCTCCCGCCCAACCGACCGAGGGGCGCTGCCGTGTATCGTACGGCTCAATTCGCGAGAAGATATAGACGAGGAAATGAATATAATGTAAAATAACTATATTAAATATTACTGTTAGTAGGATCTAATTATGTAATAAAAAAGTTAAAATCGATTGCATTAAGAGCGGCAGAGAGTCAAGATTACAGATAATAGGTTAAAGTCTATTATAGTCAGAACATAAAACTCTGTAAGGGTCATGCAACTCATAGTTAGATCTACAATGATTTAAGAAAAGGGGTATACAGTTTCTAGTGAATCTACTTGGAACCGAGAAGTTAAGCCGTCTAATCAAGTCGGGACTCTCAACGTCCCCACGAATAAGCTTACAAATAAAACTGTACCAAGCATAGTTCTACGGTTAGCTAGGGACGGTAAATTAATTAAAAGTAGTCTACTGGAATAAGGAGGTAATATACGGTTTGCATCCCAATTTAGGCGCCGCAAGGCAAAAAGTAAGAAGTTTTTTTGGACCGATTCAATGCGGTCCGAGTGGACTGCATATTGTGGACTCCAAACAGGTGATCCGTACTCGAGAATCGGACGGACTAACGAAATAAATAAGGTTTTAGTCAAGTAAGGATCATCAAATTCCTTAGACCACCTTTTTATAAAACCAAGCACACCCCTGGCCCTATTGACAATAGACGAAATATGGTCAGAAAATTTTAGTTTTGGGTCCAGAAGAACACCAAGATCATCAACTTGTGTTATTCTGTCCAAGGAGCACCCACTTAGAGTGTAAGTCATGCGTATAGGGTTGGCACGACAAAAGGTCATAACTTTACACTTAGAGCCATTTAAGTCTAACACGTTATCACGGCACCATATTTGAAATGGGTCTAGATCGGATTGTAAGGCCAAAAGGCACGAAGTGTCCTTGTGCTGAAGGCATAATTTAACATCGTCTGCGTACATAAGTACACGCGAATGTTTTATTATTAAGGGGAGGTCGTCAATAAAGTCATGTTGTGCTAAAGGGAGAAGGATATTCGATTGTTTTTCTGGGGACCACATTGTGCCAGGTATATTAAAATCACCTAGAACTACCAATTGGTCCCTGTCAGACAGTTTATTCAAGATGGACTGGATAGCGGACAGATGATTCTGATATTCTGGGAATTCAGAAGATGGCGGAATATACGAGCACGTAATATAAACTGATCTGTCGGAAGGAGACAGCTTTAGTAACTCCTCCGACGCGAGGGTAGATCTAACCGCAATTAAGACTCCACCTCCCCGTCTGGAGGGACGGTCAAACCTATATATAGTGTACGTACCTGGGAAGACTTCGGAGTTAAGTATCTCCGACTTTAACCAAGTCTCTGTGAGCACTATTATATGGGATGCAAATGAAAGACTATCACAATACAATTTGCTTAATTTGCTACGCAAGCCTTTTGATAGGAGATAGTAAGATTCGTTGTTAGTTTTTTGAAGAGGAAGAAGATGAAGAGGCGGATGGTGCAGTGGTCTGGCCACGTGAGGGAAGTTTAATTCCCACGACCCCTTTTTTCCTATTTTTTATCTTAGCTTCGAACTCTTTTACCACCATACTATCCGGCCAAAAATCACCCGAACATATGGTCGATAAGCTCGAGGCTTATTGAAATATCACGTTGGCAAAACGGACAAGTTGGTATTGAGTTTGGATTTAGTTAGTGTAGATGGATTATGTTTGTGTGTCCTAGTCGAAGTCGTATTATTTTTATTTGGTCGATCCAATTTGGGTAGGATTGTTCTATATCGATCTGGAGTTATTTTTCTATTAGGTTGGGTAGGCTCCATGATGGCTTGTATTTATGAAGTTTTACTGGTTTGGTGGGTAGATAAAGTTCTAGGCTATGTTTGATTGTTTGGTCTATTATTGGTGTTTTTTCTTCTTAGGTTTTTTAAGCCTAATGTGAACTTGTGAATTGGTGTGTTTTACAAGATTAGGTTTTGAGAAATCTTGGCTATTTGAAGGTCTCGTTTCATTCTAGTCGTTATTCACTATGTTAAAGTCTTCAATGTGGAGCCATAAGGACATGGACCAAAGGTATCCCAGTCCAGACCCCAAGGTTCGAGTGGAGCAGTCACAGGTTAGTGAAGATCGGGCGGAAAAGCGGATATGTTAGTTGACGCGAAGGCTCTAACTGTTTAGGGGGGCAGAAAGAGAGAAAATAACCGAAACAGGACGTCTAGCGCGCTACCTCCTATCGAGAGACCGAAGAAGAGTGTTGACAATTGAAAAAAAAGCTCGTCGTGTAAATACTTTTGACCACCTCTTCATATAAAAACCGCCATTAACGTTCACTCCCCGATAGGTTGTTTATGACCTTAGCGAGACATGACATTTCAACCGTTCAAAAATTTAGAAGAACCGCCCAACAAGAAGGTGTAAGTATGTGGACCATCCAGGCAACGGTCTTTTTCAACAAACACAAAAGTTCTATATTCATTCATTTTCACCTTATTATTAGAAAGAAAAATACTAATGGAAAATAACGGCTTAATAGACTACTTTCGGAAGGAAACAATAATTAACGAAAGAACATTCATTCACAAAGAACTAGATCCATGTGATGGTAACACTTCAAAATATTTTAATGCACTCTTACAAGAAAACAACTTTAGATCAGAAATAAACTATGCCATGGACAACAACATAGACTCAGAACACACATACAGACTGGAATATTTTACCCGTCTCCTCGTCAGGAGTTTCGAAGCCAACTGGTTTGGGTGTTTCCCAATTTAATTAGGTACGCGGTTGCCTGTTTGTTTATGACATCGCCAATCCTTGATACTTTCAGCTCTTGTTCAATATCTTTGTTGCGGATGTACCAAGCCGCTCCAGACCTGCTTGTTTCCAGGCCTTAGGAGCCAAGCCATGCTGCTCCGTTTCTTTTGAGATGCCGGGTTACATCCCTTACATGGTATTGAAACGTAAGAATTTTATCCAGAGTGACACCGAGGTATTTGTGGGCGTTCAATTGGTGTACGTCACGGAAACACACTTTTCCGGATTGACAGAGATGATTCAGAGAAAGGCCCAGATCTCAAATTTGTTTAAGTACAGCTGAAGCATATCAGTGGCTGTATAGACGCAAGTATCTCTGGCCAGGACTGCAGTGTCATCAGCAAAGGTGGCAACTAGCAGGTCATTGGGATCTGAAAGCGACATGTAGTCAGCTGAGGGCATGTCGTGCGTATACAGGCTATACAGTGTTGGACCTAACACACTTCACTGGGGTACACCTGCTCTGACTCTCTTTGTTTGAAAGGACAGCTTGTCCTGTACAACTTTAAAGGAGCACTCGCAGATTATGCTTTTTATCATCAAATAGAGCTGAGAATTTATAGATTTTTAACAGAGTTAAAAATCAGCACAAGGAATAACAAAGCTCTATGGGGCATCAGCTTAATGAAGAGGTTGTTGATGTGATCCTCACCAGGAGCCTTGTTGTTGCGAAGGGATTTCATATCTGCTTTCAATTCCGTGATTTTAAAAGTCTTTACTATAAGCCAAATGTTCTGGCCAGAAGCATAGTCTGGATCCGGTTATTATATATTGTGATTTCAGCTTTGGATTATAAGAATTCACCACAGCGTGATCTTGGGAGATGAACGTATTTAAAATTTATTCAACTAAGGTAGAAGCAGCCAAGTTGCACATCACTACCCTGTAGGCTCTGTATAACGAGAGGCAGAAGTCAGTGTATTGGAGATTTACTTCCGATAGTTTTTTAGTGATAGCTCTGTGTGCATCAGAGTCACGGGGGTATATGTGCAAGTTGCCATTTCTCGCAATCTTGAGTTCGTTTGAGTCAGACGAAGCGGTTGCGGGAGCCAGGGTCACTGCTGAATCTTTGGTGCCCCTAATGCTGGACACCCCAAAGACATGGGAAGCAGCGGCTACATACGTCCGTCGTAAAGACCCTGTCAGTCCTAGAAAGGAGAGGGCGGAAAGCGGATGAATAGGCGGCCAGACCAAAGCGCAATGCAATGAAGTACCTCGTGAAGCGGGTCCCCTATTCGATTGCCACATCTGCACTACCCCAAGGCTGTATATTAAATTAAATTGTTACGTAGTTATATTATAGAAGATTTAAGGAATAGATTGAAAAACAAAAGAGAATGCTATAATCGATTTCCCGAACTATCAGATGCCCGTGTGCTTGTGTGAATTAGAACGCGAAATTTAAACGCTTTAAACGCTATCTATCGATATTCCAGAAAAAATGAGAACAAAAATTAAAAATTGTTCCAAAGTAGTATAGGTTTTATCCCACCGATGAAATTTGCCAAGCCGCACAGGTGATGCGTTTGGGCGCATCCAATAAGGACAAGCTATTCACACGTTTGATATACATTAACGAGAAAGGTTATAACGCTTTCATTGATACTGGAATCAAAATAGTATAATCATTTGTGTACGAAATCAACGCAGATCAACAAGTAAGTGGAGGCTCACGTATCCTTACCGAAGGATATGGAAATCGGTTGAAAAATGGTTGGATTTGTTTCTTTGAATTTACTATTAAAACAAGTTATAAAATCATATTAAATAAATGGACTATGACTAATGATAAATATAAAAAAAAAACAAGAGAGAATGCTATAGTTGACTTTCCCGACTATCAGATACCCGTTACTCAGCTAGTGGAAAAGCGAACTCAAAATTTCGCGATAGATGTTGGCAATAAATGAAAAAAAAATTTAAAAATTGTTTAAAGGTGTGGGCGTGGCAGTTTTGGGCTGTTAGTATGGTGAGCGTGGCTTGATAGAAATTTACAAGAATAATCAAAATATTAAGATATATTAATTTTCAAAAGTGTGGCTGTGGCAGTGGCAGTTTTGTCTGTTTGTTGGCAACATGTATATGTCTCTGGAAACTGGAAACAGCTTCTACAGTTCCTGAGATCTCGACGTTTATATGGACGGACAGACGGACAGGGCCAAATCGACTCGGGTTTTAATATATAATATAGATATGTGACATATTTAAAAAATTTAAATAATCAAGTGACATATTCATAATCAAAAACTTTTACCGATATTTCAAAAAATACACTTTTTAAATGACTCATAGTAAGACAATATTAATAGGCAAAATGTAAAGCTCCGTTTGTCGTTAGGATGTTGCAGTTGGAGTCGATGATAGGCCTTATCGATAGGTATAGCGATATGGTGATGATTTTGGGCGGCCCCCCGCCTTTTTGAATCCAGTTGGGCGATCTGCCCGTTTGAATTATCCCCGTTCGCTCAGGGATTACTCTTAAATGGCCCGGATTATGCTCAATGATCCTAGTCGGGACAGGATTAGGAATTTGTCGGAGACCATGATTAAATGTAAATCATAGCTCAATCGCAGCCATACCGACGAGCCGCAGGTCACAGCTAACGCAATATCTGTGTCTGAAATTATTTAAAACAGTTCAAAAATTTAAATTCACGCGAAGGTATTATTGTTTAGGAATTTATTGTTTACAATTTCTCTAGACTAACCGGGGTCCCGGGTAATATTACATTGGAAGTCGGAAAAATTCCGTGGAGCAAGTCTACCTCGCCGCCAAATATTCATCGCTATTTTGGAAACGTACTTGTCCACTACACTAGGGAATCACATTCTGCCCCGAGGCGAGTCCGATGCCATCGGTGAGTCACGATTTTTTCGGTGTGGCTCTAGAGGTGGCTCCAGGCTCTCTGAAGTTTTTTTCGAGAGCGGAGAGCGCTACAGCGATCTACGCATACAGTGATAGCAGACAACTGTATGTGTACACACAAAATATGCCCTTCACCTTAAAAGTTCTTAGACTTTAAATCTATATTATTTTTGATCACTTGGCACCATGCGAAAATTCTTGTTTTGCATTGCCTCAACGTTATTATTATTTAAACCTAGCTTAGAAATTGCCGAATCTATGTACATAATTTCAGAAAATAAATTTCAAAAATGACTTTATATTAGAATATTTGTCATTAGAGTATTCAGCTTGCAACGTGTGAAAAATTAATAAGGCAATGATTGCTGAGACCTTGTGTCCGCACTTCGTGCCTCAAGATATTTTTTCATATTTTTATTTATTTTATTAATCCAAACTACTGAAGCTATTTTTGGACTCGTCGAAGATATATATTTAAGGATCACACAGACCACTTTTTTCGTACGTGCGTTCGAGCAAAAGGTGGTAACTGCAGTTAACGAACTTAATATAATAATTGCCAAGCTCATATCTCTAAACATTTTTAAATTTTCACAAAAGTCGAATTGATGATGTTATGTTGCAAATAAAAATTGAATTGAAAAATTGTACAAGACAATGAGAGGTACATACTTTGACCTTTTAGTGCAATAATGTACCAATTGAATTAATTTTCAGTGGATAGTTTGTTGGATATATTGCTAAGGGATCCAGTTGCGATAAATGCAGATCGGTAATTTTAAAAGAAACCGAGCTCCATCAGAACTTTTTATACATGAGAAAAACTACTCAATAGACTCGGACTTCGGGAAATTAAAGGCACCATCTGATTTATTTTTTAATATTTGCAAAATACACATTAAAGTTTTTGAAAATATTTTTAAAAATAATAAAAAACAAATGTGTATAAAAAAATTGATTGTTGAGCAATGCATTAAGTGCACAAAGGAAAGTATTGCCTTAAGAAGAGAAATTTAAAAAACTTTAAAATTATAATAGTCAGGCCATGAATTTTTAATTATTATTTTATTTCATCACATTGCTACGAAATTGGCCAAAACTCCCTAAATATTTAAATTCCTTTCTTTGATCAAAATTGAATTCGGCCAGAAAATTGTCTTCTTACACAAGTACGCACACATATACTCGTTGTCGTCTATTGTTTTTACTCACACAAAAAAGAAAATTCTGTTTTTAGATAAGCGTAATCGGGCGGACAGAGAGCAATTGTGGCCGTCACCAAAAAAGTGGCTGCATAGTGCAAATCCAATGTAAGCCGTTACGGATCTTGTTATTCTAGAGTCTTTGGTGTTGTTAAATATGTCCTGTTTGGTTTGTAGGAGGAATGGGCATGAGTTTAATATTTTTTTTTTCGCATGGTTCCCACGGCTACACCTCCCGCCCAACCGACCGAGGGGCGCTGCCGTGTATCGTACGGCTCAATTCGCGAGAAGATATAGACGAGGAAATGAATATAATGTAAAATAACTATATTAAATATTACTGTTAGTAGGATCTAATTATGTAATAAAAAAGTTAAAATCGATTGCATTAAGAGCGGCAGAGAGTCAAGATTACAGATAATAGGTTAAAGTTTATTATAGTCAGAACATAAAACTCTGTAAGGGTCATGCAACTCATAGTTAGATCTACAATGATTTAAGAAAAGGGGTATACAGTTTCTAGTGAATCTACTTGGAACCGAGAAGTTAAGCCGTCTAATCAAGTCGGGACTCTCAACGTCCCCACGAATAAGCTTACAAATAAAACTGTACCAAGCATAGTTCTACGGTTAGCTAGGGACGGTAAATTAATTAAAAGTAGTCTACTGGAATAAGGAGGTAATATACGGTTTGCATCCCAATTTAGGCGCCGCAAGGCAAAAAGTAAGAAGTTTTTTTGGACCGATTCAATGCGGTCCGAGTGGACTGCATATTGTGGACTCCAAACAGGTGATCCGTACTCGAGAATCGGACGGACTAACGAAATAAATAAGGTTTTAGTCAAGTAAGGATCATCAAATTCCTTAGACCACCTTTTTATAAAACCAAGCACACCCCTGGCCCTATTGACAATAGACGAAATATGGTCAGAAAATTTTAGTTTTGGGTCCAGAAGAACACCAAGATCATCAACTTGTGTTATTCTGTCCAAGGAGCACCCACTTAGAGTGTAAGTCATGCGTATAGGGTTGGCACGACAAAAGGTCATAACTTTACACTTAGAGCCATTTAAGTCTAACACGTTATCACGGCACCATATTTGAAATGGGTCTAGATCGGATTGTAAGGCCAAAAGGCACGAAGTGTCCTTGTGCTGAAGGCATAATTTAACATCGTCTGCGTACATAAGTACACGCGAATGTTTTATTATTAAGGGGAGGTCGTCAATAAAGTCATGTTGTGCTAAAGGGAGAAGGATATTCGATTGTTTTTCTGGGGACCACATTGTGCCAGGTATATTAAAATCACCTAGAACTACCAATTGGTCCCTGTCAGACAGTTTATTCAAGATGGACTGGATAGCGGACAGATGATTCTGATATTCTGGGAATTCAGAAGATGGCGGAATATACGAGCACGTAATATAAACTGATCTGTCGGAAGGAGACAGCTTTAGTAACTCCTCCGACGCGAGGGTAGATCTAACCGCAATTAAGACTCCACCTCCCCGTCTGGAGGGACGGTCAAACCTATATATAGTGTACGTACCTGGGAAGACTTCGGAGTTAAGTATCTCCGACTTTAACCAAGTCTCTGTGAGCACTATTATATGGGATGCAAATGAAAGACTATCACAATACAATTTGCTTAATTTGCTACGCAAGCCTTTTGATAGGAGATAGTAAGATTCGTTGTTAGTTTTTTGAAGAGGAAGAAGATGAAGAGGCGGATGGTGCAGTGGTCTGGCCACGTGAGGGAAGTTTAATTCCCACGACCCCTTTTTTCCTATTTTTTATCTTAGCTTCGAACTCTTTTACCACCATACTATCCGGCCAAAAATCACCCGAACATATGGTCGATAAGCTCGAGGCTTATTGAAATATCACGTTGGCAAAACGGACAAGTTGGTATTGAGTTTGGATTTAGTTAGTGTAGATGGATTATGTTTGTGTGTCCTAGTCGAAGTCGTATTATTTTTATTTGGTCGATCCAATTTGGGTAGGATTGTTCTATATCGATCTGGAGTTATTTTTCTATTAGGTTGGGTAGGCTCCATGATGGCTTGTATTTATGAAGTTTTACTGGTTTGGTGGGTAGATAAAGTTCTAGGCTATGTTTGATTGTTTGGTCTATTATTGGTGTTTTTTCTTCTTAGGTTTTTTAAGCCTAATGTGAACTTGTGAATTGGTGTGTTTTACAAGATTAGGTTTTGAGAAATCTTGGCTATTTGAAGGTCTCGTTTCATTCTAGTCGTTATTCACTATGTTAAAGTCTTCAATGTGGAGCCATAAGGACATGGACCAAAGGTATCCCAGTCCAGACCCCAAGGTTCGAGTGGAGCAGTCACAGGTTAGTGAAGATCGGGCGGAAAAGTGATATGTTAGTTGACGCGAAGGCTCTAACTGTTTAGGGGGGCAGAAAGAGAGAAAATAACCGAAACAGGACGTCTAGCGCGCTACCTCCTATCGAGAGACCGAAGAAGAGTGTTGACAATTGAAAAAAAAGCTCGTCGTGTAAATACTTTTGACCACCTCTTCATATAAAAACCGCCATTAACGTTCACTCCCCGATAGGTTGTTTATGACCTTAGCGAGACATGACATTTCAACCGTTCAAAAATTTAGAAGAACCGCCCAACAAGAAGGTGTAAGTATGTGGACCATCCAGGCAACGGTCTTTTTCAACAAACACAAAAGTTCTATATTCATTCATTTTCACCTTATTATTAGGAAGAAAAATACTAATGGAAAATAACGGCTTAATAGACTACTTTCGGAAGGAAACAATAATTAACGAAAGAACATTCATTCACAAAGAACTAGATCCATGTGATGGGAACACTTCAAAAAATTTTAATGCTCTCTTACAAGAAAACAACTTTAGATCAGAAATAAACTATGCCATGGACAACAACATAGACTCAGAACACACATACAGACTGGAATATTTTACCCGTCTCCTCGTCAGGAGTTTCGAAGCCAACTGGTTTGGGTGTTTCCCAATTTAATTAGGTACGCGGTTGCCTGTTTGTTTATGACATCGCCAATCCTTCATACTTTCAGCTCTTGTTCCTGGGTACTGTCGGCGGCTCGACATTTCTTTTATTCGTATTCTTTTATTCGCACCCTGTGATTTGCAACATGCCGGCGCTGAGGCGAAGCCCACGACGAGTGTGGCTAGTGATATACAGCAGCCTCAAAGTTCCAAGGAAAGTGGATTACTCGGTCAGAATCCGATTGGTACTCCGCAGCCTGCCAAAGCAGGGCAGACTACAAATTCCACAACTGTAGAGGTGGCGAACCTACTGGAAAGAATCGCAACCTTAGAAAGGGAACTATCCAAGGCAAAGGCAAATGGAGGGCAAGTAAAGACCGCCAGGAATCCTGTTGGAATCGGGTTGAGCGGTAACGGTAACGGTGCGGCGAATACACCGCTATGTATGAGTGAAAATTTGCAACGGGAACAATTTGTGACGCCATCTTTGAATGAACCGTTGCTCGCACAATTGAGTGGAACTAGTGGGCAACAAGTCACACGTAATAATAACTGTACAACAGTGAGCCTATCTCCGCCTTGCTACGTTACGGCCACGGTGCAGCCGGAACTAGGGTACACAACGCAGCTTAGTGGTTACTGCGCCTGGGTCCTACGGACAGCACCGGCTAGTATAACAAATGTATGGACGCCACGTAGATTGCGGGATCTTCCAGAGTTCGAAGGCCAGCCCGAGGAATGGCCAATATTCCAGTGCGCGTTTACGGAGACGACGGAGGCATATCAGTGTACAGCCTTGGAGAACAATCAAAGGCTAGTGAAGGCTTTGAAGGGTGACGCACGAGCGGCAGTAAAGGCGCTGCTCGTCCACCCGAACAATGTGCAAGAAGTTATGGAGCAGCTTCGATTTCGATATGGACGCCCGGAGCAACTGATTCGAAGTCAACTGGAGAGCGTGCGAGATGTGCTGCCAATATCAGAACCGAACATAGCCAGAATTGTGCCGTTTGCTACAAAGGTGAGCAACCTTGCTGCGTTTTTGAAGTTAACGAAGAACGGCATTTAGCATTTAGGAAATCCTACCCTAATGGAGGAGCTGATAGCTAAGTTGCCTATAAGCAAGAGGTTGGACTGGGCAAAGCATGCGGCTACGATAGAGCCATATCCAACAGTGGTGCATTTTAGCGAATGGCTACACGAGCTCGCTAAATTGATATGCATTGTCACGGATACTGCAAGTTAAGATCCGAAGCGAAGGCTATTGCACGCAAGCACAAGTCGTCTGGATGGAAAGGATACTGACTCTCACAAATGTTGTCCAATATGTGAGGGGCAGCATGGGATCAAGGACTGCGAGGAATTTCATCATGCACTTCCGACAGCGAGAATCGAGTTAGCAAGGAAGCATAGGATCTGCTTCGCGTGCTTGGAGAGTGGACACATGGCCCGGTTCTGCAAGAAGGGCACCAAATGCACCAAATGTCGACGGGTGCCAAAGAAGGCATCACTACCTGCTCCACGATAGAATCGGGAATTCCAGGCTACCCCAGTCGAACGGCGGCCGCTTGAAGGAGCATACGAGCACTCGAGATCAGGAGCTGCAAAGGGACACCAGCCATCGCCTACGTAATCCCTTCACGTCAACGACTGCAACGCTAAAAGCAGGACAATCCGAGGATGGCCATCGCCACACCGAAACCTTAGCTGCGTTGACCCGGATAGAGATCACCTGCTATTCCGGATTTTGCCCGTGACGTTGTACGGGAGGAATAAGCAAGTGGACACATACACGCTGCTCGATGAGGGATCGTCCGTAACGCTTATTGACGACGACATCATCCAGAGCCTGAACCTAAAGGGAGAGACTCGACAGCTCAACGTGCAGTGGTTTGGTGGCAAATCCGCCAGAGACAACACAACGGTAGTTAGCCTGCAGATAAGTGGCACGGGCAAATCCATGCGCCATCTTGATCGGCTTATATCTCGCTCATTTGGGTATTCCACTGAGGACCAAAAGCTTTGGAGCAGGAATACCATTTGCAGCCGCCACCAAACTTGGATGGGTGGTGTATGGACCGATTAAAAGAGAGTGCAAGTCCACCGGTATCGGGAGCATGCCTTTTCACACGATGTCACACGATAATCTTCTAGAGAAGATGGTCAGCGATTACTTCGAAACTGAGAATTTTGGAGTAAGTCCCGCACCGCCGGTCTCAGCTGGTGACGATGTGCGAGCCTTAAACATTTTGGAGGACACGACGAAACGTGTAGGCCGACGATACCAGACTGGTCTGCTATGGAAAGACGACGAGGTGAGACTGCCAGACAGCTACAACATGGCACTCAAGAGACTCGTCAACATTGAACGGAAAATGAAGCGCGACGAGGTCTTCGCGCGGGCATACAAGGGAATTATGGATGATTACATCAAGGGATATGCACGATAGCCGCAGGGGATAACCCACACCAACGGCTACCCAAACAAGCCGTGAAAAATCCGTCTAGTCATTGATGCCGCAGCCAAAGTGAACGATATATCACTGAACTCGGCGCTGATGAAAGGCCCTCAGCGCTACAAATCCCTACCAGCAGTGCTCTTCCACTTCCGGGAAGGAGCAGTTGGAGTATGTGCAGACATCAAGGAGATGTTTCACCAAGTGCTGATACAGCCATAGGACAGATGTGCCCAGCGATTCTTGTGGAGAAATGGAGAGGATCGTTGGAACCCGGACACCTACGAGATGCAGGTCATGACATTCGGAGCAGCTTGCTCTCCTTGTGCAGCAGTCTATGTGAAGCTCGTCAACGCTTTGCAATATAGTAGTACGGATCCGCGAGCGGTTCTGGCGATAAAGGAGTAACACTACGTGGACGACTATGTGGACAGTTTCATGAGCAAGGACGATGCTGTCGCCGTTTCGTCACGGGTGAGAGAAATACACGCAAACGCAGGATTTGATTTGTGTCGGTTTTCCTCCAGTTCGGCAGATTTGGTCAAAGCTCTGAACCCACAAGGATCCAACACGAAAGTAAAATGGAGTTAAATCGATGTGACCAATTACAATAGCGATAAAAATGCTTACATTTAGTGTTTAATGTGCCCGAGTGCCCTCAATCGGTTACAAATTACTTAACTACTTATCGATAGCCAACTTATCCGTTCCGAGACATCCCCTTCCCCGTGAAGCAACAGCACCACATCCAGAACGGCTAACTTCGAAGCGGGACGCAGCACTAATTTGGCTCGGTCGCTAGTCCTCACCGAAGCCCGCCTTGGCACTCCATCTTTCCCGGTGAACACCTCTTCAACGACGCCTCTTTTCAACTCCCTGCGTGGTATGGCCGGGTCGCAGATGTATACCGGGTCTCCTCGACGCATGGGCTCAACACGCTGGCACCATTTCTCTCTGCGAACAAGTGTGGGCAAGTACTCGTGCACCCATCGTTTCCAGATCCGATCTCTCATCATCCGAGCGATACGCCACTGTTTCCTTGTTGTGCATCTCTCAAATGCCAATTCATCATCTCCAGGAAGATTTGGCACGTCGGGCATTCCTTTGAACAGGTCGTTCGGTGTCAGTGGAGCCTCCTGCTCCACTGTGATCGGCAAGTGCGTGAGCGGGTGGGAATTCACTATGATCTCGATCAGCAAGTTCTCCAGCACGCGCTCCTTAGGTGCAAGTTCCTTCATCGTATGCGCCAAAACCTTCTTCACGCACTGGACCATCCTTTCCCAGACACCTCCCTCAGCTGGGTTTGATGGGCAGTTAGATGAAAACTCGCCCTGTATCTTCACTGGGTCAAATACATCGGTGAATCGTCTGGCCTCTTTATCGGCTCCCACGAAGTTCTTGCCATTATCCCTCCTTATCCTAACCACAGGTCCACGGCGGCATAGCGATGATTCATGAATCTGTTGACAAATCATGAGCCATCTCCAAGTGTACGGCTCTCGTAGTTAGGCAGGTGAATAGCGCCACCCACCTCTTCTCTGTTCGGCGCCCAATCGACACAAGCAATGGTTCGAAATAGTCCAGGCCAGTGAACAGTGAAAATGGCCATCCATTTGCCTCAAGCCGATCCTCCGGCAATGGGCCCATCTCCGGTTGTGTCGGTCGTGCCTTCCGCAACTTGCATACGTTACAATTAGCCACCACCTTCCGTAGTAGCCTAATCACGTTAGTTATCCAAAACTTTCCATTGGCACGCATGATACCCTCTCTATCCAAATACGGCGAAAGTCCTGATAATTGGCTGCTCTTCCTGACCGTTCCTGTTTGAGCTTCCACGGCGAACGCTTCTCTCTGCGCCAGCCGGACCAATGCGTGTTCCGCGTCAGCACGTTCGACAGAGGTAAGCCCGTGCTCTTCTCACCTGACATCTCTTCTTCCTCAGCGGCCTGTGGAGCGCGTCCATCGGTTACAGAAAATTTGCCAACTTTCTTCAGGTCCCATTAGGAATGGTGGTGCGCTTAACCACCGCGAACCTTGGCTGAAGTCCACGCGGCGTTGCGACCTGGTTACGTCGTTTGTCACGTTTTCGGCAGATGGTAGCCATCTCCATTGGGAAACCTCTGTGGATTCTAAGATTTCGGCCACCCGATTTCCAACAAATTGCTTATATCTCCGGTGAGTGCTGGTGATCCACTACAGCACGGTCTTAGAGTCGGTCCATAGTGTGCAGCTGCTGATCGCTGCACTGTGTTCCTGTTTAACGGTGTCCATCAGTCTAGTTCCTAATACAGCTGCTTAAAGTTCCAATCGTGGGATCGACATCGTCCTCATGGGAGCACATTTCGTTTTGGAACACACAAAAAAACACACATCTGCCGAACCGGAGGAAAACCGACACAAATCAAATCCTGGGTGCACGAGTACTTGCCCACACTTGTTCGCAGAGAGAAATGGTGCCAGCGTGTTGAGCCCATGCGTCGAGGAGACCCGGTATACATCTGCGACCCGGCCATACCACGCAGGGAGTTGATAAGAGGCGTCGTTGAAGAGGTGTTCACCGGGAAAGATGGAGTGCCAAGGCGGGCTTCGGTGAGGACTAGCGACCGAGCCAAATTAGTGCTGCGTCCCGCTTCGAGGTTAGCCGATCCACTACAGCACGGTCTTAGAGTCGGTCCATAGTGTGCAGCTGCTGATCGCTGCACTGTGTTCCTGTTTAACGGTGTCCATCAGTCTAGTTCCTAATACAGCTGCTTAAAGTTCCAATCGTGGGATCGACATCGTCCTCATGGGAGCACATTTCGTTTTGGAACACACAAAAAAACACACATCTGCCGAACCGGAGGAAAACCGACACAAATCAAATCCTGGGTGCACGAGTACTTGCCCACACTTGTTCGCAGAGAGAAATGGTGCCAGCGTGTTGAGCCCATGCGTCGAGGAGACCCGGTATACATCTGCGACCCGGCCATACCACGCAGGGAGTTGAAAAGAGGCGTCGTTGAAGAGGTGTTCACCGGGAAAGATGGAGTGCCAAGGCGGGCTTCGGTGAGGACTAGCGACCGAGCCAAATTAGTGCTGCGTCCCGCTTCGAGGTTAGCCGTTCTGGATGTGGTGCTGTTGCTTCACGGGGAAGGGGATGTCTCGGAACGGATAAGTTGGCTATCGATAAGTAGTTAAGTAATTTGTAACCGATTGAGGGCACTCGGGCACATTAAACACTAAATGTAAGCATTTTTATCGCTATTGTAATTGGTCACATCGATTTAACTCCATTTTACTTTCGTGTTGGATCCTTGTGGGTTCAGAGCTTTGACCAAATCTGCCGAACTGGAGGAAAACCGACACAAATCAAATCCTGCGTTTGCGTGTATTTCTCTCACCCGTTACGAAACGGCGACAGCATCGTCCTTGCTCATGAAACTGTCCACATAGTCGTCCACGTAGTGTTACTCCTTTATCGCCAGAACCGCTCGCGGATCCGTACTACTATATTGCAAAGCGTTGACGAGCTTCACATAGTCTGCTGCACAAGGAGAGCAAGCTGCTCCGAATGTCATGACCTGCATCTCGTAGGTGTCCGGGTTCCAACGATCCTCTCCATTTCTCCACAAAAATCGCTGGGCACATCTGTCCTATGGCTGTATCAGCACTTGGTGAAACATCTCCTTGATGTCTGCACATACTCCAACTGCTCCTTCCCGGAAGTGGAAGAGCACTGCTGGTAGGGATTTGTAGCGCTGAGGGCCTTTCATCAGCGCCGAGTTCAGTGATATATCGTTCACTTTGGCTGCGGCATCAATGACTAGACGGATTTTTCCCGGCTTGTTTGGGTAGCCGTTGGTGTGGGTTATCCCCTGCGGCTATCGTGCATATCCCTTGATGTAATCATCCATAATTCCCTTGTATGCCCGCGCGAAGACCTCGTCGCGCTTCATTTTCCGTTCAATGTTGACGAGTCTCTTGAGTGCCATGTTGTAGCTGTCTGGCAGTCTCACCTCGTCGTCTTTCCATAGCAGACCAGTCTGGTATCGTCGGCCTACACGTTTCGTCGTGTCCTCCAAAATGTTTAAGGCTCGCACATCGTCACCAGCTGAGACCGGCGGTGCGGGACTTACTCCAAAATTCTCAGTTTCGAAGTAATCGCTGACCATCTTCTCTAGAAGATTATCGTGTGACATCGTGTGAAAAGGCATGCTCCCGATACCGGTGGACTTGCACTCTCTTTTAATCGGTCCATACACCACCCATCCAAGTTTGGTGGCGGCTGCAAATGGTATTCCTGCTCCAAAGCTTTTGGTCCTCAGTGGAATACCCAAATGAGCGAGATATAAGCCGATCAAGATGGCGCATGGATTTGCCCGCGCCACTTATCTGCAGGCTAACTACCGTTGTGTTGTCTCTGGCGGATTTGCCACCAAACCACTGCACGTTGAGCTGTCGAGTCTCTCCCTTTAGGTTCAGGCTCTGGATGATGTCGTCGTCAATAAGCGTTACGGACGATCCCTCATCGAGCAGCGTGTATGTGTCCACTTGCTTATTCCTCCCGTACAACGTCACGGGCAAAATCCGGAATAGCAGGTGATCTCTATCCGGGTCAACGCAGCTAAGGTTTCGGTGTGGCGATGGCCATCCTCGGATTGTCCTGCTTTTAGCGTTGCAGTCGTTGACGTGAAGGGATTACGTCGGCGATGGCTGGTGTCCCTTTGCAGCTCCTGATCTCGAGTGCTCGTATGCTCCTTCAAGCGGCCGCCGTTCGACTGGGGTAGCCTGGAATTCCCGATTCTATCGTGGAGCAGGTAGTGATGCCTTCTTTGGCACCCGTCGACATTTGGTGCATTTGGTGCCCTTCTTGCAGAACCGGGCCATGTGTCCACTCTCCAAGCACGCGAAGCAGATCCTATGCTTCCTTGCTAACTCGATTCTCGCTGTCGGAAGTGCATGATGAAATTCCTCGCAGTCCTTGATCCCATGCTGCCCCTCACATATTGGACAACATTTGTGAGAGTCAGTATCCTTTCCATCCAGACGACTTGTGCTTGCGTGCAATAGCCTTCGCTTCGGATCTTAACTTGCAGTATCCGTGACAATGCATATCAATTTAGCGAGCTCGTGTAGCCATTCGCTAAAATGCACCACTGTTGGATATGGCTCTATCGTAGCCGCATGCTTTGCCCAGTCCAACCTCTTGCTTATAGGCAACTTAGCTATCAGCTCCTCCATTAGGGTAGGATTTCCTAAATGCTAAATGCCGTTCTTCGTTAACTTCAAAAACGCAGCAAGGTTGCTCACCTTTGTAGCAAACGGCACAATTCTGGCTATGTTCGGTTCTGATATTGGCAGCACATCTCGCACGCTCTCCAGTTGACTTCGAATCAGTTGCTCCGGGCGTCCATATCGAAATCGAAGCTGCTCCATAACTTCTTGCACATTGTTCGGGTGGACGAGCAGCGCCTTTACTGCCGCTCGTGCGTCACCCTTCAAAGCCTTCACTAGCCTTTGATTGTTCTCCAAGGCTGTACACTGATATGCCTCCGTCGTCTCCGTAAACGCGCACTGGAATATTGGCCATTCCTCGGGCTGGCCTTCGAACTCTGGAAGATCCCGCAATCTACGTGGCGTCCATACATTTGTTATACTAGCCGGTGCTGTCCGTAGGACCCAGGCGCAGTAACCACTAAGCTGCGTTGTGTTCCGGCTGCACTAGTTCCGGCTGCACCGTGGCCGTAACGCAGCAAGGCGGAGATAGGCTCACTGTTGTACAGTTATTATTACGTGTGACTTGTTGCCCACTAGTTCCACTCAATTGTGCGAGCAACGGTTCATTCAAAGATGGCGTCACAAATTGTTCCCGTTGCAAATTTTCACTCATACATAGCGGTGTATTCGCCGCACCGTTACCGTTACCGCTCAACCCGATTCCAACAGGATTCCTGGCGGTCTTTACTTGCCCTCCATTTGCCTTTGCCTTGGATAGTTCCCTTTCTAAGGTTGCGATTCTTTCCAGTAGGTTCGCCACCTCTACAGTTGTGGAATTTGTAGTCTGCCCTGCTTTGGCAGGCTGCGGAGTACCAATCGGATTCTGACCGAGTAATCCACTTTCCTTGGAACTTTGAGGCTGCTGTATATCACTAGCCACACTCGTCGTGGGCTTCGCCTCAGCGCCGGCATGTTGCAAATCACAGGGTGCGAATAAAAGAATACGAATAAAAGAAATGTCGAGCCGCCGACAGTACCCAGGAACAAGAGCTGAAAGTATGAAGGATTGGCGATGTCATAAACAAACAGGCAACCGCGTACCTAATTAAATTGGGAAACACCCAAACCAGTTGGCTTCGAAACTCCTGACGAGGAGACGGGTAAAATATTCCAGTCTGTATGTGTGTTCTGAGTCTATGTTGTTGTCCATGGCATAGTTTATTTCTGATCTAAAGTTGTTTTCTTGTAAGAGAGCATTAAAATTTTTTGAAGTGTTCCCATCACATGGATCTAGTTCTTTGTGAATGAATGTTCTTTCGTTAATTATTGTTTCCTTCCGAAAGTAGTCTATTAAGCCGTTATTTTCCATTAGTATTTTTCTTCCTAATAATAAGGTGAAAATGAATGAATATAGAACTTTTGTGTTTGTTGAAAAAGACCGTTGCCTGGATGGTCCACATACTTACACCTTCTTGTTGGGCGGTTCTTCTAAATTTTTGAACGGTTGAAATGTCATGTCTCGCTAAGGTCATAAACAACCTATCGGGGAGTGAACGTTAATGGCGGTTTTTATATGAAGAGGTGGTCAAAAGTATTTACACGACGAGCTTTTTTTTCAATTGTCAACACTCTTCTTCGGTCTCTCGATAGGAGGTAGCGCGCTAGACGTCCTGTTTCGGTTATTTTCTCTCTTTCTGCCCCCCTAAACAGTTAGAGCCTTCGCGTCAACTAACATATCACTTTTCCGCCCGATCTTCACTAACCTGTGACTGCTCCACTCGAACCTTGGGGTCTGGACTGGGATACCTTTGGTCCATGTCCTTATGTCTCCACATTGAAGACTTTAACATAGTGAATAACGACTAGAATGAAACGAGACCTTCAAATAGCCAAGATTTCTCAAAACCTAATCTTGTAAAACGCACCAATTCACAAGTTCACATTAGGCTTAAAAAACCTAAGAAGAAAAAACACCAATAATAGACCAAACAATCAAACATAGCCTAGAACTTTATCTACCCACCAAACCAGTAAAACTTCATAAATACAAGCCATCATGGAGCCTACCCAACCTAATAGAAAAATAACTCCAGATCGATATAGAACAATCCTACCCAAATTGGATCGACCAAATAAAAATAATACGACTTCGACTAGGACACACAAACATAATCCACCTACACTAACTAAATCCAAACTCAATACCAACTTGTCCGTTTTGCCAACGTGATATTTCAATAAGCCACGAGCTTATCGACCATATGTTCGGGTGATTTTTGGCCGGATAGTATGGTGGTAAAAGAGTTCGAAGCTAAGATAAAAAATAGGAAAAAAGGGCTCGTGGGAATTAAACTTCCCTCACGTGGCCAGACCACTGCACCATCCGCCTCTTCATCTTCTTCCTCTTCAAAAAACTAACAACGAATCTTACTATCTCCTATCAAAAGGCTTGCTTAGCAAATTAAGCAAATTGTATTGTGATAGTCTTTCATTTGCATCCCATATAATAGTGCTCACAGAGACTTGGTTAAAGTCGGAGATACTTAACTCCGAAGTCTTCCCAGGTACGTACACTATATATAGGTTTGACCGTCCCTCCAGACGGGGAGGTGGAGTCTTAATTGCGGTTAGATCTACCCTCGCGTCGGAGGAGTTACTAAAGCTGTCTCCTTCCGACAGATCAGTTTATATTACGTGCTCGTATATTCCGCCATCTTCTGAATTCCCAGAATATCAGAATCATCTGTCCGCTATCCAGTCCATCTTGAATAAACTGTCTGACAGGGACCAATTGGTAGTTCTAGGTGATTTTAATATACCTGGCCCAATGTGGTCCCCAGAAAAACAATCGAATATCCTTCTCCCTTTAGCACAACATGACTTTATTGACGACCTCCCCTTAATAATAAAACATTCGCGTGTACTTATGTACGCAGACGATGTTAAATTATGCCTTCAGCACAAGGACACTTCGTGCCTTTTGGCCTTACAATCCGATCTAGACCCATTTCAAATATGGTGCCGTGATAACGTGTTAGACTTAAATGGCTCTAAGTGTAAAGTTATGACCTTTTGTCGTGCCAACCCTATACGCATGACTTACACTCTAAGTGGGTGCTCCTTGGACAGAATAACACAAGTTGATGATCTTGGTGTTCTTCTGGACCCAAAACTAAAATTTTCTGACCATATTTCGTCTATTGTCAATAGGGCCAGGGGTGTGCTTGGTTTTATAAAAAGGTGGTCTAAGGAATTTGATGATCCTTACTTGACTAAAACCTTATTTATTTCGTTAGTCCGTCCGATTCTCGAGTACGGATCACCTGTTTGGAGTCCACAATATGCAGTCCACTCGGACCGCATTGAATCGGTCCAAAAAAACTTCTTACTTTTTGCCTTGCGGCGCCTAAATTGGGATGCAAACCGTATATTACCTCCTTATTCCAGTAGACTACTTTTAATTAATTTACCGTCCCTAGCTAACCGTAGAACTATGCTTGGTACAGTTTTATTTGTAAGCTTATTCGTGGGGACGTTGAGAGTCCCGACTTGATTAGACGGCTTAACTTCTCGGTTCCAAGTAGATTCACTAGAAACTGTATACCCCTTTTCTTAAATCATTGTAGATCTAACTATGAGTTGCATGACCCTTACAGAGTTTTATGTTCTGACTATAATAGACTTTATCCTATTATCTGTAATCTTGACTCTCTGCCGCTCTTAATGCAATCGATTTTAACTTTTTTATTACATAATTAGATCCTACTAACAGTAATATTTAATATAGTTATTTTACATTATATTCATTTCCTCGTTCCTGTTCTCTTTTTTATATCGCGTCTATATCTTCTCGCGAATCGAGCCGTACGATACACGGCAGCGCCCCTCGGTCGGTTGGGCGGGAGGTGTGGCCGTGGGAACCATGCGAAAAAAAAAAAATATTAAACTCATGACCTCCTACAAACCAAACAAGACATATTTAACAACACCAAAGACACTAGAATAACAAGATCCGTAACGGCCATACATTGGATTTGCACTTTGCAGCCACTTTTTTGGTGACGGCCACAATTGCTCTCTGCTCCGGGCATTTCGGCTGTCTGTCCCGCCAATTTGTTTCTTCGTTATTCGGAAAAGACTAAACTTGTGCATTCGATATAGCTCTTTGTCGGCCCTAGCTGCCGTAAACAATTCGCAAAATAAACAAGATCATAAAATAAACAAACTTTCTTCGGCTATTTATTATTCGCAACAGCTTTTGAAAAAGCTCAATAGCTAAACATTGGTGACCCCGACGTGATAGTGTTAATTTGCATGCATTAATTAATGCACTTATCCCGTTTATAAATAAATATAAATACATTAAATCGCACTCGGTTGGACAAGTGAGTGGTGATTTCGGTGATAGTGGCTGTGTTTAAGCGAGCTAGCATTACATATATACATACATACATACATTGCTACATATATCTTTACGTGCATTGACTCCGCTTGCATTTTCGGCATTTATTTTGTGCTCATCTTCCTGCTGAACCGAATTAAAGGCGATTGTTGCTATGCCCGCTGAAGGTGACAAAAACAGGGCGATCTTTTTAAAGCGCAAAGCCAATGCGCTGTTCAGCAGGTTGCAGAGGCTACAGACGTCGCTGTCTAATGAGACGCTAAGCGGATACGACGAACCCACTCTTACGGTGAGGCTGGAGCAGATTGATGAGCTGCAAAGTGCCTTCAATGTTCTGCATACAGAACTGGAGAAATTGGATTTCGACGAAATTGGCAGTGAGATGAGCGATAGTTTCGATGAATTCATCGTTGAATTCAAGGCTAGTGTGCGCTCGGAAATAGCCAAACGCAATGTGCATTTCGCGTCGCACTCAACGCTTGCGGAAGGTGTTGTGCCCCACCAGTGTAGTGGACCTCAAACGCAGCCGCGGCCGAGGCCGATGCCGTTGCCGCCTGTGCAGCTGCCAACGTTTGGCGGAGGCTACGCAAACTGGGCGGATTTTTAATCCGTGTTCACGAGCATAATCGACAGCCATCCGGACCTCTCCAACATTGAGACATTTCAACATCTGAGGTCATGTTTGAGGAATTCAGCGCTGGAAACTATCCGATCATTTGAGATTTCAAACAGCAATTACGAAGCGGCTTTAGAGTTGCTTCAAAAAGTTTTGATAATCGGCGTCTCGTTTTTCAGGCGCACATAACCGAGATTCTGGGTTTAAAGGTAGTACGGAATGGTTCAGTGGCATCGCTTCGGGAATTGTCGGACAAGTTTAACGATCACATTCGTGCATTGAAGGGTTTGGGCACCACTGAGCAAATCGCTGGCTGCATCATAGTGCAAGTGCTGCTGCAAAAGCTGGATGCGTCGAGCCAAGCTAAGTGGGAGGAGCGCTTGGAGGATCCGGTCTTTGCCAACCTTATTCCGTCGTGGGAATCGTTGGCTGCATTCCTGGAGCAGCGATGTAGGACTTTGGAGGCCGGGGATTGCGCCATGGCAACCTATGCGCCAGGCGTTCAGGTGGGCAGAAATCGTTCGACGCTAGCTGCTACCACCCAAAATTCTCTTGGTTGCATGCACTCAAGAGACTAGCACTTTGCCTAAATTGCCTAAAGGCAGGTCATCAGCTAAGGCAATGCAGCTCGAGCTGCCGCACCTGTGGAATCAGGCATCATACGCTGCTCCATCTAGATGGTCCGCCTTCCTCGCAGCCACATGTTCCGGTTTCTTCAAGCTCCCGCACTGAGCCTTCTGCCCCGCTTTCGACTTCTTCTACTCTAATTGCCCAGGATCTCGGTAGTGACCTTGTGCTGCTAGCCACTGCAACCGTTCTAGTGCAGAATCGGTCTGTTCGTTCAACTTAAGAGGTCGAGGTCGTCCGGCTCCGTCACTGGAATCGGGGATTCCAATTTCGCGACTGATAGATTCTCGGTAGGAATTGCGATTCGGTCTGTCTCTTCGGATTTCTCAACGAGCATAACAGCAGTTATCGCTCCCAATATCACGGATCGCCAGCCAAGTTTTAATGTGGACATTGGGGACTAAAAGATTCCAGAAAACCTGCAGCTTGCCGACCCGGAATTTCATAAAGCTCAGCGTGTTGACCTGTTAATAGGAGCTAGCCTGTTTTATGAACTGCTGTGCGTAGGTCAGATAAGGTTGTTGCCAGGACTGCCCCTGCTTCAAAAAACTCGTATGGGCTGGGTTGTGTATGGAGGCTGCGCGCGCCCTTGCGGTAGCGCCTTAATAGCTTCACTCGTTCCTTTTTCAGCCAGCAAGGAAATCAGCATTGATGTTGAACTTGATTCACTTCTGCAGCGCTTTTGGGAGGTAGAAAATTGTCCCGGCCCAATAGTTCAAGCCGACTGCCAGCTGGCGATTACTCGGTACGGTTGCCGCTAAAACTCCATTTGGACTCTTTAGGAGATTCCTATCCTCAGACTTTGCGGAGATTCTTGTCGCTGGAAAGGAAGCTTACAAAGCACCCTGGCTTGACGGTTAAATATGCGGCGTTCATGAAGGAATATCGTGATCTGGGACATATGTCACTGCGTCATTTAGGAGGATAGCACTACCACCAAGCGTCGCGTTGTCTTTGACGGATCAGCTGCAACTTCCACTGGTTACTCGCTTAACGATGTGTTAATGGCTGGCCCGGTCATCCAGCCTAAGCTATTTCACATCCTAATTCGATTTCGCTCACACCCAGTTGCCATTACAGGAGACATATGTAAAATTTACCGATGTGTAAGGGTCTCGCAAGAAGATAGCTATTTGGAGTGCATTGTATGGAGGGACTCCCCGATCGATGACCTTCAAGTATACAAACTCGACACAGTTACCTACGGCACCAAACCAGCCTCCTTCTTGTCCGTAAGGGCTATGCAGCAGTTGTCAATCGATGAGCAGGCATCGTTTCCCATTGGATCAGAAATCCTTCGGCGCGATTTTTACGTGGATGATCTTATCTCCGGCCCAGGCACGGTAAAGGATGCTATCAGCATAATGCAGCAGACGGCTGGCATTCTTGCGAAGGGCAAGCTCAAGCTAAGGAAATGGTGCTCTAACATTCCGCTTGTGCTGGAGGGTGTGCCCGCCGAGGACAAGGAGTCATTCATGAAGTTTGAAGATGGTAGCGATTTCACCAAAACTTTAGGTCTCCCTTAGGATCCCGCCTCCGACTTCGTTCTACGCCTTTCAGTCGCCATTGAGACCCTGCAGGCGCTTGGTTTTGTCTGCGATTGCTAAATTTTACGATCCTCTCGCCCTGGTCGGTCCGGTAATCACAAGGTGTAAAATCTTTTTGCAGCAGCTCTGCAAGGAAAAGCTGTCCTGGGATGAAAGCCTCCAGGAAACTCATAACACGAAATGGCTTGATATATGTCGCAGTTTTGAAATAATAAGTCATGTTAGTTTCCCTCGGTTCGTGTTTAGCGCACAGTCTGGTCTTGAGGTGCATGGTTTTTGTGATGCAAGCATTGATGCCTATGGAGCCTGCGTTTATGTGGTTTCTAAAGGGAATCAAAGTTTTAGCCATTTGCTTTGTTCGAAGTCGCGCATAGCTCCGTTGAAGACCATAACAGTACCAAAGCTGGAGCTTTGTGGTGCGGATCTTCTGGCTAAAATCACGAGAGAAATAGTTGGCTTGAAAATATTTAAATGACGCTACTATTGTTGGTGCGACTCGACGGTAGCACTTTCCTGGATCCGAGATGAGCCCGCCAGGTTCAACATGTTTGTGGCAAATAGGGTTGCTGCCATTCAGGAGCTGACAGATGTCACGGCTGGGCGTTATGTTCCAACAGCGTTAAATCCGGCTGACATCTTATCCAGAGGTTCCCTGCCGTCTGAGCTTAGTGAATCGTCACTCACCCGCCTATCTTACGGAGCCTGAAAGAGATTGGCCAACAGCTGTTTGTCCTGACAAACCGGTGCTTGAGCTTCGTCGAAGTGTGTTCATCGCAAAATCGCCGTACGTGGATGTAATTGCTAGCTCCAAATTTGCAAATTCTTACCCCTCACTGCAACGAGTGTTTGAGACACATTCAAGAGGGTACTTGACAGCGCGCGCATTTATGGGAGGACCTGCAATCCCTAAAAACGCTGGGAAGAGTTTCCTCGTCTAGTCCCATATCCTCCCTCTCCCCGTTGCTGGATCAATTTGGACTTCTTAGAGTAGGCAGTCGCCTCCAGAATTCGTCATTGGATTCGATCCCAAGATTGGCCTATTGGGGGGAGGAAGACGTTTACCAAGACCGTGAACAGGTGCATCAGATGTTTTCGGATTAAGCCGCGGCTGATAGAGCACATAATGGCGGACCTTCCCATGGAGCGCTTGGAAGGATCTCACGCTTTTGAGGTTGCTGGTATAGACTTCTGTGGACCCTTCCTTCACAAGTCGGATACTCGCAACAAGCCCGCGGTTAAATGCTACGTCTGCTTATTTATATGCTTTGCAACCAAGGCAGTGCACCTGGAGCTGATCGAGGATCTCTCGACAGTTGCCTTTCTGTGCGGACTCAAGAGGTTCATATGCACCCGACGGAAACCGAAGCAAATTTGGTCAGACAACGCCACCGACTTTGTCGGCGCCAAAAATGAACTTCTGGAACTTCGAAAGTTATTTCTCAGCAGCGAGCATCAAGGCTCCGTTCAGAATTTTTGCCTTTCGGAGACGATTGACTGGCGGTTCATCCCTCCACGGTCGCCCCATTTCGGTGGACTTTGGGAAGCAGCGGTGAAAACAGCCAAACATCATTTCTACCGCGCTGTGGGTACGGCGGTTCTGACCTTCGACGAGCTGAGGACGCTGGTGTGCCACATCTCGGCAGTTATTAACTCCAGACCTTTAGTTCCCATTTCAGAGAACCCTGCCGATCTGGACGTCCTCACTCCGGCGCATTTTCTCAATGGTGGTCCGCCTTCGTCGTTTGACGAGCCAGATAAAACGGGCCTAAACTATAATCGGCTTCACTCTTGGCAGCGCATCTCCTTTCTTCAGCAAATATTTTGGTCGCGATGGAAGGAAGAGTACTTCACGTTGCTCCAGCAGCGCTCCAAGTGGCGCACCCCAAAGCCTGGCGTAGCCGTGGACAACGTCGTTCTTGTTAAGGACGAGAATCTACCCCCAATGAGATGGCCTTTGGCGAGAGTCATGCGGCTGATTCCTGGCAGAGACGACGTCGCTCGAGTTGCAGAATTGAGGACCGCGTCTGGAGTAATAAGGCGGGCAGTGACCAAGCTGTGTCTGCCCTTTCTTGAGGACTCTGTTGGAAGCCAAGCTTCCAACGGGTGGAGGATATTGGGTCATGCAGCCGCCAAAACTGTGCAGTAGACTAATCTTATACTCTTTAATATTGTAAGCCGAATTAGTCAGTGACAGCAGTTGCGATGCCCATAGTGCAAGCCGCTGTTCTCGCACGCATTTATCTGTACGGCGCTCATTCCTTGTTCTTTTTGTTATATACCTACGTTAAGCTTGGCGCTGCAATTTTCGGCAGTCTGTCCGGCCAATTGCCACTTCTTCGTTTGTCGGAAGAGACTAAACTTGTGCATTCGATATAGCTCTTTGTCGGCCCTAGCTGCCGTAAACAATTCGCGAAATAAACAGTATCGTAAAATAAACAAACTTTCTTCGGCTATTTTTTATTCGCAACAGCTATTGAAAAAGCTCAATAGCTAAACAATGATGAAATAAAATAATAATTAAAAATTCATGGCCTGACTATTATAATTTTAAAGTTTTTTAAATTTCTCTTCTTAAGGCAATACTTTCCTTTGTGCACTTAATGCATTGCTCAACAATCAATTTTTTTATACACATTTGTTTTTTATTATTTTTAAAAATATTTTCAAAAACTTTAATGTGTATTTTGCAAATATTAAAAAATAATTCAGATGGTGCCTTTAGTTTCCCGAAGTCCGAGTCTATTGAGTAGTTTTTCTCATGTATAAAAAGTTCTGATGGAGCTCGGTTTCTTTTAAAATTACCGATATGCATTTATCGCAAATGGATCCCTTAGCAATATATCCAACAAACTATCTACTGAAAATTAATTCACTTGGTACATTATTGCACTAAAAGGTCAAAGTATGTACCTCTCATTGTCTTGTACAATTTTTCAATTCAATTTTTATTTGCAACATAACATCATCATCTGATTCGCAATTCGACTTTTGTGAAAATTTAAAAATGTTTAGAGATATGAGCTTGGCAATTATTATATTAAATTCGTTAACTGCAGGTACCAACTTTTGCTCGAACGCACGTACGAAAAAAGTGGTCTGTGTGATCCTTAAATATATATCTTGGACGAGTCCAAATATAGCTTCAGTAGAAGATTTAGAAGAACCGCCCAACAAGAAGGTCTAAATATGTGGACCATCCAGGTAACGGTCTTTTTCAACAAACACAAAAGTTCTATATTCATTCATTTTCACCTTATTATTAGAAAGAAAAATACTAATGGAAAATAACGGCTTAATAGACTACTTTCGGAAGGAAACAATAATTAACGAAAGAACATTCATTCACAAAGAACTAGATCCATGTGATGGTAACACTTCAAAATATTTTAATGCACTCTTACAAGAAAACAACTTTAGATCAGAAATAAACTATGCCATGGACAACAACATAGACTCAGAACACACATACAGACTGGAATATTTTACCCGTCTCCTCGTCAGGAGTTTCGAAGCCAACTGGTTTGGGTGTTTCCCAATTTAATTAGGTACGCGGTTGCCTGTTTGTTTATGACATCGCCAATCCTTGATACTTTCAGCTCTTGTTCAATATCTTTGTTGCGGATGTACCAAGCCGCTCCAGACCTGCTTGTTTCCAGGCCTTAGGAGCCAAGCCATGCTGCTCCGTTTCTTTTGAGATGCCGGGTTACATCCCTTACATGGTATTGAAACGTAAGAATTTTATCCAGAGTGACACCGAGGTATTTGTGGGCGTTCAATTGGTGTACGTCACGGAAACACACTTTTCCGGATTGACAGAGATGATTCAGAGAAAGGCCCAGATCTCAAATTTGTTTAAGTACAGCTGAAGCATATCAGTGGCTGTATAGACGCAAGTATCTCTGGCCAGGACTGCAGTGTCATCAGCAAAGGTGGCAACTAGCAGGTCATTGGGATCTGAAAGCGACATGTAGTCAGCTGAGGGCATGTCGTGCGTATACAGGCTATACAGTGTTGGACCTAACACACTTCACTGGGGTACACCTGCTCTGACTCTCTTTGTTTGAAAGGACAGCTTGTCCTGTACAACTTTAAAGGAGCACTCGCAGATTATGCTTTTTATCATCAAATAGAGCTGAGAATTTATAGATTTTTAACAGAGTTAAAAATCAGCACAAGGAATAACAAAGCTCTATGGGGCATCAGCTTAATGAAGAGGTTGTTGATGTGATCCTCACCAGGAGCCTTGTTGTTGCGAAGGGATTTCATATCTGCTTTCAATTCCGTGATTTTAAAAGTCTTTACTATAAGCCAAATGTTCTGGCCAGAAGCATAGTCTGGATCCGGTTATTATATATTGTGATTTCAGCTTTGGATTATAAGAATTCACCACAGCGTGATCTTGGGAGATGAACGTATTTAAAATTTATTCAACTAAGGTAGAAGCAGCCAAGTTGCACATCACTACCCTGTAGGCTCTGTATAACGAGAGGCAGAAGTCAGTGTATTGGAGATTTACTTCCGATAGTTTTTTAGTGATAGCTCTGTGTGCATCAGAGTCACGGGGGTATATGTGCAAGTTGCCATTTCTCGCAATCTTGAGTTCGTTTGAGTCAGACGAAGCGGTTGCGGGAGCCAGGGTCACTGCTGAATCTTTGGTGCCCCTAATGCTGGACACCCCAAAGACATGGGAAGCAGCGGCTACATACGTCCGTCGTAAAGACCCTGTCAGTCCTAGAAAGGAGAGGGCGGAAAGCGGATGAATAGGCGGCCAGACCAAAGCGCAATGCAATGAAGTACCTCGTGAAGCGGGTCCCCAAAATAGTATAATCAACAAGTAAGTGGATCAACAAGTAAGTGGAGGCTCACGTATCCTTACCGAAGGATATGGAAATCGGTGGAAAAATGGTTGGATTTGTTTCTTTGAATTTACTATTAAAACAAGTTATAAAATCATATTAAATAAATGGAGTATGACTAATGATAAATATAAAAAAAAAAACAAGAGAATGCTATAGTTGACTTTCCCGACTATCAGATACCCGTTACTCAGCTAGTGGAAAAGCGAACTCAAAATTTCGCGATAGATGTTGGTAATAAATGAAAAAAAAATTTAAAAATTGTTTAAAGGTGTGGGCGTGGCAGTTTTGGGCTGTTAGTATGGTGAGCGTGGCTTGATAGAAATTTACAAGAATAATCAAAATATTAAGATATATTAATTTTCAAAAGTGTGGCTGTGGCAGTGGCAGTTTTGTCTGTTTGTTGGCAACATGTATATGTCTCTGGAAACTGGAAACAGCTTCTACAGTTCCTGAGATCTCGACGTTTATATGGACGGACAGACGGACAGGGCCAAATCGACTCGGGTTTTAATATATAATATAGATATGTGACATATTTAAAAAATTTAAATAATCAAGTGACATATTCATAATCAAAAACTTTTACCGATATTTCAAAAAATACACTTTTTAAATGACTCATAGTAAGACAATATTAATAGGCAAAATGTAAAGCTCCGTTTGTCGTTAGGATGTTGCAGTTGGAGTCGATGATAGGCCTTATCGATAGGTATAGCGATATGGTGATGATTTTGGGCGGCCCCCCGCCTTTTTGAATCCAGTTGGGCGATCTGCCCGTTTGAATTATCCCCGTTCGCTCAGGGATTACTCTTAAATGGCCCGGATTATGCTCAATGATCCTAGTCGGGACAGGATTAGGAATTTGTCGGAGACCATGATTAAATGTAAATCATAGCTCAATCGCAGCCATACCGACGAGCCGCAGGTCACAGCTAAGGCAATATCTGTGTCTGAAATTATTTAAAACAGTTCAAAAATTTAAATTCACGCGAAGGTATTATTGTTTAGGAATTTATTGTTTACAATTTCTCTAGACTAACCGGGGTGCCGACTAAAGGGTCCCGGGTAATATTACATTGGAAGTCAGGAAAATAAAGGTTCCGTGGAGCAAGTCTACCTCGCCGACAAATAGTCATCCGGACTCGCCTGGGGGCAGAATGTGATTCCCTAGTGTAGTGGACAAGTAAGTTTCCAAAGTACGGATGCTTGGTTTGTAGGAGGAATGGACATGAGTTTAATATGTGGCTTATTGAAATAACACCTTGAAAAACGGACAAGTTGGTATTGAGTTTGAATTTAGTTAGTGTTATGATTGTGTCATCTGTCATCCAGCGCCAAAAAATTCGGTTTTTATAAGAACAATAGACCTGATTTTAAATTTTACCAGGACAATGACCCCCAACATAAGGCGCATAATGTGCGGAACTGCCTCAGAGTCCAGATCTGAACCCTACAGAAAATTTGTGGGTTCATTTGAAGAAAAAAGTCGCAAAAAGGTATACTAGAAGAGTGGCATAAGATCCCAAAACAATATGATCTTTAAAAGTTATTTTTTCAATGAAAAAAACGCATATAATATGTTATTAATTCTAAGGGTATGCATACAAAGTATTAGAATCGCCTCAAGTTATTATAATTTGCTATAAACTATAAGTCTAAGATAGCTTAAGTACTTTGTGCAAACAATTTCTTGGCTGTCAAATCTGTGCAAACTCGGATTTAGTTGTTTTTCTCGTTCATTGTTAATAGTTTTGTTATTATTTTTATACATATTGATAAAAAACATATGAATAAGATATTAATAAAATAAAATAGATATTAAAAAAAATATTTAAAAAATTTAATAAAGGGCCTTTATATTTTGAACTTTTGATATTTTTCTGGCTTGCGATATTCTTGTCCATAAGAATGAATAAGAATAAGAATGTCACGCTTTCAGTAAGTTGTGATGGCTTAATTAATTGGGGTGGAAAGTGAACTTTTTGAAATTTCTGCGAGATCGTTTTGTGCAGCAAATGCACAACCAAATGCATAAAAATCGGCCACTTACACAACGCATAAAGCGTAAAAGACGATTATGTACCGTTTGTTTAAAGAAATTTCTCGGAATAGGAGCAAAATAGAGAAAAAAAGAAAAGTGTGGACAGAATTTCTTGACAGTGTTCATTGTTAATAGTTTTCTTCTTTTTTTCATATTGATAAAAAACATATAAACACATAAATGTAAATAAAAAAATCCATAAAGGTAAACAAAAAGGCCTTAATTTCCATTGAAAGGCTGTAACGAACTGATTTTCTATGATCAGAAAGTTTGGGCGTTCGACCCACCAAATTTATGATTTGTGTGATTGCCCGACCAAGGAAAAGCAGATGGTTCTTATTATAGTCGATTTATTCTACTGTTATATGACTGACTCCTTTGGTGATCTCGATGCTCCTGCAGCGTTTTTTCGGAGTTAAAGATATTATAAGATAATATAATAATAGATATGATAATGTGGGTTTCAGCTTTATAAGCTGGACCAAATAAGTAAAAATTCAGTTTGAAAAATCAACTCAACGAATGTAGACGCTTGCTTATTTTGCAGCCCCTTCACAGAATCAGTTAGGCTGGGTTGTTTCTGGAGGTTTCACACAATTTTAAAGTTTTTTAATATTCGTTTGCTAAAATCGCCGCTCTAATTAGCTACCGTTTACACATTTATATTTATGCTAATAATTAATTAAATGTAATATATGTAATAATCGGTACACAGGGAACACCACGAGGAGGCCATTGTAATTGTAATTACTTATCGCATTTACTATTTGCGTTTATATTTCCGTACTTTACTATTGCAACAAAATGACAAAATACAAAGGAAATTATTATAACTATTGTAATTTAAAACATACATTTTATTGCAGTCATTGAAGTCATTGAGAAAAATATATGGGGCACAGTTAAAGATTCACTTCAGCTGTGCAGCAATATAATCGTTATTTAGGCAGAGAAGCTGCGTGAGCATCGAAGCCCCCCTCCCCCCTCTCACTCACTACTCTTCTCTCTTTAGGACTCTCGCACATATACCTTTTGCTTAGCGTTCTGCTTTCGCTCTACAATTAAATCGCTTATTATAACTCGCTTTCGTAAACTATGCATAAGCGAATCGATGCCCAAAATCGCTAAAATAAAAAACCACAATCGTTTAAAATCGCTACAATTAAAAACGTCTTATTAGCTACAGATGCATTTAAATATTGGCAAAGTGCAAATAAAAAATAAAAAGTTGAAGTGAAAACCACGACTTTATTGATTAAAATCCAATCCAATCCAACTACCCAAATAGTCCCTACAAAGCCTTTGAGTCTTCAGCTGTGCTGACCTTGGTGGCAGAGTTTCGACGTAGGCTTTGGGTTTCATTGTTTCAACTTTTAACATTATTTTTGTTATATCCGTTACACATAGAGTTAAAAGGTATACTAGCTTTGTTGAAAAGTATATAACAAGTACAACGAAGCGTTACCTACGATATAAAGTATACATATTCTTGATCAGGATCAATTCAAAAACTCCCCTTTATTCTCCAATATCTATCGATAACTCAGAATTTCGCGTTCGCTAAGTAGCATTCTCTCTTGTTTATATTTCACACATATATGCTGCAAACAGGGATATAAGGTCTTAAATTGCCCACGGGGTGTGCGCGTTCAGATTGTCAAATTGTTATCTGTTGGACATGATTTTCATTTTAAGGATGCTTACATCATTGTGTTGTAAAACAAATTTTTCAGAAAATTCTATTTTCCACAGGTAGCACGCTGGGTCACAATACTGCTGCATTACAATAATATATACATTGAATAAATAACAATTTTTGTATTAACATTCTTGTGTATGTCGATGCTGAAAGAGCAAATTTCTTTATAAAGAGGTAATAATTATAATGCAAGTAGGTACATCAAAGTGGGTTTTCTTACATGAGCATTTTGTTAAACGATTGCAAGTTAATTACTTACTCCATGAAAATATTGAATTTTTGCAAATTTATAGCCATTATTAAACAGCGTTTTAGCCAATATGATACATTTACCAACACATTTTAAAACCCATATAATTTTTGTAAATGAAAACGTCTTGACTTACTGGCCTGGTTACTCGTTACTCCTAGAGTAACAGGTAAATTTATTCTATTATTCTTTTACATACTTCCTACCCGATTATCTATATAGTGACATATCCATAAGTCCCTTAGACTTAAGCACATGCTGTACTTATGTGTCACATAATGGAAAAACCCAAAGCAAGGCTAAATGGAATAAACCCAAAATTCTCCAGAGGATGAAATCGAAAACCCCAAACAAATCACCCACATCGTTGCATCAACTTGTCAAATCAGCATGTTTCTACCTTCCAAGCCCAGACTCACAACCTCGAAAGCAGAAGTTTGAATTTCAATAAATAAAATCGTAAAAATCCAAGAGCGAATGAATGCTTTTGATTACAAGAGAACTAACTCCAACATCTCATTAGAACTCTAAAGTCCCAAGTCCATATTCAAAAAGCTCGACACCGAGGCTTGAACGTTAGTCAAGTTGAGTTAAATAATATTATATTTTTTTTTACTTATGAAAATTGTAAACTTGTAACGGTCGCAGTCGGTAGGGTCAACAAGGAAATCCTTTTAGTACGGTACTGATCAATTATAGAATTTCCTATACACCTAGCAATTCTGATCAGTGAATTAAAATCAGTGATTTCCCATAAAAATGGTTAAAAAAAGAATGTATGTGAAAGTAAATTTATATAACTAAAAAAAATCCCGTGAAGTCGGAAATAATATTTTATGAAAAATTTTAATTCTGTGAACTTTAATAAAAGAAGATAACAAAATAAAATAATATTAAACATACCAAAACTTACAACATGGCAGTCCCACAACTTTCTGAGATGCTTTCAAATCAACTATCGGGCAGATAAAAGAACTACATGACACACGATAAAAATATTTTTAAAACCTATTCAGTTAAGCGGCACTGTATAGAGTTAAAACTTAAGAAAGTATTGCACATGCATTTTGATGCTCAGGTAATTGGAGTAATCTGTTATAAATTTATTATGTAATAAAAAAAAATATTAAAAATTTGTGAAGAAAATTACCGCCGATGAGCATATGTTAACCTCAGATACTTTTGGTACGTTTTTTAAGTTGCCTAACAAACATTTGATACATATTCAAATTGTTGAACGAAAAATTCATAAATAATACAAAAAATTTATCCCTTTAAAACATGAAAAGAAAATGTTAAATTATTTCCGATATCCGTTCTCTTGACAAGCTGGAAAACATTTTCTAATTTTTCGGGATTTCATCTTTTACATTCACCTTATCTGCTTTTTCATCCATAAACCATAAAGGACACATTCCAAGCAAACAGCCTACAGTGATCCCGACAATCCGTCCCTAAAATAATAGATATTTCTATGAAAAAAATCCCTTTTATACGTTCTTTGAGGAACTTACGTAACTTGAAGACCGCTTGCTAGACTTTAATTCAAATTGCGCTGGAGTCAAATTGGGCTGCTTTAGACCCAATATCTGGCACCCATTCTCAACGTAGGTGGCCATAGTGATGCCTAAAATATCGCTTATGGTGTTTCCTAGTCCTGCGGCTGCCATTGTAGACAGCGTTATAAAGTGGCCCAAATAATATTCAATGTATTCACCCTACAAATTGCAATTTCTATAGAAGTTTATATTGTTAGCTTTATATCATACTTACCGCCATGATCATTATGAAATTGTCAAGGAATCCGAAAGCGATAAACGGCACTGCATTTACAAAGAAAACTGCAAATATACGATGACTTATAAGCCAACAAGTTTTGACATTTACTTACTGCTGTACAATTGACCTGCCGTGGGGGATGCTGCCGTCTCAACTGGAAGCAAAATAAAAATGAAAGTATGATACCTTCATTGCGACAAGAGATCGATGATGGTCCGGCTGCTGTAATATTTTTACTGGCACAGCTTGTGTTAGTGGCTGATATCGTTATTTACCCAATTTTTTTCGCAGCCAATCATCGGGCACTGCGCAAAAAGTTCCCGCAATAACTTGGCCCAATTCCGTCTTATTAGAAAGTCGTCCGAAGCGAGTGCGCCAACTACCGAAAGCCAGTTGACCTTAAAACCGATGTAGATTGAAGTGTTAGCCGGGACGGTGAAGTGTTTTTTGTTCCAGTGTCAAATATGTGTTATTAAGAAATCGTTGTTGGGAGTCGAGAGGAATATGAAAAAAAAAATAAAATGTTTGTCAAGAAACATAAAAATTTAAATAAGTGTACAGTGTTAACCTTTTCCGTTTTTATGTATAAGACTATAATGTTTTTAACGACATCACCAGCGCACAAACATGATGTGTCTTTTGACACCACAATTGATTGAAGACGTAAACGGTATCGATGACTTTCCAAACTTTATCTATATCATTCCCAATCCAATTCTCACAAAACACACACACAGAATTTAAAATCTGTGTATTACTTTGGGTGGCATGCAGTTAAAAATATCAAAATTGTTTTGCTGCGTTTCGTACAAACAATTTTCGCTTGTCCAATATCCTTTAATTGTCTTACAGCATTAGAAATAGAAAAAACCATTTTCCAATTCATATGTCCTCCATACGAAAAATTCCCACCTCCGAATAACTACACTGAGCCTATAGGAACTGTTACCTTCCCACCCCTACCAAGTAGATAAATGCATAAGGCTTCACACCCACTCACAACTTAGGAAATGGAAGGGTTCTATGAACATTACGCACTATTCCCTCCCACAATTTTTTAATAGAAGCAAATATTAACTATGTAAATTATCGAAAGACATAATTTAAGACAAAAACACGTCAATCTTTAATCTGTAAGAAAACACAAAAAAAGGCACAAGAGTAAAGAAGACAGTGCAATTACCATCTGTAAGCTATATTCCATATTTCTACTCCCCAATTCAAATTAGTTCATTCGAAACATTTAACACATCCTCGATGCGCATGCGAAATGTTATAATGTTACATCACCCTTGCAAAACAAAACAAAATCCAAAACGATGCAATGGTTTTTTATCAACTCTTCCTCTAACTAAAAAATATCTACCCAAGACCTTACTTTATTTACATTAAAAGCTAGAGGCAGCACTTTCTTCAGCATTGCCGACAAACACCTTAAAGACCGGTATCTACTTTTCTGAACTCTAGCGAAATTGTTACCTTGCATGGAGCAATACAAATTTGTATATGTCACACCGTATCCCTTTTCTCACTCACAAACCCTAAAGAGCACCCGTACTATGCCTCATCAATTCGTACTCTGACGTAGAAGCAAAAGAACTAGACCATTACTTACCACTTCAACTGAAAACGAGACAAACACAATTGAGATCGGTCCCTTACCAACGTACTCCTCTTTACTCTCTTACAATATTATTAACTTATCACCCATATAAGCCGTACATATAAGTATGAGATCTAACTAAAAGACTAAGGGTGGGCAAACGTTAAAAATGAATTTTGAAGGATGGGCAAACGAAATTATTTAGTTTTAAAAGGTGGGCAATAGAAATTATTTATTTTTAAATGGTGGGCAAACGCTTTTTATTGGAAGTTTTTATTTTAAAGAGGTGGGCTAACGAAATTGGGTGTATTTTAAATGTGGGCAATCGAAAAAAAATTTTTGTTAAAGGTTTTTTAAAGGGTGGGCAAACGATAAAAACTAATAATAATGGTTGGGCAAACGTTTTTTGTTGATAATATTTGGTTTTAAGAGATGGGCAAACGATTTACTCTCTGATTAGACCGAGGTAAACTTAAAAGCCTTATATTTTCTAAAGTATAAATTTTTTCAAAATTCTAAAGGGTGGGCAAACGATGTTATTGCGATTTTAAAAAAAAAATTTTGAAAAAAGCGAAATTTTTGATTTTCGAAAATTCATATCTCAAAAACTGGACGTGGGCAAAAAAAACTAATTGGTGGGCAAACATGGGCGAAAAATGGGCAAACGATTCCAGCTTTCAAATTTCAAAAATTCGATTTTTCCGACCCCAGCTTCTTTGAGCTATTCTTTTGGTAACAAAATCACAGACTCGCCCAGAATGAAATACTTATACAATAAACTACTGAAAGAATAAAATGGTTTAACTATTCATCAGCAAAATAGGCAGAAACGTGTACTAGTGGACATAATAGGTTCATATTTTAAATTTCTTTGTATTGACACAATCGTTTATGAACTTATGCAATTTATTGTATACATAGAAGACCTAGAAATGGGCATGCAACTTTCACGTCTGGGACTTTTGAATCCAAAATAACTCAATTACAATAAGTTATAAAGCATTAACAACCAGAATATACATTTCAGCAAAACATCAACTAGGATTGATCACAAAATTAAGGAATTATTACTCATTTCACATATCCCTATTAACCAAAATACCATCAACACCATTAAAATTATTCCTATCTGACCACAAAAAAACAAATCAAATATCAAAAAACATATATATCCAAACATATTTGGAAGATGAGAATAAAATTTATAATCAAGACAAAGAAACAAGAAATTAATAATGAATGCATTAAAAAATTAATTAAGCGTAAGAATCCAATTTGTAATAATAATAAAATACTTTATGTAACAATAATAATTGTAATTATTATTAGTTGTAGTTATTATTAGTTGTAATTGTTCTATCAAAAATGTATACACTAAGTCCACTACTCTTCTTAATAAAAAAATTAAGAAACAAAAAAAATTATAAAGAACTACAAGAAAAAAATATCAAGATATTAATATCTACAAGAAATAAAACAGGCACAAAACAAGTTGCCTACATTATACCCTGTAATGCTAGCCCATGCATAGGCAACCCATTTAAGGGGAGGGAAGTAACATATTAAAGAAAGAAGAATATGCTGAGTGGAAAAATCCACACAATCCACATTCACTCATCATTGTATACAATTAATAACCCAAGCGCGAGATCTCGCTCCCGGAATAATGTAAGCAAAAGGGAAGCACAGGAAAGATTTTTGTCACTAAAATTTAGTTAAATTTATCTGAGATCAAAAGAATAAAGACATGGAAAGTATTTCTCTGATATTTATACCCGTTTATTTATACCCGTATAGAAAAAGGGTATACTAGATGCGTTGAAAAGTATGTAACAGGTAGAATGAAGCGTCTCCGAACATATAAAGTATACAAGTATGTATTCTTGATCAGAATCGATCTAGCCAGTTTGTCCGTATGAATGTCGAAATCTCCGAAACTGTAAAAGCTATAAGGTCGATTCAGATGCTCTAGAGAGCCAAAGACGCAGTGCTACTTTGTTGACACACGCTGCCACGCCCTGCCACGTTTTTGAACCATTTTTCGATATGTTTTCATAATCTTATTATTTTTTGGCACGCCGACTTAAACGCCCTAAGGCCGCCAAAACGGTGGAACAATTTTTAATTTTTATTAATTTTAATTCCCAATATCTATCGATGTTCCAGAAAAATTATGCAATTTCGAGTTCGCATTCACACTAGCTGAGTAACGGGTATATATTATAGTCAGGGAACTCGATTATAGCATTGTCTCTTGTTTTTATTCCTAGCGTTTTCAAATTCCATCTTTCAAATTTTAAAAATTTGATTTTTTCGATGCCAGCTTCTTGAGCTCGTAGGATTTTAGTTGCAATCATACGGAACCAAAATTTTTATTTTCAAAAATTTACCAAACTTTGTTTTTGGAAATATCTTTTGAGTTAAGCTGACTTGAACAAATGCATCTTTTTATGCGTTTTCAACATTAATTTTGTAATACTATCTTCAATTATCCCAACAATTTGAAGTTTTTACTTCAACACCGCTTTTTCTTCTAAATTAAATTATTTTTAATGTAAGCTGTAAGCCGTTAAGCCAATCAGTGCAGAATTTTTTTTTGCAATTTATGAAAGCAGTGTCAGCATTTTACCGAAAATGTATTCAAAGCTTAAGTATGTCGTTTCTTCGTTTCCCTCAATTTATCACGTTTAGCTAGCAAAATCGTACTTTGTTTAATATGTACAGGTAATACCTATTAAAAGGATATTGTATAAACAAACTTTTAATATATACTGAGCGGTTATATATCTTTATTAATTTTGAAGTTTAAATTTGGATACGTTTCTTGTTTTGCAAATAGTTAGCAGACATAACAATACCCCATGTTTATTTCTTTTAAGTCAATTTAAATAAAAAAGGTATTTCGAAAAGAACTTACTCTCGTATAATTTTTTTTCCTTGTCGGCATCTAGCCTGCCAAGAGCGGAGCGCAGGTTGCCGCGTTCCTCGTCATCAAGGTTGCATAGCAACTCCAACGCCCGCTCCATAGACAAATGTGTGCTAAACTTTGAGTAGTTTCTACAGGTAAATGGGCTAGATGTAGAAGATGGCGGGATAATCAGTTGCGTCCTCAATAGCTCTCTGCCTCGGGGCCACGATCTTATAATGTATTGTCGCGTTACGCCCCTAATAGCGGATTGAAATTTATTTCGCATTATTAGCGATCTCTTGGTTTACAGTGCTTTCTTAGGCAAATGCAATCCCACGTCAAATAATCCGAGCAGAATACGCCACGGAAGGCTGATTAATATCCGCGTCCTGTTTGCAGCAAGACATACATATGTATTTCGCAGGTTTTGAGTACACACACAACTCACTGTGCCTTGATCGAAAATTAATTTTCGTGTGATTCGAACGTGTCTGTTTCACTGTAAGCCGTTCAGCCAATCAGTGCAGAATTTTTATTTGTTTTGTTTAATAAATTGAGGGGAGATTTTTTGAAACATATATTATGCATTCCCATTTGTGTGGTTATCACGCGTTTAAAGAAAAAAGACAATAATAAATATTTCAGTTGAAACTATAAATAACGAACGGTAACATTAATAGCATCTAAAATAAATGGGGTATTCCCAAAAATGTTTAATCGCTATTTTTAACTTATTTGTAAATAAACTTATATTGTACCTATATGATAAGTACCATCTTATTTTTACTCTTCAGAGAGAGCCCTGCAGCTGTTATTTCTTCTTCACGGTTAATTTAATTCCCCTAAGAAACACAAAGACTAATCGACTGTGTGCTGGCATTGACATGTATTTTAATAAATATTTTAAGCTAGAGGCTTTTCTTTTACCATTGTTTTTCATTAGCGTATATATTGATATTATTTAAAACTAATTTAAATTCGATATCATTTGCAAACTACATTTTAATGTTTCTCTTAAATCCACACTCACATGAGTTTCCTCTCGATATAAAAAAAAAACGAAGACGAAGCGTTCTATAGCATTATATCGCTTTATGAGTTTTATTAGCCCCGAAGAACGAAAAATTGTTCAAATGGAAATTTCCTAACAGATGAATAGCTTATGTTTTGGGTCATTAAAATTGGGGAGAAAAATTATATCATACAATAAGTTCAAATCATTTCTCAACAATTTTGGCGGGTGTGAATAATGTATAATAATATAATTGGAGGAGAAATTCATAATAGATCCCCAGGTAACGATGTTCGTAATGATAGACGGAATTATATGTGTAATTAATGAACCGGTATAATCAGCGACATTACCAACACGGACAGTTATTATCGTTCCTTTGTAAGTAATGCAGCTGGCATTTGAATGGCAAACTAGATCAAGTGGGCTTATACATAATTTCAAAGGGGAAATAACCGGATCCCCGCGGCCTATAGAGGGACGGCGCAAGTGCAGCTCGAGGCAGTCTGTCTCAACACGCGAGGAGCCGTACGTACGCGAGAATAGTCGAGGAGAGTACCGACGCGAGTCTCGCGGTCAGCGCGCAGTCGGACAGTCGGAGTCTGAAGGAGGAGGAGTAAACAGTTAGTCAACCAGACCGCGCGTGGAAGGAGGTGGTGTGAGTGAGAACGTTGGTAAAGAACAAGCATTGGAAGCGTCGGGCAGCAAGAGGCCCGCAGGACACAGAAGAACGAGCAGTCCAAGTGAAGAGTAATCCTCGGAGTGGAGGAGCAAGAACCTGGCGTGTTCGAAAGGGACAGTGGAATCAGTGGTCGGCAAAGGTGGTCCCAGGCCGAGCGTTGCCTCAACCCGTGGACGATACACCTTGCCCCATAACATCCTAATCCCGGTCAGGTCGACACGTCGTCCATTGTCAAGGAAGCAAACGCCGCAGGAGCAGCGCGATCACCGGAGGAGTCAGCCGTTAAAACATTACAATAAATCGACTAAAATTAGAACCTCTGCTTTTCCTTGGTCGTGCAATCACACAAATCATAAATTAGAAAATCAGTTCGTTACAGCCATTCAATGCAAAATTAAGGACTTTTTGTTTACCTTTATGGATTTTTTTAATCGTTTATATGTTTTTTATCAACATGAAGAAAATAATAAGAAAACTATTAACAATGAACGATAAAAACAACTGAATCCAAGTTTGCGTAATTTTGACACTTTCAAAAAATTCTTTGCACACTTTTATTTTGTTTTCTATTTTGCTCCCTTTCCGAGAAATTTCTATAAACAAATTGTACATAATCGTCGTTTAAGCTTTATGCGTTGTGTAAGTAGCCGATTTTTATGGATTTGGTTGTGAAATTTGCTCAATTTTGCATCGTTGTGAAATTTAGAAATGCCTGGCAATAGATTGAGTTTTGCAATAGTTCAACCAAAGACACTAGAATAACAAGATGCGTAACGCCATACGATTTTTTGGCACACGATTTTTTCGCCGTGGCTCTAGAGGTGGCTCCAGGCTCTCTCGAATTTTTGTTAGAGAGCGAGAGAGCGGAGAGCGCTACAGCGAACAGCTATTTTCATCGCATAAAGTGATAGCAGACAACTGTATGTGTGCACACGTATGCTCATGCATTGTAAATTTGACAACATATGCCCTTCACCTTAGAAGTTCTTTGACTTTAAATCTATATTATTTTTGATCAATTGGCACCATGCGAAAAATTCTTGTTTTGCATTATTATTATTATATGAAAATAGATTAGAAATAGCCAAATCTATGTACATATCAGAAAAATAAATTTCAAAAATGACTTTATATAAGAATATTTGTCATTAGAGTATTCATCTTGCGGCGTGTGAAAAATTAATAAGGCAATGATTGTTGAGTGCTTGTGTCCGCACTTCGTGCCTCAAGATATGAACCAAGGAAAGACACTAGAATAATTGTAGTGTCTTTGATATTACTTTTGCAATAAACAGTTATCATATTTAATTATTTAGTATATTTATTAAATCATTTGACTTAATATGATGTAACATTAACATTAAAAGTGTTTCAAAAAAAATATTTCGCTTTTAAAATATTGTCAGATGAGAGACAAATTAGAATTAAACATAAATATAAATGTGTAAACGGTAGCTAATTCGAGCGGCGATTTTAACAAACAAATTTAATAAGCTTTAAAATTATAAAAGTCAGGTCGCGAATTTTTAAAAATTATTTTATTTTATCATATTGCTACGAAATTGGCAAAAACTACCCTAATATGTACAATGTAAATTCGTTTCTTCGATCAGAATTGATTTCGGCCCGAAAACCTTCTTCTAGCACAACACACACACATATACGCGTTCTCGTCTCTTGTTTTTACTCACACAAGCAAGCAAATTCTATTTTTAGATTTCTTACGCTCTCAGCGTGAGCGAGCGGAAAGAGAGCAACTTTGGCCGTCTCTAAAAAAGTGGCTGCATAGTGCAAAACCAATGTATGGCCGTTACGCATCTTGTTATTCTAGTGTCTTTGGTTCAACTGATTTATTATAATCACCATTTGGGAAAATCTGTCACGAAATTGTCAGAAATGTTTTCTGCATCGCGGAGAACAGTTTAATTGCGCAGAAAACAAGGGCAGATTGGAATCAAATTGTGGAACAGAAGGTAAAAGTAAAATCCAACCGTTCAGACCGACTTATCGTGCGAAAAATTCATTAAAATCCGCAAATATCGTTTAGAAGTGTGACCCCCAGCATAAGGCGCATAATGTGCGGAACTGCCTGCTTTACAACTGCGGCAAGGTCATCGATAGAGTCCAGATCTGATGTGGGTTCATTTGAAGAAAAAAGTCGCAAAAAGGTCACCAAACAACCGATCAGCACTGAGCTGCTATACTAGAAGAGTGGCATAAGATCCCACAACAATATGATCTTTAAAAGTTATTTTTTCAATGAAAAAAACGCCTATAATATGTTATTAATGCTAAGGGTATGCATACAAAGTATTAGAATTACCTCAAGCTTTTATAATTTGTTATAAACTATAAGTCTAAGATAGCTTAAGTACTTTGTGCAAACAATTTTTTTGTTGTTTTAGTTGTTTTTAGTTGTTTTTCTCGTTCAGAAAATTTGTGGGTTCATTTGAAGAAAAAGTGGCAAAAAGGTCACCAAACAATTACCTCAAGTTATTATAATTTGTTATAAACTATAAGTCTAAGATAGCTTAAGTACTTTGTACAAACAAATGTCAAATCTGTACAAACTTGGATTTAGTTGTTTTTCTCATTCATTGTTAATAGTTTTGTTTTTTTGTTTTGTTTTACATATTGATAAAAAAACATATGAATAAATAGATGTTAATAAAAAAAATTCATGAATTTTAATAAAAGGCCTTTATATATTTGCATTTAAAATCAAAAATACAATTTATTATCATCGTGCAAACAATTTCTTGACAAACTGTATGCATTTCGCGATGATGATGATTTCTTTTAAGTACTGTGTAAGGCATTGACGGTCACGAACTTTTGATATTTTTCTGGCTTGCGATATTCTTGTCGATAAGAATGAATAAGAATGTCACGCTTTCAGTAAGTTGTGATGGCTTAATTGATCAGGGGTGGAAAGTGAACTTTTGGAAATTTCTGCGAGATCGTTTTGTACAGCTAAAAGTCTGCATCACTACAGCTCTGAAATCCTTCACTTTAAAACCTGGGAGTAAAAGTAGTTACCAATGGAATCGTTTGCCCATGTTTCAAAACGTCAAAAAGTTGACTTTTTTAATTTTTTTAAATCGCAGCAATTGCCCACCCTTAAGAACTTTGAAAAAATCTAATAAGAAAATATAAGACAATAAAGTAAATATCGATATACTCAAGGAATAAAGTATTTGAATAACTCTTAAATTTAATATTATAAATTAGAATCGTTGCCCAAGCATTATTACTTGTTACTTGTTATTACTCGTTCGCCCACCCTTAAAAATAATTTATTGCGTTTGCTCATCATTTAAAATTACTTATTATCGTTTGCTCTCCATTAAAAATAATTATTTCGATTACCCCGCCCATTAAAATTATTGGATAAGTTGGCAAAATATGAGGCAATATATAAGGTCGTTTACCGAATGTTCGGTGTTCGGTTGTTGTGTTGATGGTCAAGAGCGGTGGGTCGAAGTCAGCGATTTCGAGTGGGCGATGAAATTGTTGGTAGACCCTCAACTGGCGCAAACCTGGAGAGCGTTGGTTGGTAGTGGGTAGGGGGAAGGTACATGGAGATGGTTCATAACTCCTCTCCCTCAAAGATCTAAGTCCCGCAGATTATTGGGCTTTGGGTGCCCTGCCCGTATCCTATGTTTCCATATCCGTTAAACAGTCTTGCACGACTGGAATACCTTTGGTCCATGTCCTTATGTCTCCACATTGAAGACTTTAACATAGTGAATAACAACTAGAATGAAACGAGACCTTCAAATAGCCAAGATTTCTCAAAACCTAATCTTGTAAAACACACCAATTCACAAGTTCATTAGGCTTAAAAAACCTAAGAAGAAAAAACACCAATAATAAACCAAACAATCAAACATAGCCTTATCTACCCACCAAAACAGTAAAACTTCATAAATACAAGCCATCATGAGCCTACCCAACCTAATAGAAAAATAACTCCAGATCGATATAGAACAATCCTACCCAAATTGGATCGACCAAATAAAAATAATACGACTTCGACTAGGACACACAAACATAATCCACCTACACTAACTAAATCCAAACTCAATACCAACTTGTCCGTTTTGCCAACGTGATATTTCAATAAGCCACGAGCTTATCGACCATATGTTCGGGTGATTTTTGGCCGGATAGTATGGTGGTAAAAGAGTTCGAAGCTAAGATAAAAAATAGGAAAAAAGGGCTCGTGGGAATTAAACTTCCCTCACGTGGCCAGACCACTGCACCATCCGCCTCTTCATCTTCTTCCTCTTCAAAAAACTAACAATGAATCTTACTATCTCCTATGAAAAGGCTTGCGTAGCAAATTAAGCAAATTGTATTGTGATAGTCTTTCATTTGCATCCCATATAATAGTGCTCACAGAGACTTGGTTAAAGTCGGAGATACTTAACTCCGAAGTCTTCCCAGGTACGTACGCTATATATAGGTTTGACCGTCCCTCCAGACGGGGAGGTGGAGTCTTAATTGCGGTTAGATCTACCCTCGCGTCGGAGGAGTTACTAAAGCTGTCTCCTTCCGACAGATCAGTTTATATTACGTGCTCGTATATTCCGCCATCTTCTGAATTCCCAGAATATCAGAATCATCTGTCCGCTATCCAGTCCATCTTGAATAAACTGTCTGACAGGGACCAATTGGTAGTTCTAGGTGATTTTAATATACCTGGCACAATGTGGTCCCCAGAAAAACAATCGAATATCCTTCTCCCTTTAGCACAACATGACTTTATTGACGACCTCCCCTTAATAATAAAACATTCGCGTGTACTTATGTACGCAGACGATGTTAAATTATGCCTTCAGCACAAGGACACTTCGTGCCATTTGGCTTTACAATCCGATCTAGACCTATTTCAAATATGGTGCCGTGATAACGTATTAGACTTAAATGGCTCCAAGTGTAAAGGTATGACCTTTTGTCGTGCCAACCCAATACGCACGACTTACACTTCAAGTGGGTGCTCTTTGGGCAGATTAACACGAGTTGATGATCTTGGTGTTCTTCTGGACCCAAAACTAAAATTTTCTGACCATATTTCGTATATTGTCAATAGGGCCAGGGGTGTGCTTGGTTTTATAAAAAGGTGGTCTAAGGAATTTGATGATCCTTACTTGACTAAAACCTTATTTATTTCGTTAGTCCGTCCGATTCTCGAGTACGGATCACCTGTTTGGAGTCCACAATATGCAGTCCACTCGGACCGCATTGAATCGGTCCAAAAAAACTTCTTACTTTTTGCCTTGCGGCGCCTAAATTGGGATGCAAACCGTATATTACCTCCTTATTCCAGTAGACTACTTTTAATTAATTTACCGTCCCTAGCTAACCGTAGAACTATGCTTGGTACAGTTTTATTTGTAAGCTTATTCGTGGGGACGTTGAGAGTCCCGACTTGATTAGACGGCTTAACTTCTCGGTTCCAAGTAGATTCACTAGAAACTGTATACCCCTTTTCTTAAATCATTGTAGATCTAACTATGAGTTGCATGACCCTTACAGAGTTTTATGTTCTGACTATAATAGACTTTATCCTATTATCTGTAATCTTGACTCTCTCTCCGCTCTTAATGCAATCGATTTTAACTTTTTTATTACATAATTAGATCCTACTAACAGTAATATTTAATATAGTTATTTTACATTATATTCATTTCCTCGTTCCTGTTCTCTTTTTTATATCGCGTCTATATCTTCTCGCGAATTGAGCCGTACGATACACGGCAGCGCCCCTCGGTCGGTTGGGCGGGAGGTGTGGCCGTGGGAACCATGCGAAAAAAAAAATATTAAACTCATGACCTCCTACAAACCAAACAAGACATATTTAACAACACTAAAGACACTAGAATAACAAGATCCGTAACAGCCATACATTGGATTTGCACTTTGCAGCCACTTTTTTGGTGACGGCCACAATTGCTCTCTGCTCCGGGCATTTCGGCTGTCTGTCCCGCCAATTTGTTTCTTCGTTATTCGGAAAAGATTAAACTTGTGCATTCGATATAGCTCTTTGTCGGCCCTAGCTGCCGTAAACAATTCGCGAAATAAACAGTATCGTAAAATAAACAAACTTTCTTCGGCTATTTTTTATTCGCAACAGCTATTGAAAAAGCTCAATAGCTAAACAATGATAAAATAAAATAATAATTAAAAATTCATGGCCTGACTATTATAATTTTAAAGTTTTTTAAATTTCTCTTCTTAAGGCAATACTTTCCTTTGTGCGCTTATGCATTGCTCAACAATCAATTTTTTTATACACATTTGTTTTTTATTATTTTTAAAAATATTTTCAAAAACTTTAATGTGTATTTTGCAAATATTAAAAAATAAATCAGATGGTGCCTTTAGTTTCCCGAAGTCCGAGTCTATTGAGTAGTTTTTCTCATGTATAAAAAGTTCTGATGGGGCTCGGTTTCTTTTAAAATTACCGATCTGCATTTATCGCAACTGGATCCCTTAGCAATATATCCAACAAACTATCTGAAAAACTGAAAAATTAATTCAATTGGTACATTATTGCACTAAAAGGTCAAAGTATGTACCTCTCATTGTCTTGTACAATTTTTCAATTCAATTTTTACATTAAGCTAGTGTTCGCTGACGTGTGAAGACGTGTTTTCATCGAGCTCCGTATAAAATCGGTTGTTTTTTTTTTTTACTGAAGTGAATTGTTATTAATATAATACAAACAAATAAATCGAAAGCGAAAGAGACGCTCTGTGCGATGCACCATCGCTCGAATACATATTCTGTGTTTGAAATAGTATAAGCAAATAGTTTCTTTACGCTTACCTACGGTGACTCGTACTGTGACAACAACAACCACTGCAACTGCAATCACAACAACAACTGGAACGGTATCGTCAGCTCGCTCAATTTCGTCGACGCAAGCACTTGCTCCTACTGAGCCAGCGATCAAAACAGAAACACAATTTAACGGTTCTGCTGCGCTATCAGCAAGCCAAAACGTAAACAAGAACGCTGGGTCCACCATACAGACTGGAATGGATCGCTACATAACAATAAAAAGAAAACTTAGCCCTCAAAATTACAAAAGTCAACAAACAGAAAACAAATCAAAAATTACACGCGGCAATGCTAACATGCTCACTAACAAAACGCCAGAAAACACCAACAGATTTGAGCTGCTGGCAAATTCTACTGATGAAAGTATACAACCGGCAAAGTCACCTGAGAAGGTCAAGCCTCCTCCAATATACATTCGCGAAAAAAGCTCAAGTAATTTTGTTCATTAGTGAACAAAATAGCCACACTTATAGGAGAAAACTCATTTTACGTAATACCCCTAAGAAAAGGGAACATAAATGAAACAAAGGTTCAAACTGAAACCGAGGATAGCCATCGTCTACTAACCAAATTCTTGGATGAAGCAGGAAAAAACTTTTATACATACCAACTAAAAAGCGCAAGGGGCCTACAGGTTGTTCTCAAAGGGATTGAGGCAACTGTTTCGACCACTGAAATCGTAGAAGCGCTCAAGGAAAAGAACTTTTGTGCAAAAATGGTCATGAACATATTAAACAAAAATAAGGAACCACAACCAATGTTCAAAATCGAGTTGGAGCCAGAGCGCCAGATACTGAAAAAAATGAAGTTCATCCAATCTACAAGTTACAGCTCCTACTGCATCGGCGTATCACAGTGGAAGAGCCACACAAGCGCAATCGCCCAGTGCAGTGCACTAACTGCCAAGAATATGGCCACTCTAAGGCGTACTGTACTCTGAAATCTATTTGCGTAGTCTGTAGTGAAGCTCATAGCACAGCGAACTGCCATAAGAACAAGGAAGACATCTCTGTCAAAAAGTGCAGCAACTGCGGTGAAAGTCACACAGCGAACTGGCGTGGCTGTGTAGTATACAAGGAACTAAAGAACCGCCTTAACAAACGCGGAGAATCAATACGCGCTCAGACCACCCACATCGCTCACACTCCGCCACAATCGGGGCCGTCCTACACTGCACCCCCCCCTACACATCGTTCCAGTCCTAGCGTCTCCTTCGCTAGTGCCTTAAAATCGGGAATCAAATCTGTGAATCCGCTAACACAAAAGTCGACTTCTACTCGGGAAGAACAGAAAATAACTACCTTGAAAGAACAAACGCAGCATATATCAACTGGCATTGAAACGATGATGATCTCACTCCAGCAAACCCTAAAAGAGTTTATAACATTCCTGCAAACCACAATGCAAGAGCTTATGCGAAACCAAAAAATGCTGATACAGCTTCTTCTGTCATCCAAATCAATATAATGTCTCCACTTCAAATATCTATGTGGAACGCGAATGGCGTTTCACGGCATAAAAACGAACTTGCCCAGTTCTTATTCGAAAAAAATATTGACGTCATGCTCCTCTCCGAGACACATCTAACAGACAAGCACAACTTCCATATCCCAGGATACTTATTCTACGCCACAAACCATCCGGACGGCAAAGCCCATGGGGGCACTGGTATACTTATCAGAAGTCGCATCAAACACCACCTTTATAACAGAACTGAAATGGACTACCTGCAATCCACTTCCATAAGCATGCAATCCAGCAGCGGCCCCGTCACTCTGGCCGCAGTCTACTGCCCACCTCGTTTTGTAGTTTCTGAGGACAAATTCTTGGAATTTTTCAACTCACTCGGTGAGCGATTCATAGCGGCCGGTGACTAGAATGCCAAGCATACGCACTGGGGATCACGTCTTTTGACCCCAAAGGGCAAACAACTTTACAACGCGCTCATTAAGCCGCGAAACAACCTCGATCATGTGACTCCATCCCCAAAGGTGGAAAAAGACGGTTATAGTAATGATTCCCAAGCCAGGCAAAGACAAAACGCAACCCTCATTCTACAGACCAATCAGTCTCCTAACGTGTCTCTCGAAACTGTTTGAAAAGGCATTTTTAAAACAACTAACCCCCTACTTAAAAAGGCGAAATACAATACCATCGCATCAGTTTGGCTTTCGCAAAAATCACGGAACGATCGAACAGGTCAATCGCATCACAAACGAAATTCGTACCGCTTTTGAGCACCGGGAATACTGTTCAGCTATATTCTTAGATGTTGCACAAGCATTTGACCGAGTCTGGCTGGAAGGACTAATGTACAATATAACAAAACTGCTTCCCCAGAACACGCACAAATTTTTCGAATCTTATCTCTTCAAAAGAGTGTTCTCAACCAGGTGTAACAGTTCCACTTCACACGACCGCGTTATCAATGATGGAGTCCCCCAAGGTAGTGTACTGGGCTCCGTTCTTTACACCCTATTCACAGCAGACATGCCTACAAACTATCAGCTCAGTAGAGGTTGTCTACGTTTGCTGACGATACCGCAATACTTAGCCGATCTAGATGCCCAGCAAAGGCAACAGAGCAACTTGCCTGCCATCTTAAAATAGTGGAAAGATGGTTTGCGGACTGGCGCATTAAGATAAACGAGACCAAAAGCAGACATGTAACCTTCACACTGAACAGACAAACCTGCCCACCCTGTACCCTGAACAATACATTTATCCCACAAGCAGACGTAGTAACATATCTCGGCGTTCACCTAGATAGACGCCTCACCTGGCGGCGACATATAGAATCTAAGAGGACTCATATGAAGCTTAAAGCAGCCAATCTTCACTGGCTTATTAATTACAACTCTCCCCTTAGTCTGGAATACAAAGTACTCCTCTACAATACCGTGCTGAAACCCATCTGGACATACGGCTGTGAACTATGGGGAAACGCTTCAAAAACCAACTTTGAAATCATACAGCGAGCCCAGTCCACGATTCTGCGAACTATCACTGGGGCACCATGGTACCTACGCAGCGAAAGCATCCATAGAGACCTCCACATAAATCTTGTCAATGAGGAAATTCAGATGAAAAAAAGTCAACATCAAGCAACATCCCCTCACGAAGTCGCTTACGCGAGCCTACAGTCAGAGCCGACTGAAGCGCAAAGATTCTCCAGCCCAGCAAAGAAATTAATAATACAATTACTTCATATTGTAATTAATATAAGTTATATAATAAGATTTGAAAAATTATTGTTAGTCTCACAAAAAGAGAAGATCCAATAAATAACGCAAGAAGTTTAAAAAAAAAAAAAATTTTTTATTTGCAACATAACATCATCATCTGATTCGCAATTCGACTTTTGTGAAAATTTAAAAATGTTTAGAGATATGAGCTTGACAATTATTATATTAAGTTCGTTAACTGCAGTTACCACCTTTTGCTCGAACGCACGTACGAAAAAAGTGGTCTGTGTGATCCTTAAATATATATCTTCGACGAGTCCAAAAATAGCTTCAGTAGTTTGGATTAATAAAATAAATAAAAATATGAAAAAATATCTTGAGGCACGAAGTGCGGACACAAGGTCTCAGCAATCATTGCCTTATTAATTTTTCACACGTTGCAAGCTGAATACTCTAATGACAAATATTCTAATATAAAGTCATTTTTGAAATTTATTTTCTGAAATTATGTACATAGATTCGGCAATTTCTAAGCTAGGTTTAAATAATAATAACGTTGAGGCAATGCAAAACAAGAATTTTCGCATGGTGCCAAGTGATCAAAAATAATATAGATTTAAAGTCTAAGAACTTTTAAGGTGAAGGGCATATTTTGTGTGTACACATACAGTTGTCTGCTATCACTGTATGCGTAGATCGCTGTAGCGCTCTCCGCTCTCGAAAAAAACTTCAGAGAGCCTGGAGCCACCTCTAGAGCCACACCGAAAAAATCGTGACTCACCGATGGCATCGGACTCGCCTCGGGGCAGAATGTGATTCCCTAGTGTAGTGGACAAGTACGTTTCCAAAATAGCGATGAATATTTGGCGGCGAGGTAGACTTGCTCCACGGAATTTTTCCGACTTCCAATGTAATATTACCCGGGACCCTTTATGTCGGCACCCCGGTTAGTCTAGAGAAATTGTAAACAATAAATTCCTAAACAATAATACCTTCGCGTGAATTTAAATTTTTGAACTGTTTTAAATAATTTCAGACACAGATATTGCCTTAGCTGTGACCTGCGGCTCGTCGGTATGGCTGCGATTGAGCTATGATTTACATTTAATCATGGTCTCCGACAAATTCCTAATCCTGTCCCGACTAGGATCATTGAGCATAATCCGGGCCATTTAAGAGTAATCCCTGAGCGAACGGGGATAATTCAAACGGGCAGATCGCCCAACTGGATTGAAAAAGGCGGGGGGCCGCCCAAAATCATCACCATATCGTTATACCTATCGATAAGGCCTATCATCGACTCCAACTGCAACATCCTAACGACAAACGGAGCTTTACATTTTGCCTATTAATATTGTCTTACTATGAGTCATTTAAAAAGTGTATTTTTTGAAATATCGGTAAAAGTTTTTGATTATGAATATGTCACTTGATTATTTAAATTATTTAAATATGTCACATATCTATATTATATATTAAAACCCGAGTCGATCTGGCCCTGTCCGTCTGTCCGTCCATATAAACGTCGAGATCTCAGGAACTGTAGAAGCTGTTTCCAGTTTCCAGAGACATATACATGTTGCCAACAAACAGACAAAACTGCCACTGCCACAGCCACACTTTTGAAAATTAATATATCTTAATATTTTGATTATTCTTGTAAATTTCTATCAAGCCACGCTCACCATACTAACAGCCCAAAACTGCCACGCCCACACCTTTAAACAATTTTTAATTTTTTTTTTCATTTATTACCAACATCTATCGCGAAATTTTGAGTTCGCTTTTCCACTAGCTGAGTAACGGGTATCTGATAGTCGGGAAAGTCAACTATAGCATTCTCTCTTTTTTTTTTTTTATATTTATCATTAGTCATACTCCATTTATTTAATATGATTTTATAACTTGTTTTAATAGTAAATTCAAAGAAACAAATCCAACCATTTTTCCACCGATTTCCATATCCTTCGGTAAGGATACGTGAGCCTCCACTTACTCCCACAATTTTCATGACGCACTCTTGTTGATCTGCGTTGATCTCGTACGCAATTGATTATACTAGCTTGGCTTCCAGTATCAATGAAAGCGTTATAACCTTTCTCGTTAATGTATATCATCCGTGTGAATAGCTTGTCCTTATTGGAAGACCTATACTACTTTGGAACAATTTTTAAATTTTTTTCTGGAATATCGATAGATAGCGTTTAAAGCGTTTAAATTTCGCGTTCTAATTCACACAAGCACACGGGCATCTGATAGTTCGGGAAATCGATTATAGCATTCTCTTTTGTTTTTCAATATATTCCTTCAATCTTCTATAATATACCTACGTAATAATTTAATTTAATATACAGCCTTGCGGTAGTGCAGATGTGGCAATCGAATAGGGGACCCGCTTCACGAGGTACTTCATTGCATTGCGCTTTGGTCTGGCCGCCTATTCATCCGCTTTCCGCCCTCTCCTTTCTAGGACTGACAGGGTCTTTACGACGGACGTATGTAGCCGCTGCTTCCCATGTCTTTGGGGTGTCCAGCATTAGGGGCACCAAAGATTCAGCAGTGACCCTGGCTCCCGCAACCGCTTCGTCTGACTCAAACGAACTCAAGATTGCGAGAAATGGCAACTTGCACATATACCCCCGTGACTCTGATGCACACAGAGCTATCACTAAAAAACTATCGGAAGTAAATCTCCAATACACTGACTTCTGCCTCTCGTTATACAGAGCCTACAGGGTAGTGATGTGCAACTTGGCTGCTTCTACCTTAGTTGAATAAATTTTAAATACGTTCATCTCCCAAGATCACGCTGTGGTGAATTCTTATAATCCAAAGCTGAAATCACAATATATAATAACCGGATCCAGACTATGCTTCTGGCCAGAACATTTGGCTTATAGTAAAGACTTTTAAAATCACGGAATTGAAAGCAGATATGAAATCCCTTCGCAACAACAAGGCTCCTGGTGAGGATCACATCAACAACCTCTTCATTAAGCTGATGCCCCATAGAGCTTTGTTATTCCTTGTGCTGATTTTTAACTCTGTTAAAAATCTATAAATTCTCAGCTCTATTTGATGATAAAAAGCATAATCTGCGAGCGCTCCTTTAAAGTTGTACAGGACAAGCTGTCCTTTCAAACAAAGAGAGTCAGAGCAGGTGTACCCCAGTGAAGTGTGTTAGGTCCAACACTGTATAGCCTGTATACGCACGACATGCCCTCAGCTGACTACATGTCGCTTTCAGATCCCAATGACCTGCTAGTTGCCACCTTTGCTGATGACACTGCAGTCCTGGCCAGAGATACTTGCGTCTATACAGCCACTGATATGCTTCAGCTGTACTTAAACAAATTTGAGATCTGGGCCTTTCTCTGAATCATCTCTGTCAATCCGGAAAAGTGTGTTTCCGTGACGTACACCAATTGAACGCCCACAAATACCTCGGTGTCACTCTGGATAAAATTCTTACGTTTCAATACCATGTAAGGGATGTAACCCGGCATCTCAAAAGAAACGGAGCAGCATGGCTTGGCTCCTAAGGCCTGGAAACAAGCAGGTCTGGAGCGGCTTGGTACATCCGCAACAAAGATATTGAACAAGAGCTGAAAGTATCAAGGATTGGCGATGTCATAAACAAACAGGCAACCGCGTACCTAATTAAATTGGGAAACAACCAAACCAGTTGGCTTCGAAACTCCTGACGAGGAGACGGGTAAAATATTCCAGTCTGTATGTGTGTTCTGAGTCTATGTTGTTGTCCATGGCATAGTTTATTTCTGATCTAAAGTTGTTTTCCTGTAAGAGAGCATTAAAATTTTTTGAAGTGTTCCCATCACATGGATCTAGTTCTTTGTGAATGAATGTTCTTTCGTTAATTATTGTTTCCTTCCGAAAGTAGTCTATTAAGCCGTTATTTTCCATTAGTATTTTTCTTCCTAATAATAAGGTGAAAATGAATGAATATAGAACTTTTGTGTTTGTTGAAAAAGACCGTTGCCTGGATGGTCCACATACTTACACCTTCTTGTTGGGCGGTTCTTCTAAATTTTTGAACGGTTGAAATGTCATGTCTCGCTAAGGTCATAAACAACCTATCGGGGAGTGAACGTTAATGGCGGTTTTTATATGAAGAGGTGGTCAAAAGTATTTACACGACGAGCTTTTTTTTCAATTGTCAACACTCTTCTTCGGTCTCTCGATAGGAGGTAGCGCGCTAGACGTCCTGTTTCGGTTATTTTCTCTCTTTCTGCCCCCCTAAACAGTTAGAGCCTTCGCGTCAACTAACATATCACTTTTCCGCCCGATCTTCACTAACCTGTGACTGCTCCACTCGAACCTTGGGGTCTGGACTGGGATACCTTTGGTCCATGTCCTTATGTCTCCACATTGAAGACTTTAACATAGTGAATAACGACTAGAATGAAACGAGACCTTCAAATAGCCAAGATTTCTCAAAACCTAATCTTGTAAAACACACCAATTCACAAGTTCACATTAGGCTTAAAAAACCTAAGAAGAAAAAACACCAATAATAGACCAAACAATCAAACATAGCCTAGAACTTTATCTACCCACCAAACCAGTAAAACTTCATAAATACAAGCCATCATGGAGCCTACCCAACCTAATAGAAAAATAACTCCAGATCGATATAGAACAATCCTACCCAAATTGGATCGACCAAATAAAAATAATACGACTTCGACTAGGACACACAAACATAATCCACCTACACTAACTAAATCCAAACTCAATACCAACTTGTCCGTTTTGCCAACGTGATATTTCAATAAGCCACGAGCTTATCGACCATATGTTCGGGTGATTTTTGGCCGGATAGTATGGTGGTAAAAGAGTTCGAAGCTAAGATAAAAAATAGGAAAAAAGGGCTCGTGGGAATTAAACTTCCCTCACGTGGCCAGACCACTGCACCATCCGCCTCTTCATCTTCTTCCTCTTCAAAAAACTAACAACGAATCTTACTATCTCCTATCAAAAGGCTTGCTTAGCAAATTAAGCAAATTGTATTGTGATAGTCTTTCATTTGCATCCCATATAATAGTGCTCACAGAGACTTGGTTAAAGTCGGAGATACTTAACTCCGAAGTCTTCCCAGGTACGTACACTATATATAGGTTTGACCGTCCCTCCAGACGGGGAGGTGGAGTCTTAATTGCGGTTAGATCTACCCTCGCGTCGGAGGAGTTACTAAAGCTGTCTCCTTCCGACAGATCAGTTTATATTACGTGCTCGTATATTCCGCCATCTTCTGAATTCCCAGAATATCAGAATCATCTGTCCGCTATCCAGTCCATCTTGAATAAACTGTCTGACAGGGACCAATTGGTAGTTCTAGGTGATTTTAATATACCTGGCACAATGTGGTCCCCAGAAAAACAATCGAATATCCTTCTCCCTTTAGCACAACATGACTTTATTGACGACCTCCCCTTAATAATAAAACATTCGCGTGTACTTATGTACGCAGACGATGTTAAATTATGCCTTCAGCACAAGGACACTTCGTGCCTTTTGGCCTTACAATCCGATCTAGACCCATTTCAAATATGGTGCCGTGATAACGTGTTAGACTTAAATGGCTCTAAGTGTAAAGTTATGACCTTTTGTCGTGCCAACCCTATACGCATGACTTACACTCTAAGTGGGTGCTCCTTGGACAGAATAACACAAGTTGATGATCTTGGTGTTCTTCTGGACCCAAAACTAAAATTTTCTGACCATATTTCGTCTATTGTCAATAGGGCCAGGGGTGTGCTTGGTTTTATAAAAAGGTGGTCTAAGGAATTTGATGATCCTTACTTGACTAAAACCTTATTTATTTCGTTAGTCCGTCCGATTCTCGAGTACGGATCACCTGTTTGGAGTCCACAATATGCAGTCCACTCGGACCGCATTGAATCGGTCCAAAAAAACTTCTTACTTTTTGCCTTGCGGCGCCTAAATTGGGATGCAAACCGTATATTACCTCCTTATTCCAGTAGACTACTTTTAATTAATTTACCGTCCCTAGCTAACCGTAGAACTATGCTTGGTACAGTTTTATTTGTAAGCTTATTCGTGGGGACGTTGAGAGTCCCGACTTGATTAGACGGCTTAACTTCTCGGTTCAAGTAGATTCATTAGAAACTGTATACCCCTTTTCTTAAATCATTGTAGATCTAACTATGAGTTGCATGACCCTTACAGAGTTTTATGTTCTGACTATAATAGACTTTATCCTATTATCTGTAATCTTGACTCTCTGCCGCTCTTAATGCAATCGATTTTAACTTTTTTATTACATAATTAGATCCTACTAACAGTAATATTTAATATAGTTATTTTACATTATATTCATTTCCTCGTTCCTGTTCTCTTTTTTATATCGCGTCTATATCTTCTCGCGAATTGAGCCGTACGATACACGGCAGCGCCCCTCGGTCGGTTGGGCGGGAGGTGTAGCCGTGGGAACCATGCGAAAAAAAAAATATTAAACTCATGCCCATTCCTCCTACAAACCAAACAGGACATATTTAACAACACCAAAGACACTAGAATAACAAGATCCGTAACGGCTTACATTGGATTTGCACTATGCAGCCACTTTTTTGGTGACGGCCACAATTGCTCTCTGTCCGCCCGATTACGCTTATCTAAAAACAGAATTTTCTTTCTTGTGTGAGTAAAAACAATAGACGACAACGAGTATATGTGTGCGTACTTGTGTAAGAAGACAATTTTCTGGCCGAATTCAATTTTGATCAAAGAAAGGTATTTAAATATTTAGGGAGTTTTGGCCAATTTCGTAGCAATGTGATAAAATAAAATAATAATTAAAAATTCATGGCCTGACTATTATAATTTTAAAGTTTTTTAAATTTCTCTTCTTAAGGCAATACTTTCCTTTGTGCACTTAATGCATTGCTCAACAATCAATTTTTTTATACACATTTGTTTTTTATTATTTTTAAAAATATTTTCAAAAACTTTAATGTGTATTTTGCAAATATTAAAAAATAAATCAGATGGTGCCTTTAATTTCCCGAAGTCCGAGTCTATTGAGTAGTTTTTCTCATGTATAAAAAGTTCTGATGGAGCTCGGTTTCTTTTAAAATTACCGATCTGCATTTATCGCAACTGGATCCCTTAGCAATATATCCAACAAACTATCTGAAAAACTGAAAAATTAATTCAATTGGTACATTATTGCACTAAAAGGTCAAAGTATGTACCTCTCATTGTCTTGTACAATTTTTCAATTCAATTTTTATTTGCAACATAACATCATCAATTCGACTTTTGTGAAAATTTAAAAATGTTTAGAGATATGAGCTTGGCAATTCGTTAACTGCAGTTACCACCTTTTGCTCGAACCCACGTACGAAAAAAGTGGTCTGTGTGATCCTTAAATATATATCTTCGACGAGTCCAAAAATAGCTTCAGTAGTTTGGATTAATAAAATAAATAAAAATATGAAAAAATATCTTGAGGCACGAAGTGCGGACACAAGGTCTCAGCAATCATTGCCTTATTAATTTTTCACACGTTGCAAGCTGAATACTCTAATGACAAATATTCTAATATAAAGTCATTTTTGAAATTTATTTTCTGAAATTATGTACATAGATTCGGCAATTTCTAAGCTAGATTTAAATAATAATAACGTTGAGGCAATGCAAAACAAGAATTTTCGCATGGTGCCAAGTGATCAAAAATAATATAGATTTAAAGTCTAAGAACTTTTAAGGTGAAGGGCATATTTTGTGTGTACACATACAGTTGTCTGCTATCACTGTATGCGTAGATCGCTGTAGCGCTCTCCGCTCTCGAAAAAAACTTCAGAGAGCCTGGAGCCACCTCTAGAGCCACACCGAAAAAATCGTGACTCACCGATGGCATCGGACTCGCCTCGGGGCAGAATGTGATTCCCTAGTGTAGTGGACAAGTAAGTTTCCAAAATAGGGATGAATATTTGGCGGCGAGGTAGACTTGCTCCACGGAATTTTTCCGACTTCCAATGTAATTTTACCCGGGACCCTTTATGTCGGCACCCCGGATAGTCTAGAGAAATTGTAAACAATAAATTCCTAAACAATAATACCTTCGCGTGAATTTAAATTTTTGAACTGTTTTAAATAATTTCAGACACAGATATTGCCTTAGCTGTGACCTGCGGCTCGTCGGTATGGCTGCGATTGAGCTATGATTTACATTTAATCATGGTCTCCGACAAATTCCTAATCCTGTCCCGACTTGGATTATTGAGCATAATCCGGGCCATTTAAGAGTAATCCCTGAGCGAACGGGGATAATTGAAACGGGCAGATCGCCCAACAGGATTCAAAAAGGCGGGAGGCCGCCCAAAATCATCACCATATCGCTATACCTATCGATAAGGCCTATCATCGACTCTAACTGCAACATCCTAACGACAAACGGAGCTTTACAAACTCTCAATCGACAATGCACGCTAAGTTTTTCGCGACTTGCGATGGCGGCCATTAGTGTGCCCGCACACATTTATCGAGAGGCCGTTGTCGCTCATGCGTACTTTGGCGCGCTTGACTACTCCATCTGCTTCGCTGTAGACTTCCTCCACGATGCCCTTGCACCACTGTCGATCGACAAAGCGGGATCGCAGACGAAGACCATACCACCCTTGTGGATGGGCTCCGTTCTTCGGCACCACTTCTCCATGACCCATCTCCTTCAGAAACGGTATCACAGAACCCTCCATGGGCATCCAATCCAGGCGTATCCAGCAGATTGGCGACTCCCTTGAGTAAGTCATTCGACACAACGGCGCCTCCTGTTCGGCATCCACAGGCACATGGGTAAGGGGACGCGAATTTACAATATTCTCCGCCTCGATCAGGAGACTCTTCAATACATGGTCCCTCAGCGCAACTTCCTTCAGGGTGTGACGCAGTACTCTCTTGACGCACTGCACCATGCGCTCCCATACTCCGCCCTCAGACGGTTTTACTGGGCAATTGAAAACCCATTCGATGCTTCTGCTTGACAACTCACTCTGAATCTTCTCCATCTCGAACACGGCCATCCACCCGCATCCAATCTGTCCTCTGGATGGGGTCCCATTAGAGGCGGCGTCGGCAGCACTCGCTGCACCTTGCACTCGTTGCACGATGATTCACTCTCCGCATCACTCGCCTCATCTTTGTGACCCAGAATCTCGTCCGGATCTTAGCGATCGTGCATCCACATTTTGATGATTCATCCTGGCGTGGAAATGTCGTACAATCGCTCTGTCAGACTTTGCCTGTGTGACAGTATTACGGGTCTCCTCGCACTGTACGGCATCAATTCTGCCGTAAGCTCGCAGAATCCCGTTCTTGTCCAGAATGTCCAGAATACCAACCCTCGAATGTCGCTCGAGCTAGCGACGTCCCGTCCAGTTTCCACCGACCTCATTTCGTCGGGAAACGTCTCCAACTGTGCCTGTTCTCCGCGTCCTTACATTCTGCTGCAGTAAGGCCATTATTCCTCGAGATGGCTTCTCTGTTTTTGGCATACGGGCGCAAACCGTAGGACCCAGGCAACAGGCGATTGAAGCTCGAGAATTTCTGAAACTGAATAACAAAATCGTTTCCCACGACTAATACAAACTCACTGGGCACCTCTTCTTCATTAGGGGCATCTGGAACACGCTCAGTTCTATCCTCAGGCCCCGGCCAGCCGGCTGCTGGCTGCCTCAAAAATGCAGGTCCTCTTAACCACCTTGAATCCTGGCAAGGTCGACTCCCCTCTGTGACCGCGTCGCATCATCCGCCGCATTGTCGGCCGTAGGCACCCATCTCCATTGAGAAACCTATGGCGGCTCCAGAATCTTCTCCACTCGCTTGCCAACAAACTGCTTATGCCGGCGGTGGGTGCTGTCGATCCATCTTAGCAACGTCTTTGAGTCCGTCCATAACACAAGGTCCGTGATGGCCACACTCCTCCTTGACAGTGTTCATCAGCCTGGTTCCGAGGACTGCTGCTTGCAGCTCCAGCCGTGGGATCGTGATTGTTCTCATCGGGGCGCACTTCGTCTTTGCACATACGAAGCTCACCAGCACGTTGTCGTCTTCGTATGTGACCCTCCAATAGGCCACCGCCGCGAATGCTGCCTGACTAGCATCCACGAAGACATGCAATTCTACGGCCCGGATTGCTCCACGCCCAAAATAATGGCGAGGACATCGGAACTGTCCCACGACGTCCATCTCCTTGCGCCAAGTCGCAATTGCTTTGCCTTACTCCTCTGGTAGTGGTTCGTCCCACTGGATCTTCTGCCTCCAAATCTCTCGCAGCAGCAGCTTCGCTGTAATCATGAGGCAGCACAGAAATTCCAAAGGATCAAACGTCGACATTACCAGGCTCAAATACTCCCTCTTCGTAGGGGCTCGATTTCCACTCAGAACGCTGCTTGGCACTCGATAATTCTCCACGTTGAATCCGTTGCTTCCTGCCAACGCATTTCGAAGATCTTTTGCTCAGCCTCACCCCATCCGATGCTCTTGACGCGTCCAGGTCCTAAAGGCGCCTCCGCGGTGGGCGAGCTGGATGAAAACTGGCATAACTCGAATCCAGACATAATGTTAGTCGGTAATAGCCTTGATAGCTCTCGGACTCGAATCCCGAAACTTCAGGGCATTCACAGTCTTCACGCAATGTGCAGCGCTCGGCCGGCATGCTGCTCCAAACTCATTACGCTCATTACGGTCATCTCATAGACATCCGGATCTCTCTCGTCTTCGCCATCTCTCCAAATCGTTGGGAACATGTGTCCTGTTGAAAATCTCTTTGATGTCACCGCAGACACCGACTGCTCCCTCTCTGAAATGAAAGAGCACAGCTGGCAAAGGCTTAAAGTGCTGAGGCCCTTTGTCCAGCTCCGAATTTAGCGAGATTCCTCCAACTTTGGCTGGAGCATCAAACGCAAGCCGTACATTGCCGGGCTTGTTGGGGTATTCGACACTAAAATGTGGCAAATACCATAACCGGTCGCTCCTCATCCGTCTGTAAGCCCCCTTGCGTATCCTTTAGACAAGTAATCCTTTATAATCCGATCATATTCCTGCGCCAACGGCTCATTGCGCTTCAATTTCTTCTCTACGTTGACCAGCCTCTTGAACGCCATCTCGTAGCTCTGTGGCAGCACAACGTGGTCGTCCTTCCATAGTAATCCTGTGACGCCCCACTCTCACCGTTGTATATTAAAGCATCCTTTCTGCCCGCACATCGTCTCTGGCAGCGACCTCTGGCGCGGGTTTCTGTTCCATCGCGTCATCCACTGTCATGGCAAATAGGCAGGACCTCGGTGGTGGCGTAGTCAGTTGCCCACTTTCAGGCCCAAACACAACCCAGCCCAGCAGGCAATCCGAAATGTCCGTGATCCAGGCCGACGAGCAGCTTCGGAACCGCGTTGCTGTAGGGCTTCATCGGCAGGCGTGCATACCTATTCACACCTTGGACGTTTCTCAATACGTGGTGAGTGAGATTTCCAACTCCGCTTATCTTTAAACTCACCATGTTGGTTGTTCTGGTTGTTCTACCTCCAAACCATTAGATATTTAGCTGACGACGCTCTCCTTGCACTCCAAGATCCCTTCGTAGCTCGTCATCGATCATCGTGACGGAGGATCCCTCATCTAGGAGCACATACGTATCCACTTTCTACAACCTCTCGCACGCTGATCAGCTGGCTCCGGTCGGCCGAGCCTAAAGCGCAGCTGCTCCATCACGGCGCTGACATTACCTGGATGAATTAGTAGCGCCTTCAGTTTCTCAAGGGCTTCATCCTTCAGCGCCTTCAATAATCTTTGGTTGGTCGTCTGCACGAACGCACAGCTGAAGATCGGCCACTCTTCGGCGAGCCCTCCAAATACAGGCAAGTCCGGAAGCTTCCTTGGCCCATATGCTCCCTGGGTTCCATTCGGCGTCATCGCAGCGTAGGATCCAACAAGTGACGATGCTGTTGCCACATCGTGGACGTTCTCCAGCGCTGGGCTCGCAGCTGTGACGGCAGTACTTCCAGGTTGGGAAGTTACTGTAGTTACCGTAGTGGCAGGGCAAGAAATCGTCTCCGCCGAAATATTCACCCGCTACCGGGTTCCTGCTCCACTACTCACTGGCTCCTGATCCGCTCTCGTTGTTATAGGTTTGGCTTCCCCTTCATTCAGCCGGGCATCTTCCACAGCTTCAACAAGGCGGCGCCTGTGTGCGCTCCAAAATGGCGCCTGTGTGCGCTCCAAAATGGCGCCTGTGCGGCCGTCGATGCTTGGCGCTCCTTGCGCCTCGTGACCGCTAGCTGCGCTCACAAATCTTCCTCGCTGGCCGTTTAAGCCGTCATTCCAGCGCAAGTTGCCCTTGCAGTCTCTTTGGACTGCGAATAAAAGATGTCGTCGTTCAAGTGGAGCTGCCTTCAACGGCTACTCCCCTTGGATCCCGACGGAAAGGAAAGACTCCTCCGGCAGTAGTAGCTTGGTCGTTTTATTCTATGATCGTTCTCTAAGATTATTCAGTATAAATTATTTTAGTCTTATCTTACCGCAGTTTGCCCTCCAAACTCTCAATCGACAATGCACGCTAAGTTTTTCGCGACTTGAGATGGCGGCCATTAGTGTGCCCGCACACATTTATCCACCAAATCCTATCACTATCAGGAAATACTGACTGACGCCTATCGATTACACCGTTCGATCCGCGACAATAGTGCTTCCTGGCTTTTGATGGTGGGAAATTAAAATTTTATCATCGGTTCTGGCCGTATAAAATGGCGCTAAAAATGCTAAAAACTCTTTGCTGAAGCAAATCAAACTACTCAATATGAAAGCCTGTACATTGCAGTCGGACAATGGAATTTACAGGAACCCTAAATAACCAGCTGCTTTTTAGAGTCGACTACTGTTTTGTACTATTCGCTAGAGAATTGACAGTTCAATACAAAGTTTCTCTAGTTCGTCTTTTTGGCTAAGGGTAGGCCTCATTCTTTTCAAGAGTTTTTATCTTTACTTTAGTTTCCCGAACCTTATCATCATTACCAATATGGACATTTTCCAAATTTCCAGAAATTCTATCTTCCTGGATGAAAGTTTTCATCTCTTAATAAAACTATTTGCCCTTCATCTGTATGATTAAGATGAGTGTAATTGATGAGTCACGTTCCTGGCCTCGATCTTCTCTAGTTATCTTGCATATCAACCCAGACGAGGTACGATTTTGCCTCAATGCATGAAACTATCCGCAATTACTTTTTGGGCAACCAATGCAGTCACTGCAAGGACGCATAACCCATCCCTATAATGGATGAGCTGCTTCACCAGACGATTGCTGGAAATTTCTTGTATCGTGGTCGTTTCGCCAAAGCGTAAAAAGTTCGGCACATGACACACCTGCTTATTGTGGTATGGCTTAATGTTTAAATCGTTTAAGACGGCGTTTCTATTGGCGAAATGTGGATTTCAACGCTCGCGATTATATTCGAAAGTGCGAAAAGTATCAGACCACCAAATATCCCAATCGTTTCTTAAAACCGCCAATGGGAGCACTCGGACCATTTTCTCGATCCAAATCTGGCAACATTGGTATATTGATTATTCTGGATCACTTTTCCAAATTTTTGTGCTTTTGGCTTTCCCGAAACATTTATGAGTGATAACGGAACACAATTTAAAAGCCATGATCTCTCCGTCTTCATTGACTCACAGAAGGTGCTCTCCAAGCAAGACTCCGTTATTTTGAGGTTGGCCAAGAAGTTGTTAAAAGGAATTTCGTACTAAGTAACACAGCGAACACCTATAACGCAAAACTCGCTGCTGTCGGTGTCGAGGCTCAAATCAAAGAATGGATTGGTCAGTCAATATATCTCTTAGAGAACATGAGCGGCAAAGGATTTGGTAGCATTTATGCCAAGGACATTTGTTTTTGCTTTTGACCTCTTTTTCAGTTTGTATTATTAGCCCCAGGTAGTACAAATCAAATCTGTGCTTGTGGGAGGCAAAATAGGATAGAACCTCATATTTGCTATCTCAATTATTTGGTAATGAAACATCGTAGCAAAGTCCAGATCCTGGAAAACTGATTATTTCCTGATAAAGTACAACAAAGAGTCCCGGATTCTTCCACAGTGCATCTTTATACTTCCGTTCTCTTTCTTTGGAGGCGTGATCGAGTACAGACGTCTCTTCGCATCGTCACCAAATGTCATTCCGCGTTCATCGTGTCGATTGGACAAGTGTTTTTCAAGCCAAGTACAGCCAATATTTAGTGATAAGACGGCGGTGAAAACTTGGATACCGCCGGCAAAAAGAAGCACATACAAACTACTTAAGATTAGGACTATTAAAAAAAACGTGCCCTGTTATCATCTGACTTACACCTTTATCATCGTTGGTATTTATGGTTACATAGTGACCATAACCCGGAACCCGGTGACCGGGTTCAAGTGTCAAGGCTGGGTGTTGCAATGGGCGACCATGCCAGAGATGTATTGTTGCGCCCAAGTTGGCGGTTTTGATCTCCTGTAGAAGCTGTCTGATGATACATTACAGTCCTTGACGGTGATGGGTTTCGACCCGCTAACAGCGAGCGTGCTACCAAAGACACTAGACACTAGAAAACAGGGGGAGAGCGGAGAGCTCTACAGCCACAGTGACATACAGTGACATACGCATACAGTGACAGCCGACAACTGTATGTGTGCATACTTATGCTCATGCATTGTAAATTTGACAGAATAAGTAGTTCACTTTATAAGCTCTATATTATTTTTGATCAATTCACAATGTAAACCACCACCATGGAAAAAATGGGCAAGATGTTTTGCATTGATAGTAATAGCCGAATCTATGTACATAATATTACAAATAAAGTTGCGATTTTAAATATGTCTTAAAATAATTGTCATTAGAATATTCAGCTCGCGACGTGTTAAAAATTAGAGAAGGCATTGATTCTTAGGTCCTGTTGACCGCACGTCGTGCCTCACGAAATTAATTTTGCATTAAACAGTCGCATATTCGTATTTATTTTATAAGTATTAACCTTTAACTATGTATGTTTGTATTATTTTTATGAAATATATTTTTAAATATGTATTTTCATTTTTTGGAAAATTTATGTAACAAATTTCAAATCTTATGATAACAATTCCAGATCGCAACTTTTTTTACTAAAAGGTTAAAATATTGAAGAACTTAATATTAATGTTATAAAGTTTTGGAACGAAATTGGACTAAACTCCGAATATGTTTACTCGTTTCTTAGATCAATTGATTTTCAATTCACATATACACGTTATCGTTTAATGTTTTTAGATTTTAGATTTCTTATGCTCACAGTTTTACTCGAGCGGAGAGAAGGCACTTTCGGCCGACCCCAAAAAAGTGGCTGCATAGTGCAAAACCAATGTATGGCCGTTACGCATCTTGTTATTCTAATGTCTATGGTGCTACCGTCCTAATCTAAGATTTAGTATACCCGTTACTCTTATAGTTAACTAGATTCGTTGAAAAGTATGTAACTATATAAAGTATATATATTATTTATCAGGATCAATAGCCGAGTCGATTTAGCCATGTCCGTCTGTCCGTATGAACGTCGAGATCTCAGAACTATAATAGCGAGAAGGTTGCGATCCTAGAGACAAAGACGCAGCGCAAGTTTTTTTATTTGTCTTGTAATTTTCTATTTTCATTGATCTTAAAATCTTGCAATGGTATTTCTTGTAGATGTTGATTTGGTCGAATAGAGACAGCAGAATTAGGTGAAATTGTGTAAACTGTTGCTTACAATTCATGGTATACAGGAGCTTATACATTTCTTAATCTTATTTTCAAATTTTGGTATGTAGAACTTTTTTCCAGTTAGTTCTTTAGCCTTCTTGACTGAAAAGTGGATGTGCTTGCTTTAAAAAAAGACCTTGCTTCTTGGAAAAATAGTGTTGTCTTCTACGATAGAATATCGATCATTGTATAAGTTACTATATTATTGTTTACTGTTACTTGTGCTTGATTGCAAAGCTCTTCAGCAAGCACCATTTTTTCGTCCAAGAGATTCTTTTCTACGACGAGAAACTTTGTTTCAAATTCTGCACTGTCTATTGATAGTTTATGCTCAAACGATATTCAAACGATAGTCAAGGGTGGTCCGGTCGAACGGGAATTAATTGACTTTGGACCGTGGACGATGCACTCTGCCCCGTAACATCCTAAACCCATTCGATCCGACACGTGGTCCGTTGTCAAGGAAAAGAAGGACACGCGTGGACGAAGAGTGGATACGCGGATGCGGCGTCAGACAGTCGGAACGGAGTCCAAAGACTGTTGGTGAGCCAGAACGCGCGGAGTATGTTACGAAGCGAGGACGCACGGAGAAGTGAAGGCAGATCGATCCTTGCAGTGGAGAAACAAGGACCTGGCATGTTTCAAAGGGACAGTGGAGTCAGTGGTCCTCAAAGGTGGTCCCAGGCCGAGCGTTGCCTTAACCCGTAGACGATACACCCTGCCGCATAACATCATGAACCCATTCCAGCTGTTAGGTTGTCCTTCGGCAGAGACGACGGAGACCTGTCGTGTTTAAAAGTGACCGTGGAGTCAGTGGTCGGCAAATGTGGTCCCAGGCCGATCGTTGCCTTAACCCGTGGACGATACACTCTACCTCCACAACTTCCTAAGCCCATTCGAGCCGGAACGTGGTCTGAAGACAACCACAAAAGCTCTCTGAGCTAGCCGCTACAGTTCGTTACAGTTTGTAGACATTTACCCTTAGAACACTCGTTAAGTTCTATGAGTTCTTATCGCGTTTAGTCACATATCGCATAGAATCGTCAACTATTCTCTGTCTCTATACCTATTGCCAGTCAAGTTAAGCTTATCCACGCATCGGGAGGCCTTATGGTACGTAACTGGTAGTCTAACTCGAAAGAGATACTCCACAGACTGGACGCCACCGTAAATACACTAGACCAAGTTGAAATTACGAACACGGTTTGTTTTGGATGCCGGAGCCCGACGCGTTTGTTTTTATATTCAAATTCGTTCATCTAAAACGTAACGTACCGGAAGGTGATGAGACACTACTACTACTAATTACTAATGTTTATGGGGAACGGCTAATGCCGTTGGGCTAACGTCCAAGAAATATGGCAAATCTCTATTGGCTAGCATCTCATACCCAAATGGACACAAGACCGCTACCTATAATTGCTACCATACAAGTTTCACGATGCTATTTAAAAGACGGAGGCCCTGTAACCATAGAATGGAATTTCAAGCTGCTGTCATCGAGGCGCGGTTGGGAAAACAGATCCCGAACAATTACCGACTTCCAATTCGAGTATTACTGTTCCGACTCCAAAGCCGTTTTATGTTGCCTTCGCATGGAATTTTTAGCAATACGTAAGTGTTAGAAACCACAAACGTGGACCAATGACCCTAGGTACCAACCCAATGAACACCGCCGACCTTGCAACGAAATTAACTGACCTAAAGAACGTCGACCAGTGGTTAAAAGGTGCAGAGTTCCTGATACAAGACCCACCCCAGTGGTCGAACTGCGTCGACTTGGGGCTAACACAAGCGGAGATACATCACTACTCGCCGTCCACACCGTAACTTCTTTGCCAATCATAAACGCTGAATATTTCTCCGACTGGCGGAGATTATAAAGCGCTATAGCGATTTTCTTACTATTGTAAGAAACTGATTTTACTATTTCTGCTCCCCACGAATTGCAGCGTCTAGATCAGAAAGCTCGTGCGTTCGTCCCACCAAATTTATGATTTGTGTGATTCCCCGACCAAGGAAAAGCAGAGGTTCTAATTATAGTCGATTTATTTTAATGTTTTTACGGCTGACTCCTCCGGTGATCGCGCTGCTCCTGCGGCGTTTCTCCTAAACGCCTTGCCTTCGTTGTCCCGTGCTTCCTTGACAATGGACGACGTGTCGGCCTGACCGGGCCACATAACAGCAGGGTGTATCGTCCACGGGTTGAGGCAACGCTCGGCCTGGGACCACCTTTGCCGACCACTGATTCCACTGTCCCTTTCAAACACGCCAGGTCCTTCCTTCCTTCTCCTCCACTCCCAGGATTACTCTTCACTTGGACTGCTCGTTCTTCCATGCCCTGCGGGCCTCTTGCTGCCCGACGCTTCCACTGCTTGTTCTTTACCAACGTCTCTGCGCGTTCTCACTCACAAACTCCTTCTCTTCACGTTCCATATAGAAAGTATATATTTCAAGAAAGTATATATATTTACAGTACATATATTTCATATTTCAACAGTACAACGATGGGATGAGCCGATTCCGGAAACTTTGAGGACGTGATGGAAAACGTTGGTTGAGGATCTCCCGTCGTCCCCACACTTTCAAGTACCTAGATACATGGCAGCTCCCTTCCAATAAGCTCAACTGCATGGGCTTGCGGGCACCTCCAATTCCGCGCTCATAGTTGAGTGCTGGGCTGCTGCTGTTCCGATTGTTAAAAATTGTAGCCAATTCATTAACAATTCCTATTTTCACCTGCAGCTGTTGAACAAATACATCTTTAACCGAACAGCTTAAATATTGAATGACTTTTCTCGGAGTTGCTATGGTTCGAAATTTTTGGAAAAATTGGTATATGGAGTACTTAACTTCCCTGCACGAGCGTACCAAATGGCATGTCAAGACGACAAGGTCCGGGTAGTTGCTGTGAATACTACCATGGCGTGTAGAAATGCCCTATTACTTAAGTAGCTGTACTGTCCTTATTGCTGAACAAGACACCCTGTTTTCCACTCTTCGTTTACCTGTGGAGCACTCGTTAAGTTCTGAGTTTTTATTGCATTTAATCCGCTGCATTTTCACATGTAACCGTTCACATTTAGACTCCGAGCTTTCTAGCACTTTTCCTAGACCGGTAATCGGTAACTTGTACCGCTTCAGTCATATTTCTCACAGTCTCCGAAGTCCAACTGTGTGAAGTTCTTTCACCCACACTTTTATTGACACATTATTTAGTGGCGAGACCGAACGATCAAACTAAGCTCTTTATATACCGAAAGTTTAAAGCACAGCATGCATTTTTCTGATCAACTTCATCACTTCTGCCGCTTCGCACACTAACATTGTATGCCTTTTCGTCTTCGTTTTTTTCTTTACAATCAGTTTCGGCTAACAGTGTTTTCTTAAGTTGCAAACTATGTGTTTTGTCAGGCCGGCCTTATCGTGTTGCAATTTTAGCAATTTGCGAATTAAAGGGATGTTATTAATTTTGCTTTTATATAGTCGATTCGACTTTTCGTAATCATAGCCTTAAAATTCTCCCAAACTCCCAAACAACGAATCTATATAGGAGCAAAATGTTTTGTATCTTCTCACCTCGGAGCTTCTTACTAATACTATCAAAGTCCCTCAGCTGCCATTAAGTCGTCCTCAGCTTCTGTGCATCTTCTGGATATCAGAAAAAGTACATGTATTCGCTTCTGCTTCTATAAATTGCTGAAGATTTTGCAAAGTCTTGAGAAATTTTCCTTTGTCCTGCTTTTACACGTGTTTGTATTGTATTTTGTTTATTGTTTTCAGCAGTTTTTTTTGTATTTTTTTTTTTGTTTAGCGTTCAATTATTTGTGGTGTGTGAATAAGGGCTAAGAAGTTTTGTTTCAGAGTTATTTTGTAATTAATTAACTTAGTGAACATGGTAGTATGGCGAAGACAATGGAGATTCTGCGACGACACTTTTATTGGCGAGAGATGAATATCCAAGTAAGTGAGATCATCCGAGGATGTAATATGTGAAAGGAGACCAAGTCGCCCAACTTCAGGATGAAAGTGGAAATAGGAACAAGGTAAAAAATCGGAAACACCATTCCAGAAACTCTATATCGACCTATGCACGTATCCGAAGTCCAAGGGCAGTCACTTATGGATATTTATGGAAGTGGACCATTTCTCGAGAGTTATTCTCCTGAAGGCTATTAAGGACAGCTGACAGGGTAAACCAAATGTGCTGGCGGCCATTCGTAGCGCATCTGCCCGAGATCGTATTTCTGTCAACACAGCCACAGGAGACGCACCGTTCTTCACCTTATTCGGCCATCACATGGCTCCAGTTATAGTACAGGCATTCAGATACAGTTCAGGAGAAGGATATGCTTCCGGAGAACGACGCCAAGGTCCAGGAACATCTTGGGCGCGCATGTGAGGTATGTCGAATTCTCTACGACAGAGAAGAAGAAGCACACTGCACCCCAAGCCATGGCAGGAAGTCTTCTGTTGGATCTTCGTGCTGAGAGATTTCTGCAAGTCTTGCAACGCTGAGTTCGCTCCTAAGGTCGTGAATGCGCGCGTGGTAAAGGCTTTTGCCAATAATGAGAGCTAGAGGACCTACAAGGACGAATGGTGGGAGTGGATCACGGAGTCAATGACTGATCTAATCTCAGAGGCTGTTAATGCGATTGATAGAAATGTAAATTATGTTAAAATAATTTAGTGTACTTTTTGCTTATTAAGTCAGGCAAGCTTACTATGATGAATATGAACATCATCATTAAGATTGACTTTTGTTTACGGCTTTTTGCCGAGCTTTCTTGGCGAAAAAGAAATCTTTCCCTCTGGTCTTCTTTTCTTTTAAAGGCTTGCCCGTCGTTCGCTTTTAATAGTGTTTAGTCTTTTGAGACGTCGATACACAGCAGCGCCCCTCGGTCAATCATGCGAGTTAACAAGTTTTTGATTATAACTCTTTTTTTTAAAATTATGTGTATGTATAAAACGGTGTACTTGCAATTTTTATTCGGGTCAATAGCAGTTCTGTTGGCTCGCCATGCTAATGCATATGTACAGCCGCAAGCAAACAATTCATTTGCTTTGGAGTATCATTCATACTCCTAAGAATAACCTTTGTATTCTTTTGAGTAACCATAGTACCCTGGCTCGGTGGCCCACAGCAATATATTTATTTTTTGTGTTATTTATTTTTGTTCACTCTTCTGTTTCGCATTGACTGTGCGTTGTTTTTTTTTTTTTTTTAATTTTTAAGAATTTTTGTACATATTTTTTTTTCACATGTCACCACACCGACTTACTTGATTAGTATAAGGATGCGTAGATTCATCTTCGCCGGCTCTTCTTCCTGTCCCACGAAGTTCCGACTGCGCCAGTTAACAAGTCCTGTGCTAAGGGGTAGACTTGATCGTAATTGTCTTCTTGGGATTGTACCTCAATCCTTCAGAAAGTATGCCTCCTTTTAGTTGGTTAATTTATGAGTTGATAGAATGTCCAAATGAAACAACGTCTCTCCAGTTTGACTTCTAAATTTATTCTGATTCTCTGGTCTTATATTTATACAATTGTAGCTGGCTTGTATTGCGAAATATGCTTACTAGTCATTTTCTTATTGGACACAGTCATCCGCTTGTGGAACCTAACTTTTGTTTAGTTTACAATTTTTGCTTGGAATTTTGTTTTGTCTTCAGTTTTCGTTGGAATTTTATTTGTAGTGTTTGCAACTTTTTGTACAATGTCGTCGACGTAGCTATCTGTGTGTCGTCGACGTGGGGGTTTGGCGGGACCATATTTTATTGGCATATCCTGTCTATACCCGACGGAATCCTTGGCTGTGTGCTCAGATTCTGCGCGGAAGCCTTGTAAGAGCATGTGCTGAAAATGTGCACCTTATCTATGCCATCTTGACAGGTCCTTCAAATATAGAAGGAGTTCTTTGTGATTCCTCTTCATAAAAAAGGTAGCAAACTGGATGCAAGCAATTGCAGCGAAATCTCTAAATTGTCGGCTATCCTAAAGCTTTTTGAAAATGTTATCACTCCTAATTTGCAGCACCTTTGTAGGTCATATATATCACCATGTCAGCATGGTTTTATGAAACGGGGATCCATAACCACTAACCTTTGGGAAATAATCTTCAAGCATATGTCATCTACACTGACTTTAGTGAAGCATTTGACTTCTAGTAGGGAAACTTGATTTATTAGGATTCCCTTTTGATCTTCTGAATTGGAATTTAAGTTATCGAAATGGCAGGAGGCAACGGGTCCTCTTTAAAATTTCTCTTTCTAGTATTCTCCGAGTCACATCAGGTGTCCCGTAAGGAAGCCACCGTGGTCCGCCCTTTTTTACCTTATTTAATAACGACCTTACTTTAGTAATAAAACATTCTTGTGTACTTATGTACGCAGACTATGTTAAATTATGCCTCCAGTATAAGGACACTTTTTGCTATTTGGACTTTAAATTGTATATTGTGCAGTAAATGGCTCCAAGTGTAAAGTTATGAACTTTTGCCGTGTCAACCCAAAACACATGACTTACAGTCTAAGGGGGTGCTGCTCTTTGGAGAGAATAACACGGGTTGATGATCTTGGTGATCTTCTGGACTCTAAACTAAAATTTTCAGACTATATTTCGACCATTGTTAATAAGACTTTGCTTTCTAATAAGGTGGTCCGATAACTGTGGTTACTCAATAACACAAGTAACTAATTAATTGGCGCCCAACTCGTGTTGACTACCCACGCGAAAGTGACACATAGTGACACATAACTAACAAGTGGTGATCTTAAGGCATCAGTACCAGTGCGAAAGCCGACACCTCCTCAATAAAATAAAAAAATAATTAAACACCGAAGCCGCGGGAGCTCTTCGAGCAGCGGCGTGTCGCCAGACTAACGTGCTAGTTAGCTGGACAGCGGAGACTGCAGCGCGGGAAGCGGAACCAGATCAACATCAAGTAACACACACAACATTAAAAATGTAAGTGGGCTGTTTTACTCAAACTGTGTTTTAAGTCTGCTATAATTTAAATATAACTAAATATAATTAAACGCGTAATTTTGCAAGAATCACCAGCAACAGAATACAAAAAGTTTAAACAAGAGAGCTGGGTTGCCATAAGAGTGTTATTTGTTGAATAAGCATTAGGAGCGCCGCATGAAATGCATGTTCAATTTTGCAACTTAGTTGCCTTGCCCTTCAAGCGGCTCGCTTCAAATCGCTTTGGCTACATAGAGGCCCATGTCTTCACCCTTCAGCTGCTATAGGAACCCCCGTCAGCAGCCAAGTGACTCAGGCTCCGATTGCGACAGTCGCATTCGTGTCCCAGACTCAAGGCATACAGTTTCGTCCCCCCCCAGCAACATCAAGCATGGACGCTGAGCAACTCAGAGTAGTGATGCAAACGGCTGTTACTGCTGCCTAAGCAGAACAAGCCAAAGCGTACCAGCCCATGGTAGACAAAGTCGAATTGCTATCACAGCAAATGAATGGAACTCATATCGTATCACCGGTAGTAGAAAGTTTGTCTGATATAGATACACCAAACGACGTTGTGTGTAACGAGCCATTAGATGCCGTCAAGAGCTTACCCGAATTCACAGGGGTACAAGAAAAATATGCTTCATGGCGACGGGCAACCCTCATGGCTTACCGCGTCTTCAGACCACACTACGGCACCGCGCGTCATTACCAGGCGGTCATAATCATAAGACACAAAGTCACAGGGACCGCAAATGACGAACTAGTTTCATTCGACACTGCACTTAACGTCGACGCAATCATAAGTCGTCTCGATTTCGCTTACAGCGATAACCGGACGATTCACGTTATCGAACAAGAGTTGGCCACGCTCAGGCAGAATAGCGCGCCTCTGCTGAAATATTATGATAAGGTCTGCAAGAAACTGACGCTGTTGACAAATAAAGTCAACATGTCGTATGAGCCAGCCTTAGCAAAGACACTTTGCGAAAAATTTCGCGAATATGCCCCACGAGTCTTTGTGTCAGGGTTAACGCGCAGCCTCTTGCTCTTGCAGCCTCGCGCTCTTTGCAGCTAAACCGAGGGATCTGCCATGGAAGAGAGAGAGAGCAGAGGGATAATGCCAATCAGCAAGTTAAACCAAATCAGCACGCCGAAGCGCAATCAAGCGGGTCAAAGAACCTGCACTCAACACAAAAGGCAAGCCCAGCGCGGTGCTGAGCAACAAAGTCGCGGTAGCGCACCGCAACCTATGGAAGTCGATCCGTCGCTTTCAAGGTTCAGGCAGCCCGCTCAAACATCGAACGATGCCAACAAGCGGCCAGCCACGTCCGAGCGCACTAACGCTAGGTATAAGAACCAAAGGGTAAATCATGTCACTCAGGGTGCTGGGCAGGCAGCAGAGTTGTACGCCGCTGCCGCCAGCGCCGCGATGGCACAGATCAACGATGATGGAGAGAGCGACTCGGATGCCCTACATTTTTTAGGGGTAAATCCCTGCTACCCGTCATCAGGCGAAGAGTAGCGGGGCTTGACATGAAGTTCCTCATCGACACCGGCGCGTCAAAAAACTTCATCAGGCCACATAAGGGCCTACGTGGCGTCCGTCCGGTTAGCACACCATTCAGGGTGCATTCGATACATGGCTCAATTAATGTCACCCAAAAGTGCTTTGTCGCGCTATTTAACACAAAAGCAACTTTTTTTCTTCTACCAGATTTGCTTAATTTCGATGGGAAATGCGCTGACGTAAAATTCACGGACATAGGCGCGCCCGCTTCGGTGCAGAGAACTTTTTAAAAATGTTAAGAATCAGAAAGAAGGCTTTCGCAAGTCCCAACGAGGCACTGCCCTACAACACGTCAGTGGTTGCCACAATTAGGACAATGGGCGAGGAGCTTATCTACGCCAAGCTTTTGCCCTATCCACTTGGCGTGGGGGGCTAGGATTGGAGAGCAGAGTGTAAGGTCTATGTGTGTGTATGTATTGTGTGTTGAAAAGTGTGCGGGAGATTTGTCGTTTAACAGAATAAGGTGCTTGTGGTCAATGAATCTTTGAGTTATTTTTCCTCGTGCATTTGTTGTTGGGGAGCCCCAGGATGGGTGCCATCCATTAAAATCTCTCGTAATTAGTGAGGGTGTTTGTTGTATATTAAATGTGTTATGGAGTGTCTGGTTAGTAATGTTTTTGGTCGGAAAAATGTATGTGGAAAATATGTTTAATTAAAGTTTAGATTCTATATTTATGGCTATTGCTTCTATATCGATTATTGTGTTAAGGATAGTGTATTGTATTGACTTATGGACTAGTAGTGCTACGCCCCCAAATCTGTTGGTGGCTGTATTTGTTAATAGTTTGTAGTTTATTGGGGTTGGAATGTTATTATTGTATTCTATATGTGTTTCTTGGAGGGAAAATATGTGAGGGTAGTATTTTTTGATTAGACTTAGGAGTTGGCTGTAGTTGTTTACATATCCTTTTAAATTCCATTGGATTATAGTTCGTGACATTTGTGAGAAAATTAAAGCTTATAACTTAACTAAAGGTTAACGATTTAGGTTTTGTGTAGAGTTTAAGGTTCTATATTGATTCGCTTTCGCTGTTGTAAGTGCGCTTGTTTTTGTTTGGAGCTTTGGTCTTTAATTTCGATGCTTTAAGGTTTATGGATAGGTTATTGGACTTATCTTTCGGGAAGATTTTTATTTTTAGATCTTCTGTGAGTTGTGATGAGTATGGCGTAGATGGTTTTCTGGTAGGTGTGTAGTCGGTATCCACGTCTTCTAGTTCGTCGTAGCTGTGGTGGTGATGGCGTTGGTGTGGTTGGTTGGATAGTAATGTTGTTTTGACTGGCCCAGTTGTTGGTGTCTTAGATGAAGTGTTTTGTGCTGCTGATGTGGGTGTGTGGTGCGGGTTTTGGTGTTGTGCTTGGGTTGTATTTGTGTGAATATTAGGTGATAAAATGCATGTTGTCGTCTGGGTTGTGCCGTTTGTAAGTGTTTTGGCATAGATGTTTTTCGTTTGGAAACCGTGACGTTCGAAATATATGTGTTGGGCAGTTTTATGGTCAACTTTTTGTGTAGTTTTAATGTAGGGCATTTGCGGTCAATTGAGCTGTGTTGATGGTCGAGTTCTGGGTTGTTTCGGCAATTTAAGCAGTTCTTTTCGTTTGTGCATTTTTCTCCGTCGTTTGTGTGTTTTGCTTCTGAGCAATTGATGAAAGTTTCTACACTTTTGCATATGGGTGTTCGATGACCGAAGCGGAGGCATTTTTTGCATCGAAGTGGGAGTGGGATGTAGTCTCGTACTCGGACTGTTTCGGGGAGCTTGTGAGATTCAAAGGTTTTAATTATTAGTCCAGTTTTAACTAAGGTGATGTTGTTGGTGTCAGAGTTAGAGTTGGGGTTTTGCCGTTTCATTATTTTTTTAACTTCAGTTACTTTTTGTGGTTTTAGTTCTTGTAGAATTGTGTCTTCGTCGATGTGTCTAAGGTCGTTACAGTAAATAACTCCCTTAGAGAAGTTTAATGTTTTATGTTCACTTCCTGTAACATCCACACCTGCAATTTTTGTTAGTTTTTGGTTTTTATTAGCAGGTTGCCGTCTCTTGTTCGTTTGCATCCCTCGACTTCTCCTCCACAGGCAAAGTCCACCGATTTCTTTATGATGAATGGTGAAATTCTTTCGAAAGAGTTGTTGTCTTTCCTTTTGATAATTATAAATTTAGGTTCACCTAATTGTGATTGGTATGTTTTTGAAGTAATTTTGTAAATGTTTGGTGGGTCTGTCATGATTGTTGGTTAAGGGCTTGAGCCCGGGTTAGCGGTATTGTTGTTTTTGTTGTTGGTTTTATTTTATTTTCTCTTTGTGTTTGATATTTGTTTATCAAGGTTTTGCTGATAAGGGTTTTGGGCTTACGCTAAGCCGTGCTTTAAACTGGGTGGCACGACTTATCTCTTCGGAGGTTGAAGTGGTACTGATGTAAATGTTTTTAAATATCGTTTTGGTGCCCCTAATGTATGCTCTTTCATAATATATAGTTAAGTTCCAAATACAATTTACAAAATTTTTTGAATTTATGCCAAAGAAGGGAATCTGGCCCAGTGTGGCGTGTGATAGTGGGTCCGTCTTGTAACGTATATTTCGGGCTTCACTCGCATTTTCGCCTAGGCATCTAAGTGGACGAATTATTGATTTAAAATCGGTGGACTAGTACTTTATGGATCGTTGGTGACATAGGATACCATGGATATGTTTGAATATATATTGATTGAATTATGTTTGAATAATTGATAAGTTATATCGCAAAAGGAACGAAATTTTTCGGAATTTATAAAAAAGTTGGACGATATTCCTATTAAAATAATGTGAAACTTTTCCAAAAGATTTTTGTTGAAGTTGGTTATCAACGAGAATTTGGTACTTGCGAAAGCTCTTGCCGTATTATAATCACTGTTATTGCCGCTGCCATTCTGCTTCGGCATGCTAACTCGACATTTGGATACATTTTTTGCGAGTACTTATTTTAACCTTGTCCTCTCGTTTTATATGCCACTTTTTTATCTCAGCTCTGTATGATACGTTTAAAACAAATTAAAAAAAAAACGAAATTTCTTTATATATATTTTAGGTATTTTACCTGCCTGTTTCGTTTTACCAACAGTATGACTTACTTATACTAACGTTGCAAAATCGACCACTTTTGAGGCCGACGGCAAAATTTGGTTTGTGAAATTTAAAATGGGGTGAGAAATAAATTTTTCTATAAAATAACCTGATTCTGATTTGATATAAAAAAGCCATTATCTTTTTTTTCGATTTACAAATACAAAAATTAATACGAATTCAAAAACCGGAGCACCGATTTTGCGATTTCTAATCGACATCCTTACGAATTCGACTAGCAAAGAATCTCAGATTGTAAATTCATGTTCTGTTCACACATGAAACATGTGCGTCCTCGGCATTCCTTAACCTTGTGGTCCTGATGAAATAGTTAACGAGTGTATAGTTCATATTTCAACTTTAGAAAGGAGAATAAAGGCGCTAACGGCAGTTTACAATAAGTGTTGCAAATGCAAGGAGTTGCCAAAATAGTAAATTTCCATTTTTTTTCAATCTAACGCCTACAAACCTCCCAAAAGTCAATTAATTCTTTTTCCGTTTTAATATTTATCTTGCCAATTTCTATCGGTATACCATAAACATTTTGACCACGATCTTTCTGACGACCACAATCCAAACAAAAATGTCACCCCAACACTTAAAAAATTATTGGTATTAGTTATTATTATTGTTATTAAATCCATAGATATGAAATGCCAGAATAATTTTGAAATTTCTTGTTCACACTTCCCCTAGTTTTTTATTAGTGGTTTTCTAATAGTCGGGAAACTCGACTATGACGTCCTCTGTTATATCTTGAAGTTAGAGTCTATAATGGGAGAGACTTTCGATAGGTACGAAAAGGCTTTAGCTTTGGTTATTCTGGTTAAGAAGATGGCGGTTAAGTTAGGCCCGGTGTCCACAATTTTGAGAGAGAAAGGAATGTATGGATCGATGTCAGTCATTCTTGGTTTAACAAAATTTTGGTAGAAGATGTACCACCTAACCACGCCCACGCGAGTGTGGCACAGGGTCCGTGACGATCGTTTTTCTTTCATCTTAGGAGATATTTGCATACGTGCCGTGTTTTCGTGAGAATTTTGGAAAAACTACAGGCTTACCGCTTCGTTCAAATATAACAAGGGTTTTTTTTTGGTACGGCTTGGCGGGCGAATGTGTTTTTTTTCGGTCGCGTATTCAGCTTTAAATCGGCTTAGCAAGAAGTGTATGAAAAAGAGCAAAACAACGAAATTAAGAGAACAACCCAATGTGCAGGCGTCACTATGTCCTCCAATCTGATAAGAAAGTTGGCGAAAATAGACACTGGGCAGCGACAGAGCAACAAAAATTATTACTCGCCGTTACAAACACTGGATGATACAACCGAAACACAGTAATGCAGAAGTTTTTGCAAAAAAAAAAGGCAAGACTTTTGTCCTGCCAATTACGGTGCTCAAAACAACGACGGATCAAGTGCTTGACATGTGCATTCAAGATTACTCCATCAAAAAAATTTCTAGTGAAGTAAAGCTGCACTTCACTGATATTAAAAGCTTTGAAGCAATCTGAACTCATCTAAAAAGAATGAAGCATGAGTTTGCCAATGAGGCCTTATGAAGCCGTTCTTACTGGCTTAGATAGAATGCCGGCAGAAACGGTACAGCTTATCAGTACGAATCTCCCATGCACACATTGAAAAAAGCATAGCTCCTATTCTTTGCACGTTGTATACTTTGTAAATAGGACAATCAGAAAGAGGAATCCGAAGAAATAATCCCAGAACAAGGGATGTCATTTAGAAGCGCCACAGTTAAATTGCCCCAGAGCTTTCCTTAGTCTAAATTGGCAGTCAGCAGAACCTTCATTATCAACCTGGTCGAGGCCAACAAATCCTTGGTTCTCTGCCAATAAGTATCTCTAATGGACTGACTTTAGTAACTCTATTGGGCGTGCTATTAAGGGCCAGCTGAATCTCATATAAAGAATCCTGCCAAGATCCTGGGCCAGTTTCAACCGCAGTCAGCATGGACTTTAGAGTACTCATGACTCGCTCCACTTGGCCATTGTCACGACTAGCACCTGCGGCAATTAAATGTAAATCCATTTTCTGTGATGAGCAGAAATCACGGAAAGCTGAACTAGCAAAACTACGACCTTGATCAGCAATAAGTCGGGAGGGGACACCGAATAATGATATAACAGACCTCACTGCCTTAATGCAACTATCGGTGTCTAGCTTCGTAGTATGAGAGAGATAAACAAATTTGGTAAATCCGTCTATCATCACAATTATATACTCCTTCTGGTCGCTTTTTCCGCTAAGTTTACCTGTAATATCCACATGAACCGTATGCCACGGGATGTCAATTTTAGGAATGGGATGGAGTTCGGATTGTATTTTGCCAGACGGAGGTTTTGATAATCTACAAGTGATACAGTTGTCCACAAATTGGCGAACATACTTAGACATTTTATCGAACCAATAGAACTCGTACATTTTCTCAAGAGTTTTCTCCCACCCGAGATGCATAACTGACTCGTGTACGTTGTTGACAGCGGACCACCTAAACTGCTTTGGGATTATGGGCAGACATCGAGTCTTTCCATTTCTTTGAATTTTTCGGTACATAGTTCCAGACCGTAGTTCATAAGTCTTGGCCAAATCCTCGGACAATTCATTATTACGCAATTTAGAGATAATGGAAGAAGTTTCTTCTCCTCTTTGCTGTTCAGCCAATAACCAGTTGTCGGATATTTCTGTCAGATTGATATGCCTTTCGACTACGCCTATGGAATTCTTGACAATTTTTGGAACCGGATTCCGAGACAGAAAGTCAACATGAGCCAAATCGGGATTCTTTTCGGAAACTTCAACAGACAATATAGATTTTTCGTTAAACATAGTAAGAGATTTTGATGTTATTGTCACACCGACTCCCTGGCTCAAAATATCTCGACCAATCAGAGCGTCATACTTAATATAATTGTCTAACACTACATGAAACAATATTTCATATGAGCGTTCACTTATCAAAACATTAGCCAATATCTGCAAAGTGCTACAAATAGTATTGCTACCAAGACCCCTTAAAATAACTACGTTGCCCATTCTGGATCCAGATAGTCTCTGCGAAGTAGCCTCCTTGATGAGTGAACACTCGGCTCCAGATTGCGAAAACGTCCGTACGGGCTCAAAAACGGTACAGATGTTGACATCTTAAACAATGTTATTTTTGCTAGACGATGAACGCTCCTGACGATCAGGACATACGGTGGAGATGTGTCCAGCTTTTCCGCAGTTGAAACAAGTCAAAGTAGACCGGTCTTTCCCTGATGGTTGCCTGTCGGGTTGCTGAACGTGCACTGCCACTGTTTTTGATCGACAATCCGCCTTTTTATGACCAAGCTTTCCGCAGTTGTGACACTTGAAGTAAGGCTTAGCTCGTTTTCCTGGCGGCTCTGATGTACCATCGTTTGGAAGGTGGCTCGGTCTAGCGTCGAATGAATAGGCCTTTAGTTCTTGGTTCAGCTCGTTCCGAGTGTTGATGTCGGAAGTGAAAACTAAACGCCGCAAACGCCTGTCAATTCCAGCTGCATGCGCCAGTGTAATGGAGACTGCGATTTGCTCCACGCTCAGCGTCTTCCATTTGGCCATAAGCGAAGTAACCATTCGGCTTCCGTATAACGACAGGCACTCGCCTTCCGCAGGGCGTCCATTTAGCAGATTCATAACGGCTGCCGCTAATGTTTCTGTTCCCGCAAAATGTTGCAAAAACAATTCTCGGAACTGTGGCCATGATATACCAGGAAAGCAAGTCTGTGAAAGCCAATGAGACGCGCTTCCTTCCAGTGATTTGCTAAGGGTCATCACAAGAGCGCTGCCTTCCAGTTGGTTTTCGGACAAGATGTAGTCCACCGTTGAACACCAGGATTGCGCATCTGATCCCGCACGTTCAGGATTAAACCTGGGCAATACCACAGCAAACGATTCTCTTGACTCTCTTTGTGAGTGTTGCACTTGTTTCAAAAGTTCGAAAAAATGCCGATTTTGCGACTCCAAAATTGTCAGCCAACTATTTTCATTGTTCAAAGTAGGTATAGGCGATCCCACTTCTGATGTCGAAGAGTCATCAGGATGCCCTTCTTCCTCTTCACTACTCTCGTTATGGTTCGCGCGACGTTTTCTGGCGCTTGAACGAGGCATGTCTGTTATGCGTAACGATCGAAAACTGACTGACTGATCTCTTCTTCACAAAATCAGAATTATGCGTAGTTCTTGACTTTACATGCAATACCAACACAATTATGACAGTTGTTCTAGTCCGCATACACCAATACTTATGCACACCGCATTTTTCTGTATGCTTCTCGTTTTCGTACAGACATCTACTTCCCCCCCCCCCCCCCCGGTCCTACCCGCGACCAGACTACGTTCGGCAGAAACTCTAACGGTTGTCTGCCGCGCATCAGAAAAATAAAAAGAGGCGTCTGCATGGCGCGTGCCAAGCAGAAACACGAAATTTCGTTTCATTTAAATGATCTGCGACATATACAAAAAAGTATTCGCTATTCCTTGCTACCTCTCCTTAACACAAAGACTGTTAAAACTATTGGCGTAAGTATTTTTAATATAGATGGCACTCAGACATCTATTTACTTCTGTTATTTTCCAGGAGGTCGAGAAAATCCTCAGAAAAAAAACTCTTTTTCTTCTTTCACCAACTAATCAGCTTAAATGGACCTTACATTGTAAGAGGTGACCTATGTCGACACCAGTCATGGGGATGTCGCAGGGCAAACTCGTGGGGTAACCTGCCAAAATCCAAACAATTCCTACTGTATCCGCCTGACCACACTTATATCCCTGCAAGAAGGCACGGTCAACCATCTACTCTAGACTTGTTCGTAACAAATCGCCCGCAATATCTTATCTTATCTAAACACTCTCAGTTCAGATCCTTTACCTGTGCTCCTAAAAGTTACTAATGTCTTGCCACTTACTGATATTTCTTTTGCTTTGACATAAAAAACGCCAATTGAAAAAGTTTTCCCGCTTCTGTAATAGATCGCTTCTCCATATAGATCCAAACACTTCATGCACCCCACATGATATTGATGCTATGATAAATGTCTTTTGCGAAGGCTTCCGTGAAGCTGAATATAGTATTCCTTAAAAACGAATTAAATTCTCCCCTAAACCTTTGCCTCAGAATATCGTTCCTCATAAAAAGCAGAAATATTCGGAGGCGAAACTGGCTAAGATATAGACATCATACCGATCTCATGCTCTACAAGTGGCTTATGAAACTAGTTAGAAAAGCGTTACTCGACTTTCGAAATAAGTCCTGGAATATCGCTCTCTCATCCCCAAAATAAAGGTTCTTCCCCCTTTTGGAAACTATCCAAAATCTTTAGGAAGAAACAGAGGAACATTCCAACCTTATAATCAAACAACAATCGATACACAACAGGTACAGAAAAGGCTGAGGCCCCAGCTCGATCCTGCACGCCTTAGTGACTCTTAAACAAAAAAGGCCGTATACGCGTCAATACGTAAATTACCACTGTTGCCAACTCCGCACCAAAATGACTACCATGATAATTTTTGTCTAAAAGCTCTTCCTTTAAAAGGACTAAAATTTTTGACCTGTGTGATTACTAAATGCTTGGACCTTTGCTATTTTCCGTTTACTTTGAAATGGGCAAAATTCCCATTGCAGATTCTTTGTCCGCATATAGACCTATTAGCCTACTTTCCTCAATAAAATAAGAAAATAATAAAAGAAAAGCTAACCCTATTCATTGAATCCCATAATATTCTGCCATGTGAACAATTTGGTTTCCGTAGTGAGCACAACACAGTGCAACCACTATTTAGAATTAAAAAAAATATTAAAAACAACTTTCTTCGTTCCAAGTCAACTGTCTTGGTCCTGTTAGACATTAAAGCCGCCTTGAGAGTGGGGTGATGGCTAAATCCATAAAATGCTATGTTCAAAATAAGCGGTCATAAAAACCTTACAGAATTTTCTAGAACACCGATCATTTGTTGTCCATTTAGGAAAAGCCACATCCACGACAGTAAATATTCCCGCCGGTTCCCCAAGGCTCATGCATATCCCCACTATTGTATTATATCTATACTTCAGATTTCCCAACTTTAACCCATTGCACAACATCGATATTTGCTGATGACACAGCTGTTCTCTGCTCTGTATTACTCTCAGCAGACATAAACGCAAACCTTCAGGTAGCTTACTTACTTTAGTGGAAAATTGCAATGAGTCCAGAGAAGACAAAAGCAATATACTTTACCATGAACGCAGAAATATATTTATTCATACAACAAATATCAGGGTGGGTACGAATTTCATTAACTGGGAAACAACTGTAAAATTTTGCAGCACCTTTGTAGATCAATCATACCACTGTGTCAGCACGGTTTTATGAAACGCAGATCAACAGATCTGTGCCCTTTGGACAGAATAACACGGGGTGATGATCTAGTTGTTCTTCTGAACCCTAAACTAAAGTTTTCTGACCATATTTCGACTATGGTCAATAAGGCCACGGGGTGTTCTTGGTTAAAAAGGAGGTCTAAGGAACATGATGATCCTTACATGACTTAAATTTTATTTATTTCGCTTGTCACCTGTTTGGAGTCCACAATACTTAGTCCACCGCATTGAATCGGTCCAAAAAAACTTCTTACTTCTTGCCTTGCGGCGCCTAAATTGGAATGCAAACCGTATATTACCTCCTTACTCCAGTAGACTATTTCAAATTCACTTACCTTCCCTAACTAACCGTAGAACGATGCTTGGAAAAGTCCTTATTTGTAAGCTTATTCCTGGTGAAGTTGAGAGTTCCGACTTTGTTAGTCGGCTTAACTTCTCTGTTCCAAGTAGATTCACTAGAAACTATTTACCCCTTTTCTTAAATCATTGTAGATCTAACTATGAGTTGACCCTTACAGAGTTTTATGCTCTGACTATAATAAATTTTATCCTATTATCTGTAATCTTGACTCTCTGACGCTCTTAAATCAATCAATTTTATGTTTCTGTTCAGGTCAATTTTCAAAGCATTAACTTTCTACGGTGCCCGATTATGTTCAGATATAGCCAAATACTGCTACAAATCAGGCAAAACAAAAAATTAAAACTAATCTTTAATCTGGCTTGGCATCACTCAACAGCTAATATACATAACCGAGCCAATATCGAAATAGTCTATAATAGATTAATAAGATTGTCCCAAAATTTCTCAATTAAATGTCAAGAGTCTGTGCACCGAGAATGTATGTTTTGTATTAGGCGTGAAATAAATGAATTGAATTTAATTTACATATTTAATTAAATTCAATTCATTCAATATTCGTTGTTCGCTTTGATGCGAAAGCCAACATGTGGGAAGAGGATGTTTTATTTAAAAACTAAACTAGTCTTCCATTCCCACTGTTCCAATGTTGGCGCTTAGAACCTCCAAAACTGTGATCTTTATGTATTGCAGATGCTTATCTGAAGTAAGATAATTTTTAATAAAAGATAATGAACACGTTAAAATACATTGATAATAAAGAAATAATAATTGAGGTGAGGAACCTATAAGAATGTAGTTGCTATAATTGAAATAAAGTTTAATAGATTCTTCATTTGGCTATAGATTACCTGATTGGAAATTTTACTGACGAACAAACTCTTCGTTCGTCACACAAGTATGGATTTCAAAATTCAGACGACTTTCTGTTGGTCATACGAATCGTGTCAAAGTTTTACAAGGATATTTTAGTAAAATGCGAAAAACTAACTCAATTTTCGTGTATTAACCCTGAAATGAGCCGGCATGCACATCTTGTGCTATCAGCACGCTATTCTGAGTTAAGAAGCCATCTCGAGCATTGGGAGTTCTTGGAAAAAAAGAATGTCATAGAATCTTTTGGATGGGACACACGGCTAATATTAGGAGATAGCAGCTTTGGAAGGCATATACATCAACTAACAACTTTGGTTTTCCAATACCGTCACATGCATATTCAAAAAGACTTGCATTTTGAAATGAATAACGTAATGTTAAGCGACTTCATTTATTTATTAGAAAATTTATTAGCCAGGTAACAATCCAAATATTAAACAAATATTATTGTTCTTAAAAATTCAGATTAATTGTATCTGGTAGAATATACAGATTTATATTTAAATATTGTTATTCATTTCTATCAAATTAATAAACTTTTCTTTATATAGAACGAAACGAAACTTTTCTATCGTTCACAACGAAGTAATGTAAGTCTAACAATAAATGATTTTCTCCAGCGCTTCTTTGGTCATTGCTTTCCGTACTGTTGATGTGGTCATATTTTCGCTTCTCTAGATATTTAGGGAACCGGGCTTAACTTAAAAGCCATATTTTCAACCAGGATACCCAAAACTATTGCCCTTTCGTGATACCTATTGATGGACTCTCCCATTGTAGACTCCAGCTGCAAGATCTAACAGAGAACGCTTTAGTTGAGCTTTCCGACCGTCTGATACCTGTTACTAAGTTGGAAGTGTGAACGAGAAATTTCAATTTTTTTGGAATATAGGTAGAAATTGGGAAAAAATCAGTTTTGGGCGGTTTGTGAGTGTGACAAAAAGTTTTTTTTACACATCAATAAAAGTGTACTCGATTAAGGGTTTCAAAAATAATCTTTAAACAGATGTCATCTACACTGATTTTAGTAAAGCGTTTGACTCTGTTAATTATTACCTTCTAATAAGAAAACTTGATCTTTAAGGTTTCCCTTTTGATCTTCTAAATTGGATTTCAAGCTATCTGAATGGCTGGACACAACAAGTCCTCTTTAAAAATTCTGTATCTTGTATTCTCCGAGTCACATCCGGTGTCCCGCAAGGGAGCCATCTTGGTCCGCTTCTTTTTACCTTATTCATTAACGACCTCCTCCTAATAATAAAACATTCGCGTGTACTTATGTACGCAGACGATGTTAAATTATGCCTCCAGTACAAATACACTTCGTGCCATTTAGACTTACAATCCGATCTAGATCGATTTCAAATATGGTGCCGTGATAACGTGTTAGACTTAAATGGCTCTAAGTGTAAAGTTATGACCTTTTGTCGTGCCAACCCTATACGCATGACTTACACTCTATGTGGGTGCTCCTTGGACAGAATAACACAAGTTGATGATCTTGGTGTTCTTCTGGACCCAAACCTAAAATTTTCTGACCATATTTCGTCTATTGTCAATAGGGCCAGGGGTGTGCTTGGTTTTATAAAAAGGTGGTCTAAGGAATTTGATGATCCATACTTGACTAAAACCTTATTTATTTCGTTAGTCCGTCCGATTCTCGAGTACGGGGATCCAAAAAAACTTTTTACTTTTTGCCTTGCGGCGCCTAAATTGGGATGCAAACCGTATATTACCTCCTTATTCCAGTAGACTACTTTTAATTAATTTACCGTCCCTAGCTAACCGTAGAACTATGCTTGGAACAGTCTTTATTTGTAAGCTTATTCGTGGGGATGTTGAGAGCCCCTACTTGATTAGTCAGCTTAACTTCTCGGTTCCAAGTAGATTCACTATATATCCCTTATCTTAAATCATTGTAGATCTAACTACGAGTTGCATGACCCTTACAGAGTTTTATGTTCTGACTATAATAGACTTTATTCTATTATCTGTAATCTTGACTCTCTGCCGCTCTTAAAGCAATCGATTTTAACTTTTTTATTACATAATTAGATCCTACTAACAGTAATATTTATTATAGTTATTTTACATTATATTCATTTCCTCGTTGCTGTTCTCTTTTTTATATCGCGTCTATATCTTCTCGCGAATCGAGCCGTACGATACACGGCAGCGCACCTCGGTCGGTTGGGCGGGAGCTGTGGCCGTGGGAACCGTGCGAAAAAAAAGAAAGTAAAAAATCAAAAAATATCAAAACATTTTTAAAATGTGTGGGCGTGGAAAAAGTTTTTTGGCATATAAATAGAAATTTAAAAGGACTAATAAAAATATAAATATCAACAAATTTTTAAAAAGTGTGGCTGTGGCAGTTTTGGTCGGTTCGTGGGCGGGGCAACATGTCTATGTCTCTAGAATCTGTATGCTTAATCTCAACCATCTCGTTTTTATAGATCCTGAGATCTCGGATTTCATAAAGACGGATAGACAGGGCCGGACAGTTTAGGCTATTAATCCTAATTAAGAATGTATATATATTTATATATTATATGGTCGGAAACGCTTCCCCTTACTAGTACACTTCAACAATTCTTTACGTGTAACAGGTATTACTAGTTTGTTAGAAGATAACTACGACAAAAGAAATTGTCAGGTCTCGCAGCCGCCAGTAGTTCTTAAATTGGTCATATTTTATTGCTAATATTGGAGACGCAATAAACCTCTACGGCACCTCAGCTTTCGTATATATGCAGAGCAGCTGCGTGACCATAGAATCACGCGACTGCACCTTCAGCTTTGCGTTCTGCTATTCGCTCTGCAAGTCAACACTCATTTTTCGTAACCTATGCCCAACAATCGTTTTAAATCGCTAAAAAAGCTTTTATCTCAACTTTTTGTACATTGTGTAAGTCAGTGTATAGTTGACGGCAGAGTGCGCGCGAGAAGTGAAGCGATTATATTGAGCGAGAACGAGCGATAAACCATTGCATGCATTTTCAAGTGCAATCGCTCAAAAGATGTCAGACTACTACAGACGACTACTAATTTTATTTCAAATATAATCAAAAGTCGAAAGAGGTATTCCCGCATAGTCAAAGAGCCCTTCTGGGTGGTTACGAAAGTCATTTATAAATTATTGAATTCGCCTTTTCATTTCTATTGCAGTTAAGGGGTGGACGCCAGTTATTTTTCTAACAGAATGTTAATAGTTGCGCTTTATGCAAAAAAATTCCTCGTTCGAATCCATCACTTTCTCATTAATATAAGAAGAGAGAAATGTAGCTAGTTTCTGGCAAAGCTCTTATTCTGCCATCCTCTCGCTTTGCTCATAGCTTCTCGCTTCGCTTCTCCTGCGGACTCTGCCGTCAGCCTATGTCATACAAAGCTGTTAAAGCTTGAACTTTAATTAAATCGTTATTGCTGCTAAGTGCGTTGGCTTAACAATTTTTGATTGCAATATTTTGATTAGATTAAAGGCAATGTGCATAAAAAATAATTCCGTTGGTTACGTAAGGCTCGAAATACATAAGAAGTTATATTTATGTTTGAGCGTACATAGCCAAGTAACAGAACCTTCCGCTAATGCTTCATTGCGCTTATATTCCCGCTAAATTTCTAATCGCTGTTCTGCCGGTATGGAGAAACGCTACCGCTGTTTCCAACAGGGTGACATATTTAAAGCGCAAGGCGATTGCAATTTATTATATAGTGGATCGATTAGCAGGGTCGTTGTCAAGTTCTACGTTAACTTGATGGTCTTATCGATTATCTGTAGTCATCTACCGGCTCGAGTGGAAGGTTCATCATATCAGGCGCAGTCACAACATTTTGTGGCCTATGAGGAAAACCTGCTCAAACAAACAATGTTAGCCGAATTATTTAACCACAAAGCTGCATTCCGGTTTTGGGCGTTATAGTGGGGGTGGCAACAAGTTTTTTGGCAAATCTATAGAAATTTGCAAGACTAATAAAAATAATTCAATAGTGTGGGGGTGGAAGTTTTGTACGGTTTTTGGGCGTTATAGTGGGCGTGGCAACATGGGTCAACAAACTTGCGCTGCGTTTTTGTCTCTAGAATCTGTATGCTGAATCTTAACCTTATAGCTTTTATAGTTCCTGAGATCTCAAAGTTCATACGGTTAGACAGACAGACGGACATGGCTAGATCGACTCGGCTTTTGATCCTGATGAAGAATACAGCACAGATTTTAATATCCGGATCTAACAACACATCCTTGGTGTGTGTGTTTTTTTTTATTATAACTCGACTTACGGTAGGAAAGCTAAAATCTTCTAAAGATACCACCTACCGTCCGTAGGTGGCATGCACAATTCATAATGCCCATTGGAATTATGCCTACGTAATAAAACAAAAACCTCCGCGTGCTCTTCAGTCCTTGCACGCTTACCGGAACTGCCAGTCAAGGTATGACTTCGATGAGCAGGATGTGAGGCCAGGTCACACTCCCTTCCTTCAGTGTAGGCCATGAGGGCTCCTCCTTCCACCCTTTAGTCGCCTTTTACGACAAGCCCAGAGCGCTGATGTAGTATTTTTGGTCCGCCACCACAGGACACATGTTTAGGCTTAGCCACCCACTCTGTTGGCCATCTTGTCTGATCGGACTCGCTTCATCAAATTAATGATTAGGCTGTATCCCAGCTCCCATGCCTCACTGTTCGCCAACATAGCCATAGCCATAGCTTGTTGGACAAGCTACTAAGGCTGAACGCGGTAAGACCACTTCCCCTGTCGCAACGTTTGCCATCTGTTCTGCCACTCACCCAGCAGACAGAGCCTGGATCTTCAGATCAATTGGCGGCCAGCCTGCCAGAGCTAGTGCCGCGACTTCGGATATGGTCCTGAATCATGTAATGAGCCCGAGGGTCATGAACCGTAGCACCGAGCTCGTTCCTTTCAGGTATGAACCCCTGCTAGTGGCATTGCTCCAGACTGGAGCAGCTACCTCCACCAGCAGTTTCCTGGCTGGATATCTTGAGCCACCGACGTTGGGCACGAGTCATACTACTATTCTGGATCGAGGGCACATGCTAGACCAGATGATGCACAAGATCTTTTGGATCACGTTCTTACTGAACGCCAACTAACTCTCGAAAAAAGATGGTGTGAAAACACCTCTTTTCGCCATCCAAACAGAAAATATATGGTCCGCTTGCCGTTCAAAACCTTATAGTTCAAGTTCTCGGACGATCTCGACAGATCGCCTTTTCACCTTGGAACGACTATTTCAACTTCAAACAGAATTTCATCAGCACTATGTATGTGCAATGGATCAGTATTTTGTACTACATCTGATACAGGAAAACGCTTCCAGTGAAGACAACTACGCGCACTGTAGCACTATTCCGCACAATGCTGTTCTAAAGAAGGATAATCTCACTAATACGACGCCTCCTGTAAAAGTTCGATTGCAAGATCTTTAAACGACATTTTGTGCCTGGCATTACGTAATGATCTGGACGGAGTCATTCTAAATGGCCGATTTTATCGGTATGTTTTTGTTGCGGGGTTCCAAAGAATGTACCTATGTATCGTCATCGTCATGCACCCGAACGACTCAATATCAGTGGATCTAGTGGTGTGATCAAACTGGTAACTTAAAAAAGATTTGTCTTAGTACAAATACTACCATCCGCTTCAACGCATCAATTATCCTCTTGCAGAACACGCCTTACGCATATGATGTGTTAAGTGGAAATGAAACCATTACGGGGCGCTTCAAGTACGACAAGATGTCAAAGGCGCCGTTAAATCAGCTGGCATGGATGTCCGGAAAGCCATCCAGCGCTTTTAAGTCACATTCTTGCACCTGATCTCTGCAAAACTTCGATATTCTAAATGGACAACAGGGATCCAAGTTCAAGATCAATCCCATTCTAAACGATCACTCTCTTATTCACCGTGGCACGTTTTTTTGACCCATTGGGGTTTTTAGCACATGTCAAAGATCCTCCTGAAAGACGTATGGACCTTCCGCGTTTAGCAAACCGATGGCTTACTACCACCGAACACTGTATTTGGACGAACACACAGAACCAAGAAAAACAGTTCGTTACATCTGGCGCTCGAACCCACGACCCTAATATTATGCTCATGCTCTATCGACTGAGCTAGCCGAGCTGCGAATTCCGTGGGAGGCAAGTAAGCGGATGGAAAAGTCCCGTTACCGGTACACGCCCTCAAAAAAACGGTACAAGGAGCGGAAGGAAAACCGAGGTTTCATCGGGGAGAGAGCGGCGCGAGTCCATCATCTTAAACGAGATTTCATTATGGCAGCACGCATTTTTCACGACCGGCGGTTGCGCCTAGCGTCACCCCTAGTGTCGCAATCCCATACCCGGGGAGTACGGTGGATCCTAAGGAGATCCCGAATGTCCAATTGGAGGACGAGGAGCCGACGATGGAGATCGAAGGAGCGGAGGTGAGACGGTCACCCAGGATCGTGGGGCGGGGGGGGGGGGGGAGGAGAGGGGGGTTTCCCTTGCACCCGCAAGTCGGCTTTGGGACCCTGTAGCGGGCCGTGCGCAAAAGGGAAAATAACGGGATCTGGACCGACAGTGAGTTAGAACGCGCGGAGAAGTCAGTGAAGTGTGAAGGACACAGAAGGAAGTATACAAGTGGATATCGTTGATATGGTTGAGTGGAGACAGGGGTGGCAAAGAAGGTCCCAGGCCGTTGCCTTAACACCTGGAAGATACACTCTACCCCATAACATCCTAAGCCCATTCCATCTGGTAGGTGGTGCTTCAGCGGAGACGGCAAGGACCTGGCGTTTTTGAAAGGGACAGTGGAGTCAGTGGTTGGCAAAGGTGGTCCCAGGCTGAGCGTTTCCTTAACCCGTGGACGTCACTCATTGCCCCAATAAGATCCTAAACCCATTCGAACCGGCACGTGGGCCGTTGTCAAGGACACACTGGACAAACAAGGCACGGCATCGCAGGAGCAACGTCGCGCAGCAGACGACGGTGAGCTGTAAAATTCTACGACGAAGAGACTTCAATCTTCGTCTTGGTCGGACAATCACACAAATCGTAAATTTGGTGGGACGAACACACAAACTATCTGAGCTAGTAGCGAGAAAAACCAAGCAAAACGCTTCTGCGTCTGGACATATACGACACAACCCACACCAATTTACTCGCATTTCGGAGTCGGGTCACACCTACTCGACATCTCACCATACTCTTACTCACTCACGCTCAGGACCAATAAAAGCGTCAGAAAGTGTCAGCCACTCTAGCGGGTAAAGCTATCCATTTAGAGCTGGTTACCGGTCTCACCACACAACATTTCCTGTGCCGAAGAGGACTGGTTCAACACAAGCACAGCGGCTGCGGTACTAATTTATCGCTGCAGATAAGTCTCAATAAGTCAAAGACGTGGTGATTCCAGAACACATCCTTCACACAGTTCTTTCAAGGAAACCCAATGATATATGACCATCTATTTACTGTACTCATACAGACAGAAACATGCTTCAATTTCAGACCAATTATGTTCTTTATCTGCAGACAAAGATGATCTGCAGTCACTGACTCCTGCACACTTTATCATCGGAGACTCGATGCTAACCCTCCCAACAGCCAGCACTCAGGATAAATCCCTGGACGCTTATTTCTTGGACGGACAACGTGTCCTACGACAGTTCTAGAAACGATTAAGTTCAAACTGGCATTCCCATTTTGATTGGTGAAATTGTGATTGTCAGGAATGACAGCACGCATCACTGACTTACATCCGGGTCTAGATGGTATGGTCCGTTTAGCGAACATTCAGACTGGTAAAGGCATTTATAAGCGATGCGTATGCAAAATATGTCGCTTACCTATCCAAAACTATACTGAAGCTGTTAAAAAAAAAAGACACGATTCTTTTCATGGCACCGTCAGCAAGGATGTCTTAATACTGGATTGGGGGGCGTCATGTACGTGCGATAGTTCACACCATGGAATGTCTGATCGATGATCTATCGATCACCTACCAGCTCTAGTGGAAGACGCAGAATATACCAATGCAATTGTTTTTCGTTTTAAGTTTAATTAATTTAGAAATTCTTAAATACGAGCTGTTCTCGGCTGTTGCTACGCCACTCCCCTGCACGCTACTTGTAGGGAGTTTTTAGGCTCCTCGCAAGCTGCAGAGAAGACAGCAAAGCATCACTTGTACCGTTCTGTGGGCTCTTCCAATCTGACATTCGATGAACTGAGAACCCTTATGTGCCACATATTGTCGGAAGTAAATTCTTAACCTTTAGTATCTGTTGGAAATGCAAAAGCCACACATATGTGAGAATGAGAGACCAAGAAGATCTTAGAAAGAGAGAACGCGCTCTCCCATTGATCTCTGTCAGTTGTTGGTTCCACACATATATAAGTTTAATAAGTTACCCGAAACGATCGTCCGCTCACCAGCAACGGTCAAGCATGTGGCCGGAAGCTCGCACATAGCCGGCAAAAGCTCTGCACATTGACAGAGGACGCTATGAGGTTTTTTCTGTGTTAGCATTTAAGTCAGTTCGCTTTGGGCAATCCAATAACAAAGAGCACAAGTTCATAAGGCCAACTCCGGCAATCTATGGTTATCATTATAACTATCATAGCTATCTGCGCTCCTAGGCCAGAAGCCAAAAGGAAGACAGTCATCTTCCCAACATAATCATCCTAAATCTTCAGTTGGATTAACATCGCACTAGCTGTGCGTGGACAGCAACGTGGAAGACTTACACGAGGGACGAGACTGAGGGATTCTACCTATTCACCTTTAGGGTCACCCTCCACACATTTAATTGGCATCCAACTACCGGAACCGAACCCACAAAAAATCATGTAAGTGAGCTTCTGTTCCCACACTAACTTCAAGCTGCATTTAGTACTTTAAAATTTTTTTAATATTTTCGCGGCTTAAATAAAAACAGGAAGATCTGAATTTCCATAACAATTCATATTATTAAATTGAATATAATTAAATTCGTGTTATTATTATAAAATCTTAATATCGAATTTAAATATTGATTGATATTGCTCCACCGTAGTGTATTACTTGGACACTGCCGCGAAGATTGATTGACTTCACAGTTTATACTCTATTGTGTGCATTTCGTTCCACTTTTGTGCATTATCTGGACACTGCTATTTCAGTTGAGCTTGGGTTTGCTAGCTTCACAGACGTCTTCTGATCTTTGGTTATTTGGCTTAGCTACCTCTACCGTTCTACACGAGGGACGAATCGCCTCCCACAGACTGCTGCGAGGGATTCTACCTATTCACCTTTAGGGTCACCCCCAAAAGAATAATAGCAGTGAATGAAAGTGAAGTGATTTTTAATATGTATGTATAACGGGCACAAAATAAAAAATAAACTTTTTGATTTATGTGCAAATTAAAAATGTTACTATTTAATTATTTAAAAAATTTAATATTTATTTGGTGATAGACTTTTTCACTTCGACTATTACAAGACACTTTATTACAAGCTTATGTTTGATTTGAAGCTGTTCATGATCTCGTCCCGATTTAGACTGATCTTGTAAATCTTAGGATTCTTATTCTTTAGGATTTTCTTGAGCTTTCAAATACGTTTAGGATAAAAGCTTTACACTGAAATTATTTTATTATGACTGATGCAGTTTGAAGCGCAATAAGTTGATCATGGCTTGGTCTCCAAGTGGAAGTTGTGTGTACTTTAAGTTTGGTTATTTATCGGGTGGATAAGAGTTGGCGACAAAAACAAGAGCAAAGGCAATGCTGCTGAGATTGGAGTTTGAAATTTGTTTATCAACTGGGGCAGAGTGCTATATTTATGGCTTGGATAACTTTCCCCTTCTAAAATGACGCGCCCCGCTTCATTGTGAATTTCGGTTAAATGCTCTCTTAATTCTGTTAAAAATTCTTTCTCAGTAATTGGTTTTTATAGTTGTGCTCGCTTTTGTTTGGTTACAAATATAATATTTCTGAATTTAATTATTAAAGTAAATTTAAATAAATGGGTTTAAAATATTAATGTTGTCAAAAGTAAGTTCTGAGTTGTTGGATTTTAAATAATCTGATATTTCCAGATTCTTCAAGTGGTTAGTGGTTATGTACTCAAGTATTTTGTTTTCTACACTGGTGTACGAATTATTATTTATTGTAGTTGTGCCGTTGAATGTTATTAAATATGAATCGTCTAAATGAGAATTGTTTACATTATTAATTATATTTATTAGAATAGCACCTTCTTGAAAGATATCTATATTTTTATTTTTTTTCGTATTTTAGTGCTCACCATTTAGTATGCGTGTAAAACAAGTTTTATCTCTACTTAAAATACCATAGTTCTTAAAAAAATCGTTATTAAAATTAGATATTTCATAGAAAGTATTTTCGCATTTTGAGACCTGATTGCTTATTAGTAATTTTCCATCATTATGTAAAATGGATCTGGCATAATAAATTTCGCATCTATTTGTTATTACAGGGTATTTAATATAAATAATTATGAGTTATTTATGTAGTAAAATTTTGAATACAGACATATGCCTTTAGATCTGCAATAATTACAGGTTTTTTTTTGGTGATTTAATATTTCCTTAATGTCTTCATTGATTTACATTTTTGTGTTGAACACATCAATTTTCGCAAGTTGATTATTATTTTGTTAGGTAAGTTTTTCATAACAACCTGTTTCTTATATCTTGTTTTTAGCTTATTTCTTTCACCATGTTTTTTTTCATAAACATCTTGCCGCCCTACATGACATTCTTTTTCGTGTTCAATTTTATTATAGAGGTTCAAAAGGTTTTTGGTTTGTTGTTGAATGGATGCTCTGATTGAATTCTTTTGCGGCTCTAATAATTATTTCAGAATGTTCAGTAAGATTAAATTCTTCCTTTATACAACGAGCTAATTCTGTTAATGTTGAATGTGCCCTTTCTACTTGTCCGTTCGAGGTACTGGTGTCTGGGGTCTGCGAAATGTAGAGTTAAACCACATCTTTGTGCAAAGGATTTAAATTGGACAGAGGTGAAGCTTGGTTCATTATCAGTCATAATTACTTTGGCGTGGGGAAATTGTTAAAGTAATTCCATTACTTTATTATCGATGATTAGTTTATTTTGAATTCCTTTTACTACTAGGAATTTTGAATACGCGTCAATGCAAGTTAAGAAAATTAGATTTTGGGCGTAAGAAATATCGAGGTGTAAATTTTCTTCTTCTTTAGTTGGAATAGGAGCTTCCCCAATAAGGATTTTTATTGGATGCGTCTTATTTTCGTTGCAAATTGTACAATTTTGTATGTATTTTTTTTAATCGGATAAATAATTTTGGCCAATAATATAATCTATTGATTTGTTTGTAATTTTTAATAATTTTCTTCTATTATTATAGCCTTATCTTCATTATTCTCTACGTCTTCCAGAAATATTTTGGTAAAAAGAAATTTGTAAAAAGTAAAATGATTTTTAAAGGTAATTGAATATGATAAAGACCTTCTAATGTGCAATGAATTCCTACCTTTGTGTTTGTTGGTAAATATTCTCTTAATATTCCTACTAAATTTTCTGGTGTGTCATATTCGATTATATGTCGTGTCTTATCAAACGGTTGATATGTCTGATTTAACGGTTTACGGGTCTCATGTATTACATCTTACAAAACTACTTTCAGCAGAATGTTGTGTATTTTGATCTGAGCTTGATTGTGCTATATCGTTGTTTGTAATATTAATTATTTTTATTCGAGATAATGCGTCAGCTACGACATTTGTTGTTCCGGGTTTATACATTAATATTATTATTATTATATAATAATTATTAATAATTAATAATATAATTATAATTATTATATAATATTATTTTTGGGGTGAAACTTTCGATGAAAGAATACCATCTTTTCATTTCTACGTTCGGGTTTGTATTTGAGGTTGTAAAGATAAAGATTAGTGGTCTGTTTGTATTTCAATACCGATTACTCCATATAAATAATTTCTAAGATTTTTAAGAGCCCAAACTATGTCTAACAATTCTTTTTTATTCGTGGCATAAAGTTGCTCGGTTTTACTTCTGTAAAACTGTTTTCTGTTGTCAAAGTGAATTTTTTGTTATAATCTGGTTGAACTAAATGAACTTGTGCTTTTAAATTATCTTTTCGTGTTCGTAAAAGGCTTTTACAGCTGAGTCATCTAACTGTGTTGTTATTCTTGTATATGTCGGAGCACAATTATTATTCTCCATTTCGCGCAGCGAGTTTCGAACGCACCGAAGGTCTACACACAATTAATTTGTGTCACTCACTTCTTCTCCGTGCTACCCTTCGAACCACACTCGGCGACAGCGACCACACGCTGCCGCCGCGCTGTAACGGGAGATGCCAAAGCTACAAAAATACAGCCGACCAATAGCAAATATCAATGATTTCCCCGAACTGATGGAATTATTATTCTTGTGAAATATTCTAGCACATCCACCAGCTTACAAAAGTATGCGCCGACACGGCCATCCTGACCTTTACACGTCCTCGTGAAATATTACCAAAATGATTCGTTCTCTATAATTTTATTGTAAAACTATTTTTACATCATTTTAAAAAAATATTAACCAATTGACAAATCAAATTTTCAAATTTAAATTTCCAATAAAAATTTATTTTCTTTAACATAATTCATTTTTCTTCTTATTCATATGTAATGCGCAACACGCCATGATCAAGACATTTGCCTTGCACTTGTGCTTACATTATACTTAAAAATTTCATTATTAGCCCTTCAGGCATCCATACTGTCTCTTTCAACAGCTTCACCAATTTCGCTACTGTCTCTTTCAACAGCTTCAACAATTTCGCTACTGTCTCTTTCAACAGTTTCAACAATTTTTAAATTCTGCTGGTACTTGCCAATTTGGCATTTTCCTTATGTCATCGTGAGCATATTTATATTTTCTATTATTTGTCAGTGACCTGAGCATATACCTGTCTCCGTCTAAAGGAGATTTGAAAAGGCCCTCTGAACTTCGGGCTTAATTTTGTTTGATGCCTTTCTTCATTCTTTAACAATACAAAATCTTCGACTTGACATCTATTAACTTTAGCTTTGTTTTTATCAAACTGCGCCTTGTTATATGCTGCTGCAGCTGAAATACTCTGAACTGCACGTGCTCTTACTTCTTCTAGATCAACCTCATCTACCTCATCGCAAGGTGGAACCAACCCCAACGGCCGAGCAACTTTGCCAATAAACAATTCTAAAGGGATTGCCTTCGTCACTCGACTAACCGTACAGTTTAATGCTAACTGAACCTCACCTAATGCGTCTTGCCAAGAGCGACTGCTAGTCTCGACTGCGGTTAGTAAGTTTTTTAAGGTGCTCATAATGCGTTCTACTTGACCATTTGCTCTACGTGCACCAGTCGCAATCAAGTGCAAATTTATTTTCTGTTGCTCACAGAAATCACTAAATCTACTGCTGGCAAAACACCTACCCTGATCTGCAATAATGCGATTTGGTACTCCAAACAGAGATATAGCCGACGTCACTGCACTTACGCAATTCTCTGCGTCAATTTAATGCGTGTGAGTTAAATAAACAAATTTAGTAAAGGCATCCACTTGAACGATGATATACTCTTTCTGATCAGACTTGCCGCTTAACTTTCCAGTTATGTCGATGTGAACAGTGTGCCAAGGGATATTTACTTTTGGTATTGGATGAAGGCTAGCTTGAATTTCGCCCGAGGAGGTCTTTGACATTTTACACGTAATGCAGTTTTCAACGAATTTTCGAATATATTTCGACATGTTATCGAACCAGTAATAGTCATAGGCCTTGTCTAACGTCTTCTCCCATTCCAAGTGCATGATTGACTCATGAATTTGGTTTATAACAGACCATCTAAATACCTTGGGAACAATTGATAACGATCGAGTTCTACCATTTCGCTGAATTTTTCGATATAATATTCCTCCTCTTAACTCATAAGTTTTTGCAACGTCCTCAGCCAGGGAATTGTCTTTCAATTTATTTACAATATTTACTATTTCGAAATCTTGACGCTGTTCAGCCAAAAGCCAATTACTTGATATTTCAGCCAAATGAATTCGTTTTTCAAGAACTTTGGGAGTTGGGAAAAAGAAGTCAACATGCGCCATTCGTTTGCCTTCCCTATATTGTAAATCAAATGTAAATGATTGACCTAGGAGATAGGTCTTGTTTTGTCCTTGAGGCCTTAAGAGAGTTACAGTCAGTAAAGACAACAAAGTTTCTACCCAGTAAATAATGGCGAAAATGTTTCATTGCTAAAACAACAGCAAGAGTCTGCAGTTAATATGAGTGGTAACGTGACTTAGCCGGAGAAGCTGCCTTACTAAAATATTCAACGACATGAGACTTGTTGTTAATTTTGTGTAATAAGATGGCACCGTATCCACGAGAACTTGCATCTGTATGCAACTGGATGGGATGCTGCGGATCAAAAATTACTAAAACTGGCCTAGGGTAAAAATAGAAATAACCTCTTGTCTTATTTCTTTATGCTCTGGCTTCCAAATAAATTCATTCCTTTCTGAAGTCAAAAGATATAACGGCTTCATAAAACAAGAAAATCCTTGCATAAATTGTCGAAAGTAAGACGCTAATCCTATAAATTGTCGCAAAGCAGGGACCGACTGAGGAGGTGGTAAAGTAGTTAACGCTGCAATTTTAAGCGAATTTGGCCGGATTTCACCTGCACTCACTTCGTATCCCAAATATTGAACCTTTGACTTTAAAAAAGAACATTTGTTTATATTGAATGAAAATCCAGCTTTTGTGAGACAATCAAGAGTAATCTGCAACCTTTCTAAAGCTTCACTTTTCGTTGAAGCAGCCACCATTACATCGTCCATATAAACGACCACAAATTTATTTGCAAGGTCTCCGAGAGCTTGCATCACTGTACGCTGGAAAATAGATGGAGCATTTCTGAGCCCAAACGGCATTGCCAAGAATTCATATTGTCCATCTGGGGTGACAAAAGCTGTACACTCTACTGAATCTGGGTGTAATGGAATTTGATAATATCCACTTGCCATGTCCAGACATGAAACAATATTTCGATACAATGATTGTTAATTATTACGTTACTAAGTATCTGCAATGTGCTACACAAAAAATACTACCATTGCCAATACCTTTCAACATCAATTCATTGTTAATTCTTTTACCAACTACTTTGCTACTTAGCTTGAGAGGAGAGGAGAGGAGAGGAGAGGAGAGGAGAGGAGAGGAGAGGAGAGGAGAGGAGAGGAGAGGAGAGGAGAGGAGAGGAGAGGAGAGGAGAGGAGAGGAGTGGTGAGGAGAGGAGAGGTGAGTAGAGGAGTGGAGAGGAGAGGAGAGGAGAGGAGAGGAGAGGAGAGGTGTGGAGAGGAGAGGAGAGGAGTGGTGAGGAGAGGAGAGGTGAGGAGAGGAGAGGAGAGGAGAGGAATGGAGAGGAGAGGAGTCGAGAGGAGAGGAGAGGAGTGGTGAGGAGAGGAGAGGAGTGGAGAGGAGACGTGAGGAGTGGAGAGGAGAGTAGTGGAGAGGAGTGGAGAGGAGAGGAGAGGAGAGGACGGATTGTGTTGAGGACGGATTGTGTTACACTGATCGATGGCCGAGAACGAACGAAACAAAGGCAATCGGCAAAAAAACTTATGCCCACATGCATTTCATGAGGCGCTTAGTCTACAAATAACACTCTGATGTCAACATAGTTCTCAAGCCACTATACTTGTTTTAACTTTTTATATTTTGGGATGTGAAAAAGACAGTGCAAGGACACGCTAATAATTTAATAGTTGAATTCTGTTGGAGTTCTGCGTTTTAATCTTCTTGGATCCAACTTTGTCATCGGTATTTGTCTCAAGTTTGAGTTTTGGTGGCTAAGTAGTTTTTTGTGTGTTTTTTGCTGTTTTTTAATAGTTTCGTTGACTGTTTCTATGTTTAAATCATTGTGCATATTTCTAATGTTCCAAAAGCCGAATTGGTGAGAAGGTATTATATTTTTTTTGTTCTAGGGTTGGCTCGATTCTATTAAATAGGGCTTTTTGAAATACTTTTGAGAGGACAGGTAATAAGCTGATTGGTCTGTACGAGCGTGCAGTATTGGAAATTATTATGTGAAGTAATATTATGGGAAAGTACTGCAATCGAAGGATTCCGTTAAACAAGTTTCTAATATCGGTGATTGTAGCGTCCGGTAGTTCTTTAAGAATTTTTCCTCCGATTAAATCATATCCGGGGGCTTTCTTGTTTTTAATTTGTCTTATTTGAAATTTAATTTCTGCCTTTGTTATAGTTTCAATTGCACAATTTAAGTTGGTGATTTGTGTTGGAAGCTTAGTATTGTCGTTGTCTACGTCATTGGCAAATGATGTTTTAAAGTGTTCAGCAAGAGTGTCTGCTTTTCTGTGTTTGATCTCACCCATGTGTTGTTGTTTTATTTTATAGGTGGCTTGTGTATAGTTGAGTTCGTCAATTTTTTGGTCGCTTTCCACAGGGAATCATATATATATATATACATGTTCCAATTTGTTTTGTGGTTAAATAAAGGGGAGTCATTGTTGTTTTCTTCTAGCCCACCATGTATTGTAATATTTATTGGGGAATGGTCGGAAAAGATGATTTTGTTGTTAGGTTCTCGCATGTTATATTTCTTGTAATGCAGAAGTCAAGTAAATCCGGTTGTTTATTGGTGTCAGTTGGCCAATAAGTCGGCTCTCCTGTGCTTAGAGCACGGCTATTATTGTTTCTTACTGCTTCATACAGTTGACGTCCCTTTGCTGTGGTAAGTCTGGACCCCCAAGTTATGTGTTTGGCATTATAGTCACCTCCTGCCAAGTACCGATTTCCCAGTGATTTAAAAAATCGAGGTATTGGTCTTTTGTATTATTAAATTTAGGTGGGCAATAAATTGCAGATATATTTATTGGACCCGTTGTGTCTGAGGTCGATATAGTTTGAATCAATCAAGATCTATGCACTTGATGCTTCTTTTAATTATTACTGCAGTTCCACCATGGCCTTACCGTCCGGGTGATTAGTAGAAAAATATTACAGTTAGGTATACCTATATAGTTTTCTCAGTTGAGTGTGTTTCAAAAATGAGCATGACGTCAATTTGCTTTTCATTTAAGAATTTTTTTAGTTCAAGTAAATGGCGTGAAAGTCCGTTACCATTCCATATTGTTAGATGTTTATTTGGCAAGTTTAAATAATAAAGCGTAAAAATGTTCATCATATTTGTCATTTGGGCTATTAGTTGTTTCATCATTTGTTTAAGTTCGTCAAAATCATTTTGTTCAGTTTGGCTTAATTGAGTTGTTGAGTTGGTTATCTTTTTCGGTCGCCGACGTGTGAAGACGTTTTTATCGTGCTCCGCACAAAATCGGTTGTTTTGAGTGAAGTGAACGCCAAATAAAATAAACTAAATAAAAAATCCGAAAGCGAAAGAGACGCTCTATGCGATGCAAGATCGCTTAAATACATAGTGATTTGTTATCTTAAATAATAAAACTATGAGTCAGAACGACACTCGCGCTCAGCGTCAGCGCGAGCATGATGAACGCCGGCTCTCAATTCAGCGCAACAACGCGTACTTCTCCTACGTCTCACCGACAATCCCAAACGCAGACATCGAGCGGTCAATAACCCATAGCCCAGGAAACCTTCTTCTACCAACAAATCAAGAAAGAGCGCGCTCCTGCTCTCCCGCTCTATTGGCTCCGACAGAAGCCCCGCTACCTCCAACATCAACAGCTGGAGAGGGACCGGCAGCCCGCTCTGCCTCGTCATCGGCTGCACCCGCTCACGGTCTGACTAAGTCAGCGAAAGCAAAACCGCTTGCAATAAACGGTACTGCTGCACTGCCAGCAAAACAAAACGAAAACGTAAACAAAAAAGCTGGGTCGACCTGGCAGACTGGAATGGACCGCTACATTACAATAAAGCGAAAGCTCAGCCCGGAAAATTCAGATTTGGGAAACAAGCCGAAAAATACACGCGACAACTCTACCTTGATCAAAAATGTAGCCCCTGCAAATACCAACAGATTTGCCTTGCTGGTAGATACCGCTGAGGACGTGCCGCTGGGATCCGTTGATATCGAACCGAAGAAAACAAAGCCTCCGCCAATATACATCCGCGAGAAGAGCACAAGCCGTCTTGTAAATACTTTGATTGGCCTTATTGGGAAAGATAGCTTTCATATAATTCCCCTCGTAAGAGGTACTATCAACGAAATCAAACTTCAGACGAAAACGGAGGACGACTACAGAAAAGTCATGTGTCCCGTTTCTAATGTACCATTCGGCTTTTGTGATTATTATGAGCATTTCCGATTGCGTTCGCTGAATTAGCTGTAAGTGGTATTTACTGGCAGTTCCCCAGAGTTCTATTCCATACGTCCATATGGGTTTCATTATCGCCTTGTATATTGCTTTTTTATTATGTAATTCTAGTTAACACAGTATCCTCTGCGAACGTCGCAATCATTGATCTAGGGGTAGTTGGCGCTGGAATATCGGAGGTATAAATCAGATATATAATGGGCCCAAGCACACTACCTTGGGGGACACCCGCTGAGACTGGCATAATACATAATACAATAATAATAATAATATCTGATCATTCATTGTCGTATTTAATATAGAAATATCTGTCCGTTATATAGCTTTAAAGTGGTATATAGGTTATATGGTAGTATATTTCTTAGTTTACTGCATAAGCAGTCCTTTGTGCCATACTTTGTCAAATACTTAAGCAATGTCCAAGTACACAGCATAGCAAAACTTCTTTTTGTCAAAATCGTCCGTTATTTTGTTAATTACTCGATGAACCTGTTGGACAGTCGAGTGCTGCTTCCAAAAGCCGAATTGGTGAGAAGGTATTATATTTTTTTTTGTTCTAGGGTTGGCTCGATTCTATTAAATAGGGCTTTTTGAAATACTTTTGAGAGGACAGGTAATAAGCTGATTGGTCTGTACGAGCGTGCAGTATTGGAAATTATTATGTGAAGTAATATTATGGGAAAGTACTGCAATCGAAGGATTCCGTTAAACAAGTTTCTAATATCGGTGATTGTAGCGTCCGGTAGTTCTTTAAGAATTTTTCCTCCGATTAAATCATATCCGGGGGCTTTCTTGTTTTTAATTTGTCTTATTTGAAATTTAATTTCTGCCTTTGTTATAGTTTCAATTGCACAATTTAAGTTGGTGATTTGTGTTGGAAGCTTAGTATTGTCGTTGTCTACGTCATTGGCAAATGATGTTTTAAAGTGTTCAGCAAGAGTGTCTGCTTTTCTGTGTTTGATCTCACCCATGTGTTGTTGTTTTATTTTATAGGTGGCTTGTGTATAGTTGAGTTCGTCAATTTTTTGGTCGCTTTCCACAGGGAATCATATATATATATATACATGTTCCAATTTGTTTTGTGGTTAAATAAAGGGGAGTCATTGTTGTTTTCTTCTAGCCCACCATGTATTGTAATATTTATTGGGGAATGGTCGGAAAAGATGATTTTGTTGTTAGGTTCTCGCATGTTATATTTCTTGTAATGCAGAAGTCAAGTAAATCCGGTTGTTTATTGGTGTCAGTTGGCCAATAAGTCGGCTCTCCTGTGCTTAGAGCACGGCTATTATTGTTTCTTACTGCTTCATACAGTTGACGTCCCTTTGCTGTGGTAAGTCTGGACCCCCAAGTTATGTGTTTGGCATTATAGTCACCTCCTGCCAAGTACCGATTTCCCAGTGATTTAAAAAATCGAGGTATTGGTCTTTTGTATTATTAAATTTAGGTGGGCAATAAATTGCAGATATATTTATTGGACCCGTTGTGTCTGAGGTCGATATAGTTTGAATCAATCAAGATCTATGCACTTGATGCTTCTTTTAATTATTACTGCAGTTCCACCATGGCCTTACCGTCCGGGTGATTAGTAGAAAAATATTACAGTTAGGTATACCTATATAGTTTTCTCAGTTGAGTGTGTTTCAAAAATGAGCATGACGTCAATTTGCTTTTCATTTAAGAATTTTTTTAGTTCAAGTAAATGGCGTGAAAGTCCGTTACCATTCCATATTGTTAGATGTTTATTTGGCAAGTTTAAATAATAAAGCGTAAAAATGTTCATCATATTTGTCATTTGGGCTATTAGTTGTTTCATCATTTGTTTAAGTTCGTCAAAATCATTTTGTTCAGTTTGGCTTAATTGAGTTGTTGAGTTGGTTATCTTTTTCGGTCGCCGACGTGTGAAGACGTTTTTATCGTGCTCCGCACAAAATCGGTTGTTTTGAGTGAAGTGAACGCCAAATAAAATAAACTAAATAAAAAATCCGAAAGCGAAAGAGACGCTCTATGCGATGCAAGATCGCTTAAATACATAGTGATTTGTTATCTTAAATAATAAAACTATGAGTCAGAACGACACTCGCGCTCAGCGTCAGCGCGAGCATGATGAACGCCGGCTCTCAATTCAGCGCAACAACGCGTACTTCTCCTACGTCTCACCGACAATCCCAAACGCAGACATCGAGCGGTCAATAACCCATAGCCCAGGAAACCTTCTTCTACCAACAAATCAAGAAAGAGCGCGCTCCTGCTCTCCCGCTCTATTGGCTCCGACAGAAGCCCCGCTACCTCCAACATCAACAGCTGGAGAGGGACCGGCAGCCCGCTCTGCCTCGTCATCGGCTGCACCCGCTCACGGTCTGACTAAGTCAGCGAAAGCAAAACCGCTAGCAATAAACGGTACTGCTGCACTGCCAGCAAAACAAAACGAAAACGTAAACAAAAAAGCTGGGTCGACCTGGCAGACTGGAATGGACCGCTACATTACAATAAAGCGAAAGCTCAGCCCGGAAAATTCAGATTTGGGAAACAAGCCGAAAAATACACGCGACAACTCTACCTTGATCAAAAATGTAGCCCCTGCAAATACCAACAGATTTGCCTTGCTGGTAGATACCGCTGAGGACGTGCCGCTGGGATCCGTTGATATCGAACCGAAGAAAACAAAGCCTCCGCCAATATACATCCGCGAGAAGAGCACAAGCCGTCTTGTAAATACTTTGATTGGCCTTATTGGGAAAGATAGCTTTCATATAATTCCCCTCGTAAGAGGTACTATCAACGAAATCAAACTTCAGACGAAAACGGAGGACGACTACAGAAAAGTCACAAACTATTTTACTGCACAAAAAATAGGCTTCTACACCTACCAGTTTAAAAGCAGCAAGGGCCTGCAAGTAGTCCTGAAGGGCATTGAGTCTGATGTTACGCCCGAAGAGATAACTGAGGCGCTAAAGGAAAAGGGATTTTACGCCAAAAACGTGTTCAATATCAACCACTCTTCAAGATTGAGCTTGAACCAGAAAACAAGCCTCCTAGAAAAAACGAGGTTCACCCAATTTACAAACTCCAGCTCCTTCTGCACCGTAGGATCACGGTAGAAGAGCCGCACAAACGCAACGCTCCTGTACAATGTACAAACTGCCAAGAGTATGGCCACACGAGGTCATATTGTACACTTCGCCCGGTGTGCGTAGTCTGTGGAGATCTCCACGACTCCAAACAGTGTCAAATTAACAAAGAAAATGCATGCGAGAAAAAATGCAATAACTGTGGGGGCAATCACACAGCAAACTACAGAGGCTGTCCAATCTACAAAGAGCTGAAAATCCGTCTTCACAAAAGAATGAACACGGCGCGGGCACACCAAGGAACAGCTACCCTGATACCATCAGAGACAAATCCTGAAGTAATTTTCTCGAAAGCAGCAAGTTTCGCTCCCTGGCCTACATCCAACACTAACAAGACAACATTTGCTAACGTTTTAAATTCAGGTATGACGCCTCCAACCCAAAACTCCCGAACTCCACATGAAGTGCACACAAAATTAGACACACAACAAAACTATCACCCAGCTGCGCAGCAGGAAACAAAAACTGAAGCTATGATGCAAGCCTTACAACAGAGCATGATGGAATTTATGACATTTATGAAGACCACCATTCAAGACATGATGCGTAATCAAAACCTTTTGATACAAATGCTTGTAGCCCAACAATCAAATAAATAATGGCTACCTTACGCATAGCTACGTGGAACGCCAATGGCGTTTCACAGCGCAAACTTGAGCTAGCTCAATTCCTACATGAGAAGCATATCGACGTAATGCTTCTTTCGGAAACTCATCTCACAAGCAAATACAATTTTCAAATAAGAGACTACCATTTCTACGGTACAAATCATCCCGACGGAAAAGCACACGGTGGCACCGCCATACTCATAAGGAACCGTATGAAGCACTACTTTTACAAAGAATTTGCGGAAAATCATCTTCAGGCCACATCTATCAACATTCAGCTGGATGACAACACTCTCCTTACCGTATACTGCCCCCCCCCCCCCCGTTTCACAGTATTAGAAGCTCAATTCCTGGATTTCTTCCAAGCACTAGGGCCACACTTCATTGCAGCAGGCGACTACAACGCTAAACATACTCACTGGGGATCGCGACTTGTGAACCCAAAAGGAAAACAGCTTTATAAGACTATAATAAAAGCCACTAATAAACTTGACCATGTTTCCCCCGGGAGTCCTACATACTGGCCATCAGACCTCAATAAGCTGCCAGACCTGATCGACTTCGCAGTTACGAAAAATATTTCCAGCAGTTTGGTTAAAGCTGAATGTCTGCCGGATCTGTCATCTGATCACTCGCCTGTACTAATTCACCTCCGCCGGTACGCAGAAAACGTGAAACCACCAATCAGATTGACCTCTAGCAAAACAAACTGGCTCAGGTATAAAAAATATATAAGTTCACATATTGAGCTAAGCCCAAAACTCAATACTGAATCTGATATAGAGAGCTGCACGAGTGCATTGCAATCCATCCTTCCTGCAGCAGCTCTTACTGCAACACCCAAAATAACAAATAATACAATTAATTCAAAAAAGACCAACATACAAATCGAGCAACTCGTCCACGTAAAACGTCGCTTACGCAGAGAATGGCAATCTTCCAGATCGCCAACTGCAAAACAAAAGCTAAAAGCAGCCACACGGAAACTGGCCAACGCTCTGAAACAAGAAGAGGACGACGATCAGCGCCGATACATAGAGCAACTCACACCAACAGGCACAAAACAAAAGTCACTGTGGCGAGCCCACTCAACTCTTCGCCCACCGACTGAAACCGTTTTGCCGATAAGGAATTCCTCAGGTGGCTGGGCCCGTAGTGATGAAGACAGAGCCACCACATTTGCCGCTCACCTACAAAATGTGTTCACGCCAAACCAGGCTACTAGCACATTCGCGCTACCGTCCTATCCCGTAAACCGCCATCAGCAACACACCCCAATTGTGTTTCGTCCTAAAGAAATAACTAAAATAATCAAAGACAATCTCAGACCGAAAAAATCCCCCGGCTGCGACCTTATAACACCGGAAATGATCATCCAGCTGCCACATTCTGCAGTTCGCTACATAACCAAGCTCTTTAATGCCATCACCAAACTTGGTTACTTTCCACAACGATGGAAGAGGTCGATTATCATAATGATTCCAAAGCCTGGTAAGAACCACACAGTCGCTTCATCTTACAGACCAATAAGTCTACTCTCATGCATTTCGAAACTATTCGAAAAATGCCTGCTGATCCGACTTAATCAACATCTGATATACCACAATATAATCCCAGCCCACCAATTCGGATTTCGCGAAAGCCATGGAACCATTGAACAGGTGAATCGTATTACAACGGAAATAAGAACTGCATTTGAATATCGCGAATACTGTACAGCAGTATTTTTAGACGTATCCCAAGCATTCGACAGAGTCTGGCTCGACGGCCTAATGTTTAAAATTAAAACATCCCTACCCGAAAGCACACACAAACTTCTAAAGTCTTACCTCTATGACAGAAAGTTTGCAGTGCGGTGCAACACTTCCACTTCCACTGATCATACAATTGAGGCTGGAGTCCCCCAAGGCAGCGTTCTTGGGCCAACCTTATACCTCATCTATACAGCCGACATCCCTACAAATAGTCGCTTAACGGTATCCACATTTGCCGACGATACAGCTATCCTTAGCCGTTCAAGGTCCCCTATCCAAGCTACAGCACAGTTTGCACTCTACCTCATCGACATTGAGAAGTGGCTCTCTGACTGGCGAATAAAAGTAAACGAGCAAAAATGCAAGCACGTGACGTTTACGCTAAATAGACAAGACTGTCCTCCGCTCTTATTGAACAACATACCACTCCCGAAAGCAGATGAGGTAGCGTACCTAGGAGTACACCTTGACAGAAGACTCACATGGCGCAGGCACATTGAAGCCAAAAAAACCCAACTTAAACTCAAAGCCAACAACTTACACTGGCTCATCAACTCTGGTTCTCCGCTCAGCCTAGATCACAAGGTCTTGCTCTACAATTCTATATTGAAACCAATCTGGACCTATGGCTCACAGTTATGGGGCAATGCCAGCAACAGCAATATTGACATCATTCAGCGAGCACAATCAAAGATTCTGAGAACCATCACTGGGGCACCGTGGTACGTTCGGAGTGAAAACATCCAAAGAGACTTAAATATCCCATCAGTTACCAACGCACTCACGGAACTTAAGGAAAAATACCATAGCAAGCTTCACACGCACCCCAACCACCTAGCGCGAGGTCTAATCCAGCTCAGCAGCCGTTCCCGTCTCCGGCGAAAGGACCTACCAACCCAGCGAATAAATTATTAGGGCCGTTTAATCATAGAACAGTTGGAAAAATAATACAACTGTTCAAAAAATACTTGTTATAGTTAAGATTTTCAAACTTATTGTTAGTTCTTATACAAGAAGATTCAATAAATAAAAGCAAAGTAAAAAAAAAAAAAAAAAATATTTGTCATTTGGGCTATTAATTGTTTCATCATTTGTTTAAGTTCGTCAAAATCATTTTGTTCAGTTTGGCTTAATTGAGTTGTTGAGTTGGTTTGATGGCTACTTACTTGGTTTTTATTTAAGACTTCGGCATAGGATAAAGCTGGCGTCTTTAAGCTTACTACGTTACTTGTTGTACTGTGTTGTGTCGTTATGAGTTGTTTCTGGTACATCTTGAGGACGATGACTACACGATGATGACAGCCTTCGTCTTAAATAAGAAAACATTTAAGACTACCATCCAGCATCCAATCTGAAAAAAAATCCAGGCGCCCAAAGCTTTCAAGATAAGAGTGAAGCTTTGACTGAAGATGTAGGGATGGCTTAAAAGATAATGATTTTGTTAGTCAATTGATTTCTGGATATTTAATGCGTTGGTCATCACCACGCAAATCAAAACTTGAATACTCATTTATCGCAGACTGCGCTTGTTAACGAAATTGTTAACATTATATTGTTTCGTTGGCCATCGTCACAAAAATAAATAATAATAATAGCATTTCATAATTTATATATATTTGCAATTGGTTGAAACTTCAAGTTGCGAGCTTATTACCGCTAATACGTTAAATAATATTAAATATAAATTGACATATTTACTTATTTTAATAATATAACTAAATATTTACATTACGGACCTCATATTTGGTCCTTGATTGACGACATAATTGGTGCTGAACCTACATCGGTCCAGCTCCTGTGTTCGGCGTTGACCTCTTCTCTGAACCTAATTAGGGAGGAATTTTGCTACCCCCTCTGTACTCTGTTTTGGATCCCGTTCTGGTTGACGTTCGGGGTTCCGTTGATGACGGCATGTCGGTCGAAGGTGGTAGCAAGGTGCGTATCATGCATCCAGATTTTAGAGCCGTTGTTTACTTGCACCTTGGCGGACCTGTCGGTGATGATACGATCCCCTCATCTACATAGATGATGGGATCCAGGTTGATGGGTTGTAATTCGCAGTGCGCCGCGCCTCCGGCAGTAAGTTCTCTTGCGCATGAGCTGTCTGGTGATAGCTGGCAGAAGGTGGCGCTGGTTGATGCGGTGGTTTGACGGTGTAAATTTCGTTGTTACACTCGAAATCACTTCGTGACTGACGGGGAAAAGAGTAATTTTCTTAAAGGCGAACTTAATTACCGGAAATTTGATTTGAAATTTGAAATTTAGAAAACTTGTCGACGCAAGTGAGGAAATACTTTTTGTCGGTAGAGAAAACGCATTAAGCTGTTGTCTGAATAAAGCGTCCGCTCCATCCATCTCTTAATTTTATGTTAATGTTTATATCTTTGACAAATACAAGTAATGCCGCAGTTTAGCTAGGGCCCATACTATGGGCAGCAACTTCCGTTAGTTGCGTAGTTGGCTTCGCTGTCCTTTAACGTTCTTGAAATCATCGCTATTGGGCGGCCTTCTTGAGCTAGGATTGCGCCTATACCGTACGCCGAAGCATCTGTCGTTAGATCAAATGGTTTCTTATAATCTGGGTAACTAAGCATAACGTCTTCCGACTCCAAAATGTTACGCAGTTTATGGAACGCCTTTTGCTGGGCTTCGGAAAAGCGCATCTGGATGCTTCTCGACCTATGCCTCCTGACCGTTCCATATTCGTATTTTTGAGATGGGCCTTGCCTTCTCAAGCTTGCTTCGGTAACTTCGTATACCGTATTGGGCTCCGAGAATTCCTTTATGACTCGGACTTTTCTGGCTTCCGTGTTGCAGCGTTCCTGGTGACTATGAACCCCAGAAAGTTCACGCTTTTCTTAAAAAAACGTGACTGTTCGACAGACGCCCTGACTCCTCGTCCTTGGAGAAGATGATGACATCGTGAATATAATGGTTCTTTGGTTTTTTCTTAAGGCCGGAAGGCAGTCTCTTGAACTCATACTTCCCCCGCTTACCGAGAAGGATAAGCTTTGCCCAAATTGCCCATCATTGAGATGTTTGGCATAGGTTATTTGTCGGAGATTGTTCTCTCGTTGAGCTTGCGGAAGTCTATTACTAATCTACAACCCATTTGGGGTTGTTGTAAGGAGAAGCCGATTTTTGGATCCTTATGCCATTCTTAAGGAGATCTTGTATCTCCTTTTTGACTAAATCAGCTACATCCATGGGACAGGGGTAAAGCTTGGCGTAGATAGGCTCCTCGCTCACTGTCCTGATTGTGGAAACACCTGAAGTGTTGTGGGGCAGTGCTTCGTGGGCACTTGCGAAGGCCTTCTTTCTAGTTCTTAACATTTTTAGGAAAGTGCTCCGCACCGAAGCGGGCGCAGTATGTGTCCGTGAAGTTTACGTTGCCGCATGTGTGTAAGGAGATATTCTCAACTTCCATGCCCCATTTTCAAGTCGAGTCCAATGATCCCATCAAAATTAAGCAAATCTAGTAGAAGGAAAAAAGTTGCATTTGTGTTAAATAGCGCGACAAAGCACTTTTGGGTGACATGAGTTGAGCCGTGTTGAATGCACCCTGAATGGTGTGCTAACCGGACGGACGCCACGTAGGCCTTATGTGGCCTGATAAATTTTTTGACGCGCCGGTACCGATAAGAAAACTCATGTCTAAAATAATAACTTTGAAGGAGAACAAATGATTAATTTAAAATTTTCAACTTACAACAATTCACTGAATACATTAAAGAAATAGAGCTTGGTTTGCAACTGACACGCTTAGGTATCTTTCATCCAAAACTTTTAAAACACGATTTATTAATCCACGTCCATTCTGAAAAACTTCTTAATATTAAAAATTCAGCTTGTCTGAAATGTGATACCAACGAAACTCTGATAATATCCCACATTCCAGAGAAATAACCAAAATACCAGTTTTTAAAATAATACCCTACCCAGACGAAAAAAGTAACAAACTAACCGGAACGGTACAAGACAAATATTTTTCACACAATAATAAAACTTACACGGCAAGTTCTCAAAGCTTGATTGTAAATAAATGTATAACTGGTATACTAAATAAAACAGGTTCCAACACAATGTAAATACAGTAAAACACATTCTGAATTTGAAATAAAATATGTAGAACCGAATATAATCACAACTTGGAACCTTCCCAATAAATAATAATAATCGAACAACACAATCAGACGAATTATATCTTTCAAATAATAACAATTACAACATTATTCATGATAATTATTATTGTAATATTGTACTTTATTTATAAATATAAGAAAAAACAATTTTTAAATCAAACCCTAAAAATGAAAATATTATAAGTCCCGAAACAGACAATACTGCACCCCCCAATACCTCTGTATTGTACCCTAATCTAAACGCCTGAGGACAGGCTTTTTTCATAAGAATGGGGAAGTAACATATCCATTCTACACCCACAACTCCCCAACCACACACACATTATTGTGTAAGTACGAAATGTATCAAAGATCGAGAGCCCTTCGATTAAGCTTAGCTGTCATTTACGCACAAGCAAAGTGCAAAAGTCCGAATTCCAAAGTCTAGACTCTGTGGCGAGACAACGTCCTTCTTAGCAAACCCAATCCAGATAACGTTTTCTACGTTACTCATACTTTTCCTCAAAAAAAAACTAAGTTATACCACAAAATCTAAAAACAAAACAGGCAAATGTACATAACAAGCACAGCAATTACTTAGCAAATTAGATATTAACTAGATTAAGATATAATAGCATTGTAAACCAATATAGCTGTAGGCCCTGTAGCCAATGCTATACTATTTAAGTTAGTCTAGTTTTGTAAACTATTATATCTATCATAATAAATAAATAAATAACTGATTTTTATTCTGGTTTTATGAAAATATTTTATTATTTGGACGTCGTCAAAATTGTCTTTTATGAATTCGAATTGACTGTTATAATAATTAAGAGGGTTTCTGTTATTGAAATGTGTTTTCGGTTGTTTTCTTGTGCACTATGCACAGTAGCTGCTGTGGGAAGGGAAGTTGGGTCACCTTCTCCTAGGAAGTTTTTTCTTAATTTGAACTCTAGATCTAGATAGAGCGTCACCGGGGAGATATTGAATATTATAATCGTATTCGTTAAGTTTTTTCTTTCATCTCTGTAATTTCATATTGGGATCTTTTAATAAATAGTTAAGTTCGTGTTCGGTTAAAGTTCTGCTTGCATAGCAGATGGGTTTATGCTCTTGGGATAATACAGAACCTATAGCTATATTACTTGCGTCTGTTGTCAATGAAAATTTCTTTTCGAAGTTGGGGTATATTAGGATTGGATCGGACGTGATGAGTACTTTTATTTTCTCGAAGGCAGACGTGTAATCATTATTTTTTGTGTTAATTACTGCTCCTTTCTTTAATTTGGAGGTCATAGGTTTTGCTATTTTTGCAAAATTGGGAATGAACTTACGGTAGAATCCACAGAGTCCAAGGAATGATTTTATTCCTTTTGTGGTTTTAGGAATAGGAAAATTAATGATTGCATTTATTTTGTTAGGGTTTGATTTTATACCGTCTGTTGTGATAATGTGACCGAGAAATTCTGTCTCTTTCTTCAGAAATTCGCATTTATCAAGTTGCAATTTTAATCAAAATTATTCAATCAAATACCCTTTTTAGTGACATTATGTGTTCTTCCAATGTAGTTGAATAAATGATAATATCATCTTAATAAACTAAACAATCTTTATAAATTAAGTCTTCCAGAAGATTGTTCATGCAGCGTTGAAATGTTGCTGGTGCATTTTTCAGACCAAAAGGCATACGAGTATATTCGTAATGTCTATGTTTTGTTGAAAATGCTGTTTTATGTATTGATTGCTGGTCCATTTGAATTTGATGGAAACCTTTACATAGATCAATGGTTGCGAAGTATTGAAAGCGTCCAAGCTTGTCTAATATTTCGTCCATTACTGGAATAGGGAATTTGTCGTCAATGGGTATTTCATTTAGGCTACGATAGTCTATGACTAATCGAAATTTTGGATTACCAGAAGCATCACTTTTCTTTGGTACAATCCAAATCGGAGAACAATAGGGGGATTTAGATATCCTTATTATTTTTTGTTCTATCATTTCGTTGATCTGCTTCTAAACTTCTTGATCAAACGCTTGGGGGTATTTGTATGGTTTTTTATAGATAGGGTTTTCGTGTTTTGTATGAATAGAATGTTTAATCGTACTTGTGAAGGTCAAAGTTTCACCTTCTTTGTACTGAATATTACGGTATTCAAGCAAAACGTGAGAAAGTTGCTCCCTTTCTTCTGTATTTATATGTTCTAATCTAAATACGTTAGATGCTACTAGAAGGGCTTCTTCTATGTATGGGGTGACAAGAATGTTTTCCTCTGAATTAGATGATTTGGAGCACTCATTCCCCTTTGATTCATCTGATTTTAAATGGGGTTTCCACTTAATTTTCTGGAGATTTTTTTTTAAATTTTTCTGTATGTGTGGAGGGATATCCTCTGAATTAGATGATTTGCGGTACTCATTAGTTACCTCATTTGTTTGTATGTGGTCGTACCATATTTTAAATGTATAGCCATTTATAGTGACTGTTTGTGTTGAATAGTTCATTTGAGAATTGGTTGGTTCTAGATAGTTTCTACCTAATAGTAAGTCATATTTTTCTGAAAAGTTGTGAATATAGAATGTTTGTTTAATGGGACAAAGTTTGCTTGGATGAAATGAAACGCGCTGGTTAAATGTTATAGTGCCATTTACAGTGTGGACTTTTTTATTTATTATGATAGATAGAAGAGTTTACAAAACAAGACTAACTTAAATAGTATAGCATTAGCTACGGGGCTTACAGCTATATTTATTTACAATGTTATTATATCTTAATTTACTTAATATCTAATTTCCTAACTAATTGCTGGCTTGTTATGTACAATTGCCTGTTTTGTTTTCAGATTTTTTGGTATAATTTGGTTTTTTTGAGGAAAAGTATGAGTTTTTGTATGTTATCTGGATTGGGTTTGCTAAGAAGGTCTAGAGGGTTGGAGTTGTTGAATATGTCTTGTTTGGTTTGTAGGAGGGATGGACATGAGTTTAATATGTGGCTTATTGAAATATCACCTTGGCAAAACGGACAAGTTGGTAATGAATTGGGATTTAGGTAGTGTTGGTGGGTTATGTTTGTGTGTCCTAGTCGAAGTCGTATTATTTTTATTTGGTCGAGTCTGGTCCAATTTGGGTGAGATTGTTTGAGGTAATCGCATGTGTGTGAGGTATTCCTATTAATAGATTGGTACCATGGAGTGCAGTTTATTATGTTTTCTTTATTTTTAGTCGCAAGGTCGGCTTTAAGCTGTTTTTATATCTGTGGTATTTATGTTTGGGGTGAGGATACGTGGCATATTGCTTGCTGATTTTGCAGCTTGATCGGCTAGTTCATTTCCTTTTATTCCTGAATGCCCAGGAATCCACATTATTTTAATTTTAGGTGCATGTTGCGTTATTAGCGATCGTATTCTGCTGGCGTAAAAGTTGTTATTATTTGTGTTTTGGATTGAATCTATTGCTGATAGGGAGTCGGAACAGATAATAAATTTGCCTCTTCGGTTTTTAATAAGTTCTATTGCTTCTAGGATGGCGATTGTTTCGGAGGTGAGGACGGATGAATATGGAGGCAGTATGCCGTATTTCAAGATGTCTGTCTCCGTTGTAATGGCGAATGGTATTGTGTGAATATGAAATTATGAGTTTTAAGGTTATTTTTTGTGTGTTCGTATAATTTTCTGTATTGATCTGGGGATGTTTGATCTTTCTTATGGATTCTAAGTGTTGTGTCTATTAGATTGGGGAGGGTCCATGATGGTCTGTACTTATGGAGTTTTATTGGTTTGTAGGGTAGATTAAGTTCTAGGCTAAGCTTGATTGTTCGGTGTATTATTGGTGTTTTATTCTTTTTAGTTTTATTATGCTTAACGAACTTATGTATTGGACTGTTTTTGGATAGATTAGGTTTTGAGATAGTTTGGCTATTTGAAGGTCTCGTTTCATTTCTAAAGAGGGAGTATTTGATTCGTAAAGTATATTATTTATTGGTGTAGAGCGGTAGGCTCCAAGGGCTAGACGGATTGGAGTTAAATTATGTTTTTATTTTGTTTAAAATGCTTCTGGGAGCATGGCCGTACAGAAACGAACCATACTCTAGTTTGGCTATAATTGTTGCTTTTGCCACATTAAGTAGTGTATGCGTGTTGCAATTAAATTTAAGACTAGATAGGCATTTTATTATATTTAGCTTATTGTGTAGTTTAGGTAGTTTAGGTTCCATTTGTATTTGTTGTTTAAGGTCATTCCTAGAATTTTTAAGGAAGCAACGGTAGGAATTTGGATGTTGTTGCAGCTTATCTTGCATGTGCAGTGGTGTTTTCTGCATATGTGGAGGAGTTGGCATTTGGATAGGGATAGCGATGCCCCTTTGTAGGAGCACCAATTTTCTATATCATTAAATAGGTTGTATAAGCTGAAGTGTGTATTTGTGTTTTTGTTGAAATTTATTATGAGGAAGAAGTCGTCGGCGTATGCATTAAATTTAATTTCTTTATGTAGGGATAAGATGTTGGATAATTTGTTGAATGCTATGAGGAATAGTATCACGGATATGGGTGAACCTTGGGGGATTCCGTTGAATAGGGGTAATGGGCTTGATGTATGTGGACCGACGCGGACAGTTATTTTTCTGTTACTCATGAAGTTTTTAATGTACTTTATTATTTTGGGGCCCGTTTTCCATTCCTGCAATTGCTAGATTATGGAGTGCAGACCTACTCGATCGAAGGCTCTTGAAAAATCAAGAGTGACGAGGGAGGTGTGCATTTTTGACTTCGTTATGATATAGTCTACATAGAGTAGACAGTCCGAAGTCGATTTGCCTTTTTTAAATTCAAATTGGTTGTAGTTAATAAGATTGTTATATGTCACTAGCCACCAGAGTCTTTTGGCTATTATTTTATCAAGTGTTTTTGCTATACAGCAGTTGAAAGAGATGGGTCGGTATGAGGAAGTTTTCGTTTTGTCGGTGTTTGGCTTGAAGATTGGGATGATTAGGCTTGTTTGTGGCTATTGAATATATTGTTAAATTGTTTTGTTATTCTATTTTTTGTTGTGTGGGAGCTATTTTAGATCTTTTTATAAGAGATTCTATTAAGTCCTGGAGCACATCCTTTTAATGTTCGTAAGGCTGAGCTAAGTTCGAGATAAGTTATTTTTTCTTCTATGGTTTGGGCTATTGGAGAGGGGGTATAGTGATGTAGGTTATTTCTATATTTATTGTTCCGGAACTCTTCTGAAAAGTTCCAGTCGCCGGAGAGGTCAGAAAAGTGTTGTGCGAATATGTTAGCAATTTCGTTGCTAGGCAATGTAGTCTCATTGTTTTCTGGGTTTGTGATGGCATGAATTTGTTTTACTGGGTTAAGTCCGCAGAAGCGTCTTATATTGGCCCATATTTTGGATGAGGGAGTACTGGGTTGGATGGTTGAGGTGAAAGAGCTGGAACCTTCTTTTTTCTTCTTTTTTAGTTCGAATCTAAATTTTGCGTTTTTGCGTCTATAGTCTAAAATGTTGTCTACAGTAATTGTGCGGTTTAATTTTTTCCAGGCAAGTTGTTTTTGTTTTCGTAGTTGGTCGAGGTGTTTATTCCACCATGGAACCCTGTATGGATGTGTGTTAGGTGAGGTTTGTGGGATGGAGAGGTTTGCGCTATAAAGAATAATTCTATTGATTAGAGCGGCTTCTTTGTTTACGTTGTGGGAGGTGGGGTATTTCTTGTTGGTTTGGTGGGTAAGTGCGTTGAATTGTTCCCAGTTGGCTTCTTTGAGTTTAAAAAAGGGTATGTTGAATTTTTGTGGATTGGTTGTTGGGAGTGTTGTGATAATAGGGAAATGGTCGCTACCGTTTAGTATTTTCCACTTGGCGTGGGGGGCTAGGATTGGAGAGCAGAGTGTAAGGTCTATGTGTGTGTATGTATTGTGTGAAGAAAAGTGTGTGAGAGATTTGTCGTTTAACAGAATAAGGTGCTTGTGGTCAATGAATCTTTGAGTTATTTTTCCTCGTGCATTTGTTGTTGGGGAGCCCCAGGATGGGTGCCATCCATTAAAATCTCCCGTAATTAGTGAGGGTGTTTGTTGTATATTAAATGTTTTATGGAGTGTCTGATTAGTAATGTTTTTGGTCGGAGAAATGTATGTGGAAAATACGTTTAATTTAAGTTTAGATTCTATATTTATGGCTATTGCTTCTATATCGATTATTGTGTTAAGGATAGTAATACTAGTATTGACTTATGGACTAGTAGTGCTACGCACCCAAATCTGTTGGTGGCAGTATTTGTTAATATTTTGTAGTTTATTGGGATTGGAATGTTATTATTGTATTGTATATGTGTTTCTTGGAGGGAAATTATGTGAGGGGAGTATTTTTTGATTAGAATTAGGAGTTGGCTGTAGTTGTTTACATATCCTTTTAAATTCCATTGGATTATAGTTAGTGACATTTGTGAGAAAATTAAAGCTTATAACTTAACTTAAAGGTTAACGATTTAGGTTTTTTGTAGAGTTTAAGATTCTATATTGATTCGCTGTCGGTGTTGTTAGTGTGCTTGTTTTTGTTTGGAGCTTTGGTCTTTAATTTCGATGCTTTAAGGTTAATGGATAGGTTATTGGACTTATCTTTCGGGAAGATTTTTATTTTTAGATCTTCTGTGAGTTGTGATGGGTATGACGTAGATGGTTTTCTGGTAGGTGTGTAATCGGTATCCATGTCTTCTAGTTCGTCGTAGCTGTGGTGGTAATGGTGTTGGTGTGGTTGGTTGGATAGTAAGGTTGTTTTGGCTGGCCCAGTTGTTGGTGTCTTAGATGAAGTGTTTTGTGCTGCTGATGTGGGTGTGTGGTGCGGGTTTTGGTGTTGTGCTTGGGTTGTATTTGTGTGAATATTAGGTGATAGAGTGCTTGTTGTCCTCTGGGTTGTGCCGTTTATAAGTGTTCTGGCATAGGTGTTTTTCGTTTGGAAACCGTGACGTTCGAAATATATGTGTTGGGCGTTTTATGGTCAACTTTTTGTTTAGTTTTAATGGCTGTTAATTCCTGGTTTTTTATGAATGCAGGGCATTTGCGGTCAATTGGGCTGTGTTGATGGTCAAGTTCTGGGTTGTTTCGGCAATAAGCAGTTCTTTTCGCTTGTGCATTTTTCTCCGTCGTTTGTGTGTTTTGCTTCTGAGCAATTGATGCAAGTTTCTACGCTTTTGCATATGGGTGTTGGATGACCGAAGCGGAGGCATTTTTTGCATCGAAGTGGGAGTGGGATGTAGTCTCGTACTCGGACTGCTTCGTAACCGATTCGTACTATCTCGGGAAGCATATGCGATTCAAAGGTTATAATTATTAGTCCAGTTTCAACTAAGGTGATGTTGTTGGTGTCAGAGTTAGAGTTGGGGTTTTGCCGTTTCATTATTTTTTTAACTTCAGTTACTTTTTGTTGTTCTAGTTCTTGATGTCGATGTGTCTAAGGTCGTTACAGTAAAAAACTCCCTTAGAGAAATTTAATCTTTTATGTTCACTTGCTGTAACACCCACATCTGCAATTTTTGTTAGTTTTAAGAGTTTTTTGGCTTGTAATTCGTTTTTGGTTTTTATTAGCAGGTTGCCGTCTCTTGTTCGTTTGCATCCCTCGACTTCTCCTCCACAGGCAAAGTCCACCGATTTCTTTATGATGACATTCTTTCGAAAGAGTTGTTGTCTTTCCTTTTAATAATTATAAATTTAGGTTCACCTAATTGTGATTGGTATGTTTTTGAAGTAATTTTGTAAATGTTTGGTGGGTCTGTCATGATTCTTGGTTAAGGGCTTGAGCCCGGATTAGCGGTATTGTTGTTTTTGTTGTTGGTTTTATTTTATTTTCTCTTTGTGGTTGATATTTGTTTATCAAGATTTTGCTGATAAGGGTTTTGGGCTTAGGCGAAGCGGGGCTTTAAACTGGGTGGCCCGACTTATCTCTTCGGAGGTTGAAGTGGTACTGAGTGTGGACTTTTATTTTAGAAGGTTTGTCTGAGAAATTAAAGAAATTTTGTTTCATAATATTAATGGACGAACCAGTGTCTACCAGGCACTTAAGGGTAATATTATTTATTGTTACTTTTAGGAAGGGGTTTCCACTTCCTCTGAATCGCTTTCGGATTCCGAGGCTGGTTGAAGAAAATTTTCCTAACCTGTGTCCATTTTGTATTGGGCACTAGCACTTTCTCTCTGTCGTTTGACTGGAGGGTTGGTGCACTATTAATTCTTTGTTGGAAATTTAAAGGATTTTGGGCTCTATCTATGTTTAGTTTCTGTGTGAGCTCGCTTGCTAACTTTGGATTTGGTTCACAGGGTCTTGTAGCAGAACTTGAATTTAATTTATTTGTGTTATGCACGAAATTTTGATATTTTTCCTAATACTTGGAAGTTTGGGGTTGGGTTGTGTTAGTATTGAAATTAATTTGTGTTTTTGTTCGGTCATTGTATATGGTTTCGTACACACCTTCTGGTTGTTCTATTTGTTTGAGTTTAGATACTGTCGTAATATCAAATCTAGCAAGAGTCATAAACAGCGTATATTGCAATTTTCTCATGATTACATCTTTTATTGTATTATTTAATGCATTTGTGTATAATACGGTATTATTGATATCATTTTCTAGTTTATTCGATATTGTGAATGATTTAATTTCTAATTCTTCGACGAACTTACGGATACTTCCGCTGAAGGGTGTTTTATAGAGACGACGGAGTAGTTCTTCATATGGTGTTTGGGTTTTATATTCGCTGATGAGCGCATTCATTAGGGTTGGCCAGGTTGTTGCTCCGGATAATTGGGATACTCGTTGAGCATCTCCTGCAAGTTGCATCTCAATTGTGCTGAAGAATACATGCTTTTGTCTGGTGTCGGTTGATGGATATAGCTGAAGTATGAACTCGATCCTTCGGATAAGGGCACTGAATTCCTGGGTATTACCACTGAATGTTGGTATTTGCCTAATTTGTCTTAAGGCTTGATTCAGATGGGATTTCGATAACAGTTTGACTTGATCGGTTGCCATGGTTGATGATTTTATTTTTATTTTTATTTTTACACTTTTATTGATGGTATGCAGTAGGTTTGACTATTGCGTGTCAAACACCGATTATACGTAGTTCTTTTGCGGATAAAAAGAGTTAATTGTATTAACATTTTATGTTCACTTTAGCGCCGATTCGCGTGGTTCAATCTTAAAAGATACGCTTGGTCGTAAAAGGATTTTTTGTCACTAGATTGATATTTGTAAACAACTCGCACAATATTTTCTATTTATCCTACCGAGTGCGCCATTTACGAATTTAGACCGAGAGTTTAATAAGAAAAGAACACAAGTAGGTTTTTTATGTATTATTAAACGTTTTTATGAATTCCAAAGAAGGAAGAATTTAAAATAATTGACTTCGAAGTTGAAGCTTAGCAAGGTTATCGCGATTGATAAGGTACTCAGAACTAAACTACTGTATGGGGACATGTATGGGCTTATACAGGCAGATTGGGATATCTTAAGAGCGAAGTTTAAGAGAATAACGTTATCAACGTTATTTGGAATTCGGACTTTTTCACTTTGCTTGTGCGTAAATGACAGCTCCGCTTAGCTCGGTATAATAAAACATTAAAAGTAACTCCTAATCTTTCATTGTCACGGCTCCGCCTGACACTTGGTTAGTAAAAGCCGCGCGCGTTAACCGCCGGCCAACCCTTTTTCTAATTGGCGCCCAACCAGTGGTATTTGACAGTGCGTTAGTCATTACCCACGAACAAAAAAAAAGTGCAAAACAAACTAAAAAAAAATCTAACTACAAGTTAATCAAACGTAGCCACGTCAACAGGGCTGTAGCAACAAAAACAAAAGCAAAACAACTAAAATAAATTCTAAAAATCTAAAACCTAACTACAAGTTAATCAGACTCAGCCACATTAACAGGGCTGTAGCAACAAAACAAGTGCTTGTGACCACTGTTGTTTGTAACAGAACTATTTAACAAGTGGCTGCTGCTGACCTACGTCAACACAGGCAGCACAGCTACAACGTCATTAACCTCGCCTCTTGAGTGCAGTTGGATGAGGTGCGCTATAGCGCAAACTTAATTTCACGTCACACCGAAGCCGCGGGTGCTCTTCGGGCAGCGACTTATCGCCAGATTAGCGCGCAGGCTATCTGGACAGCGGAGACGGCAGCGCGGGAGGCAGAGACAAGCAGTGTACAAAAACAGAAACCAACTCCAGTGTAGAACACAACACAACACCAAAAAAAAATGTAAGTGGGCACCTCTTTTTAAAACTGCTCTTAAACCTGCGAAATAAAAATAAGCATATAAACACATTTTTGCAAGTGTCTTCTTAAATGAAATTAAATAATAAATAATTTTAACATACATGAAACTAGTAATGGATTAGGTTGACGGAAAACTATTGGCAGCAAAAATATATAAACATTTGTTGAATAATTACTAAAAGCGGCGCATCAAATGCATGCACGCACAATTTTTTTTTCCGTCTGCCTTCATCTTGTTCGTTTTGTTTGGTCGTTCAACGTTATACGATCCGTGGAATTTTGCAACTTTGTTGCCTCCGTCCTCAAGCGTTGTGTTCGAGTATTCGTTGTTTACATTAGAGGCATATGACTTCACCCTTCCTTTTCTATAGAACCACTCGCCGAAAGTGTAGTGATTCTGACTCTGATTGCGACGACCATCGCATTCGCTGTTCAGTGCCAAGACGCACACCCTCACCCACACCCTCACTTCGTCCTGCAGACAGCGTCATGGACCCAGACCAGTTGAAATTCGTAATACAGTCACCGCTGCCTTAGCTGAGCAAGCCGCTGCAAATAAGGTCTTGCTTGACAAAGTCAACTCAATGTCCCAGCAGCTGGCCGCAGCGCATATTACGCCACCAGAGGTGCAAGCCTATGCACCCATAGAGATAAGAAATGACATCCGCTGCGACGAGCCACTAGATGTCGTCAAATGCTTGCCCGAGTTTGCAGGCGCACATGAATCGTATGTTTCATGACAGGCGGCTCTCGCAGCCTATCGTATTTTTAGACCGTACGATGGCAGTTCACGCCATTATCAGGCGGTCATAATTATAAGAAACAAAATCAGGGGGCCGCGGACGTTGTTCTAGCCTCTTTCGGCACAGTTCTTAACTTTGACGCGATTATAAGTCGCCTCGACTTCACGTACAGCGACAAACGTCCAGTTCACGTAATCGAGCAAGAGCTGGCCACGCTGAGACAAGGCAACATGTCTCTGCTGCAATACTATGATGAAGTCGGCAAAAAGCTTACATTGTTGACTAATAAAGTCAACATGTCATACGAGCCGGTCCTAGCAAAGGGCCTCTGCGAAAAGTTCCGCGAAGATGCACTACGTGTGTTTGTTTCGGGACTCAAGCGTAGTCTCACAGATGTGCTGTTCTCAGCAAAGCCAAGGGACTTGCCGTCAGCTCTGGCGCTCGCGCAAGAGGTGGAATCGAACCATGAAAGATATGCGTTCGCTGCCAACTTCGTGAGAAGCATTGAGGAAAAAGAATACAAGGCAAGTACCCAACAGCGGGTCAAGCCACCCCAACAAGAAGCACAGGCAAGCGGGTCAAAGAACCCACATTTTAGTAGGCAGAACAAGCAGCAAGGCCAATCCGGCCAGCGAAATGCCGAGCAGCAAACTCGCGCCAGTGCTCCAGAACCAATGGAGGTAGACCCTTCGCTGTCAAAATTTAGACAGCCCATCCAGGCCTCCGCTGGCGTCAGCAAGCGGTCGGCCATGTCCGATCGCTCTAACGGAAAGGGCAAGCAACAAAGGGTGAATCATGTAACCCAAGATGCTGGGCAGGGGCAGACCTCGTACGCCGATGCCGCCAACGGCGCTGTGGCGCAGATCGAGGACGATGCCGAAAGTGATTCTGACGCCCTCAATTTTTTAGGGGAAAATCCCTGCTACCCGTCATTAGACGAAGAGTAGCAGGGCAGGATATGAGCTTCCTTATTGACACCGGCACGTCCAAGAATTACATCAGACCACACAAAGGGTTGCGTGGCGTCCGTCCAGTTAACTCGCAATTCACCTTGCATTCCATCCATGGCTCAACCACCGTCACACAAAAATGCTTTGTAGCGTTGTTCAACGTGAAAGCAACATTTTTCATTTTACCAGACTTGTCAACCTTCGATGGGATAATCGGTCTCGATTTGTTAGCTCAGGCTGGGGCCTCACTCTGTTTGGCCTCCGGTCAGCTCAAATGGGGTACGGAAGTTGAGAAAATCTCCTTCCACAAATGCACTGATGTCAATTTCACCGATGTGGATTGCTCAGATGCACCCGCTTCAGTGCGGGAGACTTTTCGGAAATTATTAAAGGCCAGAAAAAAGGCCTTTGCAGACCCAAACGAGGCTCTACCATACAATACTTCGGTGGTTGCCACCATCAGAACGGTGAGCGAAGAGCCCATATCCCATGGGCGTAGCTGACTTCGTTAATAAGGAAATCCAGGATCTTCTAAGAAACGATATAATTCAGAAATCGGCATCCCCCTACAACAACCCCATATGGGTGGTAGATAAAAAGGGCACCGATGATGCGGGAAACCGCAAAAAGCGCTTGGTGATAGACTTTCGCAAGCTTAACGAGCACACCATTCCCGATAAATACCCCATGCCAAATATATCAATGATATTAGGCAATTTGGGCAAAGCACGCTATTTTTCGACACTGGATCTTAAATCAGGATACCATCAAGTCGTACTAGCGGAGCGCGATCGCGAAAAAACTTCTTTCTCGGTAAACGGAGGAAAGTATGAGTTTAAGAGATTGCCATTCGGCCTCAGGAACGCCGCCGGCATCTTCCAAAGAACGATCGATGACATCCTACGGGAACAAATAGCCAAATTTTGCTATGTTTATGTTGACGATGTTATCATCTTCTCGCAAGACGAGGAGGCTCACATCAAACATGTAGATTGGGTGTTAAAGAGCTTACAAGAAGCTAACATGAGGGTATCGATCGAGAAATCGCGTTTTTTTAGCTTTCTCGGGTTCATTGTCACCAGTAACGGTGCAACAACGGACCCAGAAAAGGTAAAGGCCATAAAAGAATTTCCAGAGCCTAAGACGGTATTCGAAGTCAGATCGTTTCTGGGCCTCGCAAGCTACTATAGGTGTTTCATCAGAGACTTCGCTGCTATAGCAAGGCCCATTTCAAACATATTAAAGGGCGAAAATGGAACAGTTAGTAGGCATAGATCGAGGAACATTCAGGTGCATTTCTCTGAGTCCCAGCGAGAGGCGTTCCAAAAGCTGCGCAATATATTGGCATCAGAAGATGTCATGCTCAGCTACCCGGACTATAAGAAGCCATTTGATCTAACGACAGATGCTTCAGCCTATGGTATAGGTGCGGTGTTGTCTCAAGAGGGTCGCCCTATAACAATGATTTCAAGAACTCTTAAAGACAGTGAAGCCAACTACGCGACTAACGAGCGTGAGTTATTGGCCATCGTTTGGGCCCTGGCTAAACTGCGGCATTACTTGTATGGAGTGAAAGATATAAATATCTTCACTGACCATCAGCCGTTAACATTTTCTGTGTCAGAATCAAACCCGAACGCAAAAATTAAGAGGTGGAAGGCCCGCATAGACGAGTTCAATGCTCGTCTATTTTACAAGCCCGGTAAAGAGAACCTGGTAGCGGACGCCTTGTCTAGACAACAGCTTAATGTGCTGGAACAAGAAGAGCCCGAATCTTGTGCAGCAACGATTCACAGTGAATCCCCCAACGTCCCTTGTCGTGGACGGACTCAGACAAAGCAGCACAAGAAAGTGTAAAGCAGGTATTGTCGGAATACTGTTTCCCCAAAATGGCCAAGCTGGCCAACGAGATCGTGCAGAATTGCAGGACTTGTGCAAGGGCAAAGTATGACAGGCACCCGAAAAAACAAGAACTCGGTGAAACGCCAATACCGTCACATACAGGGGAAATGTTGCACATCGACATTTTCTCTACCGACAAAAAGTTTTTCCTCACTTGCGTCAACAAGTTTTCTAAATTTGCCGTCGTACAACCAATCGCTTCGAGAACTATTGAAGACCTGAAGCCAGCGCTGCTTCAGCTCATGAACTTTTTCCCAAGGGCAAAGACCATTTATTGCGACAACGAACCGTCGTTGAAGTCGCACACGATCGTGTCCATGCTGTGTAACAACTTTGGTGTAAGCGTTACAAACGCACCACCACTGCACAGCACCTCCAACGGGCAGGTGGAGCGTTTCCATAGCACGTTGCTGGAGCTAGCCAGATGCATAAAGATAGACAAGGGCTTGAGTGATACGGTCGAAATAATAATGTTGGCCACTACCCAGTATAATAAGTCAATTCACTCGGTCATTGACAGGAGACCGGCTGACATCGTCCTAACACACCACGAGGAGCCACAGCTAGAGATCCACAATAGGATCCAGAAGGCTCAGACCGCGCTGAGGGCCAGAGAAAACGCCTCGTGGCAGAATAGGACATTCGATGTTGGCGAGAAGGTGTTGGTAAAATCCAACCGAAGACTCGGCAACAAGCTCACGCCGTTGTGCGAAGAAAAAGCTGTAGAAGCGGACATGGGGACCACGGTCCTTATTGAGGGGAGGGTGGTCCACAAGGACAATTTAAAATGACGCGCTCAGCAGCGAGGTCAGTGTTTCGCTTAATTTTAAATTTTTTCTAGCCACTTGGCGTAATTTTTAATAGATCTAAGCGTAGCGCCATCCGCGCACATTATATTCTTAAGCATTTTTATTATTATTGGTGTTGGGTTCCCCTTGTCGACAAAATAAAAAAATCAACCATTTAAACTTTCACCCACAGGACCAATCTTATCCTTCTCGTGTCTCTATCATTGGCATCGGCTCACATCACCGATTATTCGCGCGCCAAATACATTCCCATAGTCGATGGCCAGATCTTGGTGTGGGAGAATTTCGCCTACGTGAGGCACTCAGCGAATCTTTCGGAGTACGCACGGGTAGTAGAGGAGACGATCGGTCTGCTTAGCCACTTCCCGCAGTCACACATGAGAAATTTGCTGAATGTAGATTCAGCACACCTCCGGGACTTGCTGGATGCGCTGGGCGCGCACCATCGAGTGGCCAGAAGCTTGGACTTCCTGGGCTCCATACTAAAGGTTGTAGCCGGTACACCTGATTCCAGCGATTTGCAAAAACTGTAGGGTCATAGAGGCGCGATTGATAGACTCGAACAATAGGCAGATAAAAATCAATACAAAAATCCAGAGTCAAATTAATAAATTAACTGTCACCGTCAACTTAATCCTCAAAACAGCAAAAGCGTCGCAAATTGACTCCGGTCATTTGTATGAAACGTTGCTCACGAGAAATAGAATGCTCATGATGGAGCTTCAAAATTTAATGTTGGCCGTGACACTTGCAAAAATGAACATTGTTAGCCCAAATATTCTTGATCACGCAGATTTGAGTTCAGTTTGGCTAGAGGAGCCCACCAACACCCCCATAGGGGACCTCATGTCCGTATCGTCCGTAAAGGTTCTGCAGTCCAATAACGCATTACACTTTATCATCAAATTTCCGATAATTAAGTTCGCCTGTAAGAAAATTACTATTTTCCACGTCAGTCACGAAGGATGTTTAGATGATGGCGTTATTGCAGAATGCGACAACGAGATCCACACCGTCAAAGCTTGCACCGCATCAACTAGCGCCACCTTCTGCCAGCTATCATCAGGCAGCTCTTGTGCGAAAGAACTCCATGCAGGCGGCGAGGCGCCTGCGAAATACAACCCAGCAGCCTGGACCCCATCACCTATGTATATGAGGGGATCGTCATCATCAACGACAGGGCCGCCAAGGTACAAGTGGACAACGTCTCTGAAATCTGGGTGCATGGTACTCATCTTGTTACCTTCGCCCGACGTGCCGTCATTATCGGAACCCTGTACGTCAACCAGAACGGGATCCAGAACAGAGTACCAGGGGTACCAAAATTCCCTCTGCTGAACATCACCTCCCACCAAAGCGTGCTCAGTCTCCCGTACCTTCGTCGTCTAAATGAAGGTAACTTAGAGACAATCCGGAGGTTCAGAGAAGAATTCGACGCCGAACGACCCCAGCGAGTGGCACTGACCGTAGCAGCATCATGTTGCCTCCTGTTATGTGTTGCCATTGTGGGCTGGCGCGCTTAGCCCGGTATAATAAAACATTAAAAGTAACTCCTAATCTTTCATTGTCACGGCTCCGCCTGACACTTGGTTAGTAAAAGCCGCGCGCGTTAACCGCCGGCCAACCCTTTTTCTAATTTATATATTTTGGCCAAAGTACCTCTCATTGTCTTGTACCATTTTGGAAAATAATACAGAGTATTCGAAAAATGTATCATTTAAAAATACGAAATGTAGTATTTAAAAATGTGCTATACTTATAATATTAAATTCGTTAACTGAAAGATTTCTGCAGTTACCACCTTTTTCTTGAACGCACGCAAATATATTTTCAAGGGGATCCTGGTTAAAGAAAAGGTGGTCTGTGTGATCCTTAAATAGATCTTCGACGAGTCCAAATATAGCATCGGTAGTTTGGATCAAGCCATCAACACAATATATTTTATTCCCGTGATATTTAACGCTCTTTAGGTATTCCTGCATTTCCTTTTGTTTATTATTACAACATTATTAACTTGAAGCGCGCATTTCATGGGGTTTTTTGTCAGTTAATACTCTGCTATTCAGGCAATCAATTTAATCATTAACTTTTTGGACAAATCCAGCAGTATAAGCTGCCACTTCGGAACTATTTCGATGTAATTGCTTGCTTTGGTTACAAGTCTTAATTGCCGCTGCAACAGTGTGGCTCAGTGTCTGAGTTGTCAAACATACGCGCATTAACTCAAATCTGGTTGGATTAACGTCATTCTCGTTACTGATCCCTGATCTAATTCGTAGACCTCTCGGATGACATCAAAGTCAACTAGTCCGTGAGGGGTTTCAAAATAAGCTTTCAGAAAAGTATTCCTTATAGACTTGAAAAGATGCGGAATGTCATAAAACATATAATATTTTTTGTTTTTTTGTAAAGTTTCTCATTGATGACTTCAAGTAGTGAGGTACATTTTCTATTGAATCGATCGTACACAACGATCGATCGTACACAACACCCCTTACTTTGAACCCAATATTTTCAGCAATAATAATGTATTTATAAATAAGACTCTTTTTAAGTAATCGCTTTTTATATTCATTTCGGCCACGAAATAGTTTAATATAAATTTTCATTTTTTTTAAATACCCCGAACAACAAATACGCAAATATGGCTTCCCATTTTATTAGAGCGGTCAAGTAAACGCTCAATTCCATCTATAATATCAACTGACACATTGTAAACTAGGTTTTTTTATTGCTACTTCATCACAAGCTAATATGCACTGTTTATCAGATGCAAACATTCGTTGTCTCCCGGGCGCCCTTTTTTTCCTTAAGAAGCATTTTCGCCAATATTTTTTCATTTCCCGTTAAATTTTAACCTAACTAATTTTCGTTTTAAATTTGAGTTTTCTTTCCCCAGCATTTCAATTCGAATTTGTCTCTCATCTGACAATTTTTAAAATACAAATTTTTTTGTTTTGAAACCATTTTAATGATTTTGCGTCTTTATGGCACTGCCGACAAACTTCAACAGGGGAGTGTGAGTGGTGTCTTTTTCGTTGAGGTGATCCTACAGCATTTAAATCAATATCGGCATTATGACAACTATTATATTGTATAAGATTGCGATCTGGAATTGTCCCTTTCTCAAATATTTAACCCCTGGTTAAGTATTCTCGCTTCTCTGATGAAGTTCTCGCCACAAAATCTTCTGCAAATTGGCATTTTTCCGCCCATCTTATTAACATTGTTGGATCCCTTTCAGGAAATCTAAACAATTTAAGAGCGCCTAAATCGCGCCTAGATTTCCGACAGTGGCGTAAGCTACACTTGTTCCCACTTATGTATCTTCTTTTATTTTGGCCATATCCATAAGGTTATTCAAATGGGCCATTATGTTTTAACAATTACTATTTGCGCGTATATTTCCGTACTTTACTATTGCAACAAAACGACTTTAGTCGAATATATTGTAAATTCGATTATATAGTGAAAAGGTCAAAAAATCGAAACAAACGCAAAGAGAAATTAAGAGGAAAAACAAAAACATTGCCGCGCTTTTCATCACACCCAAAATTGGGCGCTTTTTAAAAATATCAAATTGGAATATGACAAAAATGAAAACAAACTGAAAACCAACTGAACCTAATGTACATTTTACATAATAAAAATGGATCATTTAAATACACCATATTAAGTCAAATGACTTAATTAATAATCTAAATAATTAAAGCATAAATTTTCAAAAAAAAAGACATTGCATTGAGAAATAAATATTTCATAAAAATAATACGAATTAGAAAATCAAAATTTATAAAATAAATAATAATATGAAAACTGTTTATTGCAAAAGTCATATCAAAGACACTAGAATCATTTTAGTGTCTTTGCTTTGGTCATATCTTGAGACACGAAGCCTTATTAATTTTTCACACGCCGCAAGCTGAAGACTCTAATGAGAAATATTTTAATATAAAGTCATTTTTGAAATTTATTTTTTGATAATATGTACATAGATTTGGCTATTGTACATATACATATATAATATCAATTTTCAAATAATAATAACGTTCAGGTAATGCAAAACAAGAATTTTTTTCATGTTGCCAATTGATCAAAAATAATATAGATTTAAAGTCTATGAACTTCTAAGGTGAAGGGCATATTTTTTCAAATTTACAATGCATGAGCATACGTGTGCACACATACAGTTGTCTGCTATCACTGTATGCGTAAAAAAGAGCTGTTGCGCTCTCTCTCTATCGAACAAAAATTCGAGAGAGCCTCGAGCCACCTCTAGAGACACGGCGAAAAAATCGTGTGGGCGTTGCGCATCTTGTTATTCTAGTGGCTTTGCTAGGATACTCAAGAGACGAATAAGCCTATCATAATAATTCTTATAATGAAAGTCTTGGCACAGGTTCCTATATCAACATCATAAATGAAAATTTTGCAGGCTTGGAGGAAGAAGATTTGAGAGTATACACTATAAAAGGGTTAATCAAATTAATATGATAAAGCCACTTCGATATGTCTGTTTGAACAAAATTTTTGATGTCCATAAAATACAGTGAGAAAGTCAAAGTGAGCATAGCAGGATGGACTCATACTTACATCAGATTGCCTCGGACACTCAGCAGACGTGTCCGAATAAGTTATTATAATAGTTCTTAAAAGGGAATGGTTGATACAGGCTCAACATCATAAAGGAAAAAATTTTCAGGCTTGGAAGAAGAATAAGATTTGACAGAAAACACTTTAAAAGTTCCAATAAAATTTAAGAAAATTATTATGATGATTACGACATCGTATGTCCATAACTTTTTCCATACTTATGTCGAAAATAACTCTAAGAAACAAAAGCTAAGATTGTTTATGAGAAGAAAACTGTAATTTTTGGTTCGATAACCTACAACTTCAATTACGAGGTTAAAAAAGGCGAGACCGTCAAAATGCCTTGACCTAAAACAAGAGGATGAATCTGCACCAGTAGAGCAATTCTCTCCGAAAAAAAAACGTTAAAACCACACCTGCACACATCTTTGAACAGAATCAACAGTAGGAGGAGACCGCTTCTACAAAATGCATCGACCTAAAACAAAAGCATGAATCTTCACCAGTGGAGCAATTCGATCCGAAGCAGCAAGACGGTAAGACCGCAGATAGCCTTGAGACGATGCTTAAACCAAAATTGAAGCAAATTAAAGGGAGGAGGAACCCACATCAGCAAAATGCAAGCAAGTATAAACATTGACACAGGGTTCAATAATGTGAAGCTCCTTGATCGCGATAAATAATGAAGTACTCGAGTGTAACGCGTACAGACTCGAACATCTTAATGTAGATGAAGAACATTTGACCTTCACAAGTACTCTTAAACAGTCATCCAAACTCAACATAAAGATCCAGTTCACCATAAACCTTATTATCATCCTCAAATCGTTTATCATGAGGTCAGCAAGTAAATTAAGGATATAATAGAACAAGGTATGAATCGCAAGTCGAAGTCCCCTTATTCCTATCCTTGGGTGGTCCCCAAAATGAATACGCCTCTGGGAAACAAAAGCTTAGGTTGGTAGTGGATTACACGATTATCTATGAGGTAGCTATCAACCACAAACTCAAATGGATGAAATATTAGATAAACTTGGATGACGCAAATACCTTACAACGATCGATCTAGCCAAGGTCTTTAACCAAATTCGGATGGATGAAAGTTCCATTGCGAAAACCGCTTTTTCAACTGAACGTGGGCATATGGGCACATCATATACCCCTGCACCATTTCACAGATGTATGAACAATCTTTTGGGAGATATAATTTATTTATTGTTGGAGGTTTCGATGGGGTTGTAGTTCACTACAGGAACGGTTATTGTTTATTTTAAATAATATTTATGTAAACTCGTAAAGGTAGATCGTGAAAGTAGAAAGTAATGATCAAAGTTTAGACAAAAAAAGTTTGGACAGCGGTCCCTAAACGAGAAAAATTTAACTCCCTATGGTTAAGAGAGCGGGAAGATTCGCTCATCCGTTTATGGACGCCTGGAACTGGTCCACGGAGTTGGCGCAAACATACCGCTGTCCACTTGCTCAACTCCAAAATGGCTAAAAAATCTTCTGTATTTGTGTGCGCTCCTTCTAGCATATAATTATTCGAAACTATTTGAGACGAACGTAGATATCGGGCATTGACATCTTTGGACAACTGTTGCAACGTTTGTAAGGCCAGAAAAGAGGCACAATTAGCTACAGTCGTGACCGTCTAAAGTTCATAGTCTGTGATGTGCCTACGATCATTTTGAAAGAGGATTCTCTGAAACAAAGTGTGCTACGTTAAATAAAATATGCCTATAAGTTAACACAATCACAAAACACCCGAAATATAGTCGTAAGCCTCAAGTGCTTTTCCCATCTATAGATCGAGCTTTACCTATAAGAAACTGTAACTTGTTAAGCTTTAGAGATAAGAACTCTTGCTATACTTAAGTCAGTCGATTTTGGAAGATTAGAAGCGTCGGTCATCGCCACGTACTTACTATTCGTCTCATTAAGTGCAGACCGCGCAAGCCCTATTGTAATTAATAAACTTACGCTAATAAATATATGGAAAATCTACTAAAATGATAATTGGCGCCCAAACGGATATAAAAACCTACGATAACTGAATAATTATAAATAAATAACAAAAGGAGGATCCGGAGACAAAACCAGCGGCTTTGGCTAATTAACTCTAACCTAAGAAATAAAAATTTCGTGATTACATAAAATATAATATTAATTACTAAGACCATCTACCTTAAAATTGTTTGTTAATCACTATTATTATATTGTAAGTATAACGCTTATTGAACGAATTAAAAATATTATTATTATTATTATATTATAACCTATGCAAAGAGTATTGATAATAAAAATACATGAGTGACAGTGATAACCTTTTAGACAACCTAGTGTCAAGCTTAAATAAATGGTCAGCGCACCAGGCAAGTAGGCAAAACAGTGCAGAAAAAAATAATAAGTCATCAGATAATTGGTGGTCAAAAACAAAGACAACTAGCGAAATGGAATTTGAAGCTCAGTTAAAAGCGATCGTAGAGAGTGCTGTTGCCGGTGCGCTCGCAGTCCAAAAACAATCATTTGAAAAGCAATTGCAGGAGATGAATGAGCGAATCGGGAAATTAACAGTGAACACCCCAGAGGTGGAAACTTATGTAGATGCTGAAATTAGACCAGGTGTTGTCTGTAGCGAGCCTCTAGATATAATTAAATCTCTGCCAGATTTTGATGGCAAAAGTGAAACATATGTGTCGTGGAGAAAAGCGGCTCATGTCGCTTTTAAAGTTTTCAAAGATTACGAGGGAAGTTCAACATTTTACCAAGCTCTTGGTATTATGCGAAATAAAATAAAAGGTCCAGCGAATACAGTATTGGCTTCTTTTAATACTCCGTTACATTTCAAAGCAATGATCAGCCGTCTTGATTTCACATATTCTGACAAAAGGCCGATCTATCTAATCGAACAAGAGCTATCAACTTTGCGACAGGGAGACATGACTCTTACTGAATTCTACGATGAAGTCGAGAAAAAACTGACCCTACTTACCAACAAGACAATAATGACATTTGATAGTGCCTTGGCGATGTCACTGAATGAAAAGTACAGGACGGACGCGTTACGTGTATTTGTAACCGGAGCTAAGAAATCGTTGAGCGACATTCTTTTTGCAAAAGGTCCAAAAGATTTACCAACTGCTCTCGCTTTAGCGCAAGAGGTCGAGTCGAACCATGAGCGTTACCAATTCGCCCTTATTTATTCTAAAAATATTGGAGACAGGGGTCAGAAAATCGAACAAAAGCACAGCGATAAGGATAGAAACTCAATCATGCCCATGCAAACTAAAAACCCATATTTTAGCAAGCGTCAGGTGCATACTTATGATAACCAGGAAAGACAAGATCCAGTCCAGTTAACAAATCCTGATGTATCCATGCGATCTAGAAGAACTGGAAATTTTGGACAAACTCCATTTCCGACTCAGGGAAATATTTGGCCATCCCAACAGCAAAATTCTTGGCCATCTCAACAACAATATTCTTGGCCATCCCAACAACAAAATTCATTTCGAACACAAAATCAATTCGCATCGCAACCCCAACAGCAAAACACAAGTCAGGCTCAGGGACATTTTGGGTATGCGCAAGCATCAAAAAGACCAACGAGTGGCAGTGCAAGGTTTACAGGGCCAAAACAGCAGAGGATCAACTACTTACCTCATGAGAAAGGTCAATGTGAGGAAGATACAGACGGTTATCAAAAGGAGGCAGAAGCGGAGGTTGATGATTATGAGGACGAACTAGTGAATTACGATCATGTTCATTTTTTAGCCACAAATCCCTGCTACCGTACATAGAAAGAGAGATAGCAGGGAGAACCATAAAACTTTTGATTGACACCGGGGCTTCGAAAAATTACATACAGCCCCTCCCTGAATTAAAAAACATAATGCCGGTACAAAATAAATTCACGGTAAAATCGCTTCATGGTTGCAACACCGTCAAACAGAAATGCTTTATTAAGCTATTTAACACATCTGTTCAATTCTTTATTCTTCCAAGTCTCTCTAGTTTTGACGCAATAATAGGACTTGACCTTTTGAAACAGGGAAATGCAACGTTAGATTTTAAGAACAAAACGTTGAATATCAACAATGAAGTGGAATCTATTCAGTTTTTGAGATGTGACAGCGTAAATTTCACCAACATAGAGAATATTGTGGTTCCAAATCAGATATCTAATAAATTCCATACAATGCTTCGAAACCGATTGGCCGTCTTTGCGGAACCGGAAGAAGCACTGCCGTATAATACCAACATTGTTGCCACAATACGTACTGAGGACGACCAACCCATTTACTCAAAACTCTATCCGTACCCCATGGGCGTATCGGATTTTGTGAATAAGGAGACACATGCTTTGTTAAAGGACGGAATTATCAGGCCCTCGTCGTCACCTTACAACAATCCGGTTTGGGTAGTCGATAAAAAAGGTACAGATGAAGAGGGAAATACTAAGAAAAGGTTGGTTATAGATTTTAGAAAACTAAATTTAAAAACAATCGACGACAAGTACCCTATACCAAACGTAGTATCCATCTTGTCAAATTTGGGAAAAGCCAGATTCTTTACAACCCTTGACCTTAAATCGGGGTTTCACCAAATTCTGCTCGCAGAAAAGGATAGAGAGAAAACTGCCTTTTCAGTAGGAAATGGAAAATACGAGTTTTGCCGTTTGCCGTTTGGCTTGAAAAATGCCCCAAGTATTTTTCAACGTGCTATTGATGATGTTCTTAGGGACCGTATAGGAAAGTCATGTTACGTTTACGTTGATGACGTAATAATATTTTCAAACGGAATTGAGGACCACGTAAACGACGTTGCTTGGGTACTAGACAGACTGTCTGGGGCAAACATGAGGGTTTCTAAAGAGAAATCGTTTTTCTTCAAGGAAAGCGTCGAGTATCTCGGATTCATGGTGTCAAGTGGAGGTATCACAACCAGTCCTAGCAAAGTAGAGGCTATTCAGAAATATAATCAACCTACTAATCTGTTTAGTGTTCGATCGTTTTTAGGGCTAGCAAGTTATTACCGCTGCTTTATTAAGGACTTCGCCTCTATTGCTAGACCACTCACTGACATTCTGAAGGGTGAAAACGGAAAGGTTTCCGCAAGCCAGTCTAAAAAGATACCAATTTCTTTCGATGAAAGACAATGTTCTGCTTTTGAGAAGCTTAAAAATGTTCTTGTCTCCGAAAATGTAATGTTATTGTATCCCGATTATAGAAAAGCCTTTGACTTAACAACAGACGCTTCGGCTTTTGGCCTGGGGGCAGTCTTATCACAGGATGGCAAGCCTGTTACAATGATTTCGAGAACTTTACAGGATAGAGAACTTAATTTCGCAACAAATGAACGAGAACTTTTGGCCATCGTTTGGGCTTTAAAGTCTCTTAGGAACTATCTATATGGTGTCAAAAACTTAAACATTTTTACAGATCACCAGCCGTTAACATACGCCGTGTCAGATAGGAATCCAAATGCAAAAATCAAGAGATGGAAGGCGTTTATAGACGAACATAATGCTAAAATTTTCTATAAACCTGGCAAGGAGAACTATGTTGCCGATGCACTATCCAGGCAGGCTATTCATGTCCTAGAGGACGAACCCCAGTCAGACATTGCAACAATACATAGCGAAATTTCATTGACTTTTACAATCGAAACTATCGACAAGCCGGTTAACTGTTTTAGAAACCAAATTGTGATAGATGAGGGCACCGCAGACTCAACTCGAACTTTTGTTATTTTCGGAAGCAAGACAAGGCATCTAATACAGTTTCTAGACAAAGAGACCTTAATCGGAAGAATTCGTGATGTGGTTAAGCCGGATGTAGTGAATGCGATACACTGCGAATTACCTGTACTAGCTTTCATTCAAAACAGTCTTGTAAATGACTTTCCAGCAACAACCTTCCGACACACTATGAAAATGGTCAGCGACATTTTTAATCAAACTGAGCAACGGGAAATAGTGTCTTTGGAGCACAACAGAGCGCATAGGGCAGCACAGGAAAATGTAAAACAAATTCTTCAATACTACTTTTTCCCTAAAATGTCACAAATAGCCGCTACCTTTGTTTCTAACTGCTTGGTTTGTCAAAAAGCCAAATACGACCGCCATCCGCAAAAGCAAATCCTCGGGAGAACACCTATTCCGTCACATGTAGGCGAGACATTGCATATTGATATATTTTCTACGGACAGGAATTACTTTTTGACATGTATTGACAAATTTTCCAAATTCGCTATTGTGCAACCAATCGGCTCTCGAACGATAACTGATTTAGAACCTGCAATTATGCAACTAATGAACTTTTTTCCCCATTCAAAGACAATATTTTGTGACAATGAACCGTCCATAAATTCCGAGTCAATCAAGTCACTTTTGAAAAATCGTTTTAATGTTGACATAGCGAACGCACCTCCACTTCATAGTACCTCAAACGGACAGGTTGAAAGGTTTCACAGCACGCTTTTAGAAATAGCTCGATGCCTGAAACTTGACAGTGGAATGAATGATACAGTCAACCTTATTCTTCAGGCAACAATAGAATACAATAAGACGGTGCACTCAGTCACCAATAGAAGACCGATCGACATTATTCATTCAACTCCTCCCGAATTGGCTAACGAGATAGTAGAAATGGTTAACGAAGCTCAAGAAAAACAGCTAAGAAGAGAAAATGTAACAAGACGAGACAGAACCTTTGAGGTGGGAGAAACCATCATGGTAAAACAAAACAATCGCTTGGGAAATAAACTAACCCCACGGTATAGGGAAGAACTAATCGAAGCAGACCTCGGGACAACGGTCCTCATAAAAGGGAGGGTCGTTCATAAAGATAATCTACGCTAGGTTTAGTATTTCTTTTCCTTTTGTGACCATCGCCAAGTTAGCAAAATACAAACGTGAAATCTGAACACTAGTAAAAGAGTTTGCAAACATTTTTCAATTAAATATTTGTCAAATCCTTCTTATTTAATCTTTAAACATTTTGTATTATTTCCGCTTCATCCTCTTTAGAAAATTTTAAAGGTATGTGATGAAATGCTAGACCCGAATGATTTGAAAACTTAAAGTCCACGCAACCACAAATATTTCCTGAAACTACCATAGAAAATAAATGCATTACCAAAACGGCATAATAACAGTATAGCGCACTCACTCTAATTAGATTTCAAATTCCCGATTAAAAAAAAAAAATAAAACACTAATGTTATCAATACCCTTTCCTGATTCTGTTCAACTAAATAGGAAAATCAATACTTGCAATCAATAAGCGTTTTACTACATACTTTAATATCAAAAATATCTGAATGAACTTTATTATAAAATTATAATTGTTATACTTAATTATTGTCAAAACTTTAGTATTAAAACTGTAACTACCTCTTAAGTAGATGAGAAGAGTAGAAGAGGGAATTAAGATCTATCAACGTAGTATCTGCTAAAGACGTAAAGATGCGGCAACTATTTCTGCGCCTGGGTACTGAAACGACGAACTGAATAATATCTGCCATCAGACGCCAACCAGAGTGCGTTCAACACATACGTTTTGATGGTCAACTAGTTCAACCAACATCAGCATCATCGTCGTCAACAAGTCGACGGTTACAATAAAGATTTTTTCCAAGTTCGCTACGATCATCTCCAGAACCTTGTTGCGAACCCATGACATGGAGAATCAGCAGCATTTACGAACTTCTCGGATCATCCAGACACGCAGAGCTGCCTTCCCTTCGATGGTTTAACGCAGTACCAGGTTGGCAGTATGGGAACTTAGTGCACAACCAATGTTACCCGTAAGATCCGCTTTCAAATAGATTTGCCAATTGTAAAAAGTCTGTGGACAGCCTTCGTCTTAGAAGGGGAGGAGTTAACACAATCACAAAACACCCGAAATATAGTCGTAAGCCTCAAGTGCTTTTCCCATCTATAGATCGAGCTTTACCTATAAGAAACTGTAACTTGTTAAGCTTTAGAGATAAGAACTCTTGCTATACTTAAGTCAGTCGATTTTGGAAGATTAGAAGCGTCGGTCATCGCCACGTACTTACTATTCGTCTCATTAAGTGCAGACCGCGCAAGCCCTATTGTAATTAATAAACTTACGCTAATAAATATATGGAAAATCTACTAAAATGATAATTTATACATCTTGGTGATATCGGCATCAAATAAAAATGAATGAATTTTCGCTACTGGATGCGTTGAATACCACATGGACCTTTTTGTCCTACTTTGCCTGCGAGATCACTCTTTGTTCGCATATTCTAACGCTGCCTGCGTGTAGCAAGCATACATAATATGAATTCAGTTATCAATAAACTTCTGTGCTGTAAACACGCATAATAGGTTATGGGCCCAGACACAAGTTTGGTGCGGTAACTCGAGAGAATTTGTCTTTACGAAAAAAGAGATTCGGAAAGTGACTATTATTAGTGAATTTGTCTTTACGAAAAAAGAAAATTCAAAATGAGTATTACGGTCAATGTCCATGCGCAGTGTTCTGATAGCTTCAGATTTATGGGACGTGGTATGTGGCAGTGTGAAGGAACCCGATGAAGTGCCAGGGTCTACGAAATGGAACACTAAAGACGCGAAAGCTCTGTCGAGCATTATTTTGCATCTCAAACCGTCCCAAATGATGCACATTAAGACGTGTGTGACTGCAAGGGAAGCGTGGAACATTTTAGAAAAAATACACAAAACGGTCGGGCCGTTAATTAAAATGCAGCTCTATCAAAAACTCATTCGCATAAAATGGAGCAAGGTGATAATGTAGCAGGCAATGTAAAGTCATTTGTGGAAAATTGGAAAAACTCGATATTTTACTAGGTGATAACCTAAAGTGATTATGCTGCTAACTGGACTTCCAAATAGCATTGAAAATTTCGTAGTTGCCATGCAAACGCGCTATACTTTGCCCCAGTTTTCAACTGTAAAATTGAAGCTTCTCGAAGAAGCTGAACGACATAGGGTGAACGAAGAGTGCGAAGAAGTTTTCGAGAAAAGGGCATACGTGACAGCCTACCTCGAAAAGCAATTCGAAAAATTACGGTTCCTCCGAACGACGCCAAAAGCAAAGTGTAAAATCGTTTGAGTGCTGGTGGCGCGGCCACAAAGCTGTTAATTGTAGAGAAAGAAATTTTTCAAAAAAGGAAACTGAAAATAATAAGAAGCAGAGATCATATTCTCCATTGTGTTAGGCTCAAGTGTGAGTGAAATGTCGCGAGGCATATGTGTTGTGAACGAGAAATTTTCTCGGAATTTAAAGAACATAAAGAGCGTATTCTATTGGCGGGAAATAACTGTATTGAGTCAGTGGGCCGAGGCACAGCAATTGTGAAATGGCGCGAATTCGAAATAAAGCTGTTTGATGTTATTTATGTACAGGAATTTCAATATAATTGTATGTTAGTGTCGAAGGCGATCGAAAAAGGTTTTTGCGTGAAATTTTTAGAAAAAGGCGCGAGTGTAATTGAGAATGACGGAACTGTAATACTAAAGGCAGAGAAACGTGAAAATTTGTTTCTGTTTGAGAATGCCAAGAGTATATGTTACAATGTGCAAAACAAAAATTCATCGCAATTATGGCATAACAGATTCGGACATCTAAATTTCAGAAGCCTTAATAAAATTATTAAAGAAAGTATGGTTAAAGGCATGAAGTTACATTTTAACGAAAACATTGCCTGTGAGTCGTGTGCAAAAGGCAAAATTAGTGTAAAGCAATTTCCAAAGGCCAGTGAGAATCGCGCAAAAGAAATTCTAGGTGTGTACCGATATTTGTGGCACGTGTGTGCTGGCCTTGATGAACGTTTTTGGGCTGAAGGGATCAAGACAGCATCATACTTGAGGAACCGTGCAGAAACATCAACTTTGCCTGGTTGAACCCCTTTTGAGGTATGGACAGGAAGGAAGGCAGGTGATGACGAACTAGCAAGTATTGAACAAGAGTCAGAAGACGTGGAAAAAGTAGCACAAAGAGCTCCTGGACGACCGAAGTTAGTGCGAACTGGCCTTCAAGGACGACCTCGCAAAGAATATTAGATGCTGAATGTCCTGACGATTGAGGACATTGCTGTTCCTGGAAGTTTTAAAGAAGCTATGAACGGTGATTACAGCGACAAAACGAAAGTTTCAGTTCAGAAGGAGATGGATGGCCTACGAGCAAACAAAATTTGGTCACTGGTCGATCTACCGAAAGGGGAGAAGACTGTTGGCTGCAGATGGGTCTTTGCGTTAAAACGAGACAGGAATGGCCACATCGGACGCTTCAAATCGAGACTGGTGGCCAAAGGATGCGCACAGCGCCAGGGTATTAATTATTTCGAAACTTTTTCTCCCGTTTCCAAGTACTCCACAATAAGATTGGTGATCGCATCGGCAGTTGAACATGGCGTGTTCATGCTCCAGATGGACGTTTCTTCAGCCTACCTAAAGCGAATTGCATGATGTGGTGTACATGAGGCAACTTGAAGGTTTCATAGATGAGCAGTTTCCGAGACGCGTTTTGAGGCTCCACAAATCACTATACGGCCTTAAACAGAGTGGACGAGAATGGAACGAGAGACTGAATGCCGTGCTATTGGAGATTGGTTTCACTCCTTGTCCTAGTGAACCTTGTTTGTACGTGCGCAAAGTTGTTGGCAATCTGGGCCTTATTGTGCTCCAACAAAGATGACCTAAACGAGATCAAGTTGCTTATCTCCAAGAAGTTTGGCGTGGCATGGAAATTGAGAGAGAGGGAGAAACTGGAAGTATCAAAATGGGCCACAAGCAGTATGTGGAGGCACTCCTTAACGATTATGGAATGCAAAATTGTAAGCCAAGCAGTATTCCATTGGAGGCTGGCCATCAGATAAAATGCGACGACGAGGGATGCAACCATGTGAACAAGGAATCCTATCAGTCATTGATTGGCTCCCTTTTGTATCTGGCGATGACGACTCAACCAGGTATATTGCATTCTACTGTGAAGTTGGCACAGCGGAATGCAGATCCTCATAAGGAGCACGAGGCGGCTGCCAAGCGTATCTTACGCTACCTGAGGGGCACATCCGAGAAGAAACTACACTACAGAAGAACTGGGCAGAGCATTCACTGCTACGTAGATGCAGACTGGGCTGGCAATTCTTCAGATCGCAAATCATATACTGGATGGGCGTTATTTGCTGCCGTTAGTTGGGAATCCAAGAGGCAAAAAATTTGAGCAGCACAGAGGCCGAATATATAGTGGTGGTTTTCTAAGAAAACATCGATAGTATGAATTATGAATTATAATTATAATTTAACGTGAACCGAAATTTACATAACCTTACAGAATAAAAAAAGTATATTATAGTAGCCCTTTAGAAAAATGCAGAAGGGCCTGCAAAGGAATTAAAATGCATTTTTTAAACAAAAATAAAAACTTTTTATTTGCTTTAACGGAAACTATTATTTATATTAACACAGTATTAAAAATATTTAGTAAGAACAAAATAATGTTTCTTTATATTCATAATAAGACAACAAGAGATCATTGTTTTTGTTCACAAAAAGTAGCATGTCTACTACTTTTGGTTTAAGCGATGCTCTGCGGTCAGATACAATCTGACCAGCTTTACTGAATGTTCTGACCAGCTTTACTGAAGGTTCTTTCAGATTCTGTTGAACTGGCCGGAATGCACAGGTACTTCTTACAAAGCTTGGTTATTGGCTTCAGACTCTCACTGTTTGCCTGAAAAGGGATAAATTCATGAATATTTAATTTAAAAAGTAAAATTGATATTCTTACCATCAAATAAGCATTTAAAAGAAATTTGCACAGAAATTACCACATCAATGCGAATCAAATACTTTGGGCGGGAGGATTCGCTAATCCGTTTATGGACGCCTGGAACTGGTCCACGGAGTTGGCGCAAATATCCCGCAAAAAGATCCGAGCGGAGTTAGTGGGTATAGTGGGATAGATGCCGGAAAGCATCCATCCTAGCACGGTGCTTTGTGCTACCAGGCGCCCCTTCTAAATAGGCATGACACCTTAGATCGGGGTCGAGTACACATCAGCACTCAGCACAATAGATGTCCCAGACGGCCGGTAGAAAATCTGGTCCGTCAAGATGTTGGTGAACACTTTTCTTGCGGAGTCAGGCAGCTCACGGGCAGGAGAGCCCTCGACGCAAAACACCACCTCAATCCGTGGCGTCTCCGTATGAATCGGACTGAGAGTGGCCTTGCATCCCCTTTAACCGCCATCTAGGACTAGGATAGGGAGGCATCGCATCGGATAGGATAGGGAGCACGCATCGACCATGGCTAGTACATCGAAGCCTTTAGACCCGATGTCGAACCGTAGATTAGCGGTGGATAGTCGTAACACTGTAGGAGAGCGCTGCCGAGAGTCGCGGTTGCTCAACGCTGCTACTCGGCTCTGGCATCTCGGGGTTCTTCTGCGGGCCAGTGGACCGACGTCACTCCTCCCGATGATGCAGCACGGTGTGATGTGCGTCCCCACACAAGCGGCAATACTTGTTAATGAGTACCGCCTAGAGCCGCCGTTCGGCATTTAGCCGGAGGAACCGCGAACACGTCTGAAGTCCTTGAGAACATCTGTCAATGAGCTGTAGGATACTGGAGGATGGAACAAAGAAAACAATGATTAGTTTATACGATTTTACTTTTGTGGACACTAAAGCATTCTGCTCTGCACATGTTTGTCATTAGAGCCAGGATAGACCCCTTGAATGCGTCCTAGCCGCCACCCGTAAGATGGCACGTTGTCTTCCGTCACTATGGCCATATTGCCTTCGGCAAGGTTCTGGGCTGGAATTTGCTCCTTTTATGAAACTCGTTCAAGTATTCAGCTTTCCATCTTGATACAAAAAGCTGGTTTAGGGCTTTGAGTTCCTGCCACCGGTTCAGGAGAGAACTGGCTTCGGCGGTGATGGGAGGTTCGGCGGGGACGAGTACAGATCCGCCTATCAGAAACTTCCCCGGAGTGAGAGCTATTATATCAGATGGATCCTGTGACGTCGTGGAAATTGGTCTGGAGTTGAGACATGCCTCGATCCGACACAGTATATTGGATAACTCTTGGACCATGCCAACACAATAGTGGAATCAGTCCAGGCAAGCGTTTCTAAATAACCAAAATGGATGTGGGAAGAATTGCAGTACACAGGTCTGCATGGTACCACAACGGTACCACAGAACTAAAAGCTCGGAAGCGATACGGTTTTGGCAGGGGCGACTTTAGCCATTGAAGTTGAGAGCGTTCGCTCACTCGCTGTCCACTTGTGGAGAGGAAATCCAGCTGACCTCATAGTTGTTCCCAACTCCAGAATGGCTAAAAAATCTTCGGTATTTGTGTGCGCTCCTTCTATCATATAATTATTCGAAATTATTTGACACGCTCGTAGATATCGGGCATTGACATCTTCGGACTCTTGGTGATATCGGCATTGTAGAGGCGACTGAAGCTGTAAATAATATAGTTCCCGATAAATAATCCAGGGAGCTTGCGGTCAGCTGTGACACACTAATTTAGGGTCATACTAAATGCAGTATTAGGTAGCTGGAATATACTAGACGGGATGCAAAGTTTTGGGATAATTCGGTTATCGCAACCGGTGTCGGAGTGGGTTTCAGCTGATCGTGATTTCCGCCGATGGCCTACACCTGGCTGATGTTTCTCCGGACGTAGGGTACTGAAGGGGAGTTTGGGCAACACATGATCACTTCAGGGTCGACGTATACGAGTTTAAGACGATGAAATCTTTTGGATGACCGTTCACTGAAGTTCGACAGGCACGGTTCTTTCGAGATAATGCGGAAGCAAGCTGCTGATTAGATGAAAATTAAGCACAACGATAACGAGAAGCGATATAATATCCGTTCTCGTATGGTATCGTTTGTCGAGGGACAAGAAGGGATGCAACCCTTATCAGCTGCACCCGGAAAGTTTTGGGATAATTCGGTTATCGCAAAAATAGTGGGTTTTAGCTGATCGTGATTTCCGCCGATGGCCTACACCTCGCCTAATGTTTCTCCGGACGTATGGTATTGAAGGGGCCACTGGAGCCACGCTCTTAAGGAAAGTGGTTAATGGTAGGGTAGGGCAATCCGCGAACACGATTCCATAAATAATTTTCTAAGGAAATAAATTGTAAAATATGTAAAATCAATGGAAGAAACCACGAGATATACCCATAATGCTACACCCTAGACTTTCCGTCTTATGCGGGAGTGACTTACTGTCACAGCAAAGGCAAATAAAAGGCACACAAAACACTCAGTATAAATAAGACTTTAAGAGATCATGAACAAGTCCGAATCAAATTGAGAACATAAATTTTTAATTACCATTTAATCATAACCTATAACAAAAGACTAAATATTATCGGTTAGTGGCCGATACGCTATTAACACGTTTGCAAGCTTCAGCGATCAATTTGAGTATTTTCGATCACAAAATCTAGCCAAGATCGAATCATACTCAGATCAAGATTGAACCATCTCAGGCAAATGATTATAGATATATTTATTGATAATAGATTTTAGATTTGATAATAGATTTTAAACAGCTCGTCCCGCAAGTTGGAAAATTGATTTGTAGAAACGATAATATTGTTATTACAAATGTCCACTACAATAATATTATTCCATAATTGAAATTCCATAAGAATTTTATTTTTTAATAATTCTCTTCCGATTTGTTATATTATATAATTTTATTAATATATATATTACCATAATAAATGGAATAAACTCTTAATGCTATTAAGCATTAGAAATAAAAGCACTAAAATTTTCGATGTAAAAAAAACCTTCTTAAGGACTTGACCAAAGGTCTCCATGTTTCCTCCGGTAAGGGATCCTGGACTTCTATTAAGAAAACTGGCTCTTCTTGAAACTATAAATTGAGAATGCTATAGTCGAGTTCCCCGCCAGATACCCGTTACTCAGCTTTTGGAAATGCAAACGCGAAATTTCATAATTTTTTTGGGATTTTATTAGATATTGGGTAATAAAACGAGAAAAAAATTTAAAATTGTAAAATTTGTAAGTGTAAGGAGAGGCGTGGACTAATTGCTTTGCCCAATAGAAATTGGCAAGACAAACAATAAGACGATGAAAAATGAAAACATTTTTTTAAGGAGTGGGGTGGCAGTTTTGGGCGTTAGACTGATCGTGGCATATATATTTTTGGCAAATCGACTGAAATTAAAAAGACCTATAATAACATAAAAAATATCAAAACATTTTTCAAAAGTGTGACCTTAGTGGCAACAGGGGTCAAAAAACTGGTTACTCTACGAGTAACGAGTATTAAAATTAATATGTGCGTAACGAGTATTTAATTTGTAAGGCTCTTGACTTCGGTGATTTTTCTTTTGAATGTCTTAACTAAAATGTTTTATAAAATCATGGAAATTAGAATTAGTTTAACCGCGAAATATAAAATAAGAAGTCACAATTATTTTCTTCACATATCCCCTTGTTTTTGATGAATGTATCGGTAAGAACAAGAAAATTAAAAAAAAAAAATTAAAAATTATTCAAAAGTCTGAAAATTACAGTTTTGGGAAGTGTGGGAGTGTTAAAGTGGGAGTGACAAAAAAAGATTATTAGCTCAACAATTTCCATTTATTGAAAGAAGTCGAGAAAGCCTACTATTTATATACGAATTTTGGGAGGCACAACGTCTGCCTGATCAGTTAGTTAATAAAAGATGAATTATTCTTAATTTGCAAAACTAACTAGCGTTCACTTGCAAAACTATCACGTTCATAAATATTTATCGCTATAGTAAATTTGTTTAATTGGTCAAATATTTGGCACAAGAACTGTTAATATACAAACATAAATACGTGTCGTGGCGAAAATAATGAGTATGCGTGTAGTTACTTCTTCTCCATGTTCCCTTTGCTATTATGCGTGTTCCTATTTATGAACACGTGGCGAAAATAATGAATGCGTGTAGTCGCCGTTTACTTCTTCTCCATGTTCCCTTTGCTATTATGCGTGTTCCTATTTATTGTCAATGTGTGAGGATGAATAGATGAATTATCTATGAACGGGATTTTGCAAAAACGAGAGCGATAGAGCTGTTGCTGAACGTGGCCACTTGCGCTGCTTGGTTAGAAAGGGAAAACTATATAATGAAAAGGGAATGCCAAAAATTGAGAAGAGACAAAGCAGGCTGCACGAAACTGGTGTGAGGGCATTAATCGTGGAGAAGCCAAAGCAGACGCAAGTGGACTCGTTGACTGCGCACAGCTGCATAAAATTATATAGTAAAAAGAGATTTGAGCGACGCTGATATGGACGGACGGACATACAAACCATCAAGTTCACATTCCCTTAGCAACTAAGTAGCCTCTCAAAGTAATGCTGACGCGCCATAATGAAGTTCAGCGCTCTATGCTGGGACCGTTCGGCGGTAGAAAGGAATGCTGAGTCGGCTTACCGCTCATGTCTTGGTGGCGCGATGCATTGTCGCGTAGGGTAGACTAAGCAAGAATATTGTCTGTGCTTCAGTTCTAGAAAGGCTGCTCAATAAAGCACAGCACGACTCCGGCGCATAGCCGTAAAATCACTTTGTACTTATTTTCATTGGATTGCTAAGCCACAAGGCTAGCAAGATAATTAAGGGGGCGAAGTCAAGCCCTCCAACGTAATCTTCCTAACTCCAGCAATTATACCTAATCTTGAGAAGGAAGACCCCTGGACATAGGAGAGAAATACGTAACTCTGGACACAGGAGAGAAATACCTAAGTTGCATAATTCTGGACACAGGAGAGAAATACATAACTGGCGCCCAACTTCATCAAGGACCACTAATAGTCGACAGGGTAGTTAAGCTACAGAACATGTAAGTTTGACAAGCTATTCACTCGGCAACCTATCAAGTGTCTCTAAAAACAAGTTAAAGAAAAAACAGAATTCATTGTTGGCCACGTAAAGTTGTGAAATTCGGTTTGACCAATTTTCATTGCATACTTTCGCCAAATTCAATTTTTATTGCATACCCTTTTAAGGAAATAAACTTTGCATACCCTTTATTTTCTTTTTTTTTTAATTAATTTATTTATTAAGGCATACAGGGAAATCTTGGAGCCCCTTTGTGTCCTTCTTTTCTATTATTTCTGCCCATTTGGGAGCGCCGGCTAACTATAGTTAGCTTTTTCTAGTTTACAATAATAATACAGTACATAACAAACACATATAACAAATAGGTTTTTTGATAAGCGTCAGCTTCTGCTGACCCTTGTCAAAGGAGATCGGGAAATGAGATCCCTCGGTTGCCTTCTGTTGAGCCTCCTTGGTGGGCCAGCCGATTTCTGTGGCGCTCCAGCCTGTCATGGTACCTGCTCGAGTGCTGGTTTATGTCTTTATTTTTTAGCTTATAAAATAAATACTTTTTATTGCCTAACTCATAAAATAATACTGCATACCTTGACGAAATAAATTTGCGATGCATACCCAACATAACTTATTATATTGCATACCGTTTCTTGCCATATTTAATAAGCCGATCGCTTGTGCTCGGCAAAAGCTTACATTTTTGTTGTGTCAACCAACCAATGAGTTGGGCGGGTACTTACAGAGACATAAAAGTTTAATACATACAGTTGGGAGGAGGAACTAGCAAGTCCGATAGTAGATCAGCCGTTAGCTAGTCCCCCCATAAACAGCATCTGGACCCCGTTCAGATCCAAGCACTTGTCGAAAATGCCGTCAGACAGGCATTAGCACAACAACAGTCCCAGTTTCAAACGCAGATAAACTCCCTAGCTGCTCGAGTGCAAAGCTTGCAGGTGGAAGCACCGCAAATCATCACGTACGAAAAGATTACTGTAAATCCTGAGGTTAGGTGTGACTTACCACTAGACATTATCAAGTCGGTGCCAGAATTTAGTGGCACCCAAGAAGAATATGTGGCCTGGAGGCAAGCGGCCATATACGCTTACGACCTATTCAAGCCCTATAACGGTAGAAGTGCTCATTACCAAGCCTTAGCCATCTTACGAAACAAAATTCGAGGCGCAGCTGGAGCCCTACTCGTATCTCACAATACTGTGTTGAATTTCGATGCCATTTTGGCTAGGTTAGACTGCACGTACTCAGACAAGACATCCCTACGCCTACTGAGGCAGGGATTAGAGATGATCAGGCAAGGGGACATGCCATTGATGCAGTACTACGACGAAGTCGAAAAAAAACTTACGCTCGTCACCAACAAAATTGTGATGACACACGGGCGCTGACTTACTCAACGCTGAAGTAAGAGCCGATGCCCTGCATGCCTTCACTTCGGGCCTCAAACAGTCCCTTAGGGCTGTGGTCTTCCCGGCTCAACCTAAGGACTTGCCATCTGCCATGACTCTGGCCAGAGAAGAGGAAGCAAGCATTGAGGAACGAGCGCCAAGGCTATAGAGGAACGAGCGCAAACGTCTTGAAACGGCAAGAGCCGCTTCCAGGGTAGACAAGGAAAAGACAACCGAGAAGAATAACGCCAGGACAGAAACCCACACTTTGTCAGGCGACCAAAAGGTAATACCATTCCGCAGAATAATAATGACAACCAGGCGCAAGCACCTCAGCCCATGGAGGTCGACGCGTCTTCCAGGTTCAGGCAGCGAACCGAATACATTAGAAATAACCCTAACGGGCCCAATACTTATAAAAGGAGAAATTCCTCGGACCGTTTGACAGGTCCAAGACGCCAGCGCATCAATATTGTTGTGCAAGAAAACCCCAAGCCTAAAGACCCTAGCGCAAAAGACCCCAAGCAGGAATATGAGAATGCAGCAAAGGCTGCAGTCGAGGATATCGACAGTGACAATGAGTACGCTCCAAGCGACGACTCACTGAATTTTTTGGTTGCCGTTCATTGAACGACGGTTGGCTGGGAGAACTTTAAAGATGTTCATTGACACCGGCGCGGCAAAGAATTACATAAAGCCCGTAAAAGAGCTAAAAAATGTAATGCCGGTTGCCAGTCCGTTCTCGGTGAGCTCAATACATGGCTCCACCGAAATCAAGCAAAAGTGCTTTATGAAGGTATTCAAGCACACCTCCCCATTCTTCCTATTGAATTCGCTCAACTCGATCGACGCTATTATAGGCCTACCCTTTCAACACAGGCTGGAGTCAAGTTGAACCTATCTGAGGACTCTCTGGAGTATCAGGGCGTTTGTGAAAAGCTTCACTATTTCAGCTGCCCTAGTGTAAACTTCACAGACGTGAATGACTTTGTGGTGCCTGCATCCGTTAAAAAGGAGTTCAAGGACACAATCTGGAGAAGGAAAAAGACCTTCTATATCTCACACGAAGCTCTCCCCTTCAACACTGCGGGCACCGCCACAATTCGTACGGTAGACAACGAACCGGTGTACTCGAGAGCTTACTTAAACCCCATGGGTGTTTCTGACTTCGTGAACAACGAAATCAAACAACTGCTAAACGATGGCATTATCAGGCCATCACGGTCACCCTACAACAGCCCGACGTGGGTTGCTGACAAAAAGGGCACCGACGCCTTCGGTAACCCGAAAAAGAGGTTGGTCATAGATTTCAGGAACCTCAATGAGCGAACCATCCCGGATCGTTACCCCATGCCTAGCATTCCCATGATTCTAGCGAATCTGGGCAAGACAAAATTCTTTACTACCCTTGATATTAAGTCAGGGTAATACCAAATATACCTTGCGGAGAATGACCGTGAAAAGACGTCGTTCTGGGTTAATGGGGGCAAATACGAATTTTGCCGTTTGCCGTTCGGCCTAAGAAATGCAAGAAGCATTTTTCAAAGAGCCTTAGACGACGTATTAAGAGAACAGATTGGGAAGATATGTTACGTCTATGTAGATGATGTAATAATCTTCTCAGAAAACGAATTCGACCACGTCCGCCACATCGATACTGTGCTAAAATGCCTAATCGATGCCAATATGAGAGTAAGCCAGGAAAAGTCTAGATTCTTTGAGGAAAGTGTAGAATACCTCGGCTTTATATTAAGCAAGGACGGAACAAAATCCGATCCGGAAAAGGTGAGGGCCATTCAGGAATACTCTGAACCAGACAGCGTCTATAAAGTTAGATCTTTCCTTGGCTTAGCCAGCTACTACAGAGTCTTCATCAAAGACTTTGCCGCCATAGCCCGGACAATTACAGATATCCTGAAAGGAGAAAATGGTTCGGTGAGTAGACACATGTCCAAAAAGATTCGTGTTGAGTTTAACAAAACTCAGCGGAACGCATTTCAAAGGCTGAGTAATATTCTAGCATCCGAGGATGATATACTCAAATACCCCGATTTCAAGAAGCCCTTTGACCTTACCACAGATGCGTCCGCAAGTGGAATCGGTGCAGTCCTGTCTCAAGAGGGCAGGCCAATCACCATGATTTCTCGTACCCTTAAGCCGCCCGACCAAAACTAAGCAACAAACGAAAGAGAATTGCTGGCGATTGTATGGGCCTTAGGTATGCTGCAGAACTTTCTGTATGGCTCGAGGGAAATCAATATTTTTACCGACCACCAACCCCTCACATTCGCTGTTGCCGATAGAAACACGAATGCCTAAATTAAAAGGTGGAAATCTTATATAGACCAGCATAATGCCAAGGTTTTTTACAAACCTGGCAAAGAAAATTTCGTGGCAGATGCCCTATCAGGCAGAATCTGAATGCCTTACAAAACGAAACCCAAAACAGACGCTGCGACTATCCACAGCGAGCTGTCCCTGACCTACACGGTCGAAACTACTGATAAACCCTTAAATTGCTTTAGGAACCAGATCATTCGGGAAGCAGCACGGTTTCCGCTCAAGCGAAACTTAGTCCTGTTCCGAAGCAAAACTCGCCACTTGATCAGCTTCACTGACAAGAGTCATTTATTGCAAGCCCTAAAAAAAGTGACGTCGTAAACGCGATTTATTGCGATTTGCCTACCCTAGCAAGTTTTCAACACGACCTCATTACGCATTTCCCATCTACCCAATTCCGTCACTGCAAAAACAAGTATTAAACAAGTTCTTCGTGACTATTATTTTCCTAAAATGGGGAGTTTAGCAAAGGAAGTGGTAGCAAATTGCAGGGTCTGCACCCAGCAAAGTATGACAGGCACCCGAAGAAGCAAGAGCTCGAGGAAACACCGACGACACAGACAAATTTTCAAAACACTGGCAGATGTCTGAAGTTGGACAAAAAGACAAATGACACAGTATAACTAATCCTGAGGGCAACGGTAGAATATAACAAAACCGTGCACTCAGTAGCTCGTGAAAGGCCAATTGAGGTTATACACTCAGGGACCCACGAGCGCTGCCTAAACATCAAGGCCAGATTGGTTAAAGCCCAACAGGACAACATCGAAAGATGCAACCCGACCAGACAAAACAGCATATTTGAGGTAGGCGAACAGGTCTTTGTAAAAAATGGAATCTAGGCAGATAATCATCAACTCAGAGACCCAGAAACAAATCAATAGACTAACCGACACAATCAATAAGAATCTGCAGGCTCGCCTAGGGTCTGGTTCGCAGCTGGTGTCATCTTGAACGTTGGCCTGATGGGCTCCTTCTTACTTTACATGTCGTTAAGGAGAAGACGAGCATTCGTGGAGATGCATCGGACCATCGACAAATACAGCTTGACCGAGGACGGTCAAAAACCTGAGGGGAGGATAGTTAACAAATCATCAAGTTCACATTTCCTTAGCAACTAAGTAACCTCGCAAAGTAATGCTGACGCGCCATAATGAAGTTCAGCGCTCTATTCTGAGACCGTTCGGCGGTAGAAGTCCGACGCTTCCCATTTGGAGTGTCGCGCTGTGCCGCAAGGAATGCTGAGTCGGCTTACCGCTCATGTCTTGGTGGCGCGATGCATTGTCGCGTAGGGTAGACTAAGCAAGAATATTGTCTGTGCTTCAGTTCTAGAAAGGCTGCTCAATAAAACACAGCACGACTCCGGCGCATAGCCGTAAAATCACTTTGTACTTATTTTCATTGGATTGCTAAGCCACAAGGCTAGCAAGATAATTAAGGGGGCGAAGTCAAGCCCTCCAACGTAATCTTCCTAACTCCAGCAATTATACCTAATCTTGAGAAGGAAGACCCCTGGACATAGGAGAGAAATACGTAACTCTGGACACAGGAGAGAAATACCTAAGTTGCATAATTCTGGACACTGGAGAGAAATACCTAACTTGCATAATTCTGGACACTGAAGAGAAATACATAACTTATACATATAAAGATACGTAAAAATAAACATACATACATATACAAAAAATGCGCATAAAAAAGTGTGAACACGTATAGACTTAGGTTGCGAATTTCAGTACACGTGCTTGATTTGTAATATTACTTACGTTTTTTTTTTTGGCTATTGAGCTAATAAGTTGTTTCATTAGCAATTTTTAAGAAATAAAGGGACGCGATTTTTTAGTAACTTCGAACGATATGTTTTATTGGGTTTACCGAACGAGATTCTGCATCGATGCGATATGTATAGGTAACGAAAAGCGAATGATAATGAGTGACTTAATTGCATAGCGAACAGCTGAACGATAAGCCAAGGGTGTAGGTGCGAAACTAATAGAGTGATCGTGAGAGAGGGGATCTAAGAACCCGAAGATATTGCTGCACAGCCGAGGTGCCGCAGCACGGGGTGCTCGGGGTCCTGATGGGAATGTGATCGTTGATACGAGGAAGGCTGCTTCTGCAAGGGCTGTTGCTGCATTGCTCGTTTATTCTTTTGTCCTGCGATATATGCGCCGATCCACCGCTTTGGCAGTCCCGAAGCATTAGGGAGTGCGGTAGCGTGCTGGTAGGTGGACCCATGTTGACCGAGTCAGCATAGCCTCCAGGAAATTTATGAAGCTCAAGAAGGGGCAGCGACGGTGCCCTATTCCTGAGTGAACGATGCTTTTGGACACAATCAAACGGAGCAATGATATCAACAATAGTTGAGAGGGAGTGCATTTGCGAGCACTTTTTTAAAATCTCCCCCCAAATAGAGGATTTAAGCGTTACGAGAATGTCATCAAATTTATCTGCCAAATCACTTTTGATTTCATCCGAATCCGAATATTTGTTGAAGCTCATTGATCAGCTCCAACCTCACATGAAGAACGAATTTATTAAACGAAATTAACGGAGATTTAAATAGGGAGTCCGCTAAATGTTTCACACGAATATAAAGTGCAGCCGCCTTGAGCTTTTATGTACATGCAATCTTGCGAAGTTCAGATTCCACTGCCTTAAATTTGTCTGAATATTGCAGATCCAAATTGTTGTTGAACAACGCTCTGAGCAACAATAGCGAACTAATTAAAGTTAATGCTTAATGCTATGTTTGATTTGTACTGTATATATATACTTATAGCTATTTTTGAAGCAATGAAAAGCCGAGGTTTATTTAGCGATTTCAAACGATATTGGGCTTAGCAAAATAGATTCCGCACCGATGCGATATGTATAGGTAACGAAAAGCGAATGATAATGAGCGACTTAATTGCAGAGCGAACAGTTGAACGATAAACCATGGGTGTAGGTGCGAAACTAATAAGGGTATATAAAACTCATTGAAAATGATGTAAGAGGCAGAAGGAAGCGTTTCCGACCATAAAATGTACCTATATTCTTGATCAGGATCAATAGCCGACTCCATCTGGCCATTTCCGTTTGTCCGTATGAACGTCGAGATCTCACGATCTATTAATGCTAGAACGTTAAGCATACAGATTCTAGAGACAAAGACGCAAGGCAAGTTTATTGACCCATGTTGCCACGCCAACTATCAACCCCAAATCCGCCCAAACTGCCACGCCCACACTTTAGAAAAATGTGTTGGTATTCTTTAACATTTTTATTAGTCTTGTAAATTTCTATCGATTTGAAAAAAACTTTTTGCCCACCCACGCCCTAAAGCGGTCAAGCTGGTCACGCCCACACTTTGGAACAATTTTTAAATATTTTCTAATTTTATTCCCCAATATCTATCGAAATCCCAGAAAATTTATGAAATTTCGCTTTCTCATTTTCACTAGCTGAGAAACGGGTATCTGATAATCGGAGAACTCTACTATTCTCTCTTGTTTTTTACTAAAACATGCATTTGGGTTTTATGTTATAATGATTATGCAGTGTTTTTATATGTATTCAATCGTAAGTGACAAAGAGGATATATGATTATTGTATTATAAAGCCTTTGGATATTAAAAAATTTATTTCTTTTGTCCATGTACTATTTGTAAGGAGTAAAAAATTAAGTTTCTTAAATACGTGTTATACTGATTGCGTCATTTAGAGATTCTCTTCTTAAAAGCAGTTTCTTATCATTTTCTAAATCAATTGGAGATATTCCGGAGCTGCGGTCGTTTAAATAAGTATTATCCTCCTCCACAATTTTTTCAAGGATAGCATCAGAACTGTTTAAAACTAAAAACTATATTAATTACTGCTTTCTATAAGCAGGTTCTAAATATTTTACCATTATGGCTGACTATCGTTCCATTGCTCATATTCTCTGAAGAGCCGCAATTTACAACGGAAACATCTGTAGGAGAGTTATTACGTCCGCCCTTTTGTAAGGCAACAGCTTTGCGAGCATGGCGCGTTGTCAAAACACCAGTTTCAACATCTCTTTCAAGTCGGTGTCCTAAAAATTGGGTATTTATTTAAATAAATATTTTACATAAGAATTATTATATAAGTAATATTATATTACCAGAGCGAGATCGAGTTAGTTGACGTTGCACATAGTCTTCAAGATCCTCCTCCTCTTTTCGGCTTATAAGACAGTTTAAAATTAGTAAAAACAGTCCCAATCCCAGAGAAAATAAACCTGTGCAAGTAACTTCATTCCACCAGGCTGAGCTTGAGCCTAAGAAATCGATTAGATGCAGCAAATAAAACAAGAATATTTTGTTAAAATTACTTACTAAATACGTTCCATGACATAGTTTCGTCTGGAATAATACCAGCACCGCAAAGAAAAACTCCAAACACAACGAATACAATACCTATATGCAACATGCCAATACTAGTAACTACCTATATTTGAACGATAAATATCACAAATTTTCCTTTTATTATTTTCTTAAACATAAACCTGGCTGTCAAGCATTCCGGTGCCAGAACTAACTGCATTACGAGGATGGTGGTATTTTCGCCTCACGGATCCTGTTGGAGAATGAAATGTTTCGCCGCTCTCAGAACTTTGCGTGCTATAGCGTCTTTCTCGCGCCCTTTTTTGTTCATCTCGACGTTTCCGTTGCCTTTTGATCGCCATTGCGGAATGAATGCCCACTGAATGCATTTTAGTTCCTAGAATTTTGTTTTTAACATAAAATGTTTATAAAACCTTTTTCTTACATTTTAATGTTAAATAAAATATTAAATTTTAGTTTCATTTTTAATTAAGGATTACGATGAGGTGATTCGTTGTCCAGATTCGTTGGATAACTTATTATCCTTCTACCTAGGAAGTGTTTCCCATCCTATAATGTATATACATTCTTAATAAGAATCACTAACCGAGTCCATCTGGCCATGTCCTGCCCGTATTTACATCAAGATCTCAGCTATAAGCACAAGAAGATTAATATTATACATGCATATTCTAAGTATGCCAAATGTGTGCTAGTTTTTAGATGTTTGCCACGGTTACTCTATAATTTTTTACTTTATGATTAGTGTTGCCATTTTCCTTGGATATGCGATAAACGTCCATCCACAAACCTCACAAATCTGTTCTACTATCTAACAAACAGGAATATTATAGTCTTGTTTTTTTTTTTTTTTAATTTTTAACGTACAAAAGTATTTTGTTATGCAAATTATTAAACTCAAACTACCACTGTTAACAAAAAAAGAGATAATGCTATAGGCGACTTCCCCAACTATCAGATACCTGTTACTAATTTGGAGAAATCTATAGAAATTTACACAGATAATAAATAAATGAAAAAATATCAAAACATTTTTCAAAAGTGTGGGCGTATCAGTGTTGGGCGGTTGGTGGCGTTAGAGTGGGCTGGGCAAAAAGTTTTTCGGTAAGTCCGTAAAAAATTTAAAAAACTAATAAAAATATGAAAAAATATCAGAACACATTTCAACTATAACAAGTGTGGGCGTGGAATTTTGGGCGGTTTATGGGCGTTATAGTGCGCGTGGCAACATGGGTTAACAAAATGTATGGCTCTAGAATCTGTATGCTGAATCTCAACCTCTCAACCTCGAGACGTTTATACGGACAATCGGAGAGACAGACAAACGTACAGACGGACAAGGCCAGATCGGATATTGATCAAAACATTTTTCAAAACGCTGCGCGTGGCAGTTCTGTTCGGTTTGTGGGAAAAAAGTTTCTTTGCAGGTAGAAGCCGACAAGACAAAAATGACAAACAATACAAAAATGAAAAAAGATCAACAAATGTTTGTAAAGTGTGAGCGTGGCAGGTTTGGGCGATTTGTGGGTGTGGCAAAATGAATCAACAAGCGTCTATGTCTCTGGCAACTTTATGCATTATCTGAACTCTTTAGCTTCTATAGTTCCTGAGATCTCGTCGTTCATACGGACAGACAGACAGACATGGGCATGCCGACTCGGCCATTTATCCTTATTAATAATATATTGTATATACTTATATGGTCGCAAACGATTCCTTCTGCTTGTTACATACTTTTAAACGAATCTATAACCTACAAAAATTAATCAAAAATGGAAACGAAAGATTTTCTCATTCCCAATAAACTGAAACCAAAGAACTAAAACTCAGGAAAAAAAGAAAGTGAAGGTAATCACAATCGTTGTTGGCTTCCACGCGTCTATAACATTGGTAATGCCCGCCGTTCCATATCGTCAATTTATTTAGTTAGTAAGCTAACTACTTCAATATCAGAATTATGCTGTACGGCACTTCAGCTATGCAATTTCCTTAACTACGTATATACAGATATAATTAGCTGGTCTTTTGCTAAAAAATATGCCTAGGGCAGCCATGTGATATTGTAGTTCCATCCGACCTGTCCCGATTCATATGCTACCTGTAATAGAAAAAAATCTTTAAAAAGTTTGAGTCTCGGCATATGTATGTTACATATGTCACCTTAAGTGCTTTGCAAACTTTTGACTGAAATCAATATACCCTCTGCTTAGCTATTAGGATGACGGCAAAGTGCCCGCGAGAAGCGAAGTGATAATATTGGCCGAGAACGAGCGATAAACCACTGCGTGCATATTTAAGTGCAATCGCTCGAAAGATGTCAGAGTGAGAGCAAAGCGAGTTGCGAGCTAAAGCGAGAAAGCAGTTTGCAACCTGCTTTATCTCCTCAACTTGCTCGCTTGTTGTATTCTGTGCTATAATTCAATTTTTGACAAGGCAGTAAGGGGTGTTTAACAAAATTTGGTCAAACGACTAATTAACAATATAATCAAAAGTCGAAATAGACATCCGCTCATAGCTAAAGAACCTTTCTGGGTGGTTTCGTAAGTCATTATATAAATTATTCGCCTTTTTCATTTCTATTGCAGTTAAGGGGGTTAATGCCAGTTTTTTTTTAACAGAAAGTTAATAGTTGCGTTCCTCGACCGAATCCATCGTTCACATTAATAACTAAAAGTGAGCAATGTAGCTCGTTTCTCGTAAAACTGTCACTGTCACAAAAAAGTGGGAAAATGCCAAAATTAAAAGCAAAACCAAGAAGTCATTTAATCATAAAAGTGTGACCCAAAATCCCTCCGTATACATACATCTATTCTAATGACTTAGAAGAACCTTCAATCTTGGAGTATAAAAAAGTGATATTATATTAATGTAGACATTCAGATTCTAATGACGCCAACGCTGTGAAAGTTTGTTTCAGAACTTTACCACCCACTGTTATTTTAATCCCCAATATTTTATGACATTTTTGAAAATTTTTTGATTTTATTTTCTTTAATTAATTGTCTAGCCAATTCCTATTATTATACTTAACACATTTCCATCGCTATGGTAAATAAATTTTAATTACCTTTTACCCCTTTCATTAGCTGAGTAACGGGCTGAGTACATTATATTTTTTCTTAATATTAATATAACATTTTAAAACTTTTCTCAAATATCCATAGAATTTAGGGAAAACAATAAATTAAATACAATTTTCACAAGTGTGGGCGTGAGAGTTTTGTACGGCTTGTGACCTAGGGCTCACAGGAGTAAAAAAAATTAGAGAGTAAAATGGGAGATTAAAGTTATCGGGAAGCTAGCAATGTTTAAATTTAAATTTTGAAGACAGTTAAACTCTGCGGCACCTCACCTCTGCTGTGGAGCAATATCTTCGTTATCTAAGCTCCCCTCTCTCACGATCACTCTATTAGTTTCGCACCTACGCCCTTGGCTTATCGTTCAGCTATTCGCTCTGCAATTAAGTCGCTCATTATTATTCGCTTTTCGTTACCTATACATATCGCATCGGTGCGGAATCTCTTTTGCTAAGCCCAATATCGTTCGAAATCGATAAATAAACCTCGTCTTTCAAAAATAGCTATTAGTGGTGATCCCGACGTGATTTGTGCGTCAACAATATACAGTACAAAATAAACATAGCATTAAGCATTAACATTAATTAATTCGCTGAGTACGTGGTAACAGTGAGTAACAGGTATCTGATAAGCGTGGAACTCGACTATAACATTCGCTCTTGTTTTTTTATGTCGGTATCCAATCCTTTTATTTTTTGCACCCTTTCGACTGGTGTACCATATCCTTACTGTCAACTGTCAGCTATAGCAGATTTTAATTTTTTATATACATATGTATATATAGTAGTCGAAATTGTATAGGCAAACAATATAACGAAGAGAAGTCAAAACGTTTTTTAAAAGTATGCGCGTTGCAGTTCTGAGCGGTTTGTGGGCGTTAGAGTAGGCATGGAAAAAAGTTGCTTTGCACGTAGAAACTGACAAGAATAATACAAAAATTAAAAAGACAAAGAAATTTTTCTGAAATGTGTGAGCGGGGCAGTTTTTGGCGGTTTGTGGGTTTGTTTCTCAAACGCTTCCGCTCCCATCAGTACATGCGATTACAAGATGATCGCCAAAGGGCACCAATCGGTAACCCTGGTTGTTGTGATAAAATGTTGTTATTTTAGTTTTGTTTGTTTTATGCCCAATACATGGGTTTTCCATATACTTTAAAAGATCCCTTTGGGGAATCGTAAAGTGGGATTTACATAAGTCACCGTTGTGATCTTATATTATTGGTTATGTAATCTCTCAGTGTTATAGATAGTTTTATAGATCTAGGAATTTATTAATGTTCGCGTACAATAGTTTATTAGGATATCTTTAAACATAAAACGTATATATATTTGGCTTTACAAAGTTATTTTTTGTCACTTGTTCTCTCTACTTCTTTATTTATCTGTGCCATCTACACAACTACTACCGCGTTATATCATGCACAAGTGCTTTGCTTGGCATTTTATATAGCGATCTGACTGTGGGTTGCCATATAGCTTTGACCAGATCCAGAAAGCCCGCCTAGTTCAGATCCCACATAGATGTGGCTCCCTCCGCCGATCTGGTTTGTCGTTCTGAATACTGGGGATCTTTGCAGACCAGTGCTAAAAAAGACCAAGCAAAGTTTGATTTGTCGGAATTGTTTGAACGAAAAGATAGTTTGCTGCACTCGCGAAAGGTCGGTTGTTGCAAATTTAATTGCAAGCCGCTAAATTACTAATCGTTATGTTCTGGTTGCGGTTCCTGGACGTCAATTAAATAATCCTCTCAAGGTTTTTGTATTAATTTATAACCAATTATTAATTACCTAGCTAAGCTGACATCAATAAGCTGTAAGTCTTATATACGTCCGAATTTAACTCATGGAAGGGAGTAGACTGCATTTTAGATTCGTGCAGTGCTTTCCTGGGTAGCATTTGCATCATGATGCCGACATGGCATTAGAGTCCTATTATACGCCGTTAGAGTGGCCAGCAAATTTCGAAATGTTTAAATCTCCGCTACCCGGACGAATGTGACATAAACACTTTAGAGTACGAACTGACCATGATAATTCAATCTGATAACCAATCAGTGGAAGATTTTCAGAAAACCGTTTATCATAACCCTTTATCATAAATGAAATCGTTGATACAAGGTTTTGGGCATTTTTGACCTAGGGTTTCAAGGCGAATCGCCTTGGCTTTTTAGAAAGCCCGTAGATTTTCCTTCAGCGCTACACCTTTGCCTAAAACTAGAAAATCAAAGATTTAGAGCATACACGCCAAAATCATAGGATAAACAAGAAACTTAAGGAATCAGACCCCCTGGCCTTCACATCGAAGCTTCTCGAAGCATCCAATTCATAATAGACAGGCACCAATTCTACCAACAAGACTCCATTACTATTAATTGATTAATTACTATTAACAAATTCATAGTATGATATGTTATTTATTGTTACTTCGATACAAGTTATGCATTTTTTCAGATTCATTCATTTTATTAATTATAGAGAACTTATGGATATGGATTTCAGTGTACGGCCCAGAATGGTCAATTATATAAGTAGACCTCGATTCGAACATGTTAAGAAACACCCTGGTATTTGACCAGATGGGGTAAAGCGACAAAAATGTAGCATACAATTTCGACGAAAAGAGTTTTAGAAAGAGTGCAACTTATTTGCTGTGATGCCAAATTGGGCAACGATAGTTTAAACGAATTCAATGATAAAATTAAAACTAGCAAAAAAAAAACAGGAGAACAAAAAACAAGGAACAGTGAAATTTCAACATTTTTACTGGCAATAATATACATATATACATGTATATGAAAATTTTAATTTTTTTAAAGTGCCATTTTTTTACGGTTTGGAGGCGTTAAAGATTTTGTCAAATCGATGGACAGGACTTATAAGAAAATTAAAAAATGTATTTTGGCATTGGCATCGGTGGTCGGTCTTGGTTTCCGTGTGGAATTTGGGATGTCTTCTAGTAGATATCTGTCGTTTGGCATCAACTTCGTGATAATAAAAGGTCTCTTGTAGAAAGGCTCAAGTTTTCGTGACGTCTCAGTGCTGAACGGCTCATTTTCTACCAGCAAGGCGATGAACGATTGGTTAAACTGGCCTCGTGACGTTTCCTGGCTGGAGCTTGATGATCGTTGATTGTTACGACGCTCTAAGTTTAGGCAGATCTACATCTGTTAGCATCTTTTAGTCCTGACTTTGAATTATGTTTGTCATGATATTTCTAAGAATATCCCGTGGCTCATAACCATAAAAGAGCTGAAACTCTTGGTGTTTTTACTACATTGAGTATGTGCTTCACAATATTCGCTTTGCAATATTTTTCAAAATCCTTCGAAGAAAAGGTGATCAGTAATGATTCTATCTGGCATGATTCTCGTACGACAGTAAATTCGGTGAATGGATCGACAATCATTAGAATATGCTCATTTCATCGGGAACTCTTCGAAAAAGGTCCCAAATGGTCCATGTGTATAGTGGAGAAAGGGATCGGATTGATTTCATCGTAATGTTACTGACCCTCTTGTCGTCCGCCTAGAGTTTGATAAAGTGCAAGCCAACGCTTGCTTTTATGTAGCTCTTTACAAAGTTTCGCATTCGAGGAAACCAAAACAGATTTTTAATTCGAGAAATTGTCTTAAGGCTCATGTGTCCAGCCAACATTTAAGTTTTCGGAAATATGGGCTGAGGCCTATAAATTTTCTCACTTCAGTGACATTGGTTGGCTTCGGGAACATTCGTATGAAATTCTTTTTAATTTCTTTATCCATTTATTATCTTTATCTCCGTTTCTGCAACTCTGCCATGAGTCGATTAAAGACAGAAGGAGCGTTCTTCAAACCAAACGGTAGTCGCTTAAACTTGAACAATCCATCTGTGGCAATAAATGCCGTGAACTTTCTGCTTTCAGGTGCTACCTGAATCTGATAGTATCCACCGTTGAAATCCAGGGAAGAAAAGTATTTGAATCTTTTTGGCACTGGGGAATTTTCCTTCTTGATTAGCTTATTCAGGCAATTGGGGTAACCGACACACATTTGATCACCGCCGTTAAGCTTCTTGAGTACCACTGGGCTCGCATACTCTGATGTGGGTGTCTTGCTCCAACAGCTAGTCCACCATTTTGCATACCATTTCCTTCTTTGGCTCAGATACTATATGAGGAGCTTGAGATACCACCTAACCCCCTTCAACAATAATGTTTGCTTAGACGATGCTAGTTTTTCCTATGCCTTGCAATATAGCAGAGAAAACATCTCAGAAAACAGTTTGCATTATTTATCTCTCTCATTTTCGATTTGGAAATTTAGAAGAATAATTGCATTAACAGTATTCATTTATTGTTGCTTTAAATAGTCTTCTTGCACTAGCCATATACAAGTACACATCAGCCTCGTCAGGGCTTGATCCAAATTCGACTCGAATAGCATTCGCAAAGACGTTCCACGTGTTGTAAAGAATTGGTGAGGAATCAAACAACATCTTGGTTGGACTAAGCCGTGAGTATATAGCGAGCAGTAGACATTTTTCATCGCACCGGTGTGCATCAACTACCTTTGATGACACGATCGACGAAGAGATGGAGTTAACATTGCTGGGATGAAAATCAGGCAAAGTGCGATCTACTTGACCGATGCTAGTCTCATAAAGTTGTTGGTAACCTATCATGGCTACGATCGTTGCTGATAACTTCTGTGTCTACCATCCTGTTCTGATCCAGCTGCTGATTTGGTTGTTGGTTAGCTCGAGCCGTTACCGCTGCGTTTCGCGCTTGCATGCTCACTAACTGCGTCATTATATTTTTCAGTTCCGTCATTTCCCTTTTCAATTGTGAAATCTTCTGTGCCTGTGACATCTTCTTGATGAATCGAGAGCCTAAATGCTTCTGGCAACTCTATGTCGTCTAATTGATCATGCTCTATGAGCCGCTGCACTAGCTCAGCTCGGGTGCTTTGGTACTTGAGGTAGCCAAATTTCTTGCCCGTATTAGGATCCTTACTTGGTCCACCTTGAGCTCATTAGGCATTTCTTTTTAAAAATTAATTTTTCTCTCCACTTCTCGAACGTTTCACATTGATTGAAGATTATTTACAGCGGTTTTCCAGTACTGGTACAGTATCAGCTTACAAAAGTATACTAGGAAATAAAAACATTTTAGAATTTTTTTTGCGTCAGGAGAAAAGGTAGATTTCTCCTGACGCAAAGATTCCATTGATATTGATAACCGTAAACTGTATAAAATAACCATATCAGATAGATACTTAACTCTCGAGATAAATGAAGTACTTACACAAATAGTTAACACCAAAAGAATTCACAACAACAATCTGCGAAGGCTTACACGCACATCCGGCGTGTAACCGTGCACCTGCAGTAGCCAATAAATGCAAGATCAGCGTCTTGAGCGCTTCCGTGGGAGCGACGATGGCAGAGTCAGCAACGGAGTTGGCACTGACGCTAGCAGAAGCAGCGACGGTGCTGGGGGGTATAAATACCACCCAATTTTGTACTTTAAATTTAGATTCTAAATATCTTCTCGTGAAAACAAACGTTTGCTTTAACTGGCGCCCAATATAAAAAAGGGTCCTGCCGCGAAAAAAATCTTTCGTCGTAAAAAAAATTCAGTAAGTCCACCCCATAGGCTGCCCTGATTACGATAAGCGAAAACGCAAACCTGTAAGAGCACCCCATAGGCTGCCCCGGTTCCCGAACGATAAAAACAACAAATCTGTAAGAGCACCCAAATTGCCAAGATCACCGTGGGACGGATCCTGCAAAGAAAGGACTCACTTACATCGGCCTGAAGGCTATTGCGCAGACGACTGGACGGGAGTGTTACGAAGGTACCCCAGTAGCCCCAGGAGCAAAAAGGAAGAATACCAAATAACCGGTTCAGGATGTATTTTGTACTGTAAGTTAAGCAAGTTAAGAAATAAGAGAAAATACAACTGAAAAACATACAAAATCTATACGAAACGTGAAAATATAAATTTTTTAACATACAAAAATCTATATGAGAACTAATCTAAAAATATAAAACAAAATTAAAGAAAAAAATATTTGTAAAACACACAAAAATCTATATGAGAAATACTCTAAAATATAAAATTTTCTAACAAAAATTAAAAACATACAAAATCTTTACAAGAAAATACAGAAAAAAAATTTTCTGAAAACAATAACAAGAAAATATTAAGAAAAAAATATTTTATAAATAATAATGGCAAAACCAAAGAATCTAATTAGGCCTGCCCTACTCAATATTAACACAGGCCCCAAAGTAAACCAAGCCCTTAACGTAGCCGATATGCAGGGAAAATAGGAAATAGGAAATAGTAGAGAGAATTTGGAACCAAAAATTAAACTCAGGCACTGCACCACTACTTGATCAGGTTTGATATATCAATAATGTTAATATGAGTGAACTAAAACGAATCCCAGATATAGTAAAGTGTTTGCCGACTTGCCCCGACTGTTGGGAACCAAAGAGCCCGCAGATCTCCCATCAGCACTTCAGCCATGCGAGAAGTTGGAAAACCAAAAATTTAGGACCAACTACGCAAATAATAGCCAAACCCATTTAAGAAAATTCGAAGGCCCTGGTACAGGACCACCCCTACCAAGAAAATCCGTACAACAATTCTCAAACCCAGGTCGACAACCATTCATTCCACACTTGGCTTATGTTCCACAGACCCCTAGACTAACTCATTATGTACCACAGCAACAATATGGAAGGAATTACCAAAAACACTATGGCAACCTACCAACACTGCCACCAAGACCACCGGCCCAAAGCCGCAACCTAGGCCAGAGCCTATGGACATAGATAGAAGATGCAGACAAAACAAGTTAACTACATTAAGAGACCCAGATTTGGACAGTAGGAAAGAGACAGAATGAACACCTATTCAGAAATCTCAGATTTCGATCAGGATACAGACGAGGCAGAACATACTGAATTACATTTTTTAGAGTAGTAGAGTAGAACTCTTCGTTACCCTACATCCAATCTAAAGCAGGTAATGGAGAGATGAGCAACATTCTGATAGAAAATTATAAAAATTACATCCAACCAAGATTAGCTAACAAACCAATCAAAAACAACCAACCCTTTTTTGTTAAAAAGGAAAAATTCTTATAACACACCATACAATCGCCAATCCTTTCGACCTAAAAAATACTTTTATTAAATTTTCTATACTACCCTCCTTAAAGACCATCGATACCATTATCGGAAACAATACATTTCTTTATCAATTTATTATCTTTATCTCCGTTTCTGCAACTCTGCCATGAGTCGATTAAAGACAGAAGGAGCGTTCTTCAAACCAAACGGTAGTCGCTTAAACTTGAACAATCCATCTGTGGCAATAAATGCCGTGAACTTTCTGCTTTCAGGTGCTACCTGAATCTGATAGTATCCACCGTTGAAATCCAGGGAAGAAAAGTATTTGAATCGTTTTGGCACTGGGGAATTTTCCTTCTTGATTAGCTTATTCAGGCAATTGGGGTAATCGACACACATTTGATCACCGCCGTTAAGCTTCTTGAGTACCACTGGGCTCGCATACTCTGATGTGGGTGTCTTGCTCCAACAGCTAGTCCACCATTTTGCATACCATTTCCTTCTTTGGCTCAGATACTAGATGAGGAGCTTGAGATACCACCTAACCCCTTTCAACAATAATGTTTGCTTAGACGATGCTAGTTTTTCCTATGCCTTGCAATATAGCAGAGAAAACATCTCAGAAAACAGTTTGCATTATTTATCTCTCTCATTTTCGATTTGGAAATTTAGAAGAATAATTGCATTAACAGTATTCATTTATTGTTGCTTTAAATAGTCTTCTTGCACTAGCCATATACAAGTACACATCAGCCTCGTCAGAGCTTGATCCAAATTCGACTCGAATAGCATTCGCAAAGACGTTCCACGTGTTGTAAAGAATTGGTGAGGAATCAAACAACATCTTGGTTGGACTAAGCCGTGAGTATATAGCGAGCAGTAGACATTTTTCATCGCACCGGTGTGCATCAACTACCTTTGATGACACGATCGACGAAGAGATGGAGTTAACATTGCTGGGATGAAAATCAGGCAAAGTGCGATCTACTTGACCGATGCTAGTCTCATAAAGTTGTTGGTAACCTATCATGGCTACGATCGTTGCTGATAACTTCTGTGTCTACCATCCTGTTCTGATCCAGCTGCTGATTTGGTTGTTGGTTAGCTCGAGCCGTTACCGCTGCGTTTCGCGCTTGCATGCTCACTAACTGCGTCATTATATTTTTCAGTTCCGTCATTTCCCTTTTCAATTGTGAAATCTTCTGTGCCTGTGACATCTTCTTGATGAATCGAGAGCCTAAATGCTTCTGGCAACTCTATGTCGTCTAATTGATCATGCTCTATGAGCCGCTGCACTAGCTCAGCTCGGGTGCTTTGGTACTTGAGGTAGCCAAATTTCTTGCCCGTATTAGGATCCTTACTTGGTCCACCTTGAGCTCATTAGGCATTTCTTTTTAAAAATTAATTTTTCTCTCCACTTCTCGAACGTTTCACATTGATTGAAGATTATTTACAGCGGTTTTCCAGTACTGGTACAGTATCAGCTTACAAAAGTATACTAGGAAATAAAAACATTTTAGAATTTTTTTTGCGTCAGGAGAAAAGGTAGATTTCTCCTGACGCAAAGATTCCATTGATATTGATAACCGTAAACTGTATAAAATAACCATATCAGATAGATACTTAACTCTCGAGATAAATGAAGTACTTACACAAATAGTTAACACCAAAAGAATTCACAACAACAATCTGCGAAGGCTTACACGCACATCCGGCGTGTAACCGTGCACCTGCAGTAGCCAATAAATGCAAGATCAGCGTCTTGAGCGCTTCCGTGGGAGCGACGATGGCAGAGTCAGCAACGGAGTTGGCACTGACGCTAGCAGAAGCAGCGACGGTGCTGGGGGGTATAAATACCACCCAATTTTGTACTTTAAATTTAGATTCTAAATATCTTCTCGTGAAAACAAACGTTTGCTTTAACTGGCGCCCAATATAAAAAAGGGTCCTGCCGCGAAAAAAATCTTTCGTCGTAAAAAAAATTCAGTAAGTCCACCCCATAGGCTGCCCTGATTACGATAAGCGAAAACGCAAACCTGTAAGAGCACCCCATAGGCTGCCCCGGTTCCCGAACGATAAAAACAACAAATCTGTAAGAGCACCCAAATTGCCAAGATCACCGTGGGACGGATCCTGCAAAGAAAGGACTCACTTACATCGGCCTGAAGGCTATTGCGCAGACGACTGGACGGGAGTGTTACGAAGGTACCCCAGTAGCCCCAGGAGCAAAAAGGAAGAATACCAAATAACCGGTTCAGGATGTATTTTGTACTGTAAGTTAAGCAAGTTAAGAAATAAGAGAAAATACAACTGAAAAACATACAAAATCTATACGAAACGTGAAAATATAAATTTTTTAACATACAAAAATCTATATGAGAACTAATCTAAAAATATAAAACAAAATTAAAGAAAAAAAATATTTGTAAAACACACAAAAATCTATATGAGAAATACTCTAAAATATAAAATTTTCTAACAAAAATTAAAAACATACAAAATCTTTACAAGAAAATACAGAAAAAAAATTTTCTGAAAACAATAACAAGAAAATATTAAGAAAAAAATATTTTATAAATAATAATGGCAAAACCAAAGAATCTAATTAGGCCTGCCCTACTCAATATTAACACAGGCCCCAAAGTAAACCAAGCCCTTAACGTAGCCGATATGCAGGGAAAATAGGAAATAGGAAATAGTAGAGAGAATTTGGAACCAAAAATTAAACTCAGGCACTGCACCACTACTTGATCAGGTTTGATATATCAATAATGTTAATATGAGTGAACTAAAACGAATCCCAGATATAGTAAAGTGTTTGCCGACTTGCCCCGACTGTTGGGAACCAAAGAGCCCGCAGATCTCCCATCAGCACTTCAGCCATGCGAGAAGTTGGAAAACCAAAAATTTAGGACCAACTACGCAAATAATAGCCAAACCCATTTAAGAAAATTCGAAGGCCCTGGTACAGGACCACCCCTACCAAGAAAATCCGTACAACAATTCTCAAACCCAGGTCGACAACCATTCATTCCACACTTGGCTTATGTTCCACAGACCCCTAGACTAACTCATTATGTACCACAGCAACAATATGGAAGGAATTACCAAAAACACTATGGCAACCTACCAACACTGCCACCAAGACCACCGGCCCAAAGCCGCAACCTAGGCCAGAGCCTATGGACATAGATAGAAGATGCAGACAAAACAAGTTAACTACATTAAGAGACCCAGATTTGGACAGTAGGAAAGAGACAGAATGAACACCTATTCAGAAATCTCAGATTTCGATCAGGATACAGACGAGGCAGAACATACTGAATTACATTTTTTAGAGTAGTAGAGTAGAACTCTTCGTTACCCTACATCCAATCTAAAGCAGGTAATGGAGAGATGAGCAACATTCTGATAGAAAATTATAAAAATTACATCCAACCAAGATTAGCTAACAAACCAATCAAAAACAACCAACCCTTTTTTGTTAAAAAGGAAAAATTCTTATAACACACCATACAATCGCCAATCCTTTCGACCCAAAAAAATACTTTTATTAAATTTTCTATACTACCCTCCTTAAAGACCATCGATACCATTATCGGAAACAATACACGGCGCGAAGTAAAAGCCAAAATTAATATGGAAAAGGGGTATATTTCAATACAGAATAAAAAAATAATTAAAATAAAAGAAAACCTCACGCGAAGTCAACAAATTAGATACTCAAGTAGAACACGCTACAGAAGCTCAAAAGAAACATTTAAGAACTATTTGCTCAAAGTTTAAAAATCTTTTTGGAGACCCGGACGAAAAACTAACGTACACAAGAAGAGTAGAAGCCACTGTAAGGAGTACAAACGAGAGCCCAATAGACCAGAAGTAGAAAAACAAATACAGGAGCTACTCGCAAACGACATAATTAGACCCTCACGATCTCTATACAATTCCCCAATATGGATTGTCCCAAAAAAAAATGGACGGAAATGGATGGAAATGGACTAAGGAAATCCAATAATCCTCAGTTAACCAGGGAAAATACGAGTTTACCAGATTACCGTTTGGCCTCAAAAACTCTCCTTCATTTTTTCAACGGACGCTGAGCGATATCCTTAGAGAACATATAGGAATTAGGTGTTTCGTATACATCGATGACATCATCATCTTTAGCAAAAATGAGGAAAACCATCTAAAAGACATAAAGATAATATTTAATATTCTAGAAGAAGCAAATATGCGAATCCAGCTTGACAAATGCGGATTCTTCAAAAAAGAAGTGGAATTCTTAGGGTTTTTATTGGCCGATACTGGAATAAAAAAGAATCCCGAAAAAGTCAGGGCTATCGTAGAATTTCCCTAGGCAAAGACCCTCATAGATCTTCGTTCCTTTTAGGACTCTCATGGTTTTACCGTCGCTTTATCAGAGATCATGCGAAACTCGCAAAGCCCCTTACAGCCCTTTTAAGAGGGGAAGAGGGTCGAGGCCGTATTTCAAAAAATGCCTCAAACAGAACGCTAATCTACCTGTACGTAAACGCTAGGGAAGCATTCAATAAACTAAAACAAACTCTAGCTTCCGAAGAAGTCATGCTGGCTTATCCAGATTATAGTAAAGAATTCCAATTGACCACCGATGCCTCCGATTATGCCATAGGAGCCGTATTAGCTCGGGAGGACAAACCAATAATGTTTATTTCTAGAACTTTAAGTAAGGCAGAAGAAAGTTAAGCACCGAACAAAAAAGAAATGCTGGCCATAATTTGGACAATACAACCTCTTCGAAATTTATTGTATGGTCCGACCAAAATAAAGATATTCACAGATCACGAGTCTCTCACACACCCAACCAATCCAAAAAGCCGTAACGATCAAATGAAAAGATGGAAAGCAATTTTAGAAGAATACAACCACGAACTTTTGCACACACCTGGCAAGGCAAACGTGGTTGCCGATGCATTGAGTAGACCTCCATTGCAAACGCATGGGGAACTAAATGCTATGACAGAGACCGTGCACAGTAGCTTCAGCTCTCCCGAAAAACTAATACCTATGGCGGAAGAACCAATAAATGTTTTTAAAAATCAAATACTGCTATCTTTAGGAAATAAATCTTACATATGGGAAATTGTTTTTTCCAACTTATCACAGACACACTATTACAGAACCAATACTCAATTTAGACAACATTCTACAAATTCTAAAAGAAAGACTCAATCGGTCCGTCATAAATGGAATCTACACCGACGAGGAAACCTTAGGGAAACTACAAGAAATTTATCCACTATTTAATAATTACGAAACCAGATTCTCTAATAAAATGGTTACAGATCTGACCGACGAAAATGACCAAGAAAACGCTATTATATCGGAACACAGGACACCACACCGCAATAGCAGAGAAAACAAATAGCAGCTGTTAGAAAAAGTATATTTTCCACAAATTAGGGCTAAAATCACAAAAATAACGAAGAATTGTCAAACCTGCAAAGAACAAAAATAGGAAAGACACCCAAATAAGCCAGAGCTACAAAGCACACCTATACCACAATACCCAGGGCAAATTATTCACGTCGACTTTTATCTCACATGTAAACAAGTAGACCTCACAGCAATAGATAAATTTTCTAAATTCGCACAAGCTAAAATAGTCAATTCACGAGCAACCCAAGACATTAAACAACCCCTGAAAGAAATATTAATAAACTTCAGTATTCCTGAAGTAGTGATAATAGATAACGAAAAGTGCCTTGGATCAGGTCCCATAATGCGGATGCTACAGGACCAGTTCAATATAAAGGTCTATAAAGCACCACCCTACAACAGCTCAGCCAACGGTCAGATCGAACGCTTTCATTTAACTCTTTCAGAAATTATTAAATGCCAAAAAGCCGAGAAATTACACAGTTCATTAAACGACCTTATAGAGAGATCAGTTGTCAAATATAATTATTCAATACACTCAACCACAAACAGAAAACCGGTCGATTTATTCGTTGGCAGAAAAGTATCTCTTGACCCTAAACTACTACAGACACAAAAGACAGAAAATTACGGACAAAATCAAGCTCACGCAGGAAAAAGATTTAGCTCACCATAATAAAAGTAGGAATCAGATAAAAAACTACTGTCCTGGACAAGAAATATTCATACAAAACAATAAAAGATTAGGCACCAAGTTGTCAGCCAGATACAAAAAAGAAATTTTCAAGGAAAACAGAAACACTACAGTACTACCAGAAAGCGGGAGAATAATTTTAAATTAAGTTAAATTAAACACCGTCACTTACAGAGCCCTTCTGACTGTGTGCGCTGCGGACGTACTAATAACAAACTACACTAATTCTGACATTGTGACACTGACTACAGGGCTAGCCAAGGTTCAAACTGGGATCTTTCGATTAATCCACATTATTGACATAAAGGAAAATGATAATACAATTAATAAAATAAACCAGACAGCCTGGATCCCCAGATAGCAGAGATTTTCAAATAATTCAAGAAAAAATAAATTTAGCTTTAACTAACAACAATAACCAGGTCATTCTTAATAGGGTTATCATTGGAAAGTAAATAAAATCAATCTGGCCAATAGAAATTTAATAAACAGCCCAAAATATGAAGGATACGCTCAAAGGGATACTAGCACATTAATGTTTCAAATTCAAATGCTTAAAGAATAAATTCTTTGCTTTCTTACGAGAGAACGAGATGAAATCCTTTATGCGCCAAACTAAAGGTGGCTTGAAAGGACTAATCAACAGTTTTGGCGTAGCAAGAGATAGTTTTCGTCGAGCCGATGATCTCCTTCCGCGCTAAATTCACAGTTTGATCTCCTTAAGCTATTAAAGGAATCCCCGAAGCGCAAGAAAGCCGCTATTGATAAGGACTCCACAGCTTATCAGTCAATCGCAGCAATTCATCAAATGTTGCTAAGATCGGCAATCAAAAAAGATTTAGAGCAATCCAATCAATCCGTTGTGGAGGGAGTCCGGCTTGGGATTGTTAGAGATTTGATTTGTCTGCACTGGTTTCTCAACTAGTGATTCCATCCGTCCTATTAGCTACCGTCACAAGATGGCCGTTCAGAAATACAATCTGCAGTGCCATAACCCCTCACGGTGGTTCCACTAAAGAAACAAGTTTTCGAGTCTCGCCTTTTCACTGATAAAACAACATCTGATGTATTGTCGTATATACATACAAGACAAAGGCAGAGACTTGGTTAAAGCCGAAGATACGTAACTATAAAGCTTGCCCAGGTATGTACACAGTATACATGCATGATCGTCCCCCCTCCAGACGGGGAGGTGCAGTCTAAATGAGATAAGATGGGGTCATTTTTGAAGAGGACCGGTAATGTAAATAGTTCCGATAGATCTTTTTACATTACGTGCTCTTACATTCCACCGTCTTCTTAATTCCCAGAATATCCAAATCCGCTATACAATCCGTCTGAAATAGGCTTTCCGATAGGAAGCAATTGGAGTGATGGTGATTTTAAAATACCTGGTACCACGTGGTCCACAGAAAAAAAATCGAATATCCATCTACCTATAGCACAACATGACTTTATTAACGTCTTGCTAGACTTATCGTTGTCGCAAAGTAATTATATTTGAAACTCTCTTGATAGATTATTGGATCTATGTCTTGTAACCTGTCCTAAAAATGTGTTTCGGTCCAGAGGAGCATCTCTTACTCTACATGAAGATCAATATCATCCTACTTTCGAGGTGGCAATTCGCATAGGTGCCGTAATAAAAGAGAAACGAATTTAAAGTATTCGCAAAGCAAACTTTCTGTGGCTAAATAATGTTATAGCTGGTTTTAATTGGTCCGCTCTTTAATCCTGCAATATAATGACTCAACTTAATACTCCTGCCATAAATATATTTTATACCGGTGTACTATCCGTTGACACACCTAGGAAATTTAAAGTCCTGACTTTATACTAAATTTAAAAATACCAGTTCTCAGTCATCATTTCTAAATATGAATTTGCTCGGTTAAATTTTTGCGTGCTTAATGCTCAGTGTTTCAAGAATTATTGAAGCCATTGTAAGTTCCAGTTCGTACTGGATCCGAAACAAATTTCTTACCCTTGCCATTTCTTAAAAATAATACGGTAACATCGAATCGGGAAATAGCCAATCTATTTTTCAAGCTTTTTTAAACAAAATATTCTACGTTACCTCATTCCGAATAGCCATATTCTTACGCTGTCTTAAAGTCGAATTTAATATTTTTTCGCACTCTAAAGCCTTGTGCCAGCATCTTGATCTACACAGTTCTTTCATATATGGAAGGAGTCCTCTTCATAAAAAAGGTAGCAAATTGGATACAAGCAATTACAGAGGAATCTCTAAATTGTCGGCTATCCCTAAGCTTTTTGAAAATGTTATCACTCCTCATTTGCAGCAACTACTAACCTTTTGGGGCTAACTTCCTTTGTAATACAGAGTTTAAAAAATAATCTTCAAACAGATGTCATCTACAGTGACTTTAGTAAAACATTTGACTCAGTCAATCATTATCGTCTAGTAGGCAAAATAGATTATTAGGTGTTCCTGTTGATCCTCTAAATTGGATCTTAAGTTGGATCGTAAGTTAAGTTACGCAACGAATCACATCCGGTGGCTCATAAGAGAGCCACCTTTGTCCGCTTCTATTAAAGATCTAACACTAAGTACGCGTGTACTTATGTACCCGGAGGATGTTAATTTGTATCTCCAGTATAAGGACAATTTTTTGTCCATTTGGACTTACAATCCGATCTAATCAGCTTTTAAATATAGTGCCGTAATAACTTACTAAAATTAAATGGCTCCAAGTTTTAAGTTATGACCTTTTGTCGTGGGAACCCACTCTAAGTGGGGGCTCTTTGGACAGAATAACACGGGTTGATGACATTGGTGTTGTTTTGGACTCTCAACTAAACTTACCAGACAATATTTTGACTAGTGCCAAAAATGCCAGGGGTGTGCTTGGTATTCTAAAAAAGGTGGTCAAAGAAATTTGATCATCCTTACGTGACCAAAACCATTGAATCGGTTCAAAAAAAACGTTTAATTGTTCGGCTAAACTTCTGTAATCCCTAATCTTAAATCATTGTAGATGTATGACTTGCATGACCCCTTCACAGTGTAATGTTTTGACTATAAGAGACTGTATCATATTATCTGGAATATTGACTCTTTGCAGCTCTTAAAGCAATCAATTCTTACTTTTTTAATACATAACTAAATCTTACTGCTGAGCTAATGAGCTTTTTTTAAAAGCTATTTTCGAGCAATGAAGACGTTTTCTGTGTAGTTAATTCGAACGATAAGATTTTATTGATTTGAGCGGACGTGTTTCTGCATTGATGGCATATACGCATCACAACTTACGAAAGTGAATTGAATTAATTGCATAGCGAACAGCAGAACTCTAAGCCAAAGGTGTAGGTGCGAGAGTTCTAGAAAGAGAAAGAGTGTGAGAATGGTGAGCTTAGATACTAACGAGCTGATCTGCATAGATAACGATGTACTTCCTTTCTTTACAGCAGCTCCCCTCGGTCGGTTGTGCGAGACGTGTGGCCGTTGGTCTCATAATAAAAAACTAGTTGAGCAGAAATTCAGCATCAACAAAGCCATTGTAGTCGTTGTAGTCAAAAAGAATAATGTCAGTCTACGAGCTTCTGTTGCCTACATAAAACCAAAGACACCAGAATAACAAGATGCGTAACGCCATACGTTTTTTTGACAAACGATTTTTTCGCCGTAGCTCTAGCTCCAGGCTCTCTCAAAATTTTGTTGGAAAGCGAGAGAGCGGAGAGCGCTACAGCAAATAGCTCTTTTCTACGCTAGCAGACAACTGTACGTGTGCACACGTATGCTCATGCATTGTAAATTTGACAAAATATGCCATTCACCTTAGAATTTCTTAGACTTTAAATCTAAATCTATATTATTTTTGATCAATTGGCGCCTATTGTTTTGCATTGCCTTAACGTTATGATTATTTGAAAATAGATTAGAAATAGCCAAATCTATGTACATATTATCAAAAAATAAATTAAAAAAATGACTTTATATTAGAATATTTTTCATTAATGATTGTTGAGTGCTTGTGTCCGCACTTCGTGTCTCAAGATATGACCAATAATAATTCTAGCGTCTTTGATAGGACTTTTGCAATAAACAGTTTTCATATTTTTTTTTTATTTTATAAATTTTTATTTTCTACTGAGTATTATTTTTATGAAATAAAAATAATTTAATATTTTTAAAAAGCGCCCAATTTGGGTGGGAAGAAAAGCGCGGCAATTTTTTTGTTTTTCCTTTTAATTTCTCTTATCCCGTTTGCTTAAAGTTGGCTATACGCAGAGCTAATCTATTTTTTGATCTTTTCGCTATATAATCGAATTTATATTCAACTAAAGTCATAGTAAAGTCAATAGTAAAGTACGGAAATAAGCATAATTAGTAATTGCGATAAATAGTGAAGAGTAGTGTTAGTGAATAATAGTAATAATAGTGTTTACGTATTTTCGTAATTTTAGGAGCTAATACAACTTGCTGCTGCTTTTCGACAAAGGTTTAAGTCAAAATTTATAAATTGTAAGTGAAAAAAAAAACATTTTAATGGCCCATAACCTTATGGATATGGCCAAGAAAAAAGAAAATACTTTAGTGGGAAAGAGTGCAGCTTACCCCACTGTCGGAAATCTAGGCGTGATTTCCCAGCTCTTGAATTGTTTAGATTTCCTAAAAGGGATCGAACAATGTCAGCGAGCACTTCATCACGGTTCTTATGCCAAGATCATTTCTCCACAGATGATATAGGGGTTAAATATTTAAAGAAAGGGACAATTCCAGATCGCAATCTTATACAATATAATAGTTGCCATAATGCCGACATTGATTTAAATGATGTAGGATCGCCTCCACGAAAAAGACACCGCTCACAGTACCCTGTTGAAGTTTGTCGGCAGTGCCATAAAAACGCGAAAACATTAAAAGTGTTAGAAAAAAAATATTTGGCTTTTAAAATATTGTCAGATGAGAGATAAACTCGAATTAAAATGCTGAGGAAAGAAAACTTAAATTTAAAACGAAAATATAAAATATTCCAGCAGATATTTTGTTGGATATATTGCAAAGGGATCAAGTTGCGATAAATGCAGATCGGTAATCTTAAAGGAAACCGAGCATTTAACAGCTCCATCAGAGCTTTTTATAAATGAAAAAAACTACTCGGACTACGGGAAACTAAAGGCAGCATCTGATCTATTTTTTAATATTTGCAAAATACACATTAAAGTTTTTGAAAATATTTTTAAAAATAATAAAAAACAAATGTGTATAAAAAAATTTTTTGTTTAGCAATGCATAAAGTGCACAAGTGAAAGTAGTTCCTTCCCATTAGGGTTTTATGAAATAATGCATGTTATGCACATAAAACAGATCTGTTGAACAAACCTATAAAAGTTTTGCTTCTTAAGCATTGTAAGTGGACTATGATAGCTGAAAAAAAGCAATCTATGCTCAGCATTCTATCTCATAAATAAAAATATGAGCGATATTTAAATAATTGACGACTGAAAAATCGAGCAATATATATTAAAAAACCATAGTTAGAATAATAACTTAATTAATTAATTAATTAATTAATAATTAATTAAAATATTTCAAGTCGACTCGGTCATATACGTAAATATAGAACCCCATTACAATTGTAATGGCCTCCTCGTGGTGTTCCCTGGGTACCGATTATTACGCTTATCACACATAATTAAATATCAACATAAATATAAATATGTAAACGGTAGCTAATTCGAGCGGCGATTTTAACAAGCGAATTTTAAAAACTTTGAAATTTTTAACAATTATTATATTTTATATTATTGCTGAGAAATTGGCCAAAACTCCGTTTCTTTGATCAGAATTGATTTCGTCCAGAAAATCGTCTCTTTACACAAGTACGCACACATATACACGTTCTCGTCTCTTGTTTTTACTCACCTAGTGTGTAGCAAATTCTATTTTTAGATTTCTTACGCTCTCAGCGTAAGCGAGCGGAAAGAGAGCAATTTTGGCCGTCACCAAAAAATGGCTGCATAGTGCCAAACCAATGTATGGCCGTTACGCATCTATTCTAGTGTCTTTGATAAAATCATCATTATTCCGCATTATTCTGTCTCCAATTTAAGAACTTTTTCTCTTTGCAAAGGAAGAATGACTTTCCTTTTTGGCTTCGTAAATTCAGCAGCTGAACTTTGTCAATCAAATATTCCAAGACCTGATCCACAGACGTAATATCACGTATATCCCTATATTTTTTTGGAGACAGTCTTCAGATGCCCAAGACTATAAAACGTTAGTTGTATACAGTCTTAAGACTCCCAAGAATACGTTATTTCCAGGATTTTAGTCCTAGAGTTACTCCAGCTGTGTATATATAGACGCACTTATAAAATTTCGACACCCTTATAAGCATTTACCTTAATCGATATTCCGCTTGATTTTTCAGATTGTGTGATGTATTTTCAGGATTTTAGCTGCGACGTTGTGCTCAAGCTGGGAAACAGGAAAACAGACAAAGATAATAAACCAACCGTTTTGGTAAATTGTCAAATATATAGTATTAAAACTGAGATTTTACTGCCTTGCAATCTTCTTACTGGAACTAATATAGGGTTAAAAATGGTATGAGGACAGGACTTAATCATCCAAATCTTTCAGTCCATAGTTTCCGCAATATAAATGCAGCTTTTAAAAGCTGGTGTGCTTCTCCATAAGTAGTAAAGCTAAAGTTTCGTCTATCTTGGTTTTTAACGCAGATCAAAGGTTTTTACGACAACGTTTTTTTTTCCTATTATATTTTTTATTGTAAATCATGTCTTGGGAATATCTTTTGAACGTAGCAGTCAATTTTAAAAATTAATTGCCATTCGTGCTAAATTTTTTTTCTAAATATTCACTGCTTTTATTGCCTTGAACCATATAATTATACAAGAGAGTTCCAGAGGCACAGACGCGTAAGTTTGTTTCTAAATGTTGGTACTACACAAACCGCCCATGACTGCCATGCCCACTTCTTTCTAAAATGTTTTGATATGTATAATATTTTAGTAGTTTAGTAAATTTCTATTGTTTCAAAATTGTTACGCCCAGGCGTAACGCTTTCACACTAGCTGAGTAAAGGGTATCTGATAGTCGGGGAACTCAACTATAGCTTTCTCTCTTTTGTTTATATATGTACATATGTATGTATGTATAGTAGTAGTCTAATTGTTATACTTTTAATAATCTCTGAACTATTGGAATGTTAACAATTTTTACTTAAATCTACTATATCTCAGACTCTTGTTATTTATCTCTTTAAAAAACTATTTCACTGCACTTAAATGTCAAAATTTCGCCGTATGAATATAATCCTGATATAAATTACACGCAGATTTTTGTTGTTGTTTCAGTAATTCAACAGGTAACCATAAGAGATCCGTTAATGGTTTACAAGATAAGTAAACAATTTAAAATTATACTAATATCAATAGGTATATAAATATATATGAATATAGGTAACCATAATAAATCCATATATTGGTTGTAAGATAAGCAAAAAGATTATAATTGTTGTGTATGTTTATAAATATATTTGTATATATATGTATACATATATATGAATGTTTAAAGTGGTTGCACATACTCCCCATATTTTTTGGGTCATTCCCTTAAAACAAAATGGAAAACTCACCTTTACTCGTCAACTTCAGCAAATTCTTCAAATATATTATTATGATTTGCAAAATCTTTTCTGAAAACTCATTATAAGATTGTCCTTAAAGTTCCTTCCTCTCAGTATTTAACACGAAAATACATTGTAGATATTTCATTATTTATCGATTTCATTGTAAAAGATGACTGTATGCGCATGATTTCTAACAATTGGTAGCGCAATTCGTAAAGCACTAGAATGAGATATTAGATATAATATCTATAATTTCATATAATTTCAGTGAATTGTAGCAAACATAATTTTTGATTTCTATTAAATATTTAATTATATTTGCTAGAGAAGGGACGCTGCCTAAAATTACATTTTTTAAAGAATAATATAACAGAAAAATAATAATATAACAGAAAAAATACTAAAAACTACTAAAATGCAATACTTTGCCAGGTTTGTGTCTTAGACTATAAAGCTTTTTCATAGGGAAAGCTTTTGAAAAACGTTCTCGTTTAACCAACTATTTACTAAAATTATTATTATTATTTTATCATCTCGGGCAGAAAATTATTCTTCATCAGTTTATAGCTAAAATAATAGTAATGTTTAAAGTGGCAATGTTCTTTTAAAGCCGGAAATTTGTATTTACGTGATATTTTTATTTTCATTTTCTCAGTTAGTATTTAACAGTTGCTATAAACAACAAAAATATAAAAATATCATATATAAAAATCACAATTTTATTTTGAATATGCAACCAACCCGTAAACATAGTATTCCAATTCGGCTTTTTTTCTTTGCCTTTGTTTTTGTCATTGCCTTTGCCAGCACCCAATAATAATAATCAGAACCACAATCAGAATTTTAATCAGAATAATAATTGGCCGGCAAAAATACAACTAAAAATATTAATTGACACAGGAGCCACATCGTGGAGAATTTATGAAAATAAAAAAGAATTGCCAACTTACAAGAGAGTATCTACAGTTTATGGATACTCAATTATAAAATTTTACTATATATAAACAATTAATAAGTAATAAATAGAATATTTAGAATCCGACTTATTAATTGGGTATAATCTACTAAGGAAAATGGAAGCTAAAATAGGGTAGAAATGGGTATCGTGGAATGTAATGGGAAAAAAGAAAAGCTCGAATAATATGACAATGAGGAAAAAAAACCATTTGTGTTTAATTGGAAAAAAAATGCTCTTCCATTAAAAGAATATATTATAAAAAAATACTTTGATGAACAAAAAGTATTTAAAACCGAAACGGTAATTGGTGAAGGAAGTTTATATAGCTTGGGATTAAAGAAGCCTGAGCACGCCGACGTTGAATTACCCGTCAACAAAAAAACTAATAGCTTGGGATCAAAGAATCCTGAGCAGGCCGACGTTGAATTATCCGTCAACAAAAAAACTAAAAGGTTTGGGATCCACAAATCCTGAACACGCCGTCGATGAACTTTCAGACAAAGAAAAAATTCATAATCTAAAATAATTTCAAATCAAATAAAAGATTTCATAAATAAATTCATGAATAAAAATGAAGAGGAGCATTCTATAATATATATGCAACTTCCTCTTCGAACCGATATTCGAGGAGAAATAAATACCAAAAATAATATATAAACCCGGAACAAGAAATGTCGTAGCTGACGCCATATCTCGAATAAAAATAAATAACAAATATTATAAATATTTAATAAATAAATATAATAAATAAATAATATTACAAACAGCGATGTAGACCAATAAAGCTCAAGTCCAAATACACAGCAATCTGCTAAAAGCAGTTTTGAAAATGTAATACATGAGACCCATAAGTTTCAGCAACAACTATTATTAACAACGGGGAGGTATAAGTTAACTAAAGTTAAAGTCGCTATGTCGAGCGCATGAAATACGACGACGACGGCATTCTGCAATGTAAGCATTATGCCGGACTTCGTTACGTAGCTGGCATGCTTTGTTTATTTGCATGGTCGCTACGAATATGAAACCGCAACAATGTGTTTCGTTTTCATCTTAGCTCCTAATTTGAATTTCTGTATTCGTAGTTTTAGTTTGATTTCGTGCTCCAACGCCACAGCTCCGCTTGGCTTGTGAAATAAAGAATTAATATAAACTCCTTGTCTTTTATTGCCGCGGCTCCGCCCGACACCCAGACTCGAATAGCCGCGCGAGTTACCGATACCGCATTACAGAGTATATGCGATTCGGTACCACCAGCCAAGCCGCCGAGACACAGTTCATTGCTCACTTGAGCAATGGAATGTATTACAATGTTGCAAGTGCCGACACAGCACTTCGACAGGACGTCCATTGCGACAGTTTTTATACACAGAAATGAGAACTGCCGCACTAGCGTTTTCTTGGGTACATGTTTAGACACAGACACGAAATCTTGTATACATTTTTAACTTAGCTTTAGTTTTGAAAATAAAGTAAGATTCAGTTCCAGTTTGGACACAAGCAAATAACGTCGGTCTTCTTATTTATTTGGGAAATTGGGAATGAACATTGTTTTTTCTCCTCAACTACGTGGGAAGTTGGCACCTGAAAACTACCTGGAAATCCACCTAAGTGCAGATTGGCATCTGGAGAACCTGTAATTGGCGCAGTCGTATTACGAACCGTGAGCTCCCAAGGACATGGACAGGATGAACATCGTATTAACTATAGTTTTGTAAGTAAATAATAAGTCAATATAGAATAAGTGATGTGAAAGATGTTCTAAGAATGAGAAGAAAGAATACAAAAAATATAATAATAAATAATAATATTGAATTTCTTACAAATGGGATAATGCTCTGTATAAAATATAACAAATATAACATGGTACAAATTCCTAACAAATAAATGCAAAATGCAGGCAAAATGAAAACATACAAAAAAAAGAAAGAAACAATATGTACAGTTCATGCCAACTTAGCGTCAGGCCATACGACCACATGTCGCTGAGAGCTTGTTGTTACCGAACAACAGGTTTGATGTGGTCTTCTGGCCTTTACAACGTGTTCGGTGTAGCATACGAACAGGGATGACGCCAACGGTTGGCACACAACCACTATAGCAGTCGCATCGACATGCTGGACGCGAAATGGTTTGCTGTTTGAAGTCAAGCGACGTTTCGACACGCAACACAAATCGGTTCGAAGTGGTCACTGAAGCATACGATGGGGTTGTTCTGACGGTTGTCTCAACCAGTTTGTGCGAACATGTATAATTACCAGCTACGTCACGCTGTACAACATGGTACAGTGGTTCGAGAGGCAATAAGGCAAAAAAAAAATTTAAAAAAAACTAATGAAAGTTAAATAAAACAGGAAAAGAAATTATATTTTATTACAAAAAAAAAAAAAAAACAAGGAATATGAAATTTAAAAAAAAATATATATATATATCTTTGGAATATAAAACAAGTGACAACTGACAAACGTGAATCACATATAACGACGCGAAATAGTTCATTGTGGAATAGGTCACTGAAGCTAGTCAAACTATGCGTTGACGCTCTGGACGCCACGGAGCTGTTTCGAATAGGTCACTGAAGCGTAATCGGATCAAGATTCAAACCCTAAAAATTTAAACTAAACAAATACCAACAACAAATATACAGATAGCACATTAACTTACACAAAGCAAGGAAAGAAGTCAAAACTATACTACTGTAGTATATACGAACATAATAATAACAATAATAAAAATAATTATGATAATAATATTAATAATAATTATAATATGAATAAGTAAACTTAGGACCACCCTAGATCCTTAGGTCCATCCTAATCCTAAATATGCGAATTCAGCATGTGCGCTTTAGGGGTCGCACTCGACTCCCATTGGTTATCGAGTATGAACTTCATACATACATATTGCAGAATTTGCTAGTGTCAGCACTTGGCTGTCACGAGCGATCTGCCTGTAGACCACACCAAGTTCAGTTATGAATCAGGAATAGATCAAGAATGTACACATGCTGAATAAAAACCAAATAAAGATAAATATGACCGATTGCGTTTTGACTCCTATTTAACTACATGGCGACCGTGACAGGACTCGAACCTGCAATCTTCGGATCAGCATGCCTGGCATTCGATGCTTATCCACCAAGACGGCGGCAATTATGGAGAAACAGCGATCTGAGTGAGTAGAGTGTTAGTGCGATTGGTAAAAACAGGGGCGGAGTTCGAAATAAAGCAAAAAAGAGAATAGCGCACATAAAGTGGCTATTATATACGAGCACTCCACCGCCCCAATGGTCGAAAGCTAAAAAACTACAAGCTGAGCTAGACCACTGTGTCGAATATCTTAAGAAAAAAATCCCTCAGAAAAACAAATAAAATCGTTAACAATTAACAAAACTCCAACTCCCCATCCGAAAAGCCTGCCTGCTTTTAAGAAAAGCTGCCCGAACGACTGCGAGGGACCACTGTTCACACCACATTGTGAAAATACGTGCAGACATTGCAGCCCCAGCACATAACCCCTAAATGAGGACATCATCATCAACGTGGTGAACAGCCCGCTCACTACGTCATCGAGGGAGTGTCAGCGCGCCAACACCAGCGACGTGCAGCTGAAGCAAGTAGGAGCTGAAAAATAAAATATTTTTTTTTGTTGCCCTGCGTGGCACACCACCCTCGATGCACTGCGCTGCATATTAATATTACACAAAATATTGTAACATTGAGCGGAACTTTTTCTGCCCGATGAGAAGAATGGCCCGTAAAGCCATACACCAATTAGGCAGGAAAATGTAACAATATATATATACAAAAAAAAAAAATGAAAACAACATATTTTTAAAGTAAAATAATCCACAACCCAAAAATAAGAAAAAATTATATTGTAAATTAAATATATACAAAAATGGGTTGGTTTGGATCTGACGATAGTCAGACAAAAGATAATACGGCCAATGTGGTCAATAACTTAAAAATAGTCGACCATACAGAAGACATTCAGTCACTGTGGTTACTCCTTTTGATCATGACGATCGTAACAGTCGCTCAGTTTATATTAACGCTATATGTTAAGCATAACAAGATAATAAAGAAGCGTTATATAAACAGGGCAGAGAATAATTCGGATAAAATTTAAAAATAAAATGAAAAAAAAAAGATGAATGCATAAAGAAATACTTTAATATTCATCTAATTAATTTACTTTAATATATATAAACATATTCAAAAAAAAAAAAAAAACACCCAAAATGTATTTTGAATTAAGATGATCTAAAATTTTTATTTTTAATATCAGAAAACAAGAATGAAAAAAAAAGGATTACTGAAGAAACCTTTTTAGGAGAGGCAACAATTTATAAAGTTCGATTGCACAGATAAATCCATATTATTCTTTAAATGGACTGGCAAGAAATAAAAAACGAACTTAAAGAAATTAAAACGACTTTCGACAAGTCTTATAAATGCATGACACCAAATAGAGAAGTGCGACAAGACACTCTCAACAAGCATGCGCAGATATTGGTAAGATGCTTTAATGAAGCACGCCAATTAATTCACAGAGAAAGGAAAAGATTAACAAAAAATCATTTATCACAAGCAGTAAAATTTCTAAACAGGTTCCGTGAGAACTTGTTAAACGTCAAGTACAGACATAACCTAAATATTACAATTCCAACGATTTTAAACACACCTATAGTGGCTGAGATCGGTGAGGATATCGAAAGTGTAGGAGAATCGGAAATAGAAATAAAAGAAGAGGATCTCCACGATCTTTCAATTCCAGCGGTAATAACATTACCCGAATTACTTGAAGAAGAACTTTCAGATTCAAATACTTCAAGTATACAGGAAACAGCCAAAATGACAGACTCTGCCGCAACATCAAGGGAATATGTGCGACAAATTTCGTCCACAATACCTGAGTTTGACGGCAAAAAGTTAAACTTAAATAGATTCCTCACGGCCATCCGGCTAATAGATCTGACAAAAGGAGATCAGGAGATGCTAGCGGTAGAGGTAATCAAGACAAAGATACTTGGTCCATTATCACACAAAGTTGAAAATTAAAAGACCATTATCGGTATAATAAATGTATTAAAAGCATCAGTTAAAGGCGAATCGCCCGATGTCATCAAAGCGAAAATGCTTAGTACACAACAGCGCGGCAAAACTGCAGCGCAATATACCACAGAGATAGAAAACCTACGTGGGTTGCTCGGAGCAGCCTATATAGATGATGGTTTAGATTCAAACAATGCAGACAAATTCGCTATAAAGGAAGCCATATCTGCAATGACCAAGAATTGTGGGCACGATAAGCTCAAAACCATATTGGAAGCTGGAAATTTCAACACAATGAATAGCGTGATTGAAAAATACATACACTGCAGTACAGAAATGACCGACAATTCAAATAGTGTATTATTCTATAATAATAAAGGACACTATCGAGGTAATAATTACCGAGGAAATTACCAAAACAGAGGTAATGGCCGAGGAAATTATAACTCATACAATAACAATTACAGAGGCCGAGGTGGTTACCATAGTGGAAACAGAGGAAGAGGTGGTAACCAAAATTATAAAAAGAATGTTCCATTTGAATGGACAAGCGAATGCCATGATGCATTCGAATATCTCAAAAGGGAATTAATGAAACCAACACTCCTTCAGTACCCTGATTTCAGCAAACAATTTTGCATAACCACAGATGCTAGTAAACAAGCATGTGGAGCGGTACTATCTCAAGACCATAACGGTCAACAGCTACCAGTGGCATACGCTTCAAGAAGCTTTACAAAAGGCGAAAGTAATAAGTCCACTACAGAGCAGGAGCTAGCAGCTATTCACTGGGCAATAAATCACTTCAGACCATACGTATATGGTAGACATTTCTTAGTACAAAGTGACCATAGGCCACTATCATATCTTTTTTCTATGAGAAACCCCAGTTCAAAATTAACCAGAATGAGACTAGACTTGGAGGAGTTTGAATTCACAGTAGAATATCTCAAGGGGAAAGATAATCATGTCGCAGACGCATTGTCCCGAATAACAATCGGAGAACTTAAAGCAATAAATAGACAGATACTAAAGGTAACAACAAGATCAACAACAAGACAGAAAAATACCTGCGCAGGTGAAAAATTGCATGAACCAAATGAGAAAGAAAATATAAAAATGCCCAATATCTATCAGGTAATCAATAACATTGATGCCAAAAAATATGTTATACTCAAAATAGACAAGCATAAGTGTTTGTTGAAAAGAGGAAAACAAATTATAACACGTTTTGATATGACTAATTTTTATTCTAATGAAATAATCGATTTAGATCAATTCTTTCAAAGGCTTAATGAAGAAGCAAGAATAAATAGCATCATTCAAACACAATTGTCACCAAGTGAACAAATCTTCGAATTTGTCACTATAAAGAATTTTAAAGAAAAGGGCAATAAAATACTAAAAACCTTAAAAATAGCGATATTTAACAAGGTGACTAAGATAGATAAAAATGATAAGGTTCAAATAAAAGCAATACTGTCTAAATATCATGATGATCCGTCAGAAGGAGGCCATTCAGGAATTTCTAGAACCCTGAGGAAAATAAAAAGCTATTATTATTGGCCACAAATGACAAAGGCAATAAGTAAATATGTTAAAACATGTTTAAAATGTCAACAAGCCAAGACTACAAAACATACTAAAACACCGTTGACAATAACAGAAACGCCAGCAACAGCATTTGATATAGTTTTGATAGATACCATTGGTCCACTGCCAAGATCAGAAAACGGAAATGAGTATGCTGTTACTATCATTTGCGATTTAACAAAATATTTGGTAACGGTACCTATTCCAAATAAAAATGCAAGATCAGTTGCTAAGGCTGTATTCGAAAATTTTATTCTAAATTACGGTCCAATGAAAACAATCATAACGGACATGGGAACGGAATATAAAAACCAAATTATAGACGACCTGTGCAAATATATGAAGATAAAAAACATTACTTCAACTGCACACCATCACCAGACATTAGGAACAATAGAACGAAGTCACAGAACTTTCAGCGAGTATGTTCGCTCATATATATCTGTTGACAAAACCGATTGGGATATATGGATACAATATTTTACTTATTGTTTTAACACAACACCATCGGTAGTTCATGATTATTGTCCATATGAATTAGTATTTGGAAGATTACCAAGACAATTCACAGATTTTAACAGGATAGACAGAATAGATCCTATTTACAACATGGATGACTATTCAAAAGAAGTTAAGCTAAGATTAGAAATAGCATATAGAAGAGCTAAAAATATGTTAGACAAGGCAAAAGCCGATAGAAAAATAAAATATGATAGAAATATTAGTAATTTTGAATTAAAAATAGGAGATAAGATATTACTTAAAAACGAAACGGGTCATAAACTTGACAATAATCATTTAGGACCATATTTAGTTTCAGAAATAGGAGATAATGACAACATTACAATTATAGGAAATAAAAATAAAAAACAGATAGTCCATAAAGATAGGTTAAAAATTTTTAATTTATAATACATTTTGTTAGGTTGGCCAACCACATATAAAAAACTAATAAAAACATTATAATACAAAACTTTTTTTAATATATCTTTACTCATTCATTTCAAATATTAATATACATCGGAAAAAAAAAACAATTTATTATATACTTGAAAATAACTTCATATTATTACGTTATTTTTCAAAAGGAGGGAGATGTAGTATATACGAACATAATAATAACAATAATAATAATAATTATGATAATAATATTAATAATAATTATAATATGAATAAGTAAACTTAGGACTAATCCTAAATTTTTAATTTTTAAATAATATAATATTTCTTTGGTGTGCTGTAAGATACAGTTCTGTAACAGCGTTAAATTTAAAAATTTAAAATTTAAAAATTTTAATTTAAAAAATTTAAAAAAAATTGTTTTTTAGTATTTTATTAAAAACTAAATTTTTGTCAACTAAGACCGTTTTGTTCCATTAGACAGTTGCTGTTAGTAAAAATATTTTTCTTTTGTCATCAATTTCTACTATCGGGAAAGTTAAAAAAATTTTCCCATGCACTAGGAGCAAGCTCCGATCTAGCACCAGCCTTACGGATATTAGGGAAGAAACCGAAGAACATCAACTCCAAATAGGTTTACCCTCTCCATCGTCATTGAACTCGACACAAAGCTCCGCATCATCCAACCAAGCCGTGGTACCAACAAACCAGGCAGACTTGTATTCGGCTCTTAAAATTCCGGACCCTATCCGCTTTCTACCGCCTTATGATGGCAACCCTAAAAACCTTAGCGATTTCATTAACAATGTGGAAGAAATTCTTATAGATATCAGAGAAACAGATAAAACAACTTATGGACGTAGTCTCTTAAGGTCAATTAGACACAAGATCGTAGATAAGGCTGATGATGCGATTCATGCAGCTGGAGCCGGTCTTAATTGGGACGAAATTTAAGACGCACTAATTTTATTCTGTTCTGACAAACGAGACGAACAAACCCTTATGTCCGAGCTACATGGCTTAGCTCACTCTCAACTTTCAATACAAACCCTGTTTAAAAAAATTTGCGAAATTAAATCTGTTTTCTTCAAATTAATAGATACCATGGAACTCGAACCAATATTAATTAGATCAAAGAAGGAATTTTTACAGACACTTGTTTAAATATTTACTTAACGGGCATTAGAGGTCCACTTGGCCCAGCAGTAAGGTCTATGAGACCTACAAATCTTCAATGGGTCATGAAAGAAAGGGACATTTACTACTAGGAAAATAAAAGGAAACAAGAAACTAGGCAGATCGACTACAGAAGACAATCGGACTCTCGGGGTGGATACCCAAGAACATATCAGAATTATCAAAGATCTAGTTACGAAACAAGGGATTACGGAAGTAAGAGGGACTATAGACAATACCCCTCGAACGTGAGAGACAATTCTCCACGTAGAAAGAATAACGTACCGGCAAGAATGCCTAAAGACCATCAAACTAATCGTTTCTATGAACAAAGAAAATTCGAAAATTCAAACTCCTACAATAAGAAGGAGATACAGTGTTTGGAAAAGAAAATAGAAGAAACAAACTGACACCCCGATTCACCAAACATACAGTTAAGGGGAAGATAAAGCCTAACCTTTATATCACACAAAAACCAAAAAATTCACAAATCAAAAATTAAGAAAAGAACAAAATAGTAATCTTTACAGACTTCGCTGCGTAACTGCACAAGTTATCAAAATTCGCTGAATACTATACGCTGAAGGAGTATGACAAAATCGCAAAAATAAATCTGGGAGATGCTAGGGTCATCCAATCATATAAACATTTACTTCATAAGATTAATACAAAAAACCTTCTTGAAAACACTAAACATTTTGAAACAGGCTATCGCCTAGAGCAAGTAAGATTTTCAGACGAAATTAAAGATGGTTTAAGAGCTAAAGTAGACCAGTTAAGAACCAAGATAAATGCCTTATTACCTAAAAGAAGAGAAAAGAGAGGATTAGTAAACGGTCTCGGTCTTACAAAAGTTGTACTTGGAAATATGGACGCAAATGACGCCCAATCTATTGATAATAGGTTTAACGTTGTTAAGGAAAACGAAAACCAAATAACAGAAAAAATTAACAAGCAAACAATATTTAACAAAGAAGCTATCCTAAGATTTGAAATCATAACAAAACACATTAATCAAGAACAAGTAATAATTAACGATTTTATTAAGCACTATAATAACAATATATACAAAACACTAAATGATGAGCATAATGAAATACACCTACTATATGTTTTACACAACCACATAAACAACATAGCAGAAAGTATTTTGCTAACTAAATTAAATATTATTCCCAAATTTATATTATCAGAAGGAATAATTAAATCTATAAATGAATTTATATCAAATCAAAATGTTACAATAGAATCTAATGAACACCTATATAGATTGTTAGCTTTAGAAACTTATATTAACGACTCCTACATAATTATTCATGTTAAGATACCTATATTTAACACACAAATGTATTCACTTACACGCATTGTTCCTTTACCATTGAACAAAACTAAATTGTAGCCAATTACATCCTATACGATCGAAACAACGAAATTCTGTGTCTTGAGGAAAAATGTCCAAAAATACACAGGACATATATATGTGAGGGTGCTAGAACCCATATAACACTGGTAAACGTCCACTGTCTCAAAGGTATCCTTCATAACCAAACAACAACATGCGATGTAAAAGGCGTAGGTTAACAAGAAATCATAAAAGGAATTGAACCACGCCACATCATTATCTTAAACACTATTAACACCAATGTCACATCGTCGTTCAGAAAACCCTTCTCTATCAATGGCTATATTAACTTTCAACAACTGCACGGTCAAGATCAACAGCCTGACTTACGACGACACAGCGATGGAATTCGACTTAGAAACGAAACTCTCCGTAAAGTCATTTGTGCAGATAAAAATTAACAACACTTTCGAAGATATTAACCTGCACAAACTTCATCTACAGACCCTAGCAAGTCAAGACGACATCATTGTAATTAAGACGTCAACCACGAACCACCTCTTTACGATCTACATACTGTCTGCATTTTCGATCATATGCATAGTACTTATCATGATGTTTACAAGAAGAAGCACCACCATTATCACCCCGGTGGAACTTCCCTTAAATTACGTTCCGGCCATTCCATCTATGTGGCCGTCACTTCATTCCAGGAGGGGAGGACTTACCTATACAGCATTACAGAGTATATGCGATTCGGTACCATCAGCCAAGCCGCCGAGACACAGTTCATTGCTCACTTGAGCAATGGAATGTATTACAATGTTGCAAGTGCCGACACAGCACTTCGACAGGACGTCCATTGCGACAGTTCTTATAAACAGAAATGAGAACTGCCGTACTAGCGTTTTCATGGGTACATGTTTAGACACAGACACGAAATCTTGTATACATTTTTAACTTACCTTTAGTTTTGAAAATAAAGTAAGATTCAGTTCCAGTTTGGACACAAGCAAATAACGTTGGTCTTCTAATTTTTTTTGGGAAATTGGGAATGAACATTGATTTTTGTCATAACTACGTGGGAAGTTGGCACCTGAAAACTACCTGTAAATCCACCTAAGTGCAGATTGGCATCTGGAGAACCTGTAATCCGCGCGATTACGCCGGCCTAGAATACTTAATTGGCGCCCAACCAGTGGTAATTACACCACGACTCGAAAATAAAAAAGAACAGATCTAAAACAAAGTGATAAGGTGAGCAGTCTACGGCCACTCAGTGACAATACTAAAAGCTTAAAGTACTTGCGAGCAAAAGTGTGCAGTGTTCTCAGTGGTTGCGCACAGCAACAAGAACCGTTCAACGATTGCTTACCTATGCCCCTATAGGCAGCGACAGTGACACCAACCTCCTCAATTGTCATAATTGACTGAGGTGCGCAATAGCTCTACTAATTCAAAGTACATCGTTCACCGAAGCCGCTGGAGCTCTTCGGGCAGCGACATATCGCCAGATCAGCGCGCAAACTATCTGGACAGCAGAGACGGCAGCACGGTAGACCGTGACAGCACAACAACAGAACACCACACTACACCAAATAACCCAAAAAATGTAAGTGGGCACCTTTTTTAAAGCTGTTTTTAAATCTGCAAACTAGATATAAATATATGAAAGTAGTCTTTTACAAGTGTCTTTGCCTAAAAGTTTAAACACGCGCAACGATTCATGAGAGTAATGGTGAATTCACTTGACGAGAAATAGTTTGCTTTTGGCTGCAATGATAATTTAAATAAAAACACATTTATTAAAAGCAGTTTATCAAATGCGCGCGAGTTACCAGTACACATTCACCACTCCCCTGAAACCGTCCAGATTCCGCTGAATGACAACGGCATCAAGGGCCACAACAACAACAACTCAGTAGTCCACATACATGAATAAACACATATTATAAAATAAGCTCATACACATGTTACACACACACTTTGATCATACATGGTCTCGAACATTCTAGGAATAGATTTCACCATAACGAGAATGTTGCATCAGCCTCTAATTGTGGGTTGATTGGTCAGTTTACATTTGTAGCTTTGAAAGGACCGTTATAGCGTGGCGTTGTAGCCGATGCCTAGCGCAGTTTCGGCGTTAGGCAAAATAAGTTTTTGCGACGCAATGGTACGAAGTGACACACTTAAAACCGGAACATTAACTCTACACCTTAAATGTAATTTTCAAATAAAATAAGAAGTCATATTCATTTGTTAACTAGTCTGTGTTCGGAATTAAAACATATAATTTAACCAACTGTCCATCTATAATTGGCGGAGCCAATAACCAGGAGCGGATTGCATATTCCTGGGGAAACAACCTACGACGCTTCGACGAAGAAAAAATTTGTATTGAACCTATAATAAAAGCATTCATCACACACCAAACCACACTGTATATTAAGATAATTATACGCTATTATTAAATGTCAACAAAATTTAAGCATAAGACTAAATCTACTATTTCTAATTTAACTCGGACTACTAGACAGACAACCAAAATACCCACCCTTATAAGAAACATAACCGAAACTAACCCAACAGACATGACCACAAGCTCAAGAATGAGTAACGCTCCTCAAAATACGTCGGGGTCCAGCATATATGAATTGCCTGCCGGGCTCCCAGACGTTATTAAGTACCTTCCGACCTACGACGGAAACCCTTACGCACTTAAGAGATTCAAAAAAAGCGTGGAAGAGATTTTATTTATGTTTAGAGACACAGACCAAACTCCAAGAGGGAAAATGTATTTAGGAGCGATCAGGAATAAAATAGAGGGCAAAGCGAGTGAATTGTTAGATAGATTGAATACCCCATTACACTGGGATGAAATTAAGAGGAATCTAACAAGAAAGTTATTAGATAACAGGGACGAACTGACCTTAATAGAGGAACTACAAGAGGTTCCTTTTAGAAGGCTGCCAATAACAAAACTGTATGATACCATTTTGGATCTAAAACGAGTATTGACATGCATGGCCGATTCAAAGGAACTACCAGCTTTAGCTATTCTAGAAAAAAAGAATTTCTATATGGCTATTTGCCTGAAAACCTTTATTAAGGGTCTAACCGTACCAGTCCGAAATGTGGTCAAAGCTTCTAGACCAAATACGTTGGATGAAGCATTTGATATAGCCATTCAGGAGAGGGATGAGTACATGAAGGAGAGACGACGGTACCCAGCAAATCAACATAATAATCGTATTTCAGACTACCAGCAGGGCAGAGGACAGTATAGAGCTCTTCCTTACTCAACCGAGAATCGTTACGGATAATAATTTCTCTAGAGCAATTATGCCACCTAAGACAGAATCAACAGATACTTCACACTTTAGAGGAAACTGTAAATTTTCAAAGACCAGCCTCAGACAGCAGACAGGGTACCTAAAGAATTATAAGGATAAACACGGATCGACACTGCCCAATATTTTGATTAGTTCACCGATTGGTAGGAAGTTACGTTTTTTAATCGATACAGGGGCATCGAATTCCTTTATCGATCCTAAATTTGTTCCGCTTCAGCAGAGAGAATCCTTAAGCACAAATACAGTCATAAAAAGTGTATTAAAGGAAATTCAGGTCACCGAAAAGGTCGAATATCCAGCATTTTCCGAATTTAATTTAAAAGACACTTTTATATTTTAAATCCTCAAATTTCACGAATATTTCGACTTGATAGGTCTTGACAACTTATGTACTATAAAAGCAAATATAGATATTAAAATGTTAATTTTACAAACCCCTGCGGCAACTATCCCCATTCATATTGAACGAAATATGCTACGGATATATTTAACATCGAAGCCAGTTTGGGAATGATAGTGCAGATACCAGTCGAATGTGAACAGGGACCATTTTTACTTGATTCCGTAGAATTAGAAGATAATGTTTACATTCAACAAGGACAGCAGCAACAAGGATACAGCTGACAATTACATCGCATGGATAGAAATAGTCAACTATTCTGATCGGGATCAGACGATTTGTTTAGAATTTCCATTATTTAAAACCCAATTTATTTAAGAGGAATATGTAGAATTGAACTTTCATTGGTGCAACTAAGACCCCCCAACGGACATGAAAAACGACGCGAAATTTCAAGAACGAGTCAATACGGACCACCTTTCTGACGAAGAAGCAAACCAACTTAAACACCTATGTTTGCAATTTCTCTTCGTTTTTCACGACCCGTCAGATAGATTAACATTCTCAAATACAAACAAATACAAAGAAGAAACTACAGACGACATACCCATATATGCCAAACCCTTTAGATACTCCTACCAAGAACAAAAAGAGATCAATGACCAAATGAAAAATATGTTAGAACAAAACATAATTAGAGAAAGCCATTCACCTTCGAGCTCTCCTGTTTGGTTGGTTTCGAAAAATCCGAAACAAGAGAACAAAAATGGAGATTAGTTATTGACTATAGAAAACTGAACGAAAAAACCGTTAAAGACAGATATCCCATCCCTAATATTAACGAAGTACTTGATAAAATAGGTAGAGCTAGATATTTTTCGACACTACGAATTTACCAGAATGCCATTTGGTCTGACAAATGCCCCTGCAACATTCCAAAGGGTAATGAACATCGTTTTAGGTAACTTGAAAGGGAAATCTCGACGACATCATAGTTTTTTCTGGTTCATTGCAACAACACATATCAGACTTAAAAGAAGTATTCAGTAAAATAATTTGCGAAAAATTAAAGCTCCATTCACAGAAATCAAAATTTTTTAAGAAAGGGACAGAATTTTTAGGACACATTGTTACGGACTGAGGTATTAAACCAAATCCGGACAAGATTATCGCCATTAAAAAATTTCCCTTGCCTCGTTCTAAAAAACAAATTAAATCCTTTTTAGGATTACAAGGCTATTATAGGAAGTTTATTAAAGATATGGCCAGAATAACGAAACCACTTACAGTCCAATTAAAAGGAAATTTAAAGTCTGTTACAATAGACCAGAAATATATCGATGCATTCGAAAAATGCAAAACCCTTCTTTGCAATGATCCCCTACTACGATACCCAGACCTTTCTAAAAGATTCATCTTAACAACAGACGCAAGTAACGTTGCCCTTGGAGCGGTGCTATCACAAGGTCCCTTGGATTCGGAAAAGCCGGTCTGTTTTGTAAGTAGAACATTGTCCGATACAGAACGTAACTATGCCACTGTCGAGAAAGAAATGTTAGCAATAAATACTGTTAAATACTTTCGCCCTTACTTGTTTAGAAGAAAATTCGTTATAGTAACTGATCATAAGGCACTGATGAGTTTTAAGGAACCGATCTCCAAAATAGTTAGATGGAGAATGCAATTATTACAATATGATTACGAAATTTTGTATAAGAAAGGTTCTCAAAACTTGGTAGCGGATACATTGAGCAGGGTAAAAATCGACATGAACATAAATGATAGTAACTCAATAAGAGGGACGTGTGGAGATACAGTCCACTCAGCAGACGAACACATGGATGATCACATCCATATCTCAAAAAAACCCTTAAACGATTTTAAATACCAAGTAATATTGAAATATGGTGCTCCTATAGAATCTAAAACTGAATTTATATTTAAACGAAAAACGAGACAAGTAATTTCTGAACTGTCTTTTACAGAACAACGAATTACAGATATTTTAAAGAAAACCTTGAAGCCAAACAGGACTGTTGCAATATTTGCACCCGACGATATCTTTCAACAAATACAAGAGAGTTATAAAAAATACTTTTCAAACAATAACATTTATAACATTTTAAGATGTACTATCTTCTTAACCGATTTACTAGAAACACAGGACCAAGAGTTTCAAATTAACAAATATCACATAAATAATAATCATAGAGGTACAGACGAAACCGTTGCTCACATGAAAAGAAAATTCTATTTTCCAAATGTGAAATCAAAAATTGCTCAGACTATAAATAATTGCGATGTCTGTCACACCTTAAAATATAACCGCCACCCCCCAATTCCAAGCAACTGAAACACCTACCATGCCTTTAGATATACTACACACTGACTTATATACGATAAACGGAAAATATGTTGTTACTGTCATTGACAAATTTTGTAAGTTTGCCCTTGGATACACAATCCTTACAAGAGACGCAATAAATATTGTGAACGCTATTAGGCGATTCATAGTAGCGAACGGCATACCTAAAAAAATTGTTTACGATCAAGAAGCTAAATACAATTCAAACCTTTTCAAGGATTTTTGCAAACAATATAATATAGAGCGGCATGTCACGTCCTTTCAACATTCTTCTAGTAATGCCCCGCCCCAGTCGAAAGAGTACATTCTAAACTCACTGAAGTGTATCGAATCATTTTGGAAGAAAAGAAAAAGGTACAGATAGACCACGAGGAGATTCTAACAGAAACCTTCATCACATATAATAACGCTATACACTCGGCTACTAAGCTGACTCCTTATGAACTGTTTTCGGGGCGTACACATGTATTCCAGCAAACCATTAGATTTGACGATGAGCATGACTATCTAAAAAAATTGATCGAATTCCAAAAGACGATATACCCTAAACTATGTGAACTAGTTCAAAACAACAAGGTTTATAACATTGGAAAGTTAAATCAAGAAAGGAATGAAGCTATTCAGGTAGAAACAGAAGGCGTAGTATTACGTAAGGAAAATAGACGCAATAAGCTCACCCCTAGATTTTCAAAACAGACTGTCAATACTGATGAGGGCGTTACTTTTACTAGAAACAAAAGAGAAAAAATTCATAAATCTAAAACTAAGACCCAACTAGGACACAAGTAGAGAATTCCAAATATAACCTGAATAATAACAAACATACATGGATACGATAAACAGAAAACTAAAGTTGCTAAAGAAATAAATAATGTAAATAACAAGAAAAAATGTTGGAATGTACGATTAAAATAAACACTAATATAGATTTGACTATGTTACGCTTAAATAAAATTGCAGAAACGTTATTAGTGCGAAACTAAAAATAGTTCCTATGTTAATATATAAATACAAAAAAAGTAATGAAATCAAAATAAGAAAATGTTTACAACTTAATTTCCCTAAACACTAATCAATAATGATTAAATTAAATATATATTAAATATGTTTACATTAGACATTTATCAGTTAACAAATTAGTTCATTCCGTGCCTATTAATAACACACAAATTATTGTTACAGCAAACTGTATAACTTTATAGCGAGTAAGAACACACAAAGTTTGTAATTTAAGGACAAATATATATGAATTCATCATGTAAATATGTGAGACTTGCAAAAAGCCATCTTCAATACATCTAACCATGAAGACATCATCAACATCATGACCCCGGGCTACCGAATTTTTTTCGCACGGGTACCACGGCCACACCTCCCGCCCAACCGACCGAGGGGCGCTGCCGTGTATCGTACGGCTCGATTCGCGAGAAGATATAGACGCGATATAAAAAAGAGAACAGGAACGAGAAAATGAATATAATGTAAAATAACTATATTAAATATTACTATTAGTAGGATCTAATTATGTAATAAAAAAGTTAAATTCGATTGCTTTAAGATCGGCAGAGTCAAGATTACAGATAATAGGATAATGTCTATTATAATCAGAACATAAAACTCTGTAAGGGTCATGCAACTCATAGTTAGATCTACAATGATTTAAGATAAGGGGTATATAGTTTCTAGTGAATCTACTTGGAACCGAGAAGTTAAGCTGACTAATCAAGTCGGGACTCTCAACATCCCTACGAATAAGCTTACAAATAAAGACTGTTCCAAGCATAGTAATACGGTTAGCTAGGGAATTAATTAAAAGTAGTCTACTGGAATAAGGAGGTAATATACGGTTTGCATCCCAATTTAGGCGCCGCAAGGCAAAAAGTAAGAAGTTTTTTTGGACCGATTGAATGCGGTCCGAGTGGACTGCGTATTGTGGACTCCAAACAGGTGATCCGCACTCGAGAGTCGGACGGACTAACGAAATAAATAAGGTTTTAGTCAAGTAAGGATCATCAAATTCCTTAGACCATCTTTTCATAAAACCAAGCCCACCCCTGGCCTTAATGACAATAGTCGAAATAATATGGTCAAAAAATTGTCAAACTCGAGTTATTCTGTCCAAAGGGCAACCATTTAGAGTGTAAGTCGTGCGTATTGGGTTGACACGACAAAATGTCATAACTTTACAATTGAAGCCATTTATGTTTAGTACGTTATCAAGGCACCACAATTGAAAGCTATCTAGATCGTATTGATAGTCCAAATGGCATGAAATTTCTTTATGCTGGAGCCATAATTTTACATTGTCTGCGTACATAAGTACACGCGAATGTTTTTTTTATTAAGGGGAGGTCGTTAATGAATAATGAAAAAAGAAGCGGACCAAGATGGCTCCCTTGTGGGACACCGGATGTGACTCAGAGAATAGAAGATAAAGAATGTTTAAAGAGGACTTGTTGTGTCCTGCCATTCAGATAGCTTGAAATCCAATTTAGCAGATCAACAGGGAAACCTAAAAGATCAAGTTTTCTTATTAGAAGGTAATGATCATAAAACCGTGTTGACACGGTGATATGATTGATTTACAAAGGTGCTGCAAATGAGGAGTGATAACATTTTCAAAAAGTTTTGGGATAGCCGACAATTTAGAGATTCCTCTGTAATTGCTTTACTACCTTTTTTATGAAGAGGAATCACACAGAACTCCTTCCATATATGAGGGAATTGTGAAGATTCCAGAGATAAGGAAAAAGTTTCAGTAGAGGCTTGCACAAGGCTTCCGCACAGAATCTGAGCACACGGCCAGGGATTCCATCGGGACCTGGCGAATAGACCGGTTTAAAACGCTGAAGATCGTTAAGCAGTGAGCTTTCGTTTATAGTGGGGCAAAATATTAGATTCGACTTAGATAACGCATAAGAGTATGGCTGTTCGGAATGAGGTAAAGTTGAATATGTTGTTTGAAAAAACTTGGCGAATAGATCTGCTATTGCCTGATCCGATGTCACCGTAGTGTTTTCAAAAAACAGCGAGGAGGGGTAAGAACTTGTTTTTCGCTTAGTGCTAACGAAATTATAAAACTGTTTCGGATTTTGTGCAAACTGGAACTTACAACGGTTTAAATAATTTTTGTAGCACTGAGCATTAAGCACGGTAAAGTTTAACCGAGCGCTTAAATATTTACAAAGGATGGACTGAGAACCGGTATTTTTAAATTTTATATAGAGTCGGGACTTTACATTTCTTAGGTGTGTCAACTCTTTATTAAACCAAGGAGATTTAGAGATTGACGGATAGTACATCGGAACACAAAAGTCAAAAAATGATTTAATTGCGGTATAAAACATATTAATCGCATCCGCCATTATGTTGCAGGAGTAAAGATCGGACCAATTAAAGCCAGCTATAAAATTGTTTAGCCTCCGAAAATTTGTCTTCCGAAAACAGGGAATTCGCTTTGTTGACTTCTCTGAATTTACTTTTAATACCGTACCTATGTCGATTGCCACCTCGAAAGTAGGATGATATGGATCTTCAGGTTGTATAAGAGGTGCTACCCTGGACAGAAACACACTTTCAGGACTTGTTACAAAACATAGATCCAACAGTCGACCAAGAGAGTTTTGAATATAATTAACTTGCGACAACAATAAGCCGAATTGGTCCCTGTCAGACAGTTTATTTAAGATGGACTGGATAGCGGACAGATGATTCTGATATTCTGGGAATTCAGAAGATGGCGGAATATACGAGCACGTAATATACACTGATCTGTCGGAAAAAGACAGCTTTACACATAAGAATTCCGAGTTACGGAATTCTTCCAAAAGTAACTCCTCCGACGCGAGGGTAGATCTAACCGCAATTAAGACTCCACCTCCCGGTCTGGAGGGACGGTTAAACCTATATATAGTGTACATACCTGGGAAGACTTCGGAGTTAAGTATCTCCGGCTTTAACCAAGTCTCTGTGAGCACTATTAAATGGGATGCAAATGAAAGACTATCTCAATACAATTTGCTTAATTTGCAACGCAAGCCTCTAACATTTTGATAGGAGATAGTAAGATTCGTTGTTAGTTTTTTGAAGAGGAAGAATATGAAGAGGCGGATGGTGCAGTGGTCTGGCCACGTGAGGGAAGTTTAATTCCCACGGGCTCTTTTTCCTATTTTTGATCTTAACTTTGAACTCTTTTACCACCATGCTATCCGGCCAAAAATCACCCGAACATATGGTCGAAAAAAGCTCTTTTGGGACAGTTATCTTGAAAGATGATATGTCCCTAGCGTAAAAGAAGTTAAATTTTTCCACTTTTTTTTATTTTCGGCTTTTGTATTGTCTTGTATGTAAGACAATACATCAGACGATGTTTGATCAGGGGAAAGCCGAGAAACGAAAATTTGTTTCTTTAGTAGAACCACCGCGAGGGATTTTGGGCCTGCAGATTGTATTTCTGAAGAGCAACTTGTGCCGGTAGTCCGGACTCAATGTTCCCTTGTGGTGGTAAACTAATCAAGACAGGTGGAATCACTGGTTGAGAAACCAGTGCAGACAATTCGGAATTTTTAGCAATCACAGGGTGGGGTCCCTCCACAGCGGATTGATCGGATTGCTCCGCATCTTTTTTAGCTGCCGATCTTAGCAACATATGCGGATTTGCTGCGATTGGCAGCTGATCAGTTGTGGAGTCCTGTTGATCATTTGCCCGTGGTTGCGGGGCCTTAGTAAGCCTACCACCAGCGGCTTTTTTGCGCTTTCGAGACTCATCTAATAGCTTAAGGCCATTAAACTGTGAATTAAGCGCGAAAAGAAGATCATCGGCTCGACGAAAACTATCTCTAGCTACGCCAAAACTGTTGATCAGTTCTTTCAAGCCACCTTTAGTTTGGCGCACAAACGATTTCATCTCGATCGCAACCACACGGCAAGCATCACAACAGTAATTTAGATTTTTACCCTTTGCTAGGTCATCACTTGTACGGCCATTAAAACCAGCGCACTTAGTATGCACCATTCTATCACATAACCAACAAGTCATTTTTGGCTGCTCAGGTTTTATAACCAGGCAACAATTTTTATAAAAGCAGACAACATTTACGGTTTCCATATTTATCTGAAATCTGTGCAGGAAAACACAAAATCAAAACTTTCAAGCGAGCTGTTAAAAGAACCGCAAGAGAGCAGTCTGCACGCTGAGAAATTTAGATTTTGTATGGGAGAGCGAAAGAGAGAGAGAGTGAGAGCGAAAAGTGCACTTTATGTGCTCGCAAAAAAACAACACCATACAGCACTGCGAAAAACGCACAAAAGGGAGAGTAAACAAAACACAAAGATGAAAAATGCAAAATACTTTGTATATTTGTTTAAACTACTGCACAAATCACAAAAGAATGACTCGCGAAGCGAACGGATCTTTAATAATTATGTTTAAAATATATGATAATTAAAGAAGATTATTAAAAACCACGGTTGGTTTGGCAAACACAAAATAAGAATCGTGGGGCAAAAAAACACGACCGTTCGCTTATAAAATAAGCTCATACATATGTTACACACACACTTTGAGCATACATGGTCTCGAACATTCTAGGAATAGATTTCACCATAACGAAAATGTTGCATCAGCCCCTAATTGTGCGTTGATTGGTCAGTTTACATTTCTTGCTTTGAAAGGACCGTTATAGCGAGGCGTTGTAGCCGATTCCTAGCGCCGTTTCGGCGTTTGGCAAAAGAAGTTTTTGCGACGCATTGTCACTTGCATTTTGATGGTACGAAGTAACACACTTAAAACCGGAACATTAACTCTTTACCTTAAATGTAATTTTCAAATAAAATAAGAAGTCATATTCATTTGTTACCTAATCTGTGTTCGGAATTAAAACATATAATTTAACCAACTGTCCACGTGGAGCTATTTTTTTTCCGTCTGACTTTGTCTTGTTCGTTTCGTTTTGTCGTTCAACGCAATACGATCCGTGAAACTTTTCAACTTCGTTGCCTCTGTTCTCAAGAATTGTGTTCGAGGTTTCGTTGTTTATATTGGAAGCATATGACTTCACAATTCCGTCGCTATAGAAGCCCCCGCCGTCGGTCTAGTGATTCGGACTCTGATTGCGATAATATTATTCGTCTTCCAGCGCCAAGACATTCAGTTTTAGCGCCCGCCACTCCAGAAAATATGGATAGACCCCAATTGAAAAGCGTTATACAGGCAGCTGTCACCGCTGCCTTAGCTCAGCAAGTAGCTGCAAATAAGGCCCTGCTTGACAGAGTCAACGCAATGTCTCAGCAGTTGGCGGCAGCTCATGTTACGCCGCCAGATGTGCAAGCCTATGCACCCATGGAAATAAGCAATGATATCCGCTGCGAGGATATTGGATGCGGTCAAATGCTTGCCCGAGTTTTCGGGCGCACATGAATCGTACGTTTCATTGAACTACCTTCATCTAAGACTACCTTTATTCTGTTCGGGATTAAAAAGGCGCCACATCGTCAACTTCGTCTGCAGGGAGTCTGTATTGGACGAACTGGTAGACATAATCGTCCCAAGGGGCGTAAACGCTTTCTATTGCGATTTACACGTAGTGCGGAGTGCGGAGATTCCCAGCCACGAAGTTCTGGCATTGCAGGAACCGCGTCGTGGACGTACTCAAAGTTGAAGAAAGAAGGGAAATCTTAACTGCTGAACACAATAGGGCGCACAGATCAGCGCAGGAAAATGTAAAGCAGGTATTGCTGGCCAACGAGATCGTGCAGAATTGCAGAACTTGTGCGAGGGCCAAGTATGACAGGCACCCGAAGAAACAGGAACTCTGTAAAACGCCGATACCGTCACACACAGGGGAGATGTTGCATATAGACATTTTCTCAACTGACAAAAAGGTTTTCCCCACTTGCGTCGACAAGTTTTCTAAATTTGCCGTCGTACAACCCATCGCCTCGAGAACGATTGAAGACCTGAAGACAGCGCTGCTTCAGCTCATGAACTTTTTCCCAAGGGCAAAGACCATTTATTGCGACAACGAACCATCGTTGAAATCGCAATTTCGGTGCTAGCAAACGCCAGCATCACCTTCTCCCAGCTATCATCAGGCAGCTCATGCGCAAGAGAACTTCATGCCGGAGGCGCGGGGCACTGTGAAATATAACCCAGCAGCCTGGATGAGGGGATCGTCATCATCAACGACAGGGCCGGCAGGCTGCAAGTGGACAACGGCATTGAAATCTGGGTGCATGGTACGCACCTTGTTACCTTCGCCCGACGTGCCGTCAATAACGGAGCCCTGTACGTTAACCAGAACGGAGTCCAGAACAGAGTACCCCGGGTAGCAAAATTCCCTCTTTAAAAATCCCTGTGCTTCTGCAGTGTAAGCATTATGCCGGACGTCATTACGTAGCTGGCAAACTTTGTTTATTTGCATGGCCGCTACGAATATGAAACCGCAACAATGTGTTTCGTTTTCATCTTAGCTCCTAATTTGAATTTCTGTATTCGTAGTTTTAGTTTGATTTCGTGCTCCAACGCCACAGCTTCGCTTGGCTTGTGAAATAAAGAAGAAATATAAACTCCTTGTCTTTTATTGCCGGGCCCCGCCCGACACCCAGACTCGAATAGCCGCGCGCGATTACGCCGGCCTAAAATACTTAATTTATACAATACATGAGTCATTGGGAGTTTTTGATAAAACACGACATATAATCGAATATGACACACTAGAAAATTTAGTAGGAATATTAAATTATTATTTACCACCTAACAGAACGGTAGGAATTCATTGCATATTAGAAGAACTTTATCATATCCAATTATCTTTAAAAAATAATTTTACTAACAAATTCCTTTTTACCAAAATATTTCTTCAAGACGTAGAGAATTATGAAGATAATAATGATAGAACAAACACATAGTCCAGCTCATAGAAGACTAGACGAAAATTACTAAACAAATCAATCAAAAATAATATTATTGCTCCTAGCCCCTATTTAAAGCTCCTATTTAAACTAATAAAGGAGAAAACTTACACCTCGATATTTATTACGCGTAAAATCTTATTTTCTTAACTTGTAATAAAAGAAATTTAAAATAAACTAAACATCGAGAATAAAGTAATGGAATTACTTCAACAATTTCCCAAGCCGAAGTAATTATGACTGATAATGAACCTAGCTTCACCTCTGCTCAATTTAAATCCTTTGCACATAGATGTGGTTTAACTCTACATTTCGCAGACCCCAGACACAGTACTTTGAACGGACAAGTTGAAAGGGCACATTCAACATTACAAGAATTAGCTCGTTGCATAAATGAAGAATTTAATATCATTGATTATTTAGAAATAATTATTATAGCCGCAAAAGCATTCATTCTACAACAAATCAAAAACCTTTTGAAATTCTCTATAATAAAATTGAACACGAAAGCATTTCAAAAATTCTAAAGAACACTCAAAAAAAAAAAAAAAATGTAAGAAACACATAATGAGGGTCGTAAGGAAAAATAATATCATGTAGGGCAAGTTGTTTATGAAAAGGAACGTGGAGAAATAAATAAGCTAAAAACAAGATATAAAAAACAGGTTGTTAAGGAAAACTTAATTAACAAATCTATAATCAGTAGTAGAAACAGAATTATTGACAAAGACAATATTAAGCTTAAAAAAATATTATATTTCTCTTAAAATTACAGAAAATGCATTTCCTGTTACTTCTAATACCATTCGTAATGATAGCCACTTCAGAAACAATTGGTTACTCCAATCACAAATTTTTCATGTTTAAGGACAAAAAGGATGTTCTTAATTATGAATCTCATATGCCGGCACTGTTTGGAATTACAATGCAGAATAAAATACAATACAGAATAAAATAAACGACTTAATTGAAAACAATAACCAACAATTTATTATCAATTCCAAATTGTTAATGAGATAAAATCACTTTCCGATCAGTTTAAAACCACTTATATTGATCTAGAATTGACGATTGATAACATTCGACTTGGAAAATATAGTTGATACTATTACACTGACAAAAATTTATGTATTTAATACAAAAATGTTAAATACTTAAGACATTAAAGAAATTCAACAAAATCACCAACAAAAGCCTGTAATTATTGCGGATCTAATGATTTCTCCATATTCACAGATGTACTACATAAATAACTCTTAATTATTTATTATTATTATGCCAGCTCCATTTCGCAAAATGATGGAAAATTACTAATAAGCAATAAGGTCGCAAAATGTGAAAATACTTTAAATACGTTCTTATTTTAAGAACGAACTTTTTAATAACTATGGTATTTTAAGTAAAGAAAAAACTTGTTTTACCCGCGTACTAAATGGAGAGAAATCAATTTGCACATAAATACGAGGCAAAATAAGAATATAGATATCATTCAAGAAGGTGCCATTCAGATAAATAGAAATAATATTGCAAACAATTATCATTTAGACGGGTCATATTTTATGAAAGTTAAACGGCACAAGTAGAATAAATAATATTTCATACACTAAATTAGAAAACAAAATACTGGTATATATAACCACTAACCACTTTAAGAATCTGGAAATATCGGATTATATAAAATTCAACAACTTAGAACTTACTCTTGACAACATTAATACTTTAAACCTATTATATTTATAATTGGAAAATATTAATTTCATTTATATTATTAATTGTAATCACTTTGTATTTGATTACTTCATTAATAATAAAATTCAGATATATTATATTTGAAACCAAACATGAACGGCTAGAATTAGAAAAACCAAATACTAAGAAAGAATTTTTAACAGACTTAAGGGAGCTTTTAAGCGAAATACATAATGAAGCGGGTGCGTCATTTTATAAAATTTATAAACAGATTTCAAATTCCAATCTCTGAAGCATTGCCTTTGCCCTTGTCTGTGTCGACAACACTTAGCCTGCCTTTGCCCTTGTTTTTGTCACTTAGCCACCAGTTGTCGCGAACACTTAACCACCCGATAAATAACCAAACTTAAAGTAAACACCACTTCCACTTGGAGACCAAGCCATGATCAACTTATTGCGCTTCAATCAAACTGCATCAGTCAGCAAATTTCAATTTCACAATGCAATGAAATAATTTCAGCATAAAGCTTGTATTCTAAACATAATTGAACATTTAAAAAGTTTCTAAAGAACAGCTTCTGGCCGTTCTGCTATCTATCTAGTTCAGAGAATATTAATAAAATAATGTTTCTTCATATTAATATCGAAAATTAAAAATGAGTATATGTATAAAATAAGAATATAATGTATAATCATTTATGTAATAATAAAAAATAACAACAACTAACAACTGTATGTTTGTATTTGACTTAATATGATGTAACATTAACATTAAAAGTGTTTAAAAAAATATTTCGCTTTTAAAAAATTGTCAGATGAAAGACAAATTAGAATTAAACAAAAATATAAATGTGTAAACGGTAGCTAATTCGGCGATTTTAGCAAACAAAATTAAAAAGCTTTAAAATTATAATAGTCAGGGCGCGAATTTTTAAAAATTATTTTATTTTATCATATTGCTACGGAATTGGCAAAAACTGCCCTAATATATACAATGTAAATTCGTTTCTTCGATCAGAATTGATTTCGGCCCGAAAATCGTCTTCTAGCACAACACGCACACATATACGCGTTCTCGTCTCTTGTTTTTCCTCACACAAGCAAGCAAATTATATTTTTAGATTTCTTACGCTCTCAGCGGGAGTGAGCGGAAAGAGAGTAATTTTGGCCGTCACCAAAAAAGTGGCTGCATAGTGCCTAACCAATGTATGGCCGTTACGCATCTTGTTATTTCAGCGTCTTTGGTATAGCGGAAGTTGTTGTTGGTGTACGCGCAGATGAATTTGGCACGCATTCTGCTCTCCGGTGCTGAGAGTAACTTTTGGGTCTCTCCAATGCTGGAGAGCAAGATCGCGCTCTTCCACCACTTTGAGGGTGTAAGCTTTGATAATTTTTTGTGTAGTTTGATATGTGGCTGAATGAGAGGTAGGAGTTGTTTTTGTTTTGTTTAGCTTGAAGGTCTCGCTTCTGATTTGGAGCGTCGGATGCGTTCATATTTTTGGAAGAACTGGTCGCCACCCTGCAGCAGTTCCTGCAGTTGGTGGAGGCACGGGAGGCGGCTGCCGCCCAGACCGCATGGCAGAAGCGTTAGGCTCTGTTGCAGGCCAGAGGAGGAAAGCCCGAAGGAGGAGTTTTTTGGAGACAAAAAAGGCGGGAGGTTTAAAATTGGAGCTGGTGACAGAGAGCATACGGCAACAGAAGATGGGAAGTGGAGAAGGGCGAAACGATCGAGATGCCGAGTCGAGACGGCAAACGACAGGGTCTACTAGACTGAGACTGTGTTAGGCTGAGAACAAAGGGAGCAGGGTCGACGAGAGGAGAAACGATGAAGATATGCCAATGCGAGGAGACACCAAAGCGGAGGACCGCCGGAAACAGGGGGGAAATGTGAAAAATCCTATAACTCCCCACAAATCCGACATTAGTTAAACCTTGCATCCGAAAGGGGAAATAAAGTGATCCCCCGGCAATCGCAGATCGAGGCAGTCAGAACGTCGGAGAAAGTGACGGTCAGTGGGAACAGACAATGAAAATGTGACGGTCAGTGAAAACGCTCAGCAGGAGTCAGCCACTGCTAGTGAATAATAGAGCAACGCAGAGATCCAGGGATCAAGAGAACACAAGGATCTGGCGTGGTTAGAAGGGTCAGTGGAGTCAGTGGTCGGCAATGGGAATAGCGTTGACTTGATCTAACGGACGATACATCCTGTCCCCATAACAACCTAAGCCCATTCCAGCCGGAAGATGGTCCGTTGGCAGAGACGACATGGGCCTGGGCCAGTTAAGTCAGTGATCTGCAAAGGTGATTCTGGGAAAAGCTTTAGCTTGACCTAACGGACGATGCACCCTGCCCCATCAGATCAGGTGACTGCTCGAATGGGCACATCCTAAACCGCATTTTGCAAAAGTGTGTCAGTTTTGGTCGGTTTGTAGGCGTAAGAGTGGGCGTGGGAAAAAGTTTTTTAATAGATAATAGATAGAAATTTACAAACTTAGAGAACATAGAAAAAAAAATATATTAAAACATTTAGCAAGAGTGTGGGCGTAGCTGTTTTGGCAATAGTTTTTAGACTAATCAATAGAAATTTACAAATCTGATGAAAATATGAAAAACTCTGGCAACTGTATGCTTAATCTCGCTTCTGTAGTTCCTGACATCTCGATTATACGAATGGACAGACAGACTGACGGACAGGGTCAGAACGCCTCGGCTATTGATTCTGATAAGGAATATATGGTCGGAAACGCTTCCTTCTACATGCTACATACTTTTCAACGAATCTAGTATACCATTTTACTCTACGAGCTCTCATTTCAACGAAACAACGCGTTCTTTAATTACGTCTCCGCGACAACTCCAAACGCAGACAAGGAGCGGTCAATAATCCATAGCCCAACGAACCTTCTTATGCCTAAAAAATATAGCATTAAAAAAAGCAAGGGCCTAGTATTGAAGAGTGTTAAGTTTGATGCTACACGCAAGGAGATAATTTTTTTTTTTTTATTATTTTTCGTTAAATTAAAATCAGTTTTTTTTAAATATAACAATAAGTAATTGGTTGACTAGAAGTGAAAAATAAAAGAAGCGGCCCTTTCCAGTGCAAGGATACGCTAATACATTAAGTATTGGTGGCTAAGTAGTTTATTTGTGTGTTATTTGTTGCTTTTTTTTAATAGTTGACTGTTTCTATGTTTAAATCATTGCGCATATCTTCGTTTCTAATGTACTTTTTTTTCGGCTTTTGTGATTATTCTGAGCATTTTCGATTGCGTTCGCTGAATTAGCTGTAAGTGGGATTTACTGGCAGTTCCCCAGAGTTCTGTTCCATTCGTCCATATTGCTATTTTATTATGTAATTATAGTTTTGAGTGTTTTCCTATTAGCCAGTTAAGTTGTCGAAATTTGTTTTTTATTTCATTTCTTTTATTTAGAATGTGCTGTTTCCATGTTAGTTTTGAATCAATAGTTAGTCCAAGGTACTTGACATATGGGTGTAATAATATTTGATTATCATTGTTTTTAATTGAGAAGTTTTTGGGTTGTCGTTTTGGGTATATGACTTGTTGAGTTTTGTCTTTATTTATCTCGATACCCCGTCTCTCAAACCAGGATACTGTTTGTGTCATGATTTGTTGTAGTGTACTTGCAGCTGTTCTTTCGCACGAGTTACCATAACAGCGACAACCTTGTCTTTCATCACGAACTCATCTCTACTCTGTTCATATCAACGAACGGGATCATATGCACCGAAAAATATCAATAGTGACATACATAAAAATCTAAAAAAAAGCTTTCGCCTCTACTTTGTGAGCATCGACTAACGGGATAAAAAGCTCTAGTGTGCAACCATAGAAGCATACATAATTGTTTTTCAATAAAGCTTTATCATTGTGAGTTGTACCATCTACTTGAACAGTCGATCGTTTAAATTAAACGATTCCGATAAAATTATCCGCAAATATAAGAAGGATTCATATGTACATAGATAAGTGTATGGACGCACATCGTAGCCTCCCACCGTGTCGACCTAAGGCAATTTGGTAACTGGCGCAGCCGGCTCGTACTCCACATGCTACGAGTATTATACACGTACTACGAGTATAATAATCAAAAAGTAACCGAACAAAGGAATTAAAATATAAATTGTGCATATTACTTATGTACATACATGTATACGTATGTGTATACAATAAAAGAAAAGAAATATATAGGTGTGTATATGTGTAATTCAAATGTACAATGTATTTAAGTGGGGCAAGAAGTGTAGTGCATATACACACGTAAATATATGAAATTAGAGAAATGCATAACAAAAAAAGGGGATATAATAAAAAAAATTAATGTGTTCATAAGTGGCGTCATGTGGCTTGCAGTTAGTTACGGTGCAAATGTGTGAGTGTGCGTTCGAGCTTCTGTGGTCGGCTGGATGCAACCAGTTAGCCTGTGTTGAAACACGTGTTTCAGACCGACGTTGTACTAGCTCGAGCATTTGTAATCGGGTTTGAAGGTTAGAACCGAAACTGTCTGCAACTGCCATCAGACAATACCAGTACACTTACAACTCAGTATATATGTACATATGTACGCATACAGAAAAAAGAGTATGATGGGGTATGTTGAACTGCGCTGCTGATGGCTTGTACTGTAGGTGTTGTGTATGCAAAACTTTGAGCACGTATTCAATGTATAACCTATCTGGAGACGCAATAAGGCAACATTCAAAACAAAAGAAAACAAAACGCAATAAGGCGGTTGCAATAAGGCAACATTACAAAAAAAAAAAAAAAACAAATACAATAATTCAACTATACTCTCTTTTTTTTTTATTTCTTTAACAGACACCTAAATTTCCATAAAATAATTAATCATTCGACTTAAAATTTTTTTTTTTTTTTTTAAAATTTTTTATTATTTATTGAATCTTCTCTTTGTGTTAAGAGACTAACAATAAGTGTTCAAATCTTAATCTAACTTAATTAACTTTCACTTAGTGATAGTTTTTTTTTTTTCATTAATGCCCTAATAAGTTTATTGCTGGGCTGGGAGGTCGTTGCGGTGCAGCCGGCTTTGACTGCATACTCGGATTAGTTTTCTTGCGAGGGGATTTGTATGGGTGGTCAGCTTTTCGTTATACTTCGTTTTTTTCTCAGCTATTACTTCGATTACTAATTTGATTTTTAGGTCTCTGTGTATGTTTTCGTTCCGAAGGTACCACGGCGCTCCAGTGATAATTCTCAGAATTCTTGACTGTGCTCGCTGAATAATGTCTATGTTACTTCTGGATGCGTTGCCCCACAGCTCGGAGCCATAAGTCCAGATAGGTTTTAAGACGGAGTTGTATAGAAGAGCTTTGAACTCCAGACTAAGTGGAGAGCGAGCATTTATGAGCCAGTGGAGGTTCCTTGCTTTAAGTTTAAGATGTTTCGATTTGGCTTCTATATGTTTGCGCCAAGTGAGCCGCCTGTCCAGATGAACACCCAGATATGTTACCTCGTCGGCTTGTGGAATGCATATGTTATTCAAGACCAGTGGTGGGCATGTTTGTTTGTTTAAGGTAAAGGTAACCTGCTTGCATTTTTGAACATTTATTGAAATTCTCCAGTCGGCAAGCCATCGTTCTACAGATGTTAAGTGTCGGGATAGGAGTGCCGTGGCTTTTATTGGGCATTTGGAGCGACTGAGTATCGCGGTATCATCAGCGAACGTGGAGGTTGTTAGATTGTAGTCTATGGGGAAATCCGCCGTATACAGGGTGTATAAGATTGGACCCAGTACACTGCCTTGCGGCACTCCAGCTTCGATTGCGCAATCGCGTGAGGTGCTTGTATCGCATCTTATTGCAAACACTCTGTTATATAGGTATGACTTCAGTAGCTTATGTGTGTTTTGGGGCAACAGCTTGATTATTTTAAACAAAAGTCCATCGAGCCACACTCTGTCAAATGCCTGCGCGACGTCTAGAAAAATGGCTGTGCAGTATTCTCGATGTTCAAAAGCAGTACGAATTTCTGACGTGATTCGGTTGACCTGTTCGATGGTTCCATGTTTTTCTCTAAAGCCAAATTGATGTGTTGGAAGTGTGTTGTTTATTCTAAGATGAGGGCTAATCCGAAGGAGTAGCATTTTTTCAAACAGCTTTGAAAGACATGTTAGTAAGCTTATCGGTCTATATGATGATGGCTGCGTTTTATCTTTTCCTGGCTTTGGAATCATTACTATGGTCGACTTTTTCCATTTTTGAGGGAAGTATCCAAGCTTGGCGATTGCGTTGAACAACAGGCAGCTGTGAAGAATAGCACACTTTGGGAGTTCAATGAGCATTCTTGGAGTTATTAGGTCGTAGCCAGGCGATTTTCTTGGGTTCAGTTGCTCTTTGATAACCTTTGCTAGTTCACATGGTCGGAATTCAAAGGGTTCTTGAGGATCTAGATTGGCTGCTATTAAAGGAGGGAGAATAAATGTGTTGGTAGAGGGATTTGGTCGGAATACATTTTGTAAATGGTCAGCGAAAGCACAGGCTCTTTCTTCATCACTTCGAAACCAGGTGCCAGAGGGACTTCGTAGTGGCATAATTGGCGCTATTGGAGTCTTTAGGTTTCTGTGAGCTCTCCAAAGAGGGTACTTAGTGCTGGTGGGAGAGAGTTGCTCGATATATGAACGTTGGCTGTTTTTTTCCTCTTGTTTGAGAGCATTGGTAAGCCTGCGTGTGGCTATCTTAAGCATGTGCTTTGTAATTGGTGATCTATTAGACTGCCAATCCCTTCGTAGGCGTCGTTTATCTAATACCAGCCGCTCGATTTCGCGATTAGTTTTGATGTAGTTTGGTTTTGCATACGTCACTGGCGGGGTTGAAGCCTTTGCAGCCGAAACTAAAATGTTTTCAAGAGTTTCCGTTGACTTGTCTATATCCTCCTATGTAGATAATGCCGTCGTTAGTTCTATGTGTGAACAGACATACTTTTGATACCTTGGCCAGTTTGTTCTAAAATTTGTGAGTCTATACGGTGGGTCGACGATGTGGGGGCGAGTTAGCATATTTAGAAAAACAGGTGAGTGATCTGATGATAAATCTGCTAGTGCTTCGGCGGTGACCATGTTGCGGGGGACATGTTTAGTAATTGCAAAATCGATCAGGTCTGGGATTTTTCTTGGGTCTGCTGGCCAGTATGTAGGCTTACCCGGGGATACATAGTCTAGCTTGTTTTCTGGCTTCGTAAGCGCATTGTACAATTGCTTACCCTTTGGCGTCACAAGTCGAGATCCCCAATGGGTGTGCTTGGCGTTATAGTAACCCGCTGCGATGAACCTGTCACCTAGTGTGTTAAAGAATTCCATGAATTGATCCTCAGAGATTGGAAAGCGCGGTGGGCAGTAGACTGCGGCTAGAGTCGTTGAACCATTGTTAAGTTGTAAGGCTATGGACGTAGATTGTAAGTAGTTTTTGTCAAAATTGTTTAAGTGGTGGTGTTTTATGCGATTTCTGATGAGTATTCCAGTGCCTCCATGAGCTTTACCATCTGGATGATTTGTACCATAGAACAAGTATCCTGGTATATGAAAATTGTTTTTATTTGTGAGGTGCGTTTCTGATAGTAGCATTACGTCGATGTTTTTTTCGTAAATGAACTGTGTGAGCTCTTGTGTATGCCGTGAAACGCCATTTGCGTTCCACAGAGATATCCGTAGGGAAGCCATTATGGGGATTTTGAAGATACAAGAAGTTGAATCAGGATATTTTGGTTTTTCATGAGCTCTTGCAAAGTATTTTGCATGAACGTCATAAAGTCTTTCATGCTTTGCTGTAGGGATAGCATCATAGCTTCGATGCCACTTTGTTGTGTTTGTTGGATGTTTGTCGGTGTATGTTCGGAATGAGCAGTTCTTGTCGGTGGGGCGGGCACTTCTAGTCCGGATTTTAGGGCGCTAGCGAAAGAAATTGTTGGAGTAGTGCTTGGGACAGTTAGGGGTGGTTGAAAAATCGGTTGCGGAGAGTAGAAATTGACTTTGTTGTATGTATGTGCTGTGGCAATACGTTTGTTTAGGCGGCTCTTCAATTCTTTGTACACCACACAGCCTCTGTAGTTTGCAGTATGTTTTTCCCCGCAGTTACTGCATTTCTTCACAGACTTATCGTCCTTGTTTTTGGGGCAGTTTGCGGTAGTATGAGGTTCGCTACAGACAACACATACGGACTTAAGGGTGCAGTATGCCTTGGTGTGGCCGTATTCTTGGCAATTAGTACATTGAACTGGATTGATACGTTTGTGCGGCTCCTCCACGGTGATCCTCCGATGTAGCAAGTACTGTAAATTGTATATTGGGTGCACTTCGTTTTTCTTTAGTGCCTGGAGCTCTGGTTCGAGTTCTATTTTGAATAGTGGCTGCGGAACTTTGTCTTTGTTTAAAATATTAATAGCTGTCTTTGCAGAAAAGTTTTTGGCCTTCAGAGCCTCAATTATCTCAGCTGGTGTCACTGTTGCTTCAATGCCCTTAAGTACTACCTGTAGCCCTTTGCAACTTTTTAATTGGTATGTGTAGTAGTTTTTACCAGCATCATTTAGGTATTTAGTCACTATACGGTGGTCTGCTTCTATTTGGATCTGTAGTTTTATTTCATGAATATTTCCTTTTTTAAGTGGGATAATGTGGAATTTGCTGTCACCAATCAAAGCAACGAGTTTATTTACAAGTGCATTTGTACTTTGTTCTCGTATGAAAATTGGTGGAGGCCTGGTCTTTTTTGGTTCCCCTACCGTTTTTTCGTTGGGTTGTTCGGTCGCAGAATCAGCCAAGATAGCATATCGGTTTGAATTATTTACTGCAGAGTTTTCATTGCCGTTGTTGGTTCGATTGATTTTGGGTTGATTACCTGCCTTATTGTTTTGAGGGCTGAGCTTTCTCTTGATTTGGATGTAGCGATCCATGCCAGTCTGCACAGTCGAAATCGACTTCTGCTTTTGTTTTGATTCTTCTTTACGTGCATTATTGTTGTTGCAAACGGTCAGTGCTGCTGAATTATTTACAGCTGGCACAGCGATAATTAGTTGGGCCGCTGACGAAGTTGATGTTGTGGTAGCAGTGGCAGTTGCCAGTGAGGTCACTGCACTCGTTATTGCAGTGTTACAGTTACCCGGGACGGTCGTTTGGCGCTGCGAGAGGAGCGGGGTAGGAGAGGCGGTCTCTTCGCTCCACGACTTGTGAGCCGAAGCAGGCAGAGAGGGAGAGCAAGAACGCGGTCTGACGTTCTCTGAGGGCAAAAGTTTCGAGTTAGTTGAAGGTGAGGGTGCTCGATCACCGATTTGCGGTGAGACGAAAGAAAAGTATGCATTGTTGCGTTGTAAAGAGAGCCGGCGCTCGTCTTGTTCACATTGTCGCTGAGAACGTATGTCGTTTTGATTCATTGTTCTAAGTCCACATATAACAATTACCAGAACAATATGGAATAATTATTTATTTTAGTAAATAATTACTATAGTCAATAATTGTTAGTTGTGCAAACTGCACTTTACACTTTGTGTTTAACTTTCACTATACTGTTGTAGTTTTTAGAACTTGCTATTCGTAGCTTGAAAGAAACACGTCCGCGAATCTCGAATGCGAATCCACGACTTAAAATTTATCTTGCAAATATATTAAGTTAGTTTTTTATAAATTTATATTAAAAACAAAAATATATATTTAAGCAATTAAAAACTTATCCTATATATACATATATATACTCATTATAAACTACACAATCAGTGCCACTTCAACCTCCGAAGAGATAAGTCGTGCCACCTTTAAACTGTTAAAGCCCCGCTTCGCGTAAGCCCAAAACCCTTATCAGCAAAATCTTGATAAACAAATATCAACCACAAAGAGAAAATAAAATAAAACCAACAACAAAAACAACAATACCGCTAACCCGGGCTCAAGCCCTTAACCAACAATCATGACAGACCCACCAAACATTTACAAAATTACTTCAAAAACATACCAATCACAATTAGGTGAACCTAAATTTATAATTATTAAAAGGAAAGACAACAACTCTTTCGAAAGAATGTCACCATTCATCATAAAGAAATCGGTGGACTTTGCCTGTGGAGGAGAAGTCGAGGGATGCTAACGAACAAGAGACGGCAACCTGCTAATAAAAACCAAAAACGAATTACAAGCCAAAAAACTCTTAAAACTAACAAAAATTGCAGATGTGGGTGTTACAGCAAGTGAACATAAAAGATTAAATTTCTCTAAGGGAGTTATTTACTGTAACGACCTTAGACACATCGACGAAGACACAATTCTACAAGAACTAAAACAACAAAAAGTAACTGAAGTTAAAAAAATAATGAAACGGCAAAACCCCAACTCTAACTCTGACACCAACAACATCACCTTAGTTGAAACTGGACTAATAATTATAACCTTTGAATCGCATATGCTCCACGAGATAGTACGAATCGGTTACGAAGCAGTCCGAGTACGAGACTACATCCCACTCCCACTTCGATGCAAAAAATGCCTCCGCTTCGGTCATCCAACACCCATATGCAAAAGCGTAGAAACTTGCATCAATTGCTCAGAAGCAAAACACACAAACGACGGAGAAAAATGCACAAGCGAAAAGAACTGCTTATTGCCGAAACAACCCAGAACTTGACCATCAACACAGCCCAATTGACCGCAAATGCCCTGCATTCATAAAAAACCAGGAATTAACAGCCATTAAAACTACACAAAAAGTTGACCATAAAACGCCCAACACATATATTTCGAACGTCACGGTTTCCAAACGAAAAACACCTATGCCAGAACACTTACAAACGGCACAACCCAGAGAACAACAAGCACTCTATCACCTAATATTCACACAAATACAACCCAAGCACAACACCAAAACCCGCACCACACACCCACATCAGCAGCACAAAACAATTCATCTAAGACACCAACAACTGGGCCAGCCAAAACAATCTTACTATCCAACCAACCACACCAACAACAACACCACCACAGCTACGACGAACTAGAAGACATGGATACCGATTACACACCTACCAGAAAACCATCTACGTCATACCCATCACAACTCACAGAAGATCTAAAAATAAAAATCTTTCCGAAAGATAAGTCCAATAACCTATCCATAAACCTTAAAGCATCGAAATTAAAGACCAAAGCTCCAAACAAAAACAAGCACATTAACAACAGCGACAGCGAATCAATGTAGAACCTTAAACTCTACACAAAACCTAAATCGTTAACCTTTAAGTTAAGTTATAAGCTTTAATTTTCTCACAAATGTCACTAACTATAATCCAATGGAATTTAAAAGGATATGTAAACAACTACAGCCAACTCCTAATTCTAATCAAAAAATACTCCCCTCACATAATTTCCCTCCAAGAAACACATATACAATACAATAATAACATTCCAACCCCACTAAACTACAAACTATTAACAAATACTGCCACCAACAGATTTGGGGGCGTAGCACTACTAGTCCATAAGACAATACAATACACTATCCTTAACACAATAATCGATATAGAAGCAATAGCCATAGATATAGAATTTAAACTTAAATTAAACATATTTTCCACATACATTTCTCCGACCAAAAACATTACTAACCAGACACTCCATAACACATTTAATATACAACAAACACCCTCTCTAATTACGGGAGATTTTAATGGATGGCATCCATCCTGGGGCTCCCCAGCAACAAATGCACGAGGAAAAATAACTCAAAGATTCATTGACCACAAGCACCTTATTCTGTTAAACGACAAATCTCCCACACACTTCTCAACACACAATACATACACACACATAGACCTTACACTCTGCTCTCCAATCTTAGCTCCCCACGCCAAGTGGAAAATACTAAACGATCTTCATGGTAGCGACCATTTCCCTATTATCACAACACTATTCCCAACAACCAATCCACAAAAATTCAACAGACCCTTTTTTAAACTCAAAGAATCCAACTGGGAACAATTCAACGCACTTACCCACCAAACCAACAAGAAATACCCCACCTCCTACAACGTAAACAAAGAAGCCGCTCTTATCAATAGAATCTCCATCTCCATTCCACAAACCTCACCTAACACACATCTATACCGGGTTCCATGGTGGAATAAACACCTCGACCAACTACGAAAACAAAAACAACTTGCCTGGAAAAAATTAAACCGCACAATTACTGTAGACAACATTTTAGACTATAGACGCAAAAACGCAAAATTTAGATTCGAACTAAAAAAGAAGAAAAAAGAAGCTTTCAGCTCTTTCACCTCAACCATCCAACCCAGTACTCCCTCATCTAAAATATGGGCCAATATAAGACTCTTCTGCGGACTTAACCCAGTAAAACAAATTCATCCCATCACAAACCCAGAAAACAATGAGACTACATTGCCTAGCAACGAAATTGCTAACATATTCGCACAACACTTTTCTGACCTCTCCGGCGACTGGAACTTTTCAGAAGAGTTCCAGAACAATAAATATAGAAATAACCTCTCTCCAATAGCCCAAACCAAAGAAGAAAACATAACTTATCTCGAACTTAGCTCAGCCTTACGAACATTAAAAGGATGTGCTCCGCTGCTGGCAAACATCTTACACCATAAATTAACCGAAAAAAGAACGTAACAAATAATTTGTCATGCAGCCAAGAAGCACTTCCCGCTGCCACCATCCGAAAGACACCAAGACACGAACTGTCTCCCAACTCTACCTGCATTTGAAAAATGATCAAAAAGCGAAAATGCCGAAAACGAAACTGAGCCCCATCCCAAAGCTCCCAGCCAAGTCAAATAGGCAATGGAGCAGGGAACAGGGAGAAGAAAGGGGTTTTGGCATTGCCATTTTCGGGTCGCAAATCCCTTCAACTTTTGTTGACTGTCCAAAATGTCTGTTCAAACTGTCCGTGGCGCAACTTTTATGGCCAGGCGATGGCAGCGGCAGAGTTGATTGCACTTCCTTGCTAAAAACCAAAGTGAGCGCATACAAGAAGGGACAGTTTGGTAGAGCAACTCTGCGCTTTGTGATACCTGGCATCAACCTGTTTTAAAAATTAAGGCCTATTATTATTTCTAAGTTATGTAAACGAAAATCTAACGGATTTAAAAAACTTGTATGTTTTAAGCTAGAAGGTTCCTCATGGATAAGTCATTGAGATTCATTGGGGACTTTCTTTTTATGAATACTGATGAATAGGGATATACCCTTCTGGATCCTTTGCAAGGACAGGGTATGAAAAAATTCACCGAGATCCAAAACACAAATAATAACAACTTTTACCCCAGCAGAATACGATCGCTAATAACGCAACATGCACCTAAAATTAAAATAATGTGGATTCCTGGCCATTCAGGAATAAAAGGAAATGAACTAGCCGATCAAGCTGCAAAATCAGCAAGCAATATGCCACTTATCCTCACCCCAAACATAAATACCACAGATATAAAAAAACAGCTTAATGCCGACCTTGCGACTAAAAATAAAGGAAACATAATAAACTGCACTCCATGGTACCAATCTATTAATAGGAATACCTCACACACATACGATTACCTCAAACAATCTCACACAAATTGGACCAGACTCGACCAAACAAAAATAATACGACTTCGACTAGGACACACAAACATAACCCACCAACACTACCTAAATCCCAATTCATTACCAACTTGTCCGTTTTGCCAAGGTGATATTTCAATAAGCCACATATTAAACTCATGCCCATCCCTTCTACAAACCAAACAAGACATATTCAACAACACCAACCCTCTAGACCTTCTTAGCAAACCCAATCCAGATAACATACAAAAACTCATACTTTTCCTCAACAAGACCAAATTATAACAAAAAATCTGAAAACAAAACAGGCAATTGTACATAACAAGCCAGCAATTAGTTAAGAAATTAGATATTAACTAAATTAAGATATAATAACATTGTAAATAAATATAGCTGTAAGCCCCGTAGCCAATGCTATACTATTTAAGTTAGTCTAGTTTTGTAAACTATTTTATCTATCATAATAAATAAATAAATAAACTACACAAAACACACAATTTAAGGAAAATGTCTCAATTAAATAAAACAAAACAAATATTAACCAGAAATATGACTAGACTAGACCCTGACTTGTCAACGCACAATATAACATCCGACTCGGGATCCCTCACAACCGATCCCATTTCGGTAACCACACCTCAAGAGGTATTCAATTCCCTTCGTATACCGGATGCAATTAAGTTTTTTCCAGTATACGAGGGTAACCCTAAGGCACTCAAGGACTTTATAGTAAACGTTGAGGATATATTGATAATAATAAAGGGTACGGAGATGACTTCATATGGCAAAATGTAATTAAGAGCTATTCGTAACAAGATTGAGGGTAAGGCAAATGAAGCGCTATTATCGTCCGGTACTCCACTTGTGTGGCACGACATCAAACAAACCCTGATTAATACATTTTCCGACAAACGCGACGAGATTGCACTCTTTATCTCTTCAAAATTTGTCAGTTACTAAGCTTTTTGAAACGATTACAGAAATCAAGACAAGCCTGTTTAATCAGGTTGAAAACCAAGAATACGGAAGAGTATAGCGAATTAAAGAAACTTTGTTCAAAATTGATGATGACATCCGCATATACAATATACCAAGCCATTCAGGTATGGATAATGCGAAAGAATAGAAGTTTAAAACCAAATAAGAAGGTTATTGGACATGAATATTATTAGATATTATATTATTATTAGCTATTCACCATGGAGCGCACCGGTTTGGTTGGTCCCTAAAAAGCAGGATAAAAACTTAAAAAAAAGAGTGGAGATTAGTGGTGGAATTCAGAAAACTAAATGAAAAAACAGTTAAAGATATCTATATAGGATATAGATATATAGGATATCCTAGATATATATATATATATATAGGATATAGATATCCTATGCCAGTTATTACCGATGTTCTGGATAAATTAGGAAATTCCACTTATTTCTCCGCTTTAGATTTGGCTAGGGCTGTTATCAAATCGAAATGGCTACCTAAAACATAGCAAAAACAGCTTTCTCCGCGGAAGAATTTTCTCCATTACGAATTTGCCAGAATGCCCTTCGGGTTAACGAACGCTCCAGCAACATTTCAGCGAGTGGTGGATAATGTGTTTAGAGAATTAATTGGCAAATGTTGTTTAATATATTTATACGATATTATAATTTTCTCATCTTCGCTGCAAGACTATATGCAAGACCTACATAAGATTTTTTGCTAAACTAAACTAAAGTCTACAAACCTCAAGCTGCAAGTTAAAAAATCAGAATTTTTAAGAAAAGAAATCGAATATCTTGGACATGTCATATCAGCTGATGGCATTAAGTATAACCCAAACAAATTAACAGCATTAAAAAATTTTACACTCCCCAGAACAAGGAAGGAAATTAAATCATTTTTAGGATGGCTAGGATACTACACAAAGTTTATTCGTGATTTTGCAAGGATAACCAAGCCCTTAACAACACAATTGAAAGGAAAAGAGATAGTGTAATGATCCTATCCTACAATATGCAGACTTTTCTAAACAATATATTCTGACTACGGACGCTAGCAATGTAGCATTGGGTGCGGTACTGTCTCAAGGCAGTTTGGGAATCGATAAACCTGTATTTTTCGCCAGCAGAACTTTGAACGATACCGAGCAGAATTATAGTACCGATTATTTGCGAATTAAATATTTTAGACCATATCTATTTGGTAAAAAAATCAAGATTGTTACGGACCATCGACCCCTGATTTGGTTAATGAATTTTAAAGAGCCGGGCAGTAAACTTATCCGCTGGAGACTTAAACTACTAGAATACGAATTTAAAATTGTTTATAAAAAAGGTTCGCAAAATGTCGTTGCAGATGCGTTAAGCAGAATAAATGTAGAAATTAACTGTAATGACATTGAAACATTGGAAGGCACAGCGGGTTTTACCTTTCATTCAGAACAACCAAACGACAATATTCATATCTCAGAGAAACCACTGAATGATTTCAGACTTCAATTGATCCTTGAAGAAGGGCCGAACTCCGAGTCCTTTACAATAGACCCTTTTAAAAATAAAGTACGACAAACAATCAAAAATCCAGAGCTTAACTTAGAAAGCATAGCCAAAATATTAAAAGTTCTTCTAAAACCAAAAAAAAAAAAACTGCGCAGTATATACAACAGACAGAATATTAATTTAATTCATAAGGCATACTCACAATATTTTGCTCACACTAATACACACGGACTTGTATACTATTAACGGCCGATACGTGGTTACAATAATAGATAAGTTCCCGAAATTTGCGGCAGCCTATACGATCCCATCCATAAATACAAGGGCTATTTTGCAATTTATTTAAAGTTTTGGCATACCAAAAAAAACTCATTTGCGACAAAGGTGCCGAATTTCAACCTAACCTTTTCAAAAGTTTTTGTTCACAATATAATATAGATTTACACACTACTTTCAGCAATCTTCAAGCAATGCTCCAGTCGAACGGTTCCATTCCACATTCGTGCAGCTCTTGAAACTACACCGCCGGTCATCTAGGTTATTGGCTTCCAGAGGGTACATATGAGAAAAAAAAGCATTACAAGCTTGGTTTTATTTGTACAAATTAACCAGTTTCCTGGTATATTATTTAACGTCGGTTTCTGCAAGCTTCACAATAAATACACGACGGAGTAACTTTTAAAAAACTCTTTATTGAGCAGACCAAGTGCTGCTGCTTATGAGGGTAGAAAAGAATTGAATACAAAAATGCAAGAGTTCAATTTAAGAGCTATAATAAAAACATAACATTGTTGTAATAATTTTACACATATTGTAATAATAGTAATTTTCTTAAATTGTTGGAGGAAACATGATGCTGCCACGATTAGTGCCACTCTCTGGGGGTGTTCGGCGTTGACCTCTTCTCTGAACCTAATTAGGGAGGAATTTTGCTACCCCCTCTGTACTCTGTTTTGGATCCCGTTCTGGTTGACGTTCGGGGTTCCGTTGATGACGGCATGTCGGTCGAAGGTGGTAGCAAGGTGCGTATCATGCATCCAGATTTTAGAGCCGTTGTTTACTTGCACCTTGGCGGACCTGTCGGTGATGATACGATCCCCTCATCTACATAGATGATGGGATCCAGGTTGATGGGTTGTAATTCGCAGTGCGCCGCACCGCCTGTATGAAGTTCTCTCGCGCATGAGCTGTCTGGTGATAGATGACAGAAGGTGGCGCTAGTTGATGCGGTGGTTTGACGGTGTAGATTTCGTTGTTACACTCGAAATCACTTCGTGACTGACGGGGAAAATAGTAATTTTCTTACAGGCGAACTTAATTACCGGAAATTTGATTTGAAATTTGAAATTTATTTAATTGTAGAACCTTTACGGACGATACGTACCTGAGGTCCCCTATGGGGATGTTGGTGAGCTCCTCCAGCCAAACGGATCTTAAATCTGCGTGATCAAGATTATTCGGGCTAACAATGTTCATATTTGCAAGTGTCACAGCCAACATTAAATTTTGAAGCTCCATAATGACCATTCTGTTTCTCGCGCGCAATGTTTCATACAAATGACCGGTGTTAATTTGCGACTTTATTGCTGTCTTGAGAATTAAGTTGACGGCGGCAGTTAGTTTATTGATTTGACTCTGGAATTTGGTATTGATTTCTATTTGCCTATTGTTCGCGTCGATCAACCGCGCCTCTAAAGCCCTACTCTTCTCCAAATCACTGGAAGGATAAGATTGGTCCTGTGGGTGAATGTTTAAGTGCTTGATTTTTCTGTTCTGTAATAAGAAAAATGCTTAGGAATATGATAAGCGCGGATAGCTCGAAGCTTAGATCTATTACAAATTGCGCCGATGGCTAAAAAATGTAAAATTATTTTAAACTGTCCTTGTGGACAACCCTCTCCTCAATAAGGACCGTGGTCCCCATGTCCGCTTCTACAGCTCTTTCCTCGCACAGTGGCGTGAGCTTGTTGACGAGTCTTCGGTTGGATTTTACCAACACCTTTTCGCCAGCACTAGGGCGATGTCAGCCGGTCTCCTGTTGATGACCGAGTGAATCGACTTATTATATTGGGTAGTGGTCATTACTATTTCGACCGTATCACTAATGCCTTTGTCAATCTTTACGCACCTGGCTAGGTTCAGCAACGTGCTGTGGAAACGCTCCACCTGTCCGTTTGAGGTACTGTGCAGGGGTGGTGCGTTTGTAATGCTTACACCATAGTTGTTACAAAGCATGGACACGATCGTGTGCGACTTCAACGACGACTTATTGTCGAAATAAATGGTCTTTGCACTTGGGAAAAAGTTCTTGAGCTGAAGCAGCGCTGGCTTCAGGTCTTCAATAGTTCTCGAGGCTATAGGTTGTACGATGGCAAATTTAGAAAACTTGTCGACGCAAGTGAGGAAATACTTTTTGTCGGTAGAGAAGATGTTTATGTGCAATATTTCCCCTGTTTATGACGGTATTGACCTTTCACCGAGATCTTTCTTTTTTGGGTGCCTGGTTTACTTGGCACTCGCACAAGTCCTGCAGCTCTGCACGATCTCATTGGCCAGCTTGGCCATTTTGGGGAAATAGTTTTTCGACAATACCTACTTTATATTTTCTTGCACTGCTCTGTGTGCCGTATTATGTTTGGCAGTCAAGATTTCCCTTCTCTCTTCTGCTTCTGGCAGTGCCGGAATTTCGTGGCTGGGAACTTCCGAATTCATTCTGTATCATTGCGAGCATATGCTCAATGAAAGGTGTTTACGCCTTTCAGGAACGATTACATCCGTTAGCTCGTCTAACAGAGACTCTCTGCAAACGAAAATAATTGAGTGTCGCCTTTAATTCCTGAACAAAATGAAAGTCTGTTTTGACGGGAGGCGTGTTTCCTGGAGCATTATCTGGTTCTGGAAACAGTTCAACGGTTTATCAGTTGACTCAATTGTGAGGGTGAGGGACATCTCACTGTTCTTTGTTGTCGCGCAAGATTCTGCCTCTTTCTCCTCTAACGCATTAAGCTGTTGTCTGAATAAAGCGTCCGCTACCAGGTTCTCTTTACCGGGCTTGTAAAATAAAAGAGCGTTAGACACGTCAATGCGGGCTTTCCATCTCTTAATTTTATGTTAATTTTTATATCTTTGACAAATACAAGTAATGTCGCAGTTTAGCTAGGGCCCATACTAAGGGCAGCAACTTCCGTTAGTTGCGTATTTGGCTTCGCTGTGCTTTAACGTTCTTGAAATCATCGCTATTGGGCGGCCTTCTTAAGCTAGGACTGCGCCTATACCGTACGCTGAAGCATCTGTCATTAGATCAAATGGCTTTTTATAATCTGTGTAACTAAGCATAAGGTCTTCCGTCTCCAAAATGTAACGCAGTTTATGGAACGCTTCGGAAAAGCGCATCTGGATGCTTCTCGACCTCCTGACCGTTCCATTTTCGTATTTTTGAGATGGGCCTTTCCATCTCAAGTTTGCGAGACCTAAGAACGATCTAACTTCGTATACCGTCTTGGGCTCCGGGAATTCCTTTATGACTCGGACTTTTCTGGGTTCCTTGTTGCAGCGTTCCTGGTGGCTATGAACCATAGAAAGTTCACGCTTTTCTTAAAAAAAAGTGACTTTTTGACAGACGCGCTGACTCCTCGTCCTTGGAGAAGATGATGGTTCTTTGGTTTTTTCTTAAGGCCGGAAGGCAGTCTCTTGAACTCATACTTCCCCCGCTTACCGAGAAGGATAAGCTTTGCCCAAATTGCCTATCATTGAGATGTTTGGCATAGGTTATTTGTCGGAGATTGTTCTCTCGTTGAGCTTGCGGAAGTCTATTACTAGCCGCTTATTCCTGTTACCCGCACCATTGGATCCCTTCTAATCTACAACCCATTTGGGGTTGTTGTAAGGGGAAGCCGATTTTTGGATCCTTATGCCATTCTTAAGGAGATCTTGTATCTCCTTATTGACTAAATCAGCTACGCCCGTGGGACAGAGGTAAAGCTTGGCGTAGATAGGCTCCTCGCTCACTGTCCTGATTGTGGCAACACCTGAAGTGTTGTAGGGCAGTGCCTCGTGGGGCAAAGGCCTTCTTTCTGGTTCTTAACATTTTTACGAAAGTGTTCCACACCGAAGCGGGCGCGTCTGAGCAGTATATGTCCGTGAAGTTTACGTCGCCGCATGTGTGTAAGGAGACAAAGCACTTTTGGGTGACATTAGTTGAGCTGTGCATCGAATGCACCCTCAATGATGTGCTAACCAGACGGACGCCACGTAGGCCTTATGTGCCCTGATAAATTTTTTGACGCGCCGGTGCCGATAAGGAAACTCATGTCTAGCCCCGCAACTCTTCGTCTGATGCCTTAGCTCTTGGTAAGCTCTTGACGGCATCTAATGGCTCGTTACACCCAGCATCGCTTGTTATATCTATATCAGTGTAATTTTCTACTACTGGTACGATACGCGTTCCTGTCATTTGCTGTGGATAGCATTCAACTCTGTCAACCAAGGGCTGGTGACAGCAGTCTGAGTTGCTCGGCGTCCATGCTTGATGGTGCTGGGGGACGAAACTGTATGCCTTGGGGCTGGGACACGAATGCGACTGTCGCAATCGGAATCTGATTCACTTGGCTGCTGACGTGGGCTCCTATAGCAGGCAAAGCAACTAAGTTGCAAAATTGAACGGATTGTGTTACACTGAGCGACGGCCCAGAACGAACGAAACAAAGGCAAACGGCAAAAAAACGTATGCCCACATGCGTTTAGTCAACAAACAACTCTTATGTTAACCTAGCTCTCAAGCCCATATACTTGTTAAAATTGTTTATATTTTGTTGGCGATTCTTGCAAAACTATGCGTTCAATTATATTTAGTTATGTTTAGATTATTGGAAACTTTATTTTTTTTCTTTAAATTACAATCTGTTTTTAAAAAATAACAATAAGTAATTTGTTTACTATATGTGAAAAAGAAAAGTAGCGGCCCTTCTGTGCAATTACGCTAATAATTTAGTTTTAATAATTATAGTAATAATTTAATAGTTTAGTTCCAACTTTGTCATCGGTATTTCTCTCAAGTTTGAGTTTAGGTGGCTAAAGAGGTGATTTGTGTGTTTTTTGCTGCCATTTTTTAATAGTTTCGTTGACTGCTTCTATGTTTAAATCATTATGCATATCTTCGTTTCTAATGTACCATTCGGCTTTTGTGATTATTCTGAACATTTTTGATTGCGTTCGCTGAATTAGCTGTAAAAGGGATTTACTGGCAGTTCCCTAGAGTTCTATTCCATACGTCCATATTGCTATAGTTATAGTTTTGAGTGTTTTCCTATTAGCCAGTTAAGTTGTCGAAATTTGTTTTGTATTTCATTTCGTTTATTTAGAATGTGCTGTTTCCATGTTAGTTTTGAATCAATAGTTAGTCCGAGCTACTTGACATATGGGTGTAATAATATTTGATTGTCATTGATTTTAATTGCGAAGTTTTTGGGTTGTGTTTTGTGTATATGACTTGTTGAGTTTTGTCTTTATTTAATTTTTATTTTATTTATTTTATTTTATTTATTTTGTCTCTGAAAAATAAAACTCACGCTGTTTCTGAATCTTAACGAAGACGTGTTCTTTAATAAATTTATAAACATACAAACTCAAATTAAACACAAAAGAACCCAAGTCACCGTCCCGTTTCACGTGTAAAACATTACAATGGTGACGTGGAATCAAACGTTGATCATCGCGCCATCGGTATGTTTATACGCTACCAAATACACCATACGAATACACCATCATTAAAAAACAAAAACAAAAACAAATGCAAGTGTAAAACATTACAATGGTGACGTGGAATCAAACGCTGATCATCACATCATCGGTATGTCATTACGCTGGCAAATGCATCACAATACCCATCCGCTTGGTATATGTACTGTATTTCCAAACTTTTTGCATACAAATACACTCAAACATACAATGCCAAGTACACTACAATAAGCTCATGTACTGTACCGCTGGGTTGGCGTGGAATCAAACGTTGATCATCACGCTAATTTCAAGTACATATACAGCCAACACACCTATACATTCAAACGTACACCGCCAAAGAACCAAAACACAAACACCCCCACTGCCGAAATGTAAACAAATATCACATTTCAATTCAAGCGAGTATCATCTTGAGTGCCACTCGACGCTGCATGTGCATTTGCGCACCCATTCCTGGGGAGCCGAAGTACAGAATCAATGCTTGAGTACCGTCGCTATTTTGCCTTTCGCTCTCCTACAAAGTGTGGCTTCTCTCATGTATGCATACACAAATAAATAAAACTATGTATCAAGAAGGTAAACATATGCATATACTTTGTTTCCTTTCATTATAAAATTCTGTTTGTCAAATAAATACTAATATCAATCACATTGCAGAGCTTGAAAAAATCGAGGACGTACAAAATTAAGTTCACATCTAAAATCTAAAATACACCATACATAAAAAATCAACGCACATATAAAATTTAAAATTCAATATATACACACCCACACACAGAGATAAATACACACATAAAAATTTAAACATGTTATATACATACTTTACACAAAAATAAATACACACCTAAAATCTAAAATACATCATATACATACTTTACTTTACTTCCATTAGTATATAGGTCGCTAATCTGAATTCTTGCAATAATTTTCTTACCATGTTTAAAGAAACATAATGTGTCAGTTATATGCAAGGTCACTATTTTTCGTACATCGTCATTATTGATGACTTCATATACGTTGGGCTTAGAAGCATTTTCAAGTATTTGCCTTGGCAAAATTTCTTGTTCTTTTTCATTTACTGCGCAGTTGTTTTGTCTACTCTGTTGTCTTGTAGTGACTTTCAAGACTTGTTTTTGCATATTTTTTAATTCATCGATGGTTATTCTTGATAACGCATCGGCTACATGATTATCTTTTCCTTTAAGGTATTCTACTGTGAACTCATATTCTTCTAAATCAAGTCTCATTCTAGTGAGTTTGGAAGTAGGATTTCTCATTGAGAAGAGATATGTTAAAGGCCTATGATCTGTTTTTACAACGAAATGTTTGCCATATATGTATGGTCTGAAGTAGTTAATTGCCCAGTGTATTGCCGCTAATTCTTGCTCTGTAGTGTTTTTGTTACTTTCTCCCTTAGTGAAGCTGCGAGAGGCATATGCTACTGGTAGTTGTATCTCATCGTATGTTTGTGTTAATACTGCCCCGCAAGCTTGTTTACTTGCATTTGTTATAATGCAAAATTCTTTGCTGAAATCTGGGTATTGTAATAACGTGGGTTGTATTAATGATTGTTTGAGATATGTGAATGCATTTTGGCATTCTGAAGTCCACTCGAATTTTACATTCTTTCTACATAACCTTGTTATGTGACGAGAGTAGTCAGAAAAATTTTTGATGAAACGTCTATAATAATTGCAAAATGCAATGAATCTTCTTGCGCTGTCTGCGTCCGTAGGGACGGGGTATTTGTCAATGACTTCGTATTTCTTATCATCTGGCAAAATACCACGATCAGTACACTTATGACCTAGAAAAGTCACTTCATGCATGAAGAATGAACATTTGTCTGGGTGTAGTTTTAGGTTATTTTTCCTACATAGGTCAAAGACGTTAGTCAAATTTTTGATCATATGATTTTCGGAACAACCGATGACTATTAAGTCATCCATATACAGGAATGCCTGTGAAGGTTCTAATCCAGAAAATGCCATTGTCATCATTCTTTGGAATGAATTGGGCGCAATTTTTAAAGCATAGGGTAATCGCGTGAAGCGATAGGAGCCGTTGCTCGTTGAAAATGACGTTACGTTTCTTGAGTTTTCATCTAGTTCTATTTGGTGGAATCCTGACATTAAGTCTAGGCACGAGAAGTATCTTGCTCGTCCTAATTGATCAAGAATATCGTCTATTCTTGGAAGTGGAAATTTGTCTGATAAGAGCTTTTATTAATTTGTCTATAATCGATTACCAGTCGCCATCGTTTTGTTGCGGAACCTGATAATGATTTCTTCGGTACTAGTAGCAATGGGCTGTTGTATTCAGATACGGCTGGCTCTACTATTTTATCATCAATTAATTTGTTAACTTGTCTGTGTATTTCTTCTTTCTGTGATTCTGGTATTCTATAATTTTTGATGTATATCGGTTCATCATCTTTCAATCTTAATTTTTGTTTGTAAAAATTATTGGTACTTATAGATTCGGTTTCAAGTCCGAATATGTCTGTGTAATTTGTGCATAATTTATTTAGTTGTTTTTTAAACAATGGTGGGAAATTTGTATTTAATTTTTGTAAAATATGTTCATTTTTTTCGTTATCTATTGTTTTTACTATTTCATATTTGTTAAGACTTTCAAATTGTATCTTATCCATATTTACTATTTGGTTTCTTTTGGTTGTGTTTATTATACGAATTACTGTGTTTTTACTAGTCGTTATTGTATTTGCAATAAAGATGCCTGTGTCTATTTCTTGATTAGGAATGAGGATCTGTTCATCGGATATATCTAATTTAATTAGTCGGACTACTTCGGATCGGGCTGGTAATAACGTTGAGTTATTGCCTTTTGTATGTGTTATTGGTACGTATATTGGACAAGTGATATTGTCTGGTCGCAAAATTAACCTGTCTTCTTCTGTATTAAAATCTAATTTGCAATTGTATTTCTTTATAAAGTCTATTCCGATGATTCCATCGGTGGGTATTGGGAAATTAGAATTAGCTATGTGGAAATTATGTGGAATTATGTAATTGTTTGTTGCTAGTTCTATGTTTACTAGACCTAGAGAGGTTGTTGAACCCTCTCCAACTCCAAAAATGTTTGTTGTTGTATTTTGGTCTATGTCTTGGAAATTATCTGAGCTGTTTTTGATAAGTGAAATATCTGCTCCTGTATCTATTAAAAATGTTAATTTTGTATTCGTATTATTATTATGCCCATGTATGAAAATGTTGAAATTAAGATTGATTGTGTGAACCGTCTTATTTAGTTTTCCGAAGCTGTAGCATTTTGTGATGTACTAGCAGCTTCGATTGTTCGAACATTGTTATTGTAGTTGTTATTTTGATTTTGTCAATTACCTCGGTTGGAATTATTCCTTCCTCGGTTGTTTCCTCTGTAATTTCCTCTGAAATTACCTCTGTTGTTGTAATTGGTATTGTAACCACCGCGGTTACCTCGGCCTCGGCCTCGGTAATGGCCGCGATAGTTGTTATTTCCCCTGTAGTTATGTTGTCCATTGTTGAAATATAGGACGCTACTGGGACTGCCTGTCATTTCAGTGGAGCAGTGTATGTATTTTCCTGCTGCATCACTGAATGTATTGTAATTACCAGCTTCGAGTATTAGCTTTTCGTATTCACAATTTTTAGTCATTGCTTGTATTGACTCTTTAGTTATCCGCAAATCCACAATTTCGGCTGAAAGACCTAAGTCAATATATATTGTTTCTAATTGCTTACGCAAATTGTCAATTTCAGTGGTGAAAAGCTGTTTTCCCTTTCTGTTTAATATTTAGTAACGTTGCTTTAACAACTTCAGCCGATTCACCTTTTACATTACTATTTAGTATGTCAATGATGCCTCTGATGGTTGTTTCATTTGTTACTTTGTATAAAATTGGTCCTATTATTTTTGATTTTATTATCTCTACTGCTAGATCTTCCTGAGTTCCCTTTGTTCTATCTGTTATTCTTAACGCTGTTATAAAGCGTGTCAATGCCATTGTCAATGACTTTTGCCATTGAATTCTGGTATTGTTGTCGACAATTGTCGAACATATTCTCTATCTTTCTCAATTTGGTCTGGCATTTTGGTTTCGTTGTTTTTTATTTCAATGTCTTCTGGTAACGACTCAATATCGCTTTCGATTTCAATGTCGATATCACCTTTAGACTCCTCAAGATTTTGTAATTGGTTTTCATTTATATTAACCAATGAATGCAAATCTTCAGGTATTTGAATATCTAGATTATGTCTGCTGCTAATATTGACCAATCTTTTATTGAGAGATCTTAGTATTTTATGACAATGTTTCTTATGTGTTTCTGTTAATCTATCTTCTATAGTTGTGACTATTTTACATATGTTATTGTATTCTTTTATTATTATCTTTATGTGTATTTCTAGAGTCTCTACTTTAATAGGTACTTCTTTGTTTACACATTTATATGATTTGTCAAATACTGCTTTATTATGGTTTATTGACGCTGCTATTTTGGGCCATTCCATGTGTACCCACTGTGAATCACTCATTTGGTGTTTCTTTTATATTCGCAACAAATTTGATCTACTAAGGTGGAGTTCGGAATCATATAAATGTATTTGACAAGAAGGATGTCTACCTATTATGTTTTTATTTGATAAAAATGGTATTCTATACTGTTGTCTATATTCTGTATAGTCTTCTAAATCCTATCTATATTGTTTTATTTCGTAAGTACAGTTAATATCTTGTCTAGGCCATCTGCACGGCTCTGATATCTTTTCTTAAGTCGTTTATTATGTTCCTGATAAATCTTAAGGGTCAAACTCAAAATTGATATGACAGTCATAATCAATAACAAGATGAATATATTTTGTAGTTTATCTTTGTGATCAATAATTCTTACTTCATTAACTACATTGGCTGTTGGGTGATCTACTTTTGATTCAGTAGAACCCATTGTGGAAATATTAATTTGCAATAAAGAAAAAATGAAATCTGTTTAATCTCTCAATTTATTGGAAATAAAGTTTGAAAAGTTTTTATAGTGAATATTAAAATTTAATGAATTTACTTTAAATATTTGCAACTTGTATTAAATATATACAAGTGCCAGAGACATGGAGATTTGATAGTTTTAATGTGGTTGGCTCACAAGTCAAAGTTTACATTTCATTAGAAATTTAAAAAAGTTCTCCAACCACATTTGTTAGTATATAGCCTGACAGTTTTAATGTTAGTTTTTCCAAGCAGCGGTTTCCCGCCTCGGCTTGGGTTTAGTTTAAATCTATGGCAAATTGGGGCATTTGCATTTAAGCAGCCCGTTTGCGTGTCTTCGCACTTTGGCGAAGTTCTTTTTCTATAATTTCCAAACGCTCTTTGTAGCGTTGCCGTGCTGATTCCTCCTTGGCCAACTGGGTCATTTCCTTGACCAGTCGGAGTTGTTGTAGTAATATTACTCTACGTCCAGAGCGTTTATGTTTCCTGGGTTGGCGCTTCTCCTGACGTGCCCGGTACTCAGCTATTGTGAGTGGGCGCGGTCCATCGGCGGGGTTTAATTCCAGTGCTTCTCCCAGCGTTGGCTGGTCCCTCTGTACCTCGGGTTGCGCCTCTGTCAATTGTGGCTCGTCTGCCATCAATTGCCGCTTGTGTCTGTGTGTTTTTATGCGTTTGGTGCTTGCTGATCGTTTTGCTCAAACGTATTTTATTCGTATTTAGCATAAATCATTTTTGTGTAGCCGGCAAAATGCAGCAGGCAGCGCGAACATCACTTGCAGCACAGTTAGCACCGTTTTAAAGTCACTCGCACATACACGGACACACACAACACAGAGACAGACTCGAGACCGAGTCACGGTCGCCATGTAATAGGTTCAACAAGTAATACGGTATTTTGGTAGTTGATGAAATAGACTTGGCTCTGGAGCTCAGAGCTTCTGCTCTGCTTGAAGCGGTTTATTTGAATGAATCCATATTGCTGTTCTTGGGTACAGCTACCCGTACATGGTGTGCTTAAGACTATGTGTTTGTTATATGTATGTTATGTATAGCTTGACCACTTGAGCTGCTAAGTGCATGCTCAGCATTCTCACGCTCCGCGATCGTATTCAAGAGCTGGAGTGTTCATGTAAGTGTTTGTGGTCTTTTGATATTATTTATGTTTATTATAATTTATGTGACAAAGTGTCACAATGTATATACTTTACTTACATATTAACTCTACTCTACATATTGAGGGTAGATACACTACAATACTTGCATTTGAAATATAAAATGGAGCATTAACAATTTGGTAAGGAAACTTGATATGTAAGGTTTCCCTGTTGATCGTGTAAATTGTTTTTAAGTAAGACTGGCAGGACGCAGCGGGTCATTTTTTCCTAAAACATCCGCGCATACGCAGATGATGTTAAATTATGTGTAATGTTATGACCTTTGGCGTATCAACCCGATACTAACGACTTACACTCTATGTGGGTGCTCTTTAGACAGAGTAACACGGGATAATGATCTTGGTGTTCTTCTGGACCCTAACCTAAATTTAAAGATCATATTTCGACTGTTGTCAATAAGGCCCGGGTTATGCTTGGTTTTATAAAAAGGTGATCAAAGGAATTTGATGATCCTTACACAAAGAAAATCTTATTCATTTCGCTAGTACGTACCTTGCGGCGCCTAAATTGGGATGCAATGTTACCTCCTTATTTCAGCAGACTACTTAAATTAATTTACCTTCCCAGGTAACCGTAGAACGATATTTGAAACAGGCTTCATTTGAAGCTTATTTGTTTACAGTCCCGACTTAGTAAGTCGGCTTATCTTCTCTGTTCCAAGTTCTCCTCTTAAATTATAGCAGATCTAACTAGAGTTATCTAACTAGTTATTTTCTGACTTTACTCTATTGGCGACTTTATCGTATTATCTGTAATCTTGAATATCTGCCGCTCGTAAAGCAGTCAATTGTAACTTTTTTAACACATAATTAGATCTCACTGACATTTATATTAATTATACTTATTTTATATTAAATTTTTTTATCGTTTCGGTGCTCTTTTCTATATTCTATCTTCGTTGGGTTGGGTTGGGTTGGCAGTGTAGCCGAGCAAAAACAAGTTGAGATAGTGATACGAACGGACAAACTGGCATGGCCAGATCGACTCGTGAAGTCATACTAATTAAATTACGCTTACATAATTTACATAATTTTCAAAAAATGTAGTATACCTCTTAAATAAATCAAAAGAAACATACTTGGCTAGGTGCAACAGTGTTTCAGGTGTTACGGCTGAATTGGTCAACGATCTGCAAATGGGGTTGTTTCCTGCCTCACCGCCGCTGCTGCTGCCGCCGTATCAGCGTCAGCACAGTTCTGGTATTCCGCGCTGTCAGCGGAATATCAACAAAATTGTGCGGAGTTGCTGGGCCGGCACTCTCATGATTGCAACACTCGCTACAGCGAGAGTGACGTTGCGCTTGGTCAGCACTTATGCTGGCTGGCCGAGGGCCCGACGCTCATAGCTGGAGAGCCAAGAGACACTCTTAGAGCATAACCAGACTCCAGAGGATTGCTATTAAAATTCAAACTTACCAAACGTAATGAAGATAAAGACTTAAAGCAAATATTTGATCGTTATTGTTTCTTATGGAACCGACAATAAGGTAATATCAAACCTAGTGCCGACCTGGGGTCATTCCTCCAGGTCCTCCTAACTGGCGCCCGAACAGGGACCGGCAATGTCCAGTTGAATGGCTAAGGCCGAAAGGATAACAAAAAAAATTGTGGAAAAATTGAGCATTATAAAAATGAAAGATGCAAAAAACCTAATTAAACTGATTGAAGCAAATGGAAATGAAGAATGTGCAAAATAAAATGGCTTAATAGAATTAAATTAAATAATGTCAAAACTTAAATAAATTAGATTAAAATATCTCAGAAGAAACAAGTGCTGCGTGAGCTATGAGTAAAATTATAAACAAGAAAAGAGCAGTTACCCGCTTCCCATCCCGGGGCGCAAAAATATTGCATTATTCAATAGAAAGCATAAAATTTTAAAACTTGTGTTGTGAATACTAAAGCATTATAGGGTACAATTAATATTTGAAAGCGTAAAGGGTAACATTTAGCTCATACCTTATGCATGTTCGCAAATATCTATTAGTATCGGCTGAGTTCCAGAATAAACAAGGTCAGTTTCTCTTCGTCGCTCATTTACCCTCTAGTTCACACAAGATGTTCAGTCGCGACCAAAAAGTCGAACGAAAGTCAATGTAAACCGCGAGGAAACGAAGATATTACGCCATATCCCCGTTACTTATTGTTCTTGCACTTCCCACGTAAATTCCTGGGAGAGAAGTTGGCCACGCAGGCAGATTTACAAACGGCGCTGGCTCAGTTGATTTTCGCCCGCCTCAGCGATCAGGCATACGTCTGAATTTATTGCAAAGTAATAAGTAACAACAAATAAAAAGCTATCAGAGCAGCTAGCGGATCCAAAAGAAATCGTTCTGCCAAGATAATCGATCTAGTGCCCTAAACCTAGCTACATAAAGCCCAAACAATCCACCTGCCTCGCATAGCATATGGTATGCGAATTAGAGATTAGATCCTAAAGGAACCAACAACTGCTTCGATGGGCCCAACGAACGCAACGACGCAACCTCTAAACCTCATAAAGGATTAACTTGAGTAAATATTGTGAATGATATGACGTAGAAGGGAATTTTCAAGTGCTAAAACACATCGAGCATCGACGCGATAGGTATCGAGCGGCATAATCGCTTTTCTCGCGCATTTTCGTTTTGGTTTTGAATTGTTTTTTTATTTTTAAAATTTGAAATGAAAAAATAATTTTCTTTAAATATAATTTAAGCTTATATTTTCATATTCTGATATTATTCTATTCGATCTAAGAATGTAGCTTTTAATTAAAGATGAAGAAATTAAAGTTAAGTTAATGAGAGAAATAAAACGGAAAGAATGAAGTCAACTTGTAACGTAATGAAATAATGGTCTAGTCTTTCATTATTAATGGATCGTCACCGAAACATCAACATGTGTAAAGTTCACTAGAACTTAATGATCGTCAAACAAGGGGTAGCTAATAGAATATGTACACCAGCTACCAAGGAAGGGTTGGTATAGAATAGGGAGGCGCATAACATCCAAATTTCCCTAACGCCTGACTGGATAAAGACTTGTTAATCCCGATTTCCCGATGTTGAACTTAACTAATAACTTAACCAAAACACAATCAACCCAATCTGAAAGCCAGAAATCACCCTCGCAAGGTAGTAAACGCGTTGATAGAGACCTACAGGGACACGCCTTTGGATGTTTGGGGGGAGACTGTTCCAAACACTTACTTGTCCGCAACCCCCAGAATCTACCAGAGGCGTATTCTTTTGTATGGGGTTCCAGAACGTAATGTCGAGGACCTCCGCACGCCAGGTGCGCCAAGGTTCGCAGCCCCATTTCAACATCAGGCCAGGGCAGCATTCCGATCACCTTTTCTTCCGCTTCGGGCAGATTTTCGCAAAATTCTACAGAACTTAAGGTCCTATACAGGCCATCAAAATGGTATCCAATCGGTCGAATCAATCAGAGTACCGGAAGGAGACTCCGGTATTAAAAAAACGCCCGAAGGCGGCAACCCATTCCGAAAGGCACATAAAATTGGCACCAACAACCATCAACGCACCGTCTCACTATCTTCTTTCACGCACGGACTGATTTTTGATCTAACCCTTTTTAGGCCGCAGGGATCCCGTTATTTCCGTCTTCGCGCACGGTCCGCACGGTTACCGTTCGACCTCTTTGCCCTTGGCCAGCTGGAGTCCAAGGTCCAGAGCGGTATCGTTAGTTCACGGTGCGTCTTCTTTGTGCATGCACCGTTACCGTTCGTCCTCTTCGCCCTTGGCCAGCTGGAGTCCAAGGTCCAGTGCGGCACCGTTAATTCACGGCCTCTCCGCTTTGTCCTGGCCGCCCTTGACTCTTCCTGTATCACGGCTGTTGCTTGGCCACTTTCCTACACGAGACTTGTGGGGAGTTTTAAGACTCTCCCTTCCTTGGGAAGTTTTGAAAAAGCTTGATGATCCCGGCGGTCTTCCGCTCCTCGCATAGGCAGCTCCCTTGTTCCTTCCACCTTATCCTTCTGTTGTCCTGCATCCTTCTGGTTTCAGGCTGTCGTTAGGCATCAAGTCGGGGCATCTTGACCCTTCACATACCCTTCTCCGTCCTCCTCTCGTCGACCCGCGCCTTCTTGACCTCGGCCAGGCAGTCTCAGCCTAATAGACCCTGTTGTTCGGCGTCTCGGCTCCGGCTCGTCGATCCTCGCGGTCTTCCTTCAGCTTCCATCTGCTGCTGCTGTCTGCCCCTCTCCACCAGTTCGATATTTGAAAATTCCCACCTTCCGTTCTAACGCTCATCAATTTTTCCCGCCTAGCAACACCGCCGAACTCACCAATATTGTGTTATCGGCGCTGCCATCTTGTGCCGATCGCTGCCCATAGTTTGGCAGCGTGTTGAGATAGTTTGGCCGTGCTTATACAGTATTTTTCCCTATCGATCTCACTATCGATCTACCGCCATTATTAAGGCGCCCCAACCCAATTCTTTTTTTTTACAGGTGTTTTGGTGTAGCAGCTCAATGAGAGGTAAGTGTTGCGGTTTTTTTCTACCGCCATATTGACTTAATCCTCTCTTCTTTCCAGCTCCTCTTATGCCCCTTCATGCTCCGGGGTGGCTGTCCCTGGCCTCGAGCGCCGCGGAGGCCCGCTTTCATCTCCCACAGGCGCCCTCCTGGTGCCACAGACGCCCTCCCATCTCGATCGTGCGAACTGCCTGGCCGACGTGTGCCCGTGGAATCTCCCTTGCCTGTTGTCTATCACACCGTGGCCACTCCCCCTCCTGGGGTGGTGGCGAAAGGGGTGGTGGTGTCGGCGTACGGGGGTGCGGCGTTGGCGTTGACGGAGCGCGCGTCGGCCGTGACGGTGACGGCAGCAGAGCCTGCGCCGGCGTCAGCCGCGGTGGTGTCGGTGGCGGTGCAATAGAACAAGGTTTTAAGCCAAAATCAGTTATCAACATATTTAACAAAGATAAAAAGCCACAACCTCTTTTCAAGGTCGAACTTGAACCAGACTCTTGGGCATTAAAGAAAAACAAGAGTCACCTCTTTACAAGCTGCAATATCTCTTTCACCGTAGAATCTCTGTTGGAAGAGCCGCATGAGCGCAAAGGACCTGTACAGTGTGCAAATTGCCAAGAATATGGTCATACAAAAACTTATTGTACCCTTCGCACTGTATGTGTAGTTTGTGGTGAGCTTCACAGCTCTGTTAACTGCCCATCAAACAAAGCTGACCCCGGTATGAAAAAGTGTAGTAACTGCGGAGGTAACCACACAGAGAACTACAGAAGTTGCCCTGTATATAAGGATCTACAAAATCGGCTACACCAAAAAGTGACAATGATGCGTGGACAAAGCACGCCGAGCACAATTATACCCTCAAAACATACACCTGATGTCCACTTAAACAGTCTGACCAACAGGAACGTAACATTTGCAAGTGCGCTTAAATCAGGTCTTGCATCTACAAATCCTACAACTCCATTCCCACTCGCTGAACAAAACAAGGTAAATGCTGATCAGCCAAGAGGACAGCCACAAGGCAATATTGAAGCAATGATCTTTAACTTGCAACAAAGCATGACCGAATTCATGACATTTATAAGAACAACCATGGAAAATCTTATGCGTAATCAGGATCTATTGATTCAGTTGCTGGTATCGCAGATGTCAAAATAATCAATGGCTCCCTTACGTATAACTCTATAGAATGCCAAGGGCGTTTCGCGACACAAGCTTGAAATCGCTCAATTTCTCCAAGACAAACGATGTAATCCTCCTTTTTTAAACACATCTTACAAACGAGTACAAGTTTCAAATAAATGGTTATATATTCTACGGCACCGATCACCCTGATGGTAAAGCTCATGGAGTCACTGGAGTCCTGATTAGAAACCGCATGAAACATACTTTCCGCAACGATTTTGCGACAAACTACTTACAGGCAACATCTTTCAATATACAGCTGGGTAATGGACAAATAACACTTGCTGCTGTATACTGCCCACCTCGCTTTACGATATCCACAAACCAATTTTTGGATTTTTTCAACACACTAGGGGATTGCTTCATAGCTTCTGCTGACTACAATGCTAAGCATACGCACTGGGGATCTCGACTTGTAACCCCTAAGGGAAATCAATTGTACAATACAATTATTGAAGTAAGCAACAAGCTTAGTTGCGCCTCTCCGGGCACACCTACATATTGGCCAACGGACCCCAGAAAGAAACCAGACTTAATTGACTTTGCTGTTACAAGAAACATCTCACATAATTATATAAACGCCGAATCCCTCCCAGACCTATCTTCTGATCACTCACCGGTGCTCCTTAATTATCTTCAATGCCCGGCTCTGAAAAATTCACCCTGTTGATTGACATCCAATAGAAATAACTGGCTAAAATACAAGAAATTCGTAAGTTCTCATATTGAACTGAACCCAATAAGGCTGACATAGAAAGCACCACTAAACTTTTGAAGTCTGTCCTTGTTGCTGTGTCTGTGTCTGTGGCATTTCAAGTGAACAGACGTGTTTTCATCGAGCTCCGTATAAAATCACTTGATTTTAGTGAAGCATATAGTTCATAACATAAAATAAATAAATAAATCGAAAGCGAAAGAGACACTATTGGCAATGTTAAATTGCTACACTACAAAATGTTCTGTGTGTGGAATAATAAAGTAAAACTATAAAAAAAAAGAAACATAAATAGACAACGAACAAATCGATCGTTTTAAAATGAGCCAACGCGAATTGCGCGGTCATCGGGAAAAAGACCAAGACGAGCGGCGACTCTCTTCGCAGCGGAATAATGCATAATTCACCGTCGTGTCAGACGCCCGCGAGTGCCAAATCATCCACCCGGTCATTGACCTACGTTTGAATGCAAACGATCGCGGTATTGCTCACCAATGCTGCACGAAATAAACCCGAACGCACTGAGAGCGTCTCTCTCAAGCTCTCCCCATTTCAAACGGTGTCAAGTTTTTCATCAACCAGCACAGCAATAACAATATCTACTGCAACTGCACCGCTAGCAACAACAACAACTGCAAAAGCTTCAACATTAACTCTATGCTCAGTACCGACAGCGGTGTACAATTCCGCTGTACAAACAACAACGAAAGCAAGAGCACTCACAACGACTCTAGAAAGCGGAAGCGGACAAGAACCAAAACAAAACAAAAAACTTTGTCAAACAGGGCTGGATCGCTACATCCAAATATATCGAAAAGGAAGCCCACAACACAATCAGACTGGTAATCAACCGAAAATAAATCGTGCCAACGCCTCCAATGACTCAAGTTCAAATAGGTTTGCACTATTATATGACTGCGAAGTGCAGGAGCAGGAGCAGAAGAAGATAAGGCCGCCATCAATATATATACGTGAGAAAACCTCAAGTGCGCTGGTTAACAAACTAGCTACAATTATCGAAGAAAAGGGCAACATACAAGAACCGAAAGTGCAGAGTGATCAACATTCTTAACAGGAACAAAGAGCCGCAGCCACTCTTAAAAGTAGAACTGGAGCCATCGAGTATAAGCTACAGTATTTACTGCACCGAAGGATAACAGTAGAAGAGCCACACAAGCGCAGGAGTTACAATCCTGTGGCCGAGGGAGGAAAGCTTAAAAAAAAAACAACTACAAAAGTTGTCTGTTGTCGTATTGGCGATCTTCGTTTAATTTTTTTTTGCTCGTCTCCGTTTATTCGTTTGCTGTATCGGTGTTGTTTCCCTGTGGTCGGAGAGAGGGGGCATGTTAACTCCTCTCCAAAGAGAAGGCCATAAGGGGAAATGGCCGGATCGGAGAAAGGTGATTAGGCGACATGTTGTTGGTATATGCTACGAACTCCGACGATATTTTGAATTTAACAATTTTTTTTTTTAGAAATTGGTATCTTAATGTTAAACATGAGTGTTGTGTATACAAACGTTACATCTAATGCTAAAGTTACATTTTGTTTACTTATTATCTATCTTATATTATTATTTGTTTCTTATGAAATAACAGTTTAGGGATAATGTTTAGTTTACTTTTTTTTTCTTTATTTTACTTTACTTTTTACTTTTTAGTTTTCTTTTCTAAATATTGTATCATTAGGCTCGACTTGTACTGGTGTCTCTCTGTCCTTGTATTTGGACGAGCTCTCGTTCTAGGCGTGCTTTCTTTCTTTTGTTCAAGATTATCCTGTATAGTTCGGTTAAGGTGGAGTTCAGTCTCTCGACAGAAGCATTGCCCGTTGATTGTTGAAATGAAGTTGTATGAGCTGTTATTTGGAATTGGTCGTTAAATAGACTGCCCGAAAATTACGCACCCTGGTCGAAAATTATTTTCTTTGGTGCGCCATAGTGACTTATGAATTGTAATAGGGCATCGGCGACTTTTATTGAATTCCTATTGCTAAGGGGTAGGCTTGCGGTAGCTTGGTGAATTTATCGATAATTGTGAGGTTACAAGTATTGTTAATGAAATATATGTCTATATGTACGACTGCCAATGGTCCCTCTGGGGCGGATGGGGTTTGTGTAAATGGTCTATGGGGCTGTCTATCGTATTTTAGGGTTAGGCAGGTATCACAATTTTTTATAATTTTTGTGATAATGTCCCTTTTTAAATGGTTATATGTTTCATCTATCCCCCTATGATTGGTATTTAAGTGGTATTTCGAATTTCGTTTTCCTGATCATGAGGATTCGTAATTACGGTAAGCCATATATTGCAGCGGACAATTTTGTATAAGTCATTTTCAAAGAAATAGTTATTTTAGGATTCTTCTATTATTTTGAAAATATCGTCTGGTGCAAATATTGCGAATGTTTTATTCGGTTTCAGGATTGTTTGAAGGGTATTTGTAACGGAGTCGAAAGTATGTACGGGTTCTGTGGTTATGTGTCTTACTTTATGGATAAATGGTGTTTCTACCTGACTTAGGGTTGTTGATCCGGTACGCAACATTATTTGGAAATTGAAGTGATTTAGTAGTTGCGAAACGATTGGTATAATTTGTAGATCTTCGGTTATGTTTAAGTTTGGCCCAATTCTGCTGAGTGCGTCAGCAACTACGTTTTGCGATCCTTTTTTGTATACGACTTCGTAGTCGTATGCGGCCAGGGTACTTTTCCATCGAAGTGGTTTTGGATTCTGACCGTTCAGATTTTCTAGCCAGATTAATGCTTATGGTCTGTGACTATTTTGAGTCTACGCCCGAAGAGGTATGTTCTGAAGTGACCTACAGACCAAATTATAGCTAGCATTTGTTTTTCTATCGTACAATAGCGGATTACTGTGTCCGATAGAGTCCTGCTAGCGAAAGATATGGGCCTGTCATTAGTGTCTGGACCTTGTGACGGCACAGAGCCTATCGCATAATTACTTGCGTCTGTGGTCAGCGTGAACGGTTTATTGAAATCAAGGTATATGAGTATGGGATCATTGCAAAGAAGAACTTTCGACGTTTGGAATGCTTGTTTAAATTCATCGTCTATTATTATAGATTTCTTCCCTTTGAACAGTCTCGTTTTGGGTTTAGTTATTTTCACAAAGTCCTTTATGAAATTCCTGTTCTACCCTAATAGTCTTAAAAATGATTTCATTTCCATGGTTGTCTTTGGGCAGTGGAAGTCCTTTATGGTTTGAATCTTAAGTGAATCTTAAGAATCTTAAGGGAATCATATCTTACGATATGTCCCAGGAAGTCGATTTCTTTCCTTAAGAAGCTACACTTGCTTGGTTGGATTTTTAGGTGTGCGTTTTGGAGTTTTCTGAAAACAGATTTAATATCTGCTGTATGTTTTTGGAGTGAAGGGGAGAATACTATTATGTCATCGAGATAGACGAGACAGATGTTACCGACTAAGTCACCTAAAACATTGTCCATAACGCGTTGGAACGTGGCAGGGGCGTTCTTGAGACCGATGGGCATTCTCGTGAACTCGTTGTGCCCATTTTCGACGGTGAATGCCGTCCTGCTCGCGTCGTGTGGGTTCATTTGAATTTGGTGAAATCCACTTGCTAAGTCGATTGTTGTGAAATTCATGGTCTTTCCTATGCCGTCTAGTATATATGCAATGTTGGGGATAGGGTATCTATCAGAGTCAGTCTTCTCGTTTAATTTCCGAAAATCGATTACCAAGCGCCACTTGTTTTCGCCTATGATGTCACTTTCCTTAGGTACGACCCATACGGGTGCACTCCAGGGGGATTGAGAACGTTAGAGAACGTTAGTTGGTTGTTTTCGTTGTGGGAAAGTCTTTTGAATGACTTGCATAGTTTGAGTGTGTATCGTTTTTCCTCGCTGTTAAGGTGTTCCGTCAGAATGTTAAATTGTTGGTCGTCCGGTCGTTCTGTATCTGTTGCCGCGGACATGCAGTTTAAGTTTCTGCCTGTAACGGTTCCTCGAGGTAAAGTGTTTGGATCTGATCTGAGTTATTGCAGACTTCGAAATAAGCGGATCCTGCGTTTGCGGTGTATAAACCGGCTGATATGGATACTTGATTATCCAAATTCATACAAAAAATCTTCCTGCATGAAGTTTACTGGGAGCGGAAGTAGCATTTTGGTATTTTGTGGCAGGTTATGTAATGTGTCTACAGGGTTTGCCCTTGTGAGGATTGGGATGGCGGTTTCTGGTGTTTCTAGTACGGATTCGGCAAGGTTTATTTTTGCATTTAGGCTAGATAGGATATACATGCCTAGGAGGCCATTGAAGTGGAAGTCGAAATTTAATAATAAGAACTTAAAATTTGGTATTTTTTTTAATTGTTTGAAATTTATTTTATCGGTATATTCCCGAATTTTTAATGTATTAAGAACAGTGTGAATATTGATATCCGAGGTTAATTTTTTGATGTGCTCTTCATTAATAAGTGCTGGATTTATGAAAGAGTAAGTAGATACAGTGCCTATTAGAAATTTGAGAGGGTTTGGTTATAAGAAAACAAATGGCAAGGAAGATCCGTGAGTCTTCTTGCTTATGTAGCCGACTGGCTTCCCGAGGTAGAAAATATATAGTAGAAAATTTGCATCATTGTTGATGTTACATAGGGGAGCGCTTGGGTTATGATTGTTCCTGTTTTGGTGACTTAGGGTCTGATCTGGTTGCTCGTTATTGTGTAAGGGGTTCCTGCCCAGAGTTTCTCTGTCTTGTCGACCATTACTATCGTTATGGGAATTATGTTGACGTGTGAAGCGTCTATTATTATTGTTGTGCATGACAAGCGTTGTTGCCATTATTATAGTTCTGTTGTCGTGGTATGTAGCGACTGTTGTGGTCGTTATTGGTTGGTTGTCCTTTTGCGTATGGGTGAATCCTGTGAAATGGGATGTCGCGTCGTCGGTTTCCTTGGTGTTTGTTCAGGCTTCTAGAGAAATTTAATTCAATCTGTCAGTACTCGTATGCTTTCTCGATTGTCTCTGGCCTTTGATTTCTAATAGCTGACCTAAGTGGGTCCTTTAATCCAGTTAGGAATGTATTTAGGCAGAATCTATCGTATTGGTCACGTTTGGCCGCGAGAGAGTGTCCACTAGGGTCTGCTTCTCTGGCGAGTGACATTAAATCGCTTCTTATTTTAGCGGCTGAGTAATACAATTTTCCCATACTGAGTCCGTCCGGAAGATTGTGTATCTCTCTAACAAGCATATCTTCTGTTTTCTTGCTTGAGGTATAGACGCTTGAGGTTTATTTTGATGTCATCCCAACTAAGGAGTACATCACAGACATTCAGTGCTTCGTCTGCCCTGCCTTTAATTGTGTCACGGATAGTTCCAAGTAAGTACTGTCCGCCTGTTGTTTGGTCTACTGATGAGGCTAACAAAAGGAGCTGATCTACTCTGTCTATGAATCTATCAAGATTGTCAGGTAGGCCTTCGTAGGTTGGTTACAAGGGTTTTTTTTATTATTATTCGACTTACGGTAGGAAAATTAAAATCTTCTAAAGATACCACCTACCGTCCGTAGGTGGCATGCATAAGCCCTATTGGAATTATGCCTACGTACTAAAACAAAAACCTCCGCGTGTTCTTCAGTCCTTGCTCGCTCACCGGGACTGCCAATCAAGGTATGACTTCGGTGAGCAGGATGTGAGGCCAGGTCGCACTCCCTTCCTTCGGTGTAGTCCATGGGGCTCCTCCTTCCACCCTTTAGTCGCCTTTTACGACGAGCTAGGAACGCTGAGGTAGAATTCTTCGCCCGCCGTCACTCAGGACGCCAGATTGGGCTTAGACATCCACTCTGTTGGCCATCTCGTCTGATCGGACACGCAGTAGGCATAGAGGGCGGTAGCTGTTTGCAGCATGTGCTGGCAACAGGACTAGCTTCTGGCTTTTCCACCTTGTTGGGAAGATTCCGTCCAGAAGGCATTGCTGGAAGGTGGCCCTGAAGATTTCAGGTCTACCCAGCGCCACTGCTTTTATAACAGCTCCAGGAATACCACCTAGTCCAGCAGCTTTTTTGGGTGTGATGCGCTTGGCTGCCTCGACGACTTCAAGTTCTGTGACGCACGGGAAATCTGGGGCAGGGGCTGCCTCTGTTGGCCTCCATAGTGTGGTCTGGTTTGGAAATAGCTTCCTACTATGTTAGCCAGGACCCCCGGGTCGGATAGGGTTGCCGCTCTCCTCCTTAGCTTGTTGGTAACAAGCTTGTAGGCGAGGCCCCAGATATCGCTGTCTACGCCATTCTGCAGCTCCTTAAGTGACCGCGCTTTGGCAGCCGCGATGCCGTGCTTGAACTCTAGGCGTTTCTGAAAGCCTCCAAGAGTTCCGCGTGGTGGGTACTGCCTCTGGCTCGTTGCGCCGTTCTCCTAGCCCTGAGGCAATCAGTAGTTGGCTTAGGGAGGCACTCCACCAGTAAACGGGTGGTTTGCGCTGTACCTTATTTTTCCTTGGCATGGTTGCGTCGCAGATTCTTCCCAGCATATTCATGAGGCCTGCCGCCATACTCTCTGCGTCCACATTTGGGATTTCCAGGGAATTGATCTGATAGGCCAGCATGGCCTCATCGATCTTCCTGGTGTCCCATGCTTTCCCGGCTGTTCTACTCTGCCGTCTCCTGGGCATGCCCTCCGGGGGGAGACTGAAGGAGATCAAGGCGTGGTCGCTCAGCGTTTTGACGTCATGGACCATCCAGTTGTTGTTGTCCACTAGCCCTCTGCTGACAAAGGTAACGTCAATAAAGGTCGTACCCCTATCGTTGTTAAACCTGGAAGCCGACGTCGTTCAGCAATATAAGGTCCAGCATTCCCATGGCGTCAATCACAGCTCGGCCTCTGGTTTTGGATGGCCTGCTGCTCCATTCCACTGCCCAGGCATTAAAGTCGCCGGCAATGACCTTCGGGCTTCGCCCTCTCGCATGGTCCACGAGCGCCTCCAGAAACTCCTCGAACTGATCGGGGGTGTCGCTCGGCAGAGCGTAGTAGCTGCACATGTGCACGTGTTTTAACTTCGCATAAGCGATACCCCGCATAGGTAACGCAGCCAGTTTCTGGACGTGGAGAGAGCTGCAGCATTTGATAGCTGCTTTACCTGTCTCGTCAAGGATCATGGATGATTGTATACTACCAGAGACGTAGGGTTCGCTTAGGAACATGCTGTCTACATTGCGCTCAACCGCAGTCTGGGCCAGGAGGCTCTGAGCTGCTGCGCAATGATTGAAATTAAGCTGTACTACGCTAATATGGGCGTGCATTAAGGTGGCTCTTCGCTTCTTTTAGGGTCGCTCTGTAGGTCGGGCACGCAAAGCTACCCGTCGGGTGGTTTCTGTCCACCTCGCTGCTGCAGATCAGGCATTTTGGTTCTGCAACGAACCCCTTTGCCTTGTGCCCACGCTCACCGCATCTAAGACAGCAGTCGGCCCTGTCAGTGTCCTTGCAGGTTGCTGATCGATGACCGTAGCCCAAGACACCTCTAGCATCTCGTGGGTCGGAAGTCCTGGGTAATGCGACACCTTGACCATCCAACGATTAAGGTGCCCTGTTTAAGGACTGCTATCGCATCGTTGGCGTTAAGCAGCACTGAGGCTATCTGCGTCCCATCCCGCATTCTGAGAAGGCCCTGATATCTTTAGGATTTATCTGCAGGCCCTGGAATTGGGTGACCATGCAGCTGTGGTCGCCCGACAGCTCCTCTGCTGTCGTAGCCTCGTCCAGTCCGCTGCACGATAGTGCTATTCTTTGCGCTCCTGTGCGCACAGAGGCCAAGTCATTGAGCGCCGCTTCCAGATCGCTCTTAAGCTTGGAACGCTTTCCGATGCTTTTCCCTCTACCTCAAGCAACGGCTCACCTTTTTGTGTTCTCCGGATTTTGCGTACGTGACTGCCCAGTTCGCTAAGGCTTAGCTTCCGAAGCATCTCTGCGTACGAAATCTCTCCTGTTTTTTTTACGATGAGTGCCTCGGGTTTTTTACGCAGGCGCGTAGGCTTCACCTTGGTCCACTCTGCACCCGTGCTAGCATTCTTGGCGACAGATGCGTAGCTGCCTGGTTTGGACTCGTTTGGTATGGATGTTGCCTTTTCTTCACCGTTGCCACCCAACGTAGGGTTGCTCGGCTTGGGCGCCTGGACTTTTGGCACTTGCACCTTGGGTACCTGCGCATTTTGAGGAGCCTTTTTGGTAGGCTTTTGTACCTCCGTCTGGGTAGCACTGCTCTTCAAACGGTGCTCGCTAGTAGTACCTTCGTACAGCTCTAACGCCCTGTTGTTAAGGGCTGAGAGTTCGGAAGCTATGCCCTTTGTCTCTTGTGTCACGTGCCGTTGGGTCTCGAATGCGGATAGCAAGGTGCTGATCTTGCCATTCATCCTGGTAAGTATGCCCCTCAGGTCCTCATTCTGGAGAGCCGCGGTCAGGTCCGAAGACCGATGAGGGGAACCAGCTGGGGACTTCCCTCCCGTCTTTTGCGATGGCACGGCGATGTGGTCCATCGTCTTCTGACTTGTCGCGGTCGTAGAAGCTGTAGGAGCCAAGTTCTCCACCTCTACAGCATCGCTGCAGTGGCTAGTCAACGGCGGCTGGGGTCCTGCGTGCTCACCATGGGTCGGGTTACCGGCTCCTCTGGTGGGGGATCTCGAAAGTCGGGAGCTCCTCCTGAACGGGTCGTTGCGATCAGGGGGACTGCCCCCCTGAGCTGTCCATCAACTGAAGGATGGCCTAAGGTTACCTAGGCGAAGCACCAGCCTTAGAACGTGGGTTCCCACGTAGGCCACGGATTTCCTGGCTTTTACGGATGGAGGTTTGTACCGCCTCGACTCGGACACCTGAGCCTCTGCTTAAGCACCAGAACGGTGAGAGGATGATATTTGGTCTGTCCGCGACCTTTGTGACTTTTCCCCTTTCTTAACGACTTGGGCGCTCCCAGTAACCAGTATCAAAATTAAATTAAATTAAATTTCAACGGTTTAATTTTATATTTAATTTTGAATTTCGCGCCCTACTGTCGCAACACAACACTGATCACACGGTTGATCTGACAACGCCTCCCTCTCCAGATCACCCGCTGCGCCAAGTTGGCAGCGCTATCAGCTGTTTTATCCGCTACAACAATCGCAAGCTAATAAATTACCTATTTACCTGAAACAGGCGCACAATTAACTCGCGTGATTGCAGCGCGAAACTATGGCGCGACTCCATCGTGTGGTTTTGCCAGTTTGCCGCACACACCGGCCGACACAACTTCTATAATTTCGAGTATTTCGCGCAGCGTTAATTTAAGACGTCCGTCTTTACGGCGATGTAGACTTGGTGTCCGATTTACAAGGGTTAGTAGTTGTTGTAGCGATGTAGACTTAGTGTCCGATTTACAAGGGTTAGTAGTTGTTGTAGGTTCAGGTTTGTGTTTGTTGATGAATTAACGGTAGGACTTATTGGCCCTGTGGCGGTACCGGAATCCATAGCGTTGGTGGGATTATTGTCTTCGGATTGAACCGACTGGGCTTTCTCTTTTGTTCGTGTCGCTTCCCTTATCTCAGATAGACTAAATCCGCTTCTTAACCCTAATCTGCCCCTAACTGTATTTCTAATGTTGGCATTTTTTTTCCTAACATTTACGTGTATTAGTATGAAATCTGTATTTTTGTTTGCAAATAATAGTGAATAATTATATATTGGGTTATGGTATGTGTAATAATATGTGAGGTATAAATAGGTATATTAATAATATCTTTTTGTGTAGGGAAAATGATGGACGTTTGGCTTGTTTTGTTTTCGTTTGTATATCAATGTAGTGATATATTGTATTATATTCTGTGATGCTATGTATATGTATTGGGGTATATATATTGGGGTGTGGTTATGGTATGTGTAATAATATGTGAGGTATAATTAGGTATATTAGTAATATGTATTTATGTTTTTTTTTCTGTGTGTAGGGAAGATTTTGGGTGTTTGTTTGGTTTGTTTTGCTTTTCTTTGTATATTAATGTAGTAATATATTGTATTATATTTTGTAATACTATGTATATGCATATATGATTGAATGTGTATTATATGTGTATTCTATCCAAAATCAAAGAAAACCTGTATGTATGTGTCCGTTACTCAGTTCCTTCTTACCCTTGTTTCCCGGCGCTTAGTGTTAATTGTATGTCGTCCTTGTAGTGCTGCTGTGCTTCCATCCACCTTTGTAGTTTTTTTTTGTGTTTTCGACTTTAACTGTAATACATGATTAAAATAGATATTCAATAGTGTATTTTTTATAGGTTAGTGAAAATGTGACAACAGTAGGCGTTAAGTTGGTTGGTTGGTTCTTTTTTTTTTCTTAAATTAATTCAGTGGGTTTTTTTTTGTAGTGCGTGGTGTGCAAAAAGAATTCAACCGAATTCAAAAGAACTCAACAGTGTACAAGCGACCACGGCGTCAAGCGCCGTACCGCCACTCTGGCGCGACATCAGCTCTTGGCGGCAGCCAAAGTACAGTGATGCGTCGACGTCGCAAGGGTTATATAAGCGGCGCAGCACAAGCACATACATGCTTACTTGATTTTGCCGAAGGAAACTGTATCACTGTGCAAATATTTTAGTTTTATTTTTTATTTATTACTATTATTTCGGTAATTCGATAATCACACAACTTACTTTTATTTTTAATAGCCCACTTGTGTAGAAGGTCCCGTTGTCTTGGAGGCGATCGATGTCCACATTCACTCTTTGCGCAGTGAGTTAGGGTCACAACGAAGTCTAATATTCGACTGATCTAGTTCTTTACCATTATCTTTTCTTTTGTGCACAACAACCAACACAGCGACGCCGCTCTGTCGCCGCACACAACAACCGTTCGCAGTGCAAATATAGGCTGATAACCAAAGAGCATACCAATACTCTCCCAAATATGCACACCAAGCGCTCTCCGACACACGCAAACGGTCACCACACACAGTTTGACATGTCAGAATTTTTTTTTTTTTTTTTTTTTTTTTGATTAATTTTCCATTTTTATGAGTTAGGGTGTATGGATGATCCCGGTGCCTTATCAGCGATTGGTGTACACATATACGGTCGCCTGTGAAGCAATTTGTACTTGATTTTGTTTGTTTCATTTGTTTTATTTGCACTTGCACGTCATTATGTTTCAATAACGCTTAACAACAACTGTCGTCACATGTTCATCACCTCTTTAGAATTTGAACGATAAGCGTAGTGGGCATTGTTATCAGTTACAATCCTGTGGCCGAGGGAGGAAAGATTCAAAAAAAAAAAAACATAATGATTAGTTTAAGGTATGAAAAGAGAATGCTCTTTATTACAAAATTTGCCTGTTTCCCTAAAAATGTTTTCGTTTTCGAGGGCCATGTTAACTCAGGCAACCTGTGCAGTTCACAGACTGCCAAGAATATGGACACACCAAAACGTACTGCACCGTAAAATCCATTTGCGTCGTTTGAAGCGATGGCCGATACTGTAAACTGTCCTAAGAATAAAAACGACAGATCAATTAAGTTATGCAGCAACTTTAGCGAAAAACACAACTGGCGAGGATGCATTGTTTACAAGGAACTCAAGAGTCGCCTAAACAAACGAGTGGATTCAGCTCGAGATCGTATCTCAGCAACAATTCACAAACCAATGGAGCCGACCACATCTAACAATGGCAAATTCATCCTTTGCAAGTGTACTAAAATCAGGGATCCAAGCACCAACATCAGTCACCTTCAGCGTCCAGCATAAAACTCACCAAATAAACACACAGAACATGCAACAGCAGCCGATTGGCGTTGAAGCGATCATGCTTTCGATGCAGCAAAGTATGAAAGACTTCATGACTTTCATGCAAGAAACTATGCAGGAGCTTATGAGGAACCAAAACATCCTTCTTCCTCATTATTATGCTACTCTCAGAGACTCACCTTACCGAAAAGTACAACTTCAATATTCCAGGATATAAATTTTACTTTACGAAACACTCGGATGGCAAAGCCCATGAAGGCACTGGCATACTAATACGATTGCGAATGCCAAGCACATGTACTGGAGATCTCGGATAGGAAAACAGCTGTACAACGCAATCATCAAACCGAAACACAAACTTAACTATGTTTCCCCGGGAGCGCCTACATACTGGCCAGCAGATCCCATGAAGCTTCCAGATTTGATTGACTTTGCCATCACAAAAAGGATATCCCAATCAATGATTACAGCTGAGGCACTTCCAGAACTCTCATCTGATGACTGTCCGGTGCTCTTTCAATTTTTGTACCAGCTACAAAACATCGAGCGACCGTGTAGGCTTACAAGCAATAGGACCAACTGGGCGAGGTACAAAAAATATGTTTGTTCCCATACCGGCTTTTCTAGCCCCCTGGAAACCGAGCAAGACATTGATCCCAGGAAGCTTCCAGATTTGATTGACTTTGCCATCACAAAAAAGATATCCCAATCAATTATAACAGCAGAGGCACTTCCAGAACTCTCATCTGATCACTGTCCGGTGCTCTTTCATCTTTTGTACGAGCTACAACACATCGAGCGACCGTGTAGGCTTACAAGCAATAGGACCAACTGGGCGAGGTACAAAAAATATGTTTGTTCCCATACCGGCTTTTCTAGCCCCCTGGAAACCGAGCAAGACATTGATCAGTTTGCTGATGATATAGAATTAATACTTGTCGCAGCAGCAAAAGCGTCAACTCCACAAGACAACCATGTATGCAGCACAAAGTTTAACAAGACAAACAGAGATGAACTGCTTGTGCTTGAAAAACGTCGACATCGAAGGGAGTGTCAGGAGCACAGATCACCTGGCGCAAAGAATAAATTAAAAGCAGCTTCTCGCAGACTTACCAAAGCACTTAAGAAAGAAGAAGCGGACGCACAACTAAGATACATCAAGAATCTCACGCCCACAGGCACAAAGAACTCGTTGTGGAAAGACCTACAGGCACCAACAGAAACGGTTGTACCTATCCGTAACTCTACTGAAAACTAGTCTCGCAGTGACACGGACAGAGCAAGAGTCGTCGCTGATCATCTTAAAAAAGTGGTTTAACCAAATCCAGCCACTTAGCACCACAAGATCCTGTAAAATTTCGGCCAAGCGAGATAACGAAAGTCATTAAAGAGCAACAGACAACTGAAATCGTCGGCGACGACTTAATAACCCCGAAAATGATCATCGAGCTCCCAATGTGTGCAGTAATGCGAATCTGCTCTTCAACGCAATTACTAAAATTGTATACTTCCCCCAAAAGTGGAAGAAATCAATTATAATCATGATCCCCAGCCTGGGAAAGACAAAACACAGCCATCATCATACAGGCCAATAAGCTTACTTACTTGTCTATCCAAGTTATTTGAAAAAGTGCTGCTGCTACCCATCAGGCCCCACCTCAAAACATACTCCCATCTCACCAATTTGGGTTTCGGGCTAAACATGGAGCCATTGAACAGGTTAACCGCATCACAACAGAAGTTTGCACTGCCTTTGAACATCATGAATACTGCACAGCTCTATTCTTAGACGTTGCACAAGCATTCGATAGAGTATGGCTGGATAGACTTATGTTTAAAATAATCAAACTGCTGCCTCAAAACATACATAAGCTTCTAAAGTCTTACCTATATAAAAGAGTGTTCGCGGTTAGATGCAGTTCAAGCACTTCAAGCGATTGTACTATAGAAGCCGGAGTGCCTCAAGGAAGTGTTCTAGGCCCAATTCTATACACCCTATACACAGCGGACAGCCCAACAAACTACCAGCTAACGATATCCTCATTCGCTGATGACACTGCAATACTAAGTCGATCCAGATGTCCAGTGAAAGCTACGATGCAATTAGCACGCCATCTAACTTGTGCAGAACCTTGGCTTGCAAATTGGCGCATACGAGTAAACGGAGGAAAGTGCAAACAGGTAACATTTACCCTAAACAAACAAAGCTGCCCGCCCTTGCTAATGAACCATACGCGCATCCCACAAGCCGATAACGTAACATACTTAGGTATTCATCTGGGCAAGCGGCTCACCTGGCCAAGACCATGCACCTCAGACTAAAAGCAAGGGATCTACACTGGCTTATAAACGTTCGCCCTCCCCTAAGACTGGAGTATAAAGTACAACTCCGTCCTAAAAGCGACCTCGACCTATGGCTCCCAGCTATGGGGGAACGCCAGTAACAGCAGCGTAGAAATCATCCAACGAACCTAATCGAAAATCCTGAGAACCATCACCGGCGCACCGTAGTACGTTCGAAGTGATAACTTACATAGGGATTTATTCATACTTCCGGTCAGAGATGAAATAGCCAAACAAATGGAAAAATATCGCAACAAGCTACGTGCCCATCTGAACTGGCTTGAGAGATTTTTAACACGGCTATCTAGCTGAACCCGACTTCGTCGTAATGATATGCCAACCCGACGATAATTATTAGGGCCACACAAACTCATATCAGTTACAATAGTGACTGTTAGTTAAGTACTTTTTAAGATTTGTAAACTTATTGTTAGTCTCATAATGAGAAGCTTCAATAAAACAGGCAACGCATAAAATAAAAGTCTAGCAGTCTAGATTTTTTTACTTTGCCTCCCTTAACTGGGCCAGGATGTAATTTATCATCAGCATCGGGTACGTGTCCTTCACGGACCTTATCTGGAAATCCATTCACAACCTCCATTGCCCTGTTTTCTTTGTCACCATCACTATCGGTGAGCTGTACGGGCTTTTAGACAGCTCGATACATCCTTTTTCTAACAGCTCATCGACGTTGGCGTTGATCTCCACCTGCATCTTAGGGTTTTTCGGGTAGTACCGCTGCTTGACTGGTTGATCGTCCTTCATTGTTATTCGGTGCACTGCCACGGTTGATGTTCCTTGTACGCTTCCTAAACTGGTCAACTCCGACCTCAGGAATTCGTCCACATCTTCCTCCGAGAAGTTCGCAGCCCTCTCAACGATTGCCACTGACAGTTTCTCCCGTGCCCTGCTTTGCCCTGCTGAGCAAACTGATATTGTTACGCTCAGTCCGGCGCATTCCATTCGTGCTCCCATTCTTGTTAGGAAATCCCAACACAATACTAGAGCGTCGATTATGTTGTGTAAGATCAGCAATTGCATCCAAACGGCCCTCTCCCCTTTATCACCACTCCGTCTGTGGCGTACAGTTGCCTTTCTTCCGCCTTTAGATTGCCCATTAATTTTGAGGGGTTGCAGCTTGCGAACACCCTGGTTGCCCCTCTGAGGCTGGGGTCGCGTTGCGTTTTCCGATCTGTGGCAGCATTCCGCAGTCCTTGGACCGATTCTCCCGCGGGTCCAGCAAAAATTGATCGGCCGGTTCCTGCACTCCTGAGACCAGTGGCTCTGGCCACCACATCTGTGGGTTCGGCACAAGACCACGCCGCAACGGGTCCGGTTCTCGCCTGTCGTTGTTCTTTCTCTGTCCTTGGAAAGTCTCGCTGGTGGCGGGCCCTGTGATTTCGCTCTAGATCATATTGTTCCCTTTGGGTCCAGCTCTTCGAACTCGTCGGCCAGGGCCATCAGGGCATCCAGGTGTCGGCACACATACGCGCGTATGAACATGCGTAAGGCTGGAGTGCTGTTCTCCCTTATTCTTGCCAGCGTCTCCTTCTGCTACATTCCTAAGGCTCGCATCAGGGTTTACTTGTCCACCATGTAGTCCTTAAAGTTCTCGCCATGTCGCTGCTTCCTCTGCCTGACCTGGTCCGCCAGTTTCGTCATAAAGCCTCTAGACAGGAAAAATTCCTGGAAGCTTTGTATGAACTAGGCCCATGTTAAACAGAACTTGTTGTTGGCAATGAACTGAATAACAGGCCCTGCCAGTTTGTAAGTCCGGCATCGCTCTTGGGATCTGGTTGATGTCGAGTCCATACGTCATTGCTGAGCAATCCACCTGTTCCAGGAACTCCAGCGGCTTCTCGTTCCCGTCGTAACGTAAACTCCATTCTCGCACCTGTTTTGCCACCACCTGCCTTTCGGACCTGTTTCTGCTGGCCTCCGCCATGCTAGCGAAGTCGAGGCTCCTCACCAGTCCTTCTACGGCGGTGACCTTCACTTCTACAGCCGGTCTCCTTCCGTATTCCTTTTCCAGAGCTTCCAGAATTGCGACTGATTCCGACTCATCTGTGGTCTGGTCGATGAACTCGAACAATGTCTTCCGCATCTCCTCGACCAAACCTTCCAGCGTGATCCCGAGTGCACTTGCTATGGCGGGAAAGTCATCCTTCTTTAAGCTGTACAGCCACGACTTCCCCATGGTGCTCTATTTTCCTTTTGCCCGGACAATTAGGCTTGGGCGCCAGATGCAACGAACTGATTTTCTATTTTTGCTCGCTACGGATTTCAGGGGCTAGCTCAGGGAGTTTGTCGTTTGGACCCACCAAATTTATGATTTGTGTGATTGCCCGACCAAGAAAAAGCAAATGGTTCTTATTATATTCGGTTTATTCTACAATCTTAAGGATGACTCCTCCGGCGATCTCGCTGCTCCTGCGGCGTTTCTCATGCAACGCCTTGCCTCCTTTGTCCTCTGTACTCCTTGACAACGGACGACGAGTCGGCCCATCCGGGATTAGGATGTAATGAGGCAGGGTGTATCGATCACGGGCGAGGCAACGCTCGAAATGAGACCACCTTTGCCGACCACTGACCCCACTGTCCCTTTCGAACACGCCAAGTCCTTGTCGTCTCCTCTGGAAGACCACCTGCCGGTCGGTATGGGTTTAGGATGTTATGGGGCAGGGTGTATCGTCCACGGGCGAGGCAACGCTCGACCTGGGAACACCTTTGCTGACCATCGACTCCACTGGCCCTTTCAGACGCGCCAGGTCCTTCTCCTCCACTTCCAGGATCACTCTTCACTTGAGGTGCTCGTCCTTCCGTGCCCGACGCTTCTACTGTTTATTTCTTTCCGATTTGTCCGCGCATTCTCACTCCCGAGATCCTTCCCTCAACGCTCTGTCTCACTAACTTCTTCCACGCGCGGTCTGACTGACTGATTTTTGATCTGCTAGTCGAATTCAACGGTTAAATACCGTCACGATTGGTATTAACAAGCTTATCAAAGGCAAACCCCCAAGTGAACCTTAAGAAGTCGCATTTTTTCGGATACACAGGTAGAATTTTTGGGATATATCGTCACGGGCGATGGCATTAAGGCAGATCCGAAAAAGGTCATAGCGATTAGCGAAATGCCTCCCCCGACTTCTGTTAAAGAATTAAAAAGATTTCTTGGCATAACCTCATACTACAGTTCATTCAGGACTATGCGAAGGTAGCGAATAATTAGAAGCCCCTCACGAACTTGACGCTTGGACTGTATACCAATATAAAATCTTCGCAATCGTGCAAGGTCCCAATTACGTTGGACGAAACGGCTTTACAGTCTTTTAATGACTTAAAGTCAATTCTCTCTTCTTCTGAGATACTGGCGTTTCCATGTTTTACTAAGCCATTTCATTTAACAACGGACGCTTCTAATTATGCCGTCGGAGCTGTCCTCTCACAGGACGACCAGGGTAGAGATAGGCCGATAGCGTATATATTCCGTTCACTAAATAAGACACAGAAAAATATTGCTACTATTGAAAAAGAAATGCTCGCGATAATTTGGGCCTTGGACAACCTTCGGGCTTACTTATATGGTGCTGGTATTATTAAAGTATACACTGACCATCAACCTCTAACGTTTGCCTTGGGCAATTAAAATTTCAATGCGAAACTAAAACGCTGGTAGGCTCGTATAGAGGAATATAGTTGCGAACTCATCTACAAGCCTAGGAAATCTAACGTGGTGGCGGACACGCTTTCACGCATTCCGCCTCAGCTAAACCAGTTGAGTACCGATTTCAATGCCGACCCAGATGATGATATGCAGTCTTTGGCTACTGCCCATAGCGCTTCACATGACAGCTCGCAATTGATTCCCAACGTTGAATCTCCAATCAACGTTTTCAGGAACCAACTCATTTTTGACAAGACCAGGTCAGAGTACTTATGCGAATACCCGTACCCAGCTTACAATCGCCATGTGATTCCTCTTAAAGACGGATCACTTGCCGATTTAACCAATTCGTTATTATTAAGTGGGTTTGTATGTGTACTGCGACCCAGTCGGATCCGTTGTACTACCCCTTCATCACTAAAAGATCCCCCTAAAGTCCAATGCTCTGTATAAATGCCAGAATTTTATTGAGGTTCAGGGCTGCACTTGTTTCCCGTGGGACTACATACATGCCCAGGAGTCTGTTCCTGCTGATGGAAAGCGCCATGCAGTCACATATAATATGTGCAGAGCTCTCCTCCTCCATGCAGCAGAAGCGACAGAGTTCACTGTCTGCAATGCCAATCTTGTGAAAATGGCTGTGAAGTCAGCAATGCCCCGTAAGAAGGCGCACGGTGTTTTTCCCACGTGTCATTAAGGTCTTGAACCTTTTATGGTTATATTCACGAAGGAGAATAACAGACTGCCTAAGTCCTGGTAGGTGTTCCCAGAAGGACAGACGCTTTTCTTCCTCTGGTGACTCTAGTAAGCCCCGTACTCTGTCGTGACCAACCCCACAGAAGGGTTCGGGCCCAATTAGAGGGTTCTCTGCTCCTTTCCTGGCTAGGTTGTCCGCTAGCTCATTTCCCGGGATGTTGTTGTGTCCCGGGACCCACCTTATTGTGAGTTTGTTGACAGCTCCTAGTTTGTCTAGGGCTGTCCTCACTTCATTTACTAGCTTAGATGTTATCTTAGCATTGCTGAGCGCTTTTATGGCTGCTTGACTATCAGACAGTATAGCAATGTCCTTGCCATGATAGTTCCTTTGCATATTAAACTCCGCACAGCGTCCAATAGCACAGACTTCAGCTTGAAAAATGCTGGTGTATCTGCCCATTGATTCGTGGTATTTCAACCTGAGGCCTACAACCCCCAGACCACTTACCTCGTCGGTGAGGGATCCGTCTGTATACCACTTTATTGTTTGTGGTTTCATATGGTGTACTTTCCCCAGGAATGTCCAACTGTTCTTATTTCTGAGATGAGTGCTGAAGTTCTGAGCGAATCTATGCTCAGCTGGCATCTCATCCCTTGGTTGCATTAGCAAAAGGATAACCCTTTTTAGGCTTTCAGCATCCTTACTTGTGAGGTTGCAGTCATTTCCTGCTCAGCTATGCTGAGCTGGCATCTCATCCCTTGGTTGCATTAGCAAAAGGATAACCCTTTTTAGGCTTTCAGCGTCCTTACTTGTGAGGTTGCAGTCATTTCCTGCTCCTGCAATTCTTATTAGGGTGGCTTTCCGTTTCATTTTAATGACGATATGAAGCGGCGTCACCTCCATTAGTACTTCTAATGCTACAGTGGGACAGGTACGCATTGCTCCAGTCATGCATACGCAGGCAATTCTTTGCAGCTTATGGAGTTTCACCTTAGTGGTGCTAAGGCGTGCTCTATCACCCCAGGCTATTGCCCCATAGGTTAGTATGGGTCTGACTACCAAGAGGTACAGCCATCTTATTATGCGTGGTGAGGTTCCCCACGACTTACCAGCAATGTTTTTACACGTGAAAAGTGATCTGGTGCAGCATAGCCTAGGCAAAGTATACCCCTGCGGGTCAGTCTGTCCAGCAACTCGTCTACCAGCAAGCTCCACAGGAGAGGCGAGAGGACACCCCCTTGGGGGCAACCCCTTGTGGTAAATACTGTGGACGACTGTTCTCCTATAGTGGCCATGGCTCGCCTAGATGTCAGTAGTGATTTGATCCATCTGCTGGTTGTCGCATCTAGTCCTCATCTTGCCAGGAATGCGTTGACAGCCTCATGTGAGGTATTATCGAAAGCACCCTGCATGTCTAAGAAGGCACATATCGCCACTTCCTTATGAGTCAGTGAATCCTATCCTCAATAAGGCTTTTCAGGTGATATAGGGCAGTATCAGTTGATCTGCCCTCCCTGTAGGCATGCTGCGTCCGTTGGAGCGGATGCTCCACAAGCAGATTGCTTCTAATGCCGACATCCACTAGCTTTTCCAACGTTTTTAGCAAAAACCATGTTAAGCTGATGGGTCTGAACGACTTCGTATCACTGATGTCTTTCTTTCCAGCTTTTGGAATGAAGGCTACTTTTGCTTTACTTCAGGCAGTATGTATGTGTCGTTAAGCTAGGCTTCTGATCAGTATTTTCCTGATCGGTACTGCGAGCTGACTTAGCGCTCGTTGAAGCAGGATTGGCTGAATGTCATCTAGACCCGGAGATTTGTAGGGCTGGAATGTACCAATTGCCCATCTTAATATCTCCGTTGTTACAATTGATTTTGCTTTGGCCCAATCAGTAGCACACGGTCTACTTTGTGCCGGTACCGGGGTCTTTCCATCCCTTTGACGCGTGCTTCCCGGAAAGCCAGTCGTAGCTCAAGTTTCTCCTTTCTTCCTATAGTATAGGAGTAGTCCTATAAAGAGACGCCTGGTCGCTTTCCGTAACTTCTCCAATTGGTCGTTCCACCATGGAGCATCCTTGTCCCTCTTGGCTCGGCCAAGGGAGCAGTTTTCTCTGAACGCGTTTGTAAGACACGAGTTAATGTCTTGTACGGTGGCCTCCAGTTCTAGAGTGGTACGGAGTTTCCCGGTTACCCTAGTAACTGGATCTCGCAGTAAGGAGGCATTGAACCCTTCCCAGTTCGTATTCCTGGGATTGCGCCTACGCTCGCTACATTCTAGATTTAGCCCTATGCTAAAACGGATAATTCTGTGATCTGACATTGACTCCTCAGGAGATACGTGGCAGTCGCTTATATGCGAAGCCACTGATCTGCTGGAAAGTGTAATGTCCAGAACCTTAGATCTTACCCCAGTAACAAATATCGGAATATTGCCAACATTTAGGATTTCTAGATTATTATTTAAGATAAATTCTAGGAGTGACTCACCTCTTTGGTTCACGTCGCTGCTGCCCCATATCACGTGATGTGCATTTGCATCACATCCAATGATGATGGGTAAGTGCATCTTCTTACAGTGTTCAACCAGTGCAGTGATTTCGGGCGGTGGGCACGCCTCGTCACCGGCAAAGTATGCCGATGCCACCACAGTCTTCTTGACTGCTCCCACATCTTCTACCCCGATCGGTACACAGTCCCGCGTGAGAAATTCTGTAAGTATATAAGAATTAATACTTCTACATGCCAGGATACAAGCCCTAGGGCTAGAAGCCCGTTGATCCCAAATTACCTTGGCGTTCTTCACGTACAGTCCTTTTATTCCCTGATTGTACCAGGGTTCTTGTACCAGGGCTAGCTCAAGATGTTGCTTGGTGAACATCCTTGCCAGCACGGCCGAGGCCGCCTTGGTGCGATGGATGTTCACCTGAGCTATCCCTGTACTCCCGACCATTAGATGATCGTCAGCAGGTCTAGTTCCATGCCTAGCTTCTGAGAGGATATCGGGGTCTGATCCCCCATCTCGATGACGGTCGCATCGAGATCCTCATCATCCGCCAGATCCTCGCTGGATTCGGAGAGCTTATTGGGCTTCTCCTTCTCCGCGGAGACTGGTCGATTTCGAGGAGTCTCGACCCCTCTTGTGCCGGCTTTGCTCCCCTTGGCCATCTTTAGACCACAAACTGAGATGTCTCCAAACCTGAAGGTCAGCTTGTGGTCGCTAGCAATAATCTTGGCACATGACATGTCATCAATGCCAAGGCTGAGGAGTGAGCCACCACCCTCATTCTTCCTTGATATGAGACGCCAGTTCTCAGTGTCAATTCCATGATCCACTTTGTTGTCTTGTCTCCGTAGAAGATGGTGATGTTGTGTGACGATAGCAAGTCATCGCCCATCTTTACCTCCAGGGAGACACCGCTCCACTTACTGAGGCTGGGGACTGCTAATTGCAGCCACTCAGCAGTGGTTGCGTTGCGGCAATCCTGTATCAGGTGACCCACCCTGAAGTGGATTCCTCCAAACTGAATTGAAGAATTCCAACCGGAGAGGACTATCTCTTCCAGTAGTGCGTCCTCGAGCTGTGAGGACGACTTTGGAGTACCCCTCTGGTACGACCGCAACTTTTATGGCCCCAGTTACGGCCGCATATGATGGCTTGCGTACCTCCGTTTCCTTTGCAGTCCTTGAGGTACTTGTGCCATCGAAAGGAGCAGTCAGTGGCCTGCTCTTCTCCACCTTCTGCCTCTTAGGCGTTTCCGTCGGAGGCGTCAGGGTGGAGTTTGGCCCCTTCGAAGCAGAGTTGGGCCTTTGCCCAACTTACAGTCGTATCTGCGACACATAATAATAAACGGCGTCGAAATCCCAGAAGTGTATTTGCAAATTTTACAAACCATCTGGTTAGCGAGTTTTCTTTAATACAAAATTCGGATAACGCAGCGGTTGATGGCGGACGTGGCCTACGCAGAGGAAATTTGTGAAATAATCGAAAAAGAACGCCGTAGAGCACATACGGGCCCTACGGAGATTCGCCTCCAACTTTTAGAAAGATATTATTTCCCGCGGATGTCCAGTACGATCCGTCTGCGAACTTCCTTATGTCAGTGTTGCAAACTCTACAAATACGAGAGACACCCTAATAAGCCAAACTTACAACCCACGCCTATTCTTAACTACCCATGTGAAATACTTTACATCGACATTTTCGTGCTTGAAAAAAGATTATACCTTAAAACTTAAGGGCAGCAGACTTATTGGCCGGTATGACTCCGGGTCCTCTTCCGGTTTGCCTGGCTTATGAATCATATGGATAGCTGCCATCTTCCACTGTCTTGGGAAAAACTGGACCCGTAGCATACCGTTGAAGATCGAGCATAAGTAGATAATTGCTTGAATTGGTAGAGCTTTGAGTGTAGCATAGCAAATCCTGTCGATACCAGGAGCCTTGTTCTTTGGTAAGGACTTTATGACATCTACAATCTCCTCGACCCTAGCTGGCGTAATGGCCGTAGGATGTCATTTATTTCACTGGCTTCTTCCGCAGAAGCAAAATCGTACGGTGTGAATCGTATTTGCAGATGTTGAGCAAATGCGTTCGCCTGTTCTTCCTCATTCCTAACAAGATTACCTCCAGGGCATTGGACAAGAACCGGCCTAAAGGGTATTTGCATTTGTTTAATTGCAATTTTATTTTTGCTTCGGACAATTTATTAAAAACCAATTGTAATGAATTTAGATGTTCATCAAGCGATGAAGAAAAAACAATTATGTCATCTAGGTAAACTAAACAATGCTTGTAGAGCAGTGGTCGAAGAATGTTATTCATGCACCTTTGAAATGTTGCGGGTGCGTTTCTGAGACCAAATGGCATCCGAACGTATTCGTAATGTCCGCTCTTGGTGGAAAATGCAGTTTTCTGAATTGAATCTTGGTCCATTTCTATTTGGTGGAAGCCTTTCGCTAGATATATTGTTGTAAGATATTGACACTGTCCTAGTTTACCGAGTATTTCATCTATGTTTGGCATTGGATATCTATCTGGAATTGTTATTTCGTTCAACTTCCTAAAGTCATTTACAACTCTGTACTTCTGTTCACCCGAAGGGTCGATTTTTTTTTGATACTACCCAAGTGGGGCTAATATATGGTGAATTACTTTCTCTAATTAAACCTTCCTTAAGCATTTCTTGATTTACCTGATTTTCTACTTCTATTTCATGCATATGAGCAAGTGGATATTGCTTAGAATAAAAAGGCTAATTGTGTGTTGTGTTTATTACGTGTTTTATTACATTAGTAAATGGTAAAGAATCTCCTTCTTGATGTAGAAGATTCTTGAAGTTATTTAATAATATTTTTAATTTGGAACTTTCTTCCTCATTTAGGTGATTTAATCGAAACAATTTTAAATCTATTTTTTATGAAAGTCGGAATTGATTTCTCATCTGATATTGGTATTTTTTGTTGTTGAATGTAAAAAGAAAGATTTTTATTTATTTTATTTTATTTTTTTTTATTATATATATTTAAATTATTTAAAGATGGATCGTACCGTCTTGCGATCAACGTCGTCAGGAATCCCCCAGAGGTGAAGGGCTTCCTTGCTGGCTGCTCCGGGGAGTCCGGGGAGCAGAAGATTCTTATTTATGTTGAGAGGAACTTTCTTCTTTTTACTGCCAGCCTTGTGGTCTGGCAGAGTAAGTAATAAGAATATGTTTTACGACGCTTAACTCCGAAATGAGCTGCCGCTCTTTAATCAGACAAATGCAAATTCAAACTGAAGCTTAAAATTATTCTTATAGCTAACCAAGACTCGCAGCGGCCACGCAAATATGCTGTGTTTCCCGGCTGCGCACTGGTTTCCGGCCCCATGCTGGGTCAGCACTTTGATATTATGTTTCATGCACTGAGCCAACTGTTCTAGTTCGTTGGCTTATCTTAACTACTCCCCCTTCAAGATTACGGCCGTCCTCGACTGGTCCCAATTCGGGGATCATCCCGTTTAATTGGATTGCGGATTTCCGCGCTCCGATGAACCGTACACAGGAGATGCCGATACAAATCAATGCACAACGAATCGCTGTTGCGATAAATATTATGCGATGTGATTATGTGTATTAGCATCAATTTCTCTCCCGAACTCTTTGATGAACTCCAAGTTACGTTCACTCATCTGGTGAAGATGGGGGAGACTCAGAATATCTTTGTTGGCAGTGATATTCAATGATGGGGAACTAGCTACCCCTGGAGCTCGTATTTGGGCCTTGTCGTGATTTATAAAGGTGGTGTCATTTATCACGACGCGATCGTTGAAGGTAATGAGATATGTGCCACGTAGATGTTGTCCACCGTGACCCTGGCTGGCCGGTCATTAATGATGATGATACCCTCATCCAACGCTCGACCTGGGACCACCTTTGCTGACCATCGACTCCACTGACCCTTTCAGACGCGCCAGGTTCTTCTCCTCCACTTCCAGGATCACTCTTCACTTGATGTGCTCGTCCTTCCGTGTCCTGCCGGCCTCTTGCTGCCCGACGCTTCTACTGTTTATTTCTTTCCGATTTGTCCGCGCATTCTCACTCCCGAGATCCTTCCCTCAACGCTCTGTCTCACTAACTTCTTCCACGCGCGGTCTGACTGACTGATTTTTGATCTGCTAGTCGAATTCAACGGTTAAATACCGTCACGATTGGTATTAACAAGCTTATCAAAGGCAAACCCCCAAGTGAACCTTAAGAAGTCGCATTTTTTCGGATACACAGGTAGAATTTTTGGGATATATCGTCACGGTCGATGGCATTAAGGCAGATCCGAAAAAGGTCATAGCGATTAGCGAAATGCCTCCCCCGACTTCTGTTAAAGAATTAAAAAGATTTCTTGGCATAACCTCATACTACAGTTCATTCAGGACTATGCGAAGGTAGCGAATAATTAGAAGCCCCTCACGAACTTGACGCTTGGACTGTATACCAATATAAAATCTTCGCAATCGTGCAAGGTCCCAATTACGTTGGACGAAACGGCTTTACAGTCTTTTAATGATTTAAAGTCAATTCTCTCTTCTTCTAAGATACTGGTGTTTCCATGTTTTACTAAGCCATTTCATTTAACAACGGACGCTTCTAATTATGCCGTCGGAGCTGTCCTCTCACAGGACGACCAGGGTAGAGATAGGCCGATAGCGTATATATTCCGTTCACTAAATAAGACACAGAAAATATTGCTACTATTGAAAAAGAAATGCTCGCGATAATTTGGGCCTTGGACAACCTTCGGGCTTACTTATATGGTGCTGGTATTATTAAAGTATACACTGACCATCAACCTCTAACGTTTGCCTTGGGAAATAGAAGTTTCAATGCGAAACTAAAACGCTGGTAGGCTCGTATAGAGGAATATAACTGCGAACTCATCTACAAGGAACCTAGGAAATCTAACGTGGTGGCGGACACGCTTTCACGCATTCCGCCTCAGCTAAACCAGTTGAGTACCAATTTAAATGCCGACCCAGATGATGATATGCAGTCTTTGACTACTGCCCATAGCGCTTCACATGACAGCTCGCAATTGATTCCCAACGTTGAATCTCCAATCAACGTTTTCAGGAACCAACTCATTTTTGACAAGACCAGGTCAGAGTACTTATGCGAATACCCGTACCCAGCTTACAATCGCCATGTGATTCCTCTTAAAGACGGATCACTTGCCGATTTAACCAATTCGTTATTATTAAGTGGGTTTGTATGTGTACTGCGACCTAGTCGGATCTGTTGTACTACCCCTTCATGACTAAAAGATCCCCCTGAAGTCCAATGCTCAGTATAAATGCCAGAATTTTATTGAGGTTCAGGGCTGCAATTGTTTCCCGTGGGACTACATACATGCCCAGGAGTCTGTTCCTGCTGGTGGAAAGCGCCATGCAGTCACATATAATATGTGCAGAGCTTTCCTCCTCCATGCAGCAGAAGCGACAGAGTTCACTGTCTGCAATGCCAATCTTGTGCAAATGGCTGTGAAGTCAGCAATGCCCCGTAAGAAGGCGCACGGTGTTTTCCCACGCGCCATTAAGGTCCTGAACCTTTTATGGTTATATTCACGAAGGAGAATAACAGACTGCCTAAGTCCTGGTAGGTGTTCCCAGAAGAACAGACGTTTTCCTTCGTCTGGTGACTCTAGTAAGCCCCGTACTCTGTCGTGACCATCCCCACAGAAGGGTTCGGGCCCAATTAGAGGGTTCTCTGCCCCTTTCCTGGCTAGGTTGTCCGCTAGCTCATTTCCCGGGATGTTGTTGTGTCCCGGAACCCACCTAATTGTGAGTTTGTTGACAGCTCCTAGTTTGTCTAGGGCTGTCCTCACTTCATTTACTAGCTTAGATGTTATCTTAGCTTTGCTGAGCGCCTTTATGGCTGCTATCAGACAGTATAGCAATTTCCTTGCCATGATAGTTCCTTTGCATATTAAACTCCGCACAGCGTCCAATAGCACAGACTTCAGCTTGAAAAATGCTGGTGTATCTGCCCATTGATTCGTGGTATTTCAACCTGAGGCCTACAACCCCCAGCCCACTTACCTCGTCGGTGAGGGATCCGTCTGTATACCACTTTATTGTTTGTGGTTTCATATGGTGTACTTTCCCCAGGAATGTCCAACTGTTCTTATTTCTGAGATGAGTGCTGAAGTTCTGAGCGAATCTATGCTCAGCTGGCATCTCATCCCTTGGTTTCATTAGCAAAAGGATAACCCTTTTTAGGCTTTCAGCATCCTTACTTGTGAGGTTGCAGTCATTTCCTGCTCCCTCAATTCTTATTAGGGTGGCTTTCCGTTTCATTTTAATGACGATATGAAGCGGCGTCACCTCCATTAGTACTTCTAATGCTACAGTGGGACAGGTACGCATTGCTCCAGTCATGCATACGCAGGCAATTCTTTGCAGCTTATGGAGTTTCACCTTAGTGGTGCTAAGGCGTGCTCTATCACCCCAGGCTATTGCCCCATAGGTTAGTATGGGTCTGACTACCAAGAGGTACAGCCATCTTATTATGCGTGGTGAGGTTCCCCACGACTTACCAGCAATGTTTCTACACGTGAAAAGTGCTCTGGTGCACTTATCAATTGCGCTATCGACATGAGTTTTGAAGCTACGTTTGGAGTCAATGGTTATCCCAACATACTTAACTTCTTTGCTGGCCTCTATGCCACATTCTGACAGGGTTATTGCCTTCATTCTCTGTAGCTTGTACCTATTTGTGAAAGGAACAATAACAGTTTTGCTAGGATTTAGGCTCAGGCCTACTTCCTTGCACCATTCGCTGGTCATACTGAGGCCCAGTTGAATGATATCACAGAGTGTTTCCAAAGACACTAGAATAACAAGATGCGTAACGGCCATACATTGGTTTGGCACTATGCAGCCACTGTTTTGGTGACGGGCAAAATTGCTCTCTTTCCGTTCGCTTACACTGAGATCGTAAGAAACCTAAAAATAGAATTTGCTTCCTTGTGTGAGTATAAACAAGAGACGAGAACGCGTATATGTGTGCGTGTTGTGCTAGAAGACGATTTTCGGGTCAAAATCAATTCTGATCGAAGAAACGAATTTAAATTATAAATATTAGGGTAGTTTTTGGGCATTACAATTGGAATGGGGTCTTATATTTACGTATATGACCTTCGAGTCGACTTGAAATATTTTAATGTTTAACATTAAAACATTTCCATATTCCCCAATTAAGTTATTTTTCTAACTATTGTTTTTTATTATATAATGCTCGATCAGTCGTCAGTTATTTAAATAACGCTAATTTTTTTTATTTATGAGATAGAATGCTGAGCTTAGCTTGCTTTTTTTGTCTATCAGCTATCACAGTCCACTTACAATGCTTAAAAAGCAAAACTTTTATAAGTTTGTTTAAAAGATCTGTTCTATGTGCATAACATTCATTATTTTCATAAAACCATAATGAGAAGGCAGTACTTTCATTTTATTTTATTTTAATGCACTGCCGACAAACTTCAACAGGGGAGTGTGAGCGGTGTCTTTTAAAGTGTCTAAAGCATTTAAATTAATATCGGCATATTGCAACTTTTATAATTTATAAGATTGCGATCTGGAATTGCCCCTTTCTTCAAATATTTAATCTTAATATCATCTGGGGAGAAATGGTCTTGTCATAAAAACAGTGATAAAGTGCTCGCCACAAAATCTTCTGTAAATTGGCATTTTTCCGCCCATCTTATTAGCATTGTTGGATCCCTTTCAGGAAATCTAAACAATTTAAGAGCGGGGAAATCGCGCCTAGATTTCCGACAGTGGGATAAGCTGCACTTGTTCCCACTTATGTATCTTCTTTTATTCTTCAAATGTTATTCAAATGGGCCATTAAAATGTTTTTTTTTTTCACTTACAATTTATAAATTTCAACTCAAACCTTTGTCGAAAAGCAGCAGCACGTTGTGTTAGCGCGTCAAATTACGAAAATACGTAAACAATATTCACTATTCACTATTTATCGCAAATAGTTATCATCACTATTATTTGCGCTTGTATTTCCGTACTTTAGCTTTGCAACAAAACAACTTTAGTTCAATATAAATTCGATTATATAGCGAAAATATAAAAAAATTGAGGAGCTCTGCGTATAGCCAACTTTAAGCAAACGAGCTAAGAGAAATTAAAAGGAAAAACAGAAAAATTGGCGCGCTTTTCTTCCCACCCGAAATGGGGCGCTTTTTACAATTATTGAATTGGAATATAACAAAAAAAGAAAAACAAACTGAAAAACAACTGAATCTAATGTCTATTTTAAATAATAAAAATGGATCATTAACATACATTAATTATATTAAGTCAAATGACTTAATAAATATACTAAATAATTAAAGGAAGTAAAATATAAATTATTATAGCTACTGTAATTTAAAATATAAATTTTCCAAAAAGAAGACATTACATTGAGAAATAAATACTTCATAAAAATAATACGAAGTAGAAAATAAAAATTTGTAAAAAAAATATGAAAACTGTTTATTGCAAAAGTCACATCAAAGACACTAGAATTATTCTAGTGTCTTTGTTTTGGTCATATCTTGAGGCACGAAGTGCGGACACAAGCACTCAACAATCATTGCCTTATTAATTTTTCACATGCCGCAAGCTGAATACTCTAATGACAAATATTCTTATATAAAGTCATTTTTGAAATTTATTTTGTGATGGTATGTACATAGATTTGGCTATTTCTAATCTATTTTCAAATATTAATAACGTTAAGGCAATGCAAACAAGAATTTTTCGCATGGTGCCAATTGATCAAAAATAATACAGATTTAAAGTCTAAGAACTTCTAAGGTGAATGGCATATTTTGTCAAATTTACAATGCATGAGCATAGGTGTGTGCACACATAAAGTTGTCTGCTATCACTGTATGCGTAGAAAAGAGCTGTTCGCTGTAGCGCTCTTCGCTCTCTCGCTCTCTAACAAAAATTCGAGAGAGCCTGGAGCCACCTCTAGAGCCACGGCGAAAAAATCGTGTACCAAAAAATCGTATGGCGTTACGCATCTTGTTATTCTAGTGTCTTTGGTGTTTCCTCATATTTACCCCTAGCCATAATGACAATATCGTCAGCATAGCCTTGGCAAAGTATACCCCTGCGGGTCAGTCTGTCCAGCAACTCGACTACCAGCAAGCTGCACAGTAGTGGCGAGAGGACACCCCCTTGGGGCAACCCCTTGTGGTAAATACTGTGGACGACTGTTCTCCTATAGTGGCCATGGCTCGCCTAGATGTCAGTAGTGATTTGATCCATCTGCTGGTTGTCGCATCTAGTCCTCTTCTTGCCAGGAATGCCTTGACAGCCTCATGTGAGGTATTATCGAAAGCACCCTGCATGTCTAAGAAGGCACATATCGCCACTTCCTTATGAGACAGTGAATCCTATCCTCAATAAGGCTTTTCAGGTGATATAGGGCAGTATCAGTTGATCTGCCCTCCCTGTAGGCATGCTGCGTCCGTTGGAGCGGATGCTCCACAAGCAGATTGCTTCTAATGCTTATCCAACGTTTTTAGCAAAAACCATGTTAAGCTGATGGGTCTGAACGACTTCGTATCACTGGTGTCTTTCTTTCCAGCTTTTGGAATGAAGGCTACTTTTGCTATACTTCAGGCAGTATGTATGTGTCGTTAAGCTAGGCTTCTGATCAGTATTTTCCTGATCGGTACTGCGAGCTGACTTAGCGCTCGTTGAAGCAGGATTGGCTGAATGTCATCTAGACCCGGAGATTTGTAGGGCTGGAATGTACCAATTGCCCATCTTAATCTCTCCGTTGTTACAATTGATTTTGCTTTGACCCATTCAGTAGCACACGGTCTACTTTGTGCCGGTACCGGGGTCTTTCCATCCCTTTGACGCATGCTTCCCGGAAAGCCAGTCGTAGCTCAAGTTTCTCCTTTCTTCCTATAGTATAGGAGTTGTCCTATAAAGAGACGCCTGGTCGCTTTCCGTAACTTCTCCAATTGGTCGTTCCACCATGGAGCATCCTTGTCCCTCTTGGCTCGGCCAAGGGAGCAGTTTTCTCTGAACGCGTTTGTAAGACACGAGTAAATGTCTTGTACGGTGGCCTCCAGTTCTAGAGTGGTACGGAGTTTCCCGGTTACCCTAGTAACTGGATCTCGCAGTAAGAAGGCATTGAACCCTTCCCAGTTCGTATTCCTGGGATTGCGCCTACGCTCGCTACATTCTAGATTTAGCCCTTTGCTAAAACGGATAATTCTGTGATCTGACATTGACTCCTCAGGAGATACGTGGCAGTCGCTTATATGCGAAGCCACTGATCTGCTGGAAAGTGTAATGTCCAGAACCTTAGATCTTACCCCAGTAACAAATGTCGGAATATTGCCAACATTTAGGATTTCTAGATTATTATTTAAGATAAATTCTAGGAGTGACTCACCTCTTTGGTTCACGTCGCTGCTGCCCCATATCACGTGATGTGCATTTGCATCACATCCAATGATGATGGGTAAGTTCATCTTTTTACAGTGTTCAACCAGTGCAATGATTTCGGGCGGTGGGCACGCCTCGTCACCGGCAAAGTATGCCGATACCACCACAGTCTTCTTAGCAGCTCCCACACCTTCTATCCCGATCGGTACACAGCCCCGCGTGAGAAATTCTGTAAGTATATATGAATTAATACTTCTACATGCCAGGATACAGGCCCTAGGGCTAGAAGCCCGTTGATCCCAAATTACCGTGGCGTTCTTCACGTACAGTCCTTTTATTCCCTGGTTGTACCAGGGTTCCTGTGCCAGGGCTAGCTAAAGATGTTGCTTGGTGAACATCCTTGCCAGCACGGCCGAGGCCGCCTTGGCGCGAAGGATGTTCACCTGAGCTATCCCTGTACTCCCGACCATTAGATGATCGTCAGCAGGTCTAGTTCCATGCCTAGCTTCTGAGAGGATATCGGGGTCTGATCCCCCATCTCGATGACGGTCGCATCGAGATCCTCATCATCCGCCAGATCCTCGCTGGATTCGGAGAGCTTATTGGGCTTCTCCTTCTCCGCGGAGACTGGTCGATTTCGAGGAGTCTCGACCCCTCTTGTGCCGGCTTTGCTCCCCTTGGCCATCTTTAGACCACAAACTGAGATGTCTCCAAACCTGAAGGTCAGCTTGTGGTCGCTAGAAATAATCTTGGCACATGACATGTCATCAATGCCAAGGCTGAGGAGTGAGCCACAACCCTCATTCTTCCTTGATATGAGACGCCAGTTCTCAGTGTCCAAGTCATTCTGTTTTTTGATCAATTCCATGATCCACTTTGTTGTCTTGTCTCCGTAGAAGATGGTGATGTTGTGTGACGATAGCAAGTCATCGCCCATCTTTACCTCCAGGGAGACACCGCTCCACTTACTGAGGCTGGGGACTGCTAATTGCAGCCACTCAGCAGTGGTTGCGTTGCGGCAATCCTGTATCAGGTGACCCACCCTGAAGTGGATTCCTCCAAACTGAATTGGAGAATTCCAACCGGAGAGGACTATCTCTTCCAGTAGTGCGTCCTCGAGCTGTGAGAGGTTCTCACTGCTGAGGACGACTTTGGAGTACCCCTCTGGTACGACCGCAACTTTAATGGCCCCAGTTACGGCCGCATATGATGGCTTGCGTACCTCCGTTTCCTTTGCAGCCCTTGAGGTACTTGGGCCATCGAAAGGAGCAGTCAGTGGCCTGCTCTTCTCCACCTTCTGCCTCTTAGACGTTTCCGTCGGAGGCGTCAGGGTGGAGTTTGGCCCCTTCGAAGCAGAGTTGGGCCTTTGCCCAACTTACAGTCGTATCTGCGACCCATAATAATTAACGGCGTCGAAATCCCAGAAGTGTATTTGCAAATTTTACAAACCATCTGGTTAGCGAGTTTTCTTTAATACAAAATTCGGATAACGCAGCGGTTGATGGCGGACGTGGCCTACGCAGAGGAAATTTGTGAAATAATCGAAAAAGAACGCCGTAGAGCACATACGGGCCCTACGGAGATTCGCCTCCAACTTTTAGAAAGATATTTCCCGCGGATGTCCAGTACGATCCGTCTGCAAACTTCCTTATGTCAGTGTTGCAAACTCTACAAATACGAGAGACACTCTAATAAGCCAAACTTACAACCCACGCCTATTCTTAACTACCCATGTGAAATACTTTACATCGACATTTTCGTGCTTGAAAAAAGATTATACCTTAAAAATTGAGGGCAGCAGACTTATTGGCCGGTATGACTCCGGGTCCTCTTCCGGTTTGCCTGGCTTATGAATCATATGGATAGCTGCCATCTTCCACTGTCTTGGGAAAAACTGGACCCGTAGCATACCGTTGAAGATCGAGCATAAGTAGATAATTGCTTGAATTGGTAGAGCTTTGAGTGTAGCATAGCAAATCCTGTCGATACCAGGAGCCTTGTTCTTTAGTAAGGACTTATGACATCTACAATCTCCTCGACCCTAGCTGGCGTAATGGGTAAAGCCATTTGCAGCGGTGTCCGTAGGCTGTCATTTGTTTCACTGGCCTCTTCCGCAGTAGTAAAATCGTACGGTGTGAATCGTATTTGCATATGTTGAGCAAATGCGTTCGCCTGTTCTTCCTCATTCCTAACAAGATTACCTCCAGGGCATTGGACAAGAACCTGCCTAAAGGGAATTCGCATTTGTTTAATTGCAATTTTATCTTTTATTAAAAACCAATTGTAATGAATTTAGATGTTCATCAAGCGATGAAGAAAAAACAATTATGTCATCTAGGTAAACTAAACAATGCTTGTAGAGCAGTGGTCGAAGAATGTTATTCATGCACCTTTGAAATGTTGAGGGTGCGTTTCTGAGACCAAATGGCATCCGAACGTATTCGTAATGTCCGCTCTTGGTGGAAAATGCAGTTTTCTGAATTGAATCTTGGTCCATTTCTATTTGGTGGAAGCCTTTCGCTAGATATATTGTTGTAAGATATTGACACTGTCCTAGTTTACCGAGTATTTCATCTATGTTTGGCATTGGATATCTATCTGAAATTGTTATTTCGTTCAACTTCCTAAAGTCATTTACAACTCTGTACTTCTGTTCACCTGAATGGTCGAGTTTTTTTGATACTACCCAAGTGGGGCTATTATATGGTGAATTACTTTCTCTAATTAAACCTTCCTTAAGTATTTCTTGTACCTGATTTTCTACTTCTATTTCATGCATATGAGCAAGTTGATATTGCTTAGAATAAAAAGGCTAATTGTGTGTTGTGTTTATTACGTGTTTTATTATATTAGTGAATGGTAAAGAATCTCCTTCTTGATGTAGAAGATTCTTGAAGTTATTTAATAATATTTTTAATTTGGAACTTTCTTCCTCATTTAGGTGATTTAATCGAAACAATTTTAAATCTATTTTTTATGAAAGTCGGAATTGATTTCTCATCTGATATTGGTATTTTTTGTTGTTGAATGTAAAAAGAAAGATTTTTATTTATTTTATTTAATTTTTTTTTTTATTATATATATATAAATTATTTAATGATGGATCGTACCGTCTTGCGATCAACGTCGTCAGGAATCCCCCAGAGGTGAAGGGCTTCCTTGCTGGCTGCTCCGGGGAGTCCGGGGAGCAGAAGATTCTTATTTATGTTGAGAGGAACTTTCTTCTTTTTACTTCCAGCCTTGTGGTCTGGCAGAGTAAGTAATAAGAATATGTTTTACGACGCTTAACTCCGAAATGAGCTGCCGCTCTTTATTCAGACAAATGCAAATTCAAACTGATGCTTAAAATTATTCTTATAGCTAACAAAGACTCGCAGCGGCCACGCAAATATGCTGTGTTTCCCGGCTGCGCACGGGTTTCCGGCCCCATGCTGGGTCAGCCCTTTGATATTATGTTTCATGCACTGAGCCAACTGTTCTAGTTCGTTGGCTTGTCTTAACTATTCCCCCTTTAAGATTACGGCCGTCCTCGACTGGTCCTAATTCGGCGATCATTCCGTTTAATTGGATTGCGGATCTCCGCGCTCCGATGAACCGTACACAGGAGATGCCGATACAAATCAATGCACAACAAATCGCTGTTGCGATAAATATTATACGATGTGAATTATTAGCATCAATAACTCCAAGTTACGTTCACTCATCTGGTGAAGATGGGGGAGACTCAGAATATCTTTGTTGGCAGTGATATTCAATGATGGGGAACTAGCTACCCCTGGAGCTCGTATTTGGGCCTTGTCGTGATTTATAAGGTTTTTTTTGGATACACAGGTAGAATTTTTGGGATATATCGTCACGGTCGATGGCATTAAGGCAGATCCGAAAAAGGTCATAGCGATTAGCGAAATGCCTCCCCCGACTTCTGTTAAAGAATTAAAAAGATTTCTTGGCATAACCTCATACTACAGTTCATTCAGGACTATGCGAAGGTAGCGAATAATTAGAAGCCCCTCACGAACTTGACGCTTGGACTGTATACCAATATAAAATCTTCGCAATCGTGCAAGGTCCCAATTACCCGATTTAAAGTCAATTCTCTCTTCTTCTGAGATACTGGCGTTTCCATGTTTTACTAAGCCATTTCATTTAACAACGGACGCTTCTAATTATGCCGTCGGAGCTGTCCTCTCACAGGACGACCAGGGTAGAGATAGGCCGATAGCGTATATATTCCGTTCACTAAATAAGACACAGAAAAATATCGCTACTATTGAAAAAGAAATGCTCGCGATAATTTGGGCCTTGGACAACCTTCGGGCTTACTTATATGGTGCTGGTATTATTAAAGTATACACTGACCATCAACCTCTAACGTTTGCCTTGGGAAATAGAAGTTTCAATGCGAAACTAAAACGCTGGTAGGCTCGTATAGAGGAATATAACTGCGAACTCATCTACAAGCCTAGGAAATCTAACGTGGTGGCGGACACGCTTTCACGCATTCCGCCTCAGCTAAACCAGTTGAGTACCAATTTAAATGCCGACCCAGATGATGATATGCAGTCTTTGACTACTGCCCATAGCGCTTCACATGACAGCTCGCAATTGATTCCCAACGTTGAATCTCCAATCAACGTTTTCAGGAACCAACTCATTTTTGACAAGACCAGGTCAGAGTACTTATGCAAATACCCGTACCCAGCTTACAATCGCCATGTGATTCCTCTTAAAGACGGATCACTTGCCGATTTAACCAATTCGTTATTATTAAGTGGGTTTGTATGTGTACTGCGACCCAGTCGGATCTGTTGTACTACCCCTTCATGACTAAAAGATCCCCCTGAAGTCCAATGCTCTGTATAAATGCCAGAATTTTATTGAGGTTCAGGGCTGCAATTGTTTCCCGTGGGACTACATACATGCCCAGGAGTCTGTTCCTGCTGGTGGAAAGCGCCATGCAGTCACATATAATATGTGCAGAGCTCTCCTCCTCCATGCAGCAGAAGCGACAGAGTTCACTGTCTGCAATGCCAATCTTGTGAAAATGGCTGTGAAGTCAGCAATGCCCCGTAAGAAGGCGCACGGTGTTTTCCCACGCGTCATTAAGGTCTTGAACCTTTTATGGTTATATTCACGAAGGAGAATAACAGACTGCCTAAGTCCTGGTAGGTGTTCCCAGAAGGACAGACGTTTTCCTTCGTCTGGTGACTCTAGTAAGCCCCGTACTCTGTCGTGACCATCCCCACAGAAGGGTTCGGGCCCAATTAGAGGGTTCTCTGCCCCTTTCCTGGCTAGGTTGTCCGCTAGCTCATTTCCCGGGATGTTGTTGTGTCCCGGGACCCACCTTATTGTGAGTTTGTTGACAGCTCCTAGTTTGTCTAGGGCTGTCCTCACTTCATTTACTAGCTTAGATGTTATCTTAGCTTTGCTGAGCGCCTTTATGGCTGCTATCAGACAGTATAGCAATTTCCTTGCCATGATAGTTCCTTTGCATATTAAACTCCGCACAGCGTCCAATAGCACAGACTTCAGCTTGAAAAATGCTGGTGTATCTGCCCATTGATTCGTGGTATTTCAACCTGAGGCCTACAACCCCCAGCCCACTTTATTGTTTGTGATTTCATATGGTGTACTTTTCCCAGGAATGTCCAACTGTTCTTGTTTCTGAGATGAGTGCTGAAGTTCTAAGCTGGCATCTCATCCCTTGGTTGCATTAGCAAAAGGATAACCCTTTTTAAGCTTTCAGCATCCTTACTTGTAAGGTTGCAGTCATTTCCTGCTCCCTCAATTCTTATTAGGGTGGCTTTCCGTTTCATTTTAATGACGATATGAAGCGGCGTCACCTCCATTAGTACTTCTAATGCTGCAGTGGGACAGGTACGCATTGCTCCAGTCATGCACACGCAGGCAATTCTTTGCAGCTTATGGAGTTTTACCTTAGTGGTGCTAAGGCGTGCTCTATCACCCCAGGCTATTGCCCCATAGGTTAGTATGAGTCTGACTACCAAGAGGTACAGCCATCTTATTATGCGAGGTGAGGTTCCCCACGACTTACCAGCAATGTTTCTACACGTGAAAAGTGCTCTGGTGCACTTATCAATTGCGCTATCGACATTTGAAGCTACGTTTGGAGTCAAGGGTTATCCCAACATACTTAACTTCTTTGCTGGCCTCTATGCGACATTCTGACAGGGTTATTGCCTTCATTCTCTGTAGCTTGTACCTATTTGTGAAAGGAACAATAACAGTTTTGCTAGGATTTAGGCTCAAGCCTACTTCCTTGCACCCTTCGCTGGTCATACTGAGGCCATGTTCGCTGCTGAAAGAAAAGCTAAGTACTACATTTTCTGGTAAAAGATTTAATAATGTTGTTATGTTAAAAGGCATAGGCAATAATGGAATATTTAGTACTGCACAGGTTTTAAGTAACGTAAAAATTGATGATTACTCCATTGAAATTTTGTTATATGTAATAGGCGATGATCATATGCAGAACGATATTGTTATTGGTCGCGAAATATTAAATCAGGGTTTTGATATTGTCATTTCGTCAGACCGATTTAGGATTTAGGGAACCAAAATAATTAATTTGTGTACCGGCAGTGATTCAGCCGATATTGATACTGAACTTGATGGGCAAGATAATATAAAACTACATTCATTGTTGGCAGGGTACTCGAATTCTCTTATAAAGGGTATCCCATGTACCAAAGTTAAAGTTGGCGAAATTAAAATAAGATTAATTGATCCAAGAAAGACAGTTCAAAGAAGGCCATATCGATTAAACCCATGGGAGCGAGATTTAGTTCGAGAAAAATTGACGAATTTCTGAAATGCAATATAATTAGACCAAGCTGTTCACCTTATGCAAGCTCTATATTGCTGGTAAAGAAAAAAAAAATGGTTCCGATAAGCTTTGTGTTGACTATAGGGAGTTAAATTCAAACACAGTCGCTGATAAATACCCTCTGCCACTTATACAGGATCAAATAAGTAGACTTCGAGGAGCTTATTATTTTACATGTTTAGATATGGCTAGTGGTTATTACCAAATTCCCTTAAATGCGGATTCAATTGAGTATACAGCGTTTGTGACACCAGATGGCCAGTATGAGTTTTTATCTATGCCTTTCGTCGTGCTTAAAAATGCGCCGTCGGTATTTCAACGATTAGAAATGCAAGCGCTCGGGGATCTTGCAAATTCTTATGTTATCGTCTATATGGACGACATCATGATAACTGCATCAACACAGTGTGAGGCGTTAGAAAGATTACAAATTGTTCTAGATGTTCTGACAGAGGCCGGGTTTTCATTCAATATTACGAAGTGTTCCTTCTTGAAAACATCGGTTCAATATTTAGGCTACCATATCAGGGCTGGCGAAATTCGCCCAAACCCCCAAAAAATTGTTGCGTTGACTGCTCTTCCGCCTCCAAAGTCAGTCACATCGCTTAGGCAATTTATTGGATTAGCAACTTATTTCAAACAGTTTATTAAGGGATTTTCACAGTTGATGAAACCGTTATATTTTTTAACGTCAGACAAAAATAAATTTATTTGGAAAGCGGAACATGAACAGATACGGAAAAAGCTTATTTCTACTCTTACTGATAAACCAGTCCTTGTTATTTATGACCCAAAATATCCAATTGAGTTGCATACGGATGCAAGTTGCAGTGGCTATGGTGCAATTTTATTACACAAAATTAACGACAAGCCCCAGGTAATAGAATACTATAGCAAAACTTCTACACCTGCAGAGTCAAGATACCACTCGTACGAGCTGTAAACTTTAGCTGTTGTAAACTCCATCAAATATTTTCGGCATTATTTGTTGGGAAGGAACTTTACTGTTTTTACTGACTGTAACAATTGTATCACCTGCAAAATGTCCAAATCAAACTAAGGGAATTCAGGCCGAACTGCATCAAATCCCAAAAGTCAATATTCCTTGGCACACTATCCACATCGATATAACAGGGAAATTGAGTGGCAAGAGTGATCAGAAGGAGTATGTTATTGTTCAAGTAGACGCTTTTACCAGGTATGTCTATCTTAGTCATAGCCTTAAATTAGACAGTGAGAGTTTCGTTGTTTGGAGTACCAAACCGAATAATAGCTGACCAGGGAAGGTGTTTTACGCGTGCAAAGTTTAGTCAATTCTGTTCAGATCAGAAAATAAACTTGCATTTGATTGCCACAGGGGCTAGTCGAGTTAATGGTCAAGTTGAACGAACCATGAGCACATTGAAAAATATGTTAACGGCGGTTAAAACTGGAACGCAGTCTTGGCAGGACGTGTTAGGGGAGGTGCAGTTGGCAATCAATTGTACAACTAACCGTGTGACGAAGGCAAGTCCTTTTGTTAAATGATATTGGGAAACGTAGCACGCCCATTAGGATTACTTCCACCTGGTGACATAGAAAATTATGTTGATCTGTCAAATGTGAGAGCACAAGCTGAAAAGAATGTTTAAGCCACGGCAGTTTATGACAAAGAACGATTTGATAAAAATAAGGCAAAAGTTCTGAGACACAAAGTAGGAGATTTTGTGCTACTTAAAAGCGAAGAGAGGCATCAAACCAAGTTGAGTGCAAAATTCAAGGGGCCTTTTGAAATAATACAGGTTCTGGCGGGTGACGGGTACACTTTAAAGTCCTTAACCAATAAAAGAAATTATAAATATGCACATGAAGATTTGAGAAAAATGCCAGAGGGGCAAGTGCCCGAGGAGTTGAATGTGTGTGAAGAGAGCGAAAACGAAAATTTTGAAGCCACTGAAGAAAGTGAAGCACAGCAATAAAGGTGATGAAAGATGTACTGCTGGCCAAAGAAAATGGCAGAGTAACAAGACCAGACAATTAATGCAAGCACAAGTGCAAAACAAACTGATGTTTGTTTTGATCATGGCGTGTGGGGCATCGAATTTGTAATGATGAATGAAGAAGAATAATTGATTTTGTTAAAAATTACATTATAGTAAGAATTATGTAAAGATATTGGTTAAGAAGGCTTGATACTGTTTTGTGAAATTAACTTGATAAGTTTATACGAGTTGAAATGGAAATATTGAATCTTTTGTTTGTGAAAGGAAAATGAATAAATAATAGTAGAATTATAAAAAGACAATTGAATGGAACACGAGGTCGTGTTAGAATCAGGATGGCCGAGTGTGGTTCTCCATTTTGTTGCAGTTAAGTTTAAATCTGGTAACTGTTGGTGGTGTGAGTTAACTGGCCGGCTAATAGACTGTCATCTGGGTGCCACGTATGTTGGCCGAATCGTCGAGTTGTAAGCTGTTGTAAGCTAGGCTAACAAAAGATAGACTGGCCGGTTTGAAAAACTGTGCGCTAGTGGAAAAATTTTATTGGAAATCCAGACCTTTAACGATTTACGTGTGAAGAAGATAAAATTATGATTGATTGCTTGAGAGTTGTTGGTAATCCGGATCTCATGGCTTGAATGTAATAGGTGAAATGTTTTGAATATTTGTATTGGTTTGCTTTGAAGTCATGAAGAATGAAGAATAACTTAATGAATTAATAACGATGATCGATATTAAGGGATTACTAGCACACGAGGACGTGTGATAGGTCAGGATGGCCGTGTCGCAGATCATTTAAATGTAACGACATTTCTAGCAATTGCGCGTTCCTGCTTGGCACGCGACATGCAGGCGCCTTTTCTATTCTTTTTAGAGTTAGAGTTTCTCCCGAACGTAGTCTGGTCGCGGGTAGGAGCGGGGGGCAGTAGATGTCTGCAGGAATAACGGAAGCGTACAGAAAAATGCGGTGTGCATTAGTATTGATGTGTGTGGACTGGAGTTGGTCTCCAAAATGTGTTGGCAATGCGTGTAGAGTTAAGAACTACGCGTAAGGTGGCCGTTAAAACGAAGAATGGTTCCGTTAATTTGAAAAATGCGCTTTACGTAAAAAGCTTGCAAAGTAATTTCATATCGGTAGCGAAAGCCGTTGAAAAAGGGTATAAAGTGATTTTTCACAAGCAAAGTGCGTATATAAAAGCTGGAAGTCTTTTTGTTGTTGATACTTCGAACAATCGGTGCACGTACTTGTGTGCAAATGATGAATTGTGGAAGTGGCATTATCGTTATGGTCACTTGAACATGGCGAGCCTAAAAAAGATGACAGTGACAATATGGTCAATGGCTTAGAGTCAATCAAAAATGTTGTGGACATAGACCGAATTGCATGTGAAACCTGTGCTAAAGGTAAAATCTGTGTGAAACCATTCCCAAAAATGGCAGAAAATCGTGCGGACAAAGTGCTAGGGCTAGTGCATTCGGACATTTGCGGGCCAATGAACAAAGTATCTGCTGGTGGAGCAAGATATTTCCTAACATTTATTGATGACTATTCGCGTTATATGTTCGTAAATTTTTTGAAGACCCGTGATGAATTGCTTCCCACGTTTAAAAACTTTGTCGCGTTTGCAGAAAAACAGACCGGTGAAAAATTTAAAGCAATTCGCAGCGATAACGGTCGCGAATATATAAGCCACGAGTTTCAGAAGTTCCTATCTGAAAACGGTATCAAGCGGCAATTTACAGTACCGTACACTCCGCAGCAAAACTGGGTTGCTGAGCGCACTAACCGGACGCTTGTGGAAATGGCAAGGAGCATGATTATACATTCAGGAGTGAATGAGTCCCTGTGGGGAGAGGCAGTTAGGACTGCAGCATATCTACGCAACAGATCGGAGACAAGGTCGTTGAAGAGTCAAACACCATTCGAACTGTGGACAGGTAAAAAGCCTTCTATATCGCATTTAAAAATCTTTGGATGCAAAGCGATTGCATTGAATAAGAAACATGCAGGAAAGTTCAAGCCAAAAGGCATTGAATGCATGATGATAGGGTATTCAACAACAGCGAAGCCCTACAGGTTAATGCGCATTGGATCGAACCAGGTAATCGAAAGTAGAGACGTAGTTTTTCTAGGGGAAACTATAGGGTATCCGAAGAATTGAAACAGCGAGAACGAGACGGCACTTATTGACGAAATTGGAGTTGATTGTTCGCAGATTTTGGCAGTGGACAACAACAAAGAAAATGCTGAGGTGCTCGAGGAAGAGCAAATTGACAGCGAGGTTAATGAAGCCGATAGTTCTGATGTTTACGAGAGTGCGAAGAGCGATGATACCGAAAAACGGGAAATTCATGGTCCTGGTCGTCCTAAGAAGATAAAAACTGGAAAGCCCGGGCGTCCACGAAAACATTACAACTTGTTGAACATGATGAAGGTTCAAGATGTCAAGATACCTGTTACATTTGCTGAAGCGACGCAGTCTGAAATGAGTCAAGAGTGGGTAGCATCAATTCAGAAGAAGATTGACGCCCTCGAAGCTAATCAGACATGGGAGCTACAGGACTTACCAGAAGGTAAGAAAGCCATCGGTAGTAAGTGGGTTTTTGACATCAAAGGAGATAAGGATGGCAATGTGATGCGATTTAAATCGAGGTTGGTGGCTAAAGGATGTGCACAACAATATGGTATCGATTTTTTTGAAACGTTTTCACCAGTTGTCAGATATTCGCCGGTGAGACTTATTATATCTCTGGCTGTTGAGTAAACTTATTTCTACATCAGATGGATGTATCGACAGCTTACTTAAATAGCGAATTGAGCGAAGAAGTCTATGTGAAGCAACCCGATGGATTTGATTATAAACATTATGGAAAAGTTTTGAGACTAAAGAAGTCACTTTACGGACTAAAACAGAGCGGTAGAGAGTGGAACGTCAAGCTCAATGAAGTCTTGGAAAAACTGCATTTTGTTCCCTGTGCCAGCGAGCCGTGTGTGTACAAACGCAATGAGAAGGACAATATTAATATAATTGCAGTATATGTCGACGATCTTCTTATTACAAGCTCATGTAAAGATGATTTGATTGGTATAAAAGAGTCAATTGCCAAAGAGTTTAAAGTAGTAGATAGCGGACAGCTTAATCATTTCTTGGGCATCAAAGTTGAACGAGAAGGTGAAACTGGAGCCACATCCATAGGTCACAAGACATATATCGAGAGTATGCTACACACCTGGGGCATGTTAGATTGCAAATCGGTAGCAACGCCTTTGGAGGCAAATTTCCAAGTTAAGTGTACTGATCCTAACTGCAAGCCTATTAACGAAAAGGACTACCAGTCACTTATAGGATCACTAATGTATTTGGCAATTACAACCAGGCCAGATATAATGCATTCAGTTGCAAAACTGGCACAAAGAAATGTGAACCCACATAAGGAGCATGAAGTCGCTGCCAAGCATATACTAAGGTATTTGAAGGGCCCCTCAAACCTAAAGCATCATTATCACGCAACAGGTAAACCGATCCATGGCTACGTCGACGCAGATTGAGCAAATGACACATCGGATCGTAAATCCTACAGTGGATATGTCTTCATAAACGCAGCTGGTCCAATATCCTGGGAGTCCAAGACGCAAAGTCTGGTGGCATTATCCAGCACAGAGGCAGAATATGTTGCATTGTCCATTGCAGCAAGAGAAGCAGTATTTATAAACAAGTTTCTAAAGGAAATGGGTTTTTTGATAGATCACTCAATTTTAATTCTTTGCGATAATCAGAGTGCTTTATGTTTAGCTAAGAATCCAGTATTACATAATAGAAGTAAGCATATCGACATAAAGTACCACTATGTTAGGGAACTTTATTCCAAAAAGGAAATTGATGTAAAATATATATGTACAAACGACATGTTAGCAGATATTTTAACAAAAAACCTACAGAAAAACAAGCACTTAAAATGTATAACTGAAATGAATTGTTTCTGAATATGTTGTTGAGAAGGAGTATTGAAATAATGTATGTTAATTTGACAACAACTATATACTGAAAGTTGGTCACACTGATCTGAATAAGTTATTTTTGTTTTTCTGGAAACTTCTTTCTTCTTGTTAACTTCCAAACGACTCACAACGGTGTCACGCTTATGACCAATAAAACAGTTATTAAACTTTAACTAAATCGCCTCGCGTGTTACTCCACCTTTTCAAATAAAAGGCATAGGCAATAATGGAATATTTAGTACTGCACAGGTTTTAAGTAACGTAAAAATTGACGATTACTGCATTGAAATTTTGTTATATGTAATAGGCGATGATCATATGCAGAACGATATTGTTATTGGTCGCGAAATATTAAATCAGGGTTTTGATATTGTCATTTCGATTAAACCCATGCGAGCGAGATTTAGTTCGAGAAAAAATTGACGAATTTCTGAAGTGCAATATAATTAGACCAAGCTGTTCACCTTATGCAAGCCCTATATTGCTGGTAAAGAAAAAAAAATGGTTCGGATAGGCTTTGTGTTGACTATAGGGAGTTAAATTCAAGCACAGTCGCTGATAAATACCCTCTGCCACTTATACAGGATCAAATATGTAGACTTCGAGGAGCTTATTATTTTACATGTTTAGATATGGCTAGTGGTTATTACCAAATTCCCTTAAATGCGGATTCAATTGAGTATACAGCGTTTGTGACACCAGATGGCCAGTATGAGTTTTTATCTATGCCTTTCGTGCTTAAAAATGCGCCGTCGGTATTTCAACGATTAGTAATGCAAGCGCTCGGGGATCTTGCAAATTCTTATGTTATCGTCTATATGGACGATGTTATCGTCTATCGTCTATGTTATCGTCTATCATGATAACTGCATCAACACAGTGTGAGGCGTTAGAAAGATTACAAATTGTTCTAGATGTTCTGACAGAGGCCGGGTTTTCATTCAATATTACGAAGTGTTCCTTCTTGAAAACATCGGTTCAATATTTAGGCTACCATATCAGGGCTGGCGAAATTCGCCCAAACCCCCAAAAAATTGTTGCGTTGACTGCTCTTCCGCCTCCAAAGTCAGTCACATCGCTTAGGCAATTTATTGGATTAGCAACTTATTTCAAACAGTTTATTAAGGGATTTTCACAGTTGATGAAACCGTTATATTTTTTAACGTCAGACAAAAATAAATTTATTTGGAAAGCGGAACATGAACAGATACGGAAAAAGCTTATTTCTACTCTTACTGATAAACCAGTCCTTGTTATTTATGACCCAAAATATCCAATTGAGTTGCATACGGATGCAAGTTGCAGTGGCTATGGTGCAATTTTATTACACAAAATTAACGACAAGCCCCAGGTAATAGAATACTATAGCAAAACTTCTACACCTGCAGAGTCAAGATACCACTCGTACGCGCTGTAAACTTTAGCTGTTGTAAACTCCATCAAATATTTTCGGCATTATTTGTTGGGAAGGAACTTTACTGTTTTTACTGACTGTAACAATTGTATCACCTGCAAAATGTCCAAATCAAACTAAGGGAATTCAGGCCGAACTGCATCAAATCCCAAAAGTCAATATTCCTTGGCACACTATCCACATCGATATAACAGGGAAATTGAGTGGCAAGAGTGATCAGAAGGAGTATGTTATTGTTCAAGTAGACGCTTTTACCAGGTATGTCTATCTTAGTCATAGCCTTAAATTAGACAGTGAGAGTTTCGTTGTTTGGAGTACCAAACCGAATAATAGCTGACCAGGGAAGGTGTTTTACGCGTGCAAAGTTTAGTCAATTCTGTTCAGATCAGAAAATAAACTTGCATTTGATTGCCACAGGGGCTAGTCGAGTTAATGGTCAAGTTGAACGAACCATGAGCACATTGAAAAATATGTTAACGGCGGTTAAAACTGGAACGCAGTCTTGGCAGGACGTGTTAGGGGAGGTGCAGTTGGCAATCAATTGTACAACTAACCGTGTGACGAAGGCAAGTCCTTTTGTTAAATGATATTGGGAAACGTAGCACGCCCATTAGGATTACTTCCACCTGGTGACATAGAAAATTATGTTGATCTGTCAAATGTGAGAGCACAAGCTGAAAAGAATGTTTAAGCCACGGCAGTTTATGACAAAGAACGATTTGATAAAAATAAGGCAAAAGTTCTGAGACACAAAGTAGGAGATTTTGTGCTACTTAAAAGCGAAGAGAGGCATCAAACCAAGTTGAGTGCAAAATTCAAGGGGCCTTTTGAAATAATACAGGTTCTGGAGGGTGACGGGTACACTTTAAAGTCCTTAACCAATAAAAGAAATTATAAATATGCACATGAAGATTTGAGAAAAATGCCAGAGGGGCAAGTGCCCGAGGAGTTGAATGTGTGTGAAGAGAGCGAAAACGAAAATTTTGAAGCCACTGAAGAAAGTGAAGCACAGCAATAAAGGTGATGAAAGATGTACTGCTGGCCAAAGAAAATGGCAGAGTAACAAGACCAGACAATTAATGCAAGCACAAGTGCAAAACAAACTGATGTTTGTTTTGATCATGGCGTGTGGGGCATCGAATTTGTAATGATGAATGAAGAAGAATAATTGATTTTGTTAAAAATTACATTATAGTAAGAATTATGTAAAGATATTGGTTAAGAAGGCTTGATACTGTTTTGTGAAATTAACTTGATAAGTTTATACGAGTTGAAATGGAAATATTGAATCTTTTGTTTGTGAAAGGAAAATGAATAAATAATAGTAGAATTATAAAAAGACAATTGAATGGAACACGAGGTCGTGTTAGAATCAGGATGGCCGAGTGTGGTTCTCCATTTTGTTGCAGTTAAGTTTAAATCTGGTAACTGTTGGTGGTGTGAGTTAACTGGCCGGCTAATAGACTGTCATCTGGGTGCCACGTATGTTGGCCGAATCGTCGAGTTGTAAGCTGTTGTAAGCTAGGCTAACAAAAGATAGACTGGCCGGTTTGAAAAACTGTGCGCTAGTGGAAAAATTTTATTGGAAATCCAGACCTTTAACGATTTACGTGTGAAGAAGATAAAATTATGATTGATTGCTTGAGAGTTGTTGGTAATCCGGATCTCATGGCTTGAATGTAATAGGTGAAATGTTTTGAATATTTGTATTGGTTTGCTTTGAAGTCATGAAGAATGAAGAATAACTTAATGAATTAATAACGATGATCGATATTAAGGGATTACTAGCACACGAGGACGTGTGATAGGTCAGGATGGCCGTGTCGCAGATCATTTAAATGTAACGACATTTCTAGCAATTGCGCGTTCCTGCTTGGCACGCGACATGCAGGCGCCTTTTCTATTCTTTTTAGAGTTAGAGTTTCTCCCGAACGTAGTCTGGTCGCGGGTAGGAGCGGGGGGCAGTAGATGTCTGCAGGAATAACGGAAGCGTACAGAAAAATGCGGTGTGCATTAGTATTGATGTGTGTGGACTGGAGTTGGTCTCCAAAATGTGTTGGCAATGCGTGTAGAGTTAAGAACTACGGTGGCTGAACTAAGGTGGCCGTTAAAACGAAGAATGGTTCCGTTAATTTGAAAAATGCGCTTTACGTAAAAAGCTTGCAAAGTAATTTCATATCGGTAGCGAAAGCCGTTGAAAAAGGGTATAAAGTGATTTTTCACAAGCAAAGTGCGTATATAAAAGCTGGAAGTCTTTTTGTTGTTGATACTTCGAACAATCGGTGCACGTACTTGTGTGCAAATGATGAATTGTGGAAGTGGCATTATCGTTATGGTCACTTGAACATGGCGAGCCTAAAAAAGATGACAGTGACAATATGGTCAATGGCTTAGAGTCAATCAAAAATGTTGTGGACATAGACCGAATTGCATGTGAAACCTGTGCTAAAGGTAAAATCTGTGTGAAACCATTCCCAAAAATGGCAGAAAATCGTGCGGACAAAGTGCTAGGGCTAGTGCATTCGGACATTTGCGGGCCAATGAACAAAGTATCTGCTGGTGGAGCAAGATATTTCCTAACATTTATTGATGACTATTCGCGTTATATGTTCGTAAATTTTTTGAAGACCCGTGATGAATTGCTTCCCACGTTTAAAAACTTTGTCGCGTTTGCAGAAAAACAGACCGGTGAAAAATTTAAAGCAATTCGCAGCGATAACGGTCGCGAATATATAAACCACGAGTTTCAGAAGTTCCTATCTGAAAACGGTATCAAGCGGCAATTTACAGTACCGTACACTCCGCAGCAAAACTGGGTTGCTGAGCGCACTAACCGGACGCTTGTGGAAATGGCAAGGAGCATGATTATACATTCAGGAGTGAATGAGTCCCTGTGGGGAGAGGCAGTTAGGACTGCAGCATATCTACGCAACAGATCGGAGACAAGGTCGTTGAAGAGTCAAACACCATTCGAACTGTGGACAGGTAAAAAGCCTTCTATATCGCATTTAAAAATCTTTGGATGCAAAGCGATTGCATTGAATAAGAAACATGCAGGAAAGTTCAAGCCAAAAGGCATTGAATGCATGATGATAGGGTATTCAACAACAGCGAAGCCCTACAGGTTAATGCGCATTGGATCGAACCAGGTAATCGAAAGTAGAGACGTAGTTTTTCTAGGGGAAACTATAGGGTATCCGAAGAATTGAAACAGCGAGAACGAGACGGCACTTATTGACGAAATTGGAGTTGATTGTTCGCAGATTTTGGCAGTGGACAACAACAAAGAAAATGCTGAGGTGCTCGAGGAAGAGCAAATTGACAGCGAGGTTAATGAAGCCGATAGTTCTGATGTTTACGAGAGTGCGAAGAGCGATGATACCGAAAAACGGGAAATTCATGGTCCTGGTCGTCCTAAGAAGATAAAAACTGGAAAGCCCGGGCGTCCACGAAAACATTACAACTTGTTGAACATGATGAAGGTTCAAGATGTCAAGATACCTGTTACATTTGCTGAAGCGACGCAGTCTGAAATGAGTCAAGAGTGGGTAGCATCAATTCAGAAGAAGATTGACGCCCTCGAAGCTAATCAGACATGGGAGCTACAGGACTTACCAGAAGGTAAGAAAGCCATCGGTAGTAAGTGGGTTTTTGACATCAAAGGAGATAAGGATGGCAATGTGATGCGATTTAAATCGAGGTTGGTGGCTAAAGGATGTGCACAACAATATGGTATCGATTTTTTTGAAACGTTTTCACCAGTTGTCAGATATTCGCCGGTGAGACTTATTATATCTCTGGCTGTTGAGTAAACTTATTTCTACATCAGATGGATGTATCGACAGCTTACTTAAATAGCGAATTGAGCGAAGAAGTCTATGTGAAGCAACCCGATGGATTTGATTATAAACATTATGGAAAAGTTTTGAGACTAAAGAAGTCACTTTACGGACTAAAACAGAGCGGTAGAGAGTGGAACGTCAAGCTCAATGAAGTCTTGGAAAAACTGCATTTTGTTCCCTGTGCCAGCGAGCCGTGTGTGTACAAACGCAATGAGAAGGACAATATTAATATAATTGCAGTATATGTCGACGATCTTCTTATTACAAGCTCATGTAAAGATGATTTGATTGGTATAAAAGAGTCAATTGCCAAAGAGTTTAAAGTAGTAGATAGCGGACAGCTTAATCATTTCTTGGGCATCAAAGTTGAACGAGAAGGTGAAACTGGAGCCACATCCATAGGTCACAAGACATATATCGAGAGTATGCTACACACCTGGGGCATGTTAGATTGCAAATCGGTAGCAACGCCTTTGGAGGCAAATTTCCAAGTTAAGTGTACTGATCCTAACTGCAAGCCTATTAACGAAAAGGACTACCAGTCACTTATAGGATCACTAATGTATTTGGCAATTACAACCAGGCCAGATATAATGCATTCAGTTGCAAAACTGGCACAAAGAAATGTGAACCCACATAAGGAGCATGAAGTCGCTGCCAAGCATATACTAAGGTATTTGAAGGGCCCCTCAAACCTAAAGCATCATTATCACGCAACAGGTAAACCGATCCATGGCTACGTCGACGCAGATTGAGCAAATGACACATCGGATCGTAAATCCTACAGTGGATATGTCTTCATAAACGCAGCTGGTCCAATATCCTGGGAGTCCAAGACGCAAAGTCTGGTGGCATTATCCAGCACAGAGGCAGAATATGTTGCATTGTCCATTGCAGCAAGAGAAGCAGTATTTATAAAAAAGTTTCTAAAGGAAATGGGTTTTTTGATAGATCACTCAATTTTAATTCTTTGCGATAATCAGAGTGCTTTATGTTTAGCTAAGAATCCAGTATTACATAATAGAAGTAAGCATATCGACATAAAGTACCACTATGTTAGGGAACTTTATTCCAAAAAGGAAATTGATGTAAAATATATATGTACAAACGACATGTTAGCAGATATTTTAACAAAAAATCTACAGAAAAACAAGCACTTAAAATGTATAACTGAAATTAATTGTTTCTGAATATGTTGTTGAGAAGGAGTATTGAAATAATGTATGTTAATTTGACAACAACTATATACTGAAAGTTGGTCACACTGATCTGAATAAGTTATTTTTGTTTTTCTGGAAACTTCTTTCTTCTTGTTAACTTCCAAACGACTCACAACGGTGTCACGCTTATGACCAATAAAACAGTTATTAAACTTTAACTAAATCGCCTCGCGTGTTACTCCACCTTTTCAAATAAAAGGCATAGGCAATAATGGAATATTTAGTACTGCACAGGTTTTAAGTAACGTAAAAATTGACGATTACTGCATTGAAATTTTGTTATATGTAATAGGCGATGATCATATGCAGAACGATATTGTTATTGGTCGCGAAATATTAAATCAGGGTTTTGATATTGTCATTTCGTCAGGCCGATTTAGGATTTCGAGAACCAAAATAATTAATTTGTGTACCGGCGGCATTGATTCAGCCGATATTGATACTGAACTTGATGGGCAAGATAATATAAAACTACATTCATTGTTGGCAGGGTACTCGAATTCTCTTATAAATGGTATCCCATGTACCAAAGCTAAAGTTGGCGAAATGAAAATAAGATTAATTGATCCAAGAAAGACAGTTCAAAGAAGGCCATTTCGATTAAACCCATGCGAGCGAGATTTAGTTCGAGAAAAAATTGACGAATTTCTGAAGTGCAATATAATTAGACCAAGCTGTTCACCTTATGCAAGCCCTATATTGCTGGTAAAGAAAAAAAAATGGTTCGGATAGGCTTTGTGTTGACTATAGGGAGTTAAATTCAAGCACAGTCGCTGATAAATACCCTCTGCCACTTATACAGGATCAAATAAGTAGACTTCGAGGAGCTTATTATTTTACATGTTTAGATATGGCTAGTGGTTATTACCAAATTCCCTTAAATGCGGATTCAATTGAGTATACAGCGTTTGTGACACCAGATGGCCAGTATGAGTTTTTATCTATGCCTTTCGTGCTTAAAAATGCGCCGTCGGTATTTCAACGATTAGTAATGCAAGCGCTCGGGGATCTTGCAAATTCTTATGTTATCGTCTATATGGACGATGTTATCGTCTATCGTCTATGTTATCGTCTATCATGATAACTGCATCAACACAGTGTGAGGCGTTAGAAAGATTACAAATTGTTCTAGATGTTCTGACAGAGGCCGGGTTTTCATTCAATATTACGAAGTGTTCCTTCTTGAAAACATCGGTTCAATATTTAGGCTACCATATCAGTGCTGGCGAAATTCGCCCAAACCCCCAAAAAATTGTTGCGTTGACTGCTCTTCCGCCTCCAAAGTCAGTCACATCGCTTAGGCAATTTATTGGATTAGCAACTTATTTCAAACAGTTTATTAAGGGATTTTCACAGTTGATGAAACCGTTATATTTTTTAACGTCAGACAAAAATAAATTTATTTGGAAAGCGGAACATGAACAGATACGGAAAAAGCTTATTTCTACTCTTACTGATAAACCAGTCCTTGTTATTTATGACCCAAAATATCCAATTGAGTTGCATACGGATGCACGTTGCAGTGGCTATGGTGCAATTTTATTACACAAAATTAACGACAAGTCCCAGGTAATAGAATACTATAGCAAAACTTCTACACCTGCAGAGTCAAGATACCACTCGTACGAGCTGTAAACTTTAGCTGTTGTAAACTCCATCAAATATTTTCGGCATTATTTGTTGGGAAGGAACTTTACTGTTTTTACTGACTGTAACAATTGTATCACCTGCAAAATGTCCAAATCAAACTCAGGGAATTCAGGCCGAACTGCATCAAATCCCAAAAGTCAATATTCCTTGGCACACTATCCACATCGATATAACAGGGAAATTGAGTGGCAAGAGTGATCAGAAGGAGTATGTTATTGTTCAAGTAGACGCTTTTACCAGGTATGTCTATCTTAGTCATAGCCTTAAATTAGACAGTGAGAGTTTCGTTGTTTGGAGTACCAAACCGAATAATAGCTGACCAGGGAAGGTGTTTTACGCGTGCAAAGTTTAGTCAATTCTGTTCAGATCAGAAAATAAACTTGCATTTGATTGCCACAGGGGCTAGTCGAGTTAATGGTCAAGTTGAACGAACCATGAGCACATTGAAAAATATGTTAACGGCGGTTAAAACTGGAACGCAGTCTTGGCAGGACGTGTTAGGGGAGGTGCAGTTGCCAATCAATTGTACAACTAACCGTGTGACGAAGGCAAGTCCTTTTGTTAAATGATATTGGGAAACGTAGCACGCCCATTAGGATTACTTCCACCTGGTGACATAGAAAATTATGTTGATCTGTCAAATGTGAGAGCACAAGCTGAAAAGAATGTTTAAGCCACGGCAGTTTATGACAAAGAACGATTTGATAAAAATAAGGCAAAAGTTCTGAGACACAAAGTAGGAGATTTTGTGCTACTTAAAAGCGAAGAGAGGCATCAAACCAAGTTGAGTGCAAAATTCAAGGGGCCTTTTGAAATAATACAGGTTCTGGAGGGTGACGGGTACACTTTAAAGTCCTTAACCAATAAAAGAAATTATAAATATGCACATGAAGATTTGAGAAAAATGCCAGAGGGGCAAGTGCCCGAGGAGTTGAATGTGTGTGAAGAGAGCGAAAACGAAAATTTTGAAGCCACTGAAGAAAGGTAAGCACAGCAATAAAGGTGATGAAAGATTTACTGCTGGCCAAAGAAAATGGCAGAGTAACAAGACCAGACAATTAATGCAAGCACAAGTGCAAAACAAACTGATGTTTGTTTTGATCATGGCGTGTGGGGCATCGAATTTGTAATGATGAATGAAGAAGAATAATTGATTTTGTTAAAAATTACATTATAGTAAGAATTATGTAAAGATATTGGTTAAGAAGGCTTGATACTGTTTTGTGAAATTAACTTGATAAGTTTATACGAGTTGAAATGGAAATATTGAATCTTTTGTTTGTGAAAAGAAAATGAATAAATAATAGTAGAATTATAAAAAGACAATTGAATGGAACACGAGGTCGTGTTAGAATCAGGATGGCCGAGTGTGGTTCTCCATTTTGTTGCAGTTAAGTTTAAATCTGGTAACTGTTGGTGGTGTGAGTTAACTGGCCGGCTTATAGACTGCGTCATCTGGGTGCCACCAAAGACACTAGAATAACAAGATGCGTAACGGCCATACATTGGTTTGGCACTATGCAGCCACTTTTTTGGTGACGGCCAAAATTACTCTCTTTCCGCTTACTCCCGCTGAGAGCGTAAGAAATCTAAAAATATAATTTGCTTGCTTGTGTGAGTAAAAACAAGAGACGAGAACGCGTATAAGTGTGCGTGTTGTGCTAGAAGACGATTTTCGGGCCGAAATCAATTCTGATCGAAGAAACGAATTTACATGGTACATATTAGGGTAGTTTTTGCCAATTTCCTAGCAATATGATAAAATAAAAAAAATTTTAAAAATTCGCGCCCTGACTATTATAATTTTAAAGCTTTTTAAATTTGTTTGTTAAAATCGCCGCTCGAATTAGCTACCGTTTACACATTTATATTTATGTTTAATTCTAATTTGTCTCTCATCTGACCATTTTTTAAAAGCGAAATATTTTTTTTGAAACACTTTTAATGTTAATGTTACATCATATTTAGTCAAATGATTTAATAAATATACTAAATAATTAGATATGATAACTGTTTATTGCAAAAGTAATATCAAAGACACTAGAATTATTCTAGTGTCTTTGCTTTGTTCATATCTTGAGGCACGAAGTGCGGACACAAGCACTCAACAATCATTGCCTTATTAATTTTTCACACGCCGCAAGATGAATACTCTAATGACAAATATTCTTATATAAAGTCATTTTTGAAATTTATTTTTGTGATAATATGTACATGGATTTGGCTATTTCTAATCTATTTTCAAATAATAATAACGTTAAGGCAATGCAAAACAAGAATTTTTCGCATGGTGCCAATTGATCAAAAATAATATAGATTTAAAGTCTAAGAACTTCTGAGGTGAAGGGCATATTTTGTCAAATTTACAATGCATGAGCATACGTGTGCACACATACAGATGTCTGCTATCACTTTGTGCGTTGAAAAGCCCTGTTCGCTGTAGCGCTCTTCGCTCTCTCGCTCTCTAACAAAAATTCGAGAGAGCCTGGAGCCACCTCTAGAGCCACGGCCAAAAAATTGTGTGCCAAAAAATTGTATGGCGTTACGCATCTTGTTATTCTAGGGTCTTTGGTGCCACGTATGTTGGCCGAATCGTCGAGTTGTAAGCTGTGAGCTAGGCTAACAAAAGATAGACTGGCCGGTTTGAAAAACTGTGCGCTAGTGGAAAAATTTTATTGGAAATCCAGACCTTTAACGATTTACGTGTGAAGAAAATAAAATTATGATTGATTGCTTGAGAGTTGTTGGTAATCCGGATCTCATGGCTTGAATGTAATAGGTGAAATGTTTTGAATATTTGTATTGGTTTGCTTTGAAGTCATGAAGAATGAAGAATAACTTAACGAATTAATAACGATGATCGATATTAAGGGATTACTAGCACACGAGGACGTGTGATAGGTCAGGATGGCCGTGTCGCAGATCATTTAAATGTAACGACATTTCTAGCAATTGCGCGTTCCTGCTTGGCACGCGACATGCAGGCGCCTTTTCTATTCTTTTGATGCGCGGCAGAGAACCGTTAGAGTTTCTCCCGAACGTAGTCTGGTCGCGGGTAGGAGCGGGGGGCAGTAGATGTCTGCAGGAATAACGGAAGCGTACAGAAAAATGCGGTGTGCATTAGTATTGATGTGTGTGGACTGGAGTTGGTCTCCAAAATGTGTTGGCAATGCGTGTAGAGTTAAGAACTACGCGTAATTCCGATTTTGTGAAGAGGGATTGAGTCAGTTAGTGATCGATCGTTGAGCAGAACAGACAAGCCTCGCTCACGCCAGAAAACGTTATGCAGACAACAAGAATAGTGAAGAAGAAGAAGAGCGTCCTGATGACTCTTCGACATATATAATAATTAATACTTCTACATGCCAGGATACAGGCTCTAGGGCTAGAAGCTCGTTGATTCCAACTTACCTTGGCGTTCTTCACGTACAGTCCTTTTATTCCCTGGTTATAACAGGGTTCCTGTACAGCCCAAGATGTTGTTTAGTGAACATCCTTGCCAGCACGGCCGAGGCCGCCTTGGCGCGATGGATGTTCACCTGAGCTATCCCTGTACCGTTAGATGATCGGCTTCATCATCGGCGTTACTGGTCTGGAGATGGCCAGATACCCAGCCGCCAGTACAGCTTCTTCTTCACTCAACAGGTCTAGTTCCATGCCTAGCTCCTGAGCGAATATCGGGTCTGATCCCCCATCTCGATGACAGTCGCATCTTGATCCTTATTCTCTGCCAGATCCTCGTTGGATTCGGAGAGCTTATTGGGCTTTCCCTTCTTCGCAGAGACCGGTGGATTTCGAGGAGTCTCGACCCGTCTTGTGCCTGCTTTGATCGCCTTGGCCTTCTTTAGACCACAAACTGAGATGTTTCCAAACCTGATGCTCAGCTTGTGGTCGCTAGCAATAATCTTGGCACATGACATGTCATCAATGCCAAGGCTGAGGAGCGAGCCACCACCCTCATTCTTCCTTGACATAAGCCGCCAGTTCTCAGTGTCCAAGTAATTTTGTTTTTTGATCAATTCCATGATCCACTTAGTGGTCTTGTCTCCTGTCCTGGGGCGGAAGGTGGTGAATTTGTGAGACCATGGCAGGTCGTCGCCCATCTTTACCTCCAGGGAGAAACCGCTCCACTTACTGAGGCTGTGGACTGCTAATTGCAGCCACTCAGCAGTGGTTGCGTTGCGTCCACTATCAGGTGACCCACCCTGAAGTGGATTCCTCTAAACTTAAGTGGAGAATCCGAACCAGAGAGGACTATCTCCTCCAGTAGTGCGTCCTCGAGTTGTGACAGGTCCTCACTACTGAGGACGACCTTGGGGTACCCCTCTGGTACGACCGCAACTTTAATGGTCCGCATATGATGACTTGCGTACCTATGTTGCCTTTGCAGCCCTTGAGGTACTTGGGCCATCGAAAGGAGCAATCGATGGCCTGCTCTTCTCCACCTTCTGCCTCTTAGTCGTTTCCGTCGGAGGCGTCAAGGTCGAGTTTGCCCGCTTCGAAGCAGAGTTGGGCCTTTGCTCTAGCGGCTGCGGTGTCTTGGCCAAAAACAAAGCTTCCGCAGGTGACTTGCCCTGCTGAAGGTAACTTAGATACCACTTCGTTCTGGCCCTGCACAGCGCCTTACGGTTAGGGCCATCCCGGGCCAGCTCCAGCCAAACTACGATTAGCCAGCACTCTTAGCAGAGACATGACCTAACTAAGAGCCTGTTTAGAGTCGCCCTCGCCTGGAGAATGTAGTTGCACTTCCAGCAGTGTATCACAATTACGGCGCGTACCACCAGGTGGTTGATACCCTTGTGATACCTACTGGCATGGCATTCTAGAATCATATGGTTTGTAATGTAATTTTTTTCTTGCCTGGCAAGAAGAAGATAGCGATGTCGAAGGTATGGTCACACATAAGCGAATTAAAATTGGGCAATCGACTATTTGGAATTATTTTGATAAATCGGCTGATGGCAGTGGACTTTTTTCAAAAGTGTAGGCATGGCAGCTTTGTGCGGCGTTTGAGCGGTCGTGGCAACATGGGTCAACAAACTTGCGCTGCGTCTATTGGCATAAGTATAACTCTATGTCTCTCGAATCTGAACCTTCTAGCTTTAATAGTTCCCTTATATGGTCGGAAACGCTTCCTTCTGCCCGATACATACTTTTTAACGAGCCTAGTATACTAATACTAATATATATATAAGAAGCTAACTGACTATTGTGCGCTTGGGATATCACTTTTGATACTAATTCAGTGAGTATACATAGTTTTAATGCATACTTATCATTATTGGTTTTTATTCGCATTAACGTTTGCTAATAAATCCTAGTAATCCAGGCACATACATTTTTCAGAGTTCAAGTAAGCGAAAAAAACCTTCCAGACTTACAGCTGCTTTTTCATCTTCGTTTAACGCGATAAAGAATCCGGAACAGCGTTTAAAGTACCCTTACGATGTCCAATTTTAAAACGATATTTTTGAAATGTCAACGACCATCGAGCAAATCGTGAGCAACATCGGCGAGACATGATCAGTTAAAATCTCTGAAATTTCGCATAGCTGCTATCGCCACCAAACATTTCTGCTCAGTCACAGAACACACTAGTCGGCACTACACACACTGTTGGCAGTAAAATTTTAAAATGACTTAATATGATAATAATGATTATTTTTTATTTGTTGGGTGTAAGTAATATAAACATAAAAATTAACAAACGATATAGACAAGTTAATGTAATATGATTATTTTTTGTATTGGCATAAGTATTTTGACAAGCCTTTAATACCTAAATAAATAAGTTTAAGTGAAGCTGCAGCTTTTTTTAACGAGTTATTCTCGAAAGAACTTACATCTGTCCATAAAACACTTTTCCAGAACGAAATTAGTGAACCGGGGTTAGAGTTTTCTTAAAAGTTTGCATCTCTATATTCCAAAGCGTTTGAAACTAACAAACACAAACTGTAATTTACAAAGTTAAGTTAAGAAATTCGACAGGGACAGATGATCAACCGAAGTTGGACGCTTACTGTGTTCCTCCATATAATTTTACCTCACCATTACTTAATTTAAGAATGTCTTCATTTTTGAAAATAATTGTGTCCAAGGGTAAACCAAAGTTCTTAAGCATTGTTTTCCCTGACAATTAAAATTGAACAAAAGAAAAATGATAAAGGAAATTAAAGTTGAAATTTTTAAAGTAAAGATATATTTGAATTTATTTATGAGTCTTAATAAGTTCTTTCTGTGCTCTCTAAGTCCATTCACGTTGGACCCACTTCTTCTTTAATAGATAATACAAATGAATTATATCAAAATCACTGGTTCCTGCGCAACTTATTGCGCCAACAACGGCAACGACTGACGTCTGGACTGCGGCAGCGCCGACCAAACACAAGTTTTGCAGTCTGACGGCTGTTAAACAAAATCCCAAAACTCCATACACAAACTAAACTAAACTATATACTAAAACTAGACATCAACTGAGTTGGGCATTTTAAACAATGTGCTAGCTTTGCAGTCGCTCTTTGCGGTGCTACACTTGTACCCGCTCCGTCATGCGAGTTAAACTGAAATGTATTCTAAGAATGAAATAAATTGTTAATAAGGAAAAGGTCATGTTATAAAATAAACCTACATTAATTAAAAAAATTAAACCTACACTTATACCTAAAACCATGGTATTTCATTAATTCATAAAATAAATAGCTGTCATAGACATATTTTTCACGATTTCTGTAAACTTATATACTTGGCGTACGTAGCATTTACTTCGGATATCACCTTAAGAGTAACAAATATATTTAAGTACATTCGGATTTTTTAATGTAAAAATATAAAGTTTTTGACATCTGATAGTATTTTGTTTAAAAAGAATGTTCGATCATCAATCATCCTCCGTTGCAACACTGCTGAATTTTCTGTAGTGGGCAAACTACATTTAGTTAGCTGTACATTTGTATATGCTTCTGAGTAGTGAGCTGTTAAGAAATTTTATTATAATATAATAAAAAAGCAATTAAAGGATTTGTTTTCTCTTAATTAAACATTTAATTTCTGCTTTCGTGTTAATATGTATATTCTACATTGGTTTGTAGTCACGTCTTAATGGTGGGAACAGTACTTTTAGTTCCGTTTACGCTGAATTTACATCTGTTAGGTCACACAGCAGAAGATGGCACATGCCTGCTTTCTTGTTTTATTTTAATGGGCAATAATAGCTTAAATTAGGAATATAACACTAAGTCAAAAGGTTTTTATTTCTGCGCTCCCATTGAAAAATGTCCAAAAATATATTTAACCCAACATCAGGTTAATATGTGATGATCAATTTCCTCCTTTAATACCAATTTTTAAATAAAAAAATGTCTTACGCAATGACTGATCATTTTTAAATTATTATATTATTTAATATTAATTGTGGAAATTGTGGCTGCCAAAAGACTGATGTACCTTTTGGGATCCGATTATAATTGGATCGGATAAACATTGACCAGTGTCGTTATCTTAACATATTATTAATGTTTTACGCCGTCGATTTTGATAAATCATATTTACGCATTTGTCTAAAGAGTAAAAAAAAGTTGAGTTTATATATTCATATCTTAAGTTATAGACTTTTGGTTAAATTCATAATAAAGTAAATAAAGATTTTGCACTTATTGCTGTTCACTTAAATAAGATAAAGTGGGACATATTCAGTTGTAAAAGTGTTATTACAATCCACGCATACATACATTGCGAATTTTGCAGATACGGTGTATTTTGTATCATAACATCTTTAGTAGTATTTCAAGTTTTCCAGAAGAAACGTTAGTCATGGAGGAATTTAATTCGAGCGGATCAGTAGTTAATGGTACAGGATCTACGGAAGTTCCTCAATCTAATGCTGAAGTTATAAGGGGACAAATATTTGAAGTTGGTCCTAGGTATATTAAACTCGCCTATATAGGTGAAGGAGCTTATGGCATGGTTGTGTAAGTACCTAATACCTATTTTTATTTTTGAAGCCGTTTTTAATCTACAGTGTTTGCACACCTCTTTCTTGTTGTTCCTTTGTCCATTATTCATAGTTTTTTTTTTATCTTGCGGTTCTCCTTCCGAAATGCAGTAATACTCAGAACCGTGTTCTCTTGATTTTATATCAAGTAATACATTTTGTTCAAGTCCTTTGCTGTAAGTTCGCATACATGGTATTGCTGAATCAATGTTATTTTTCGAAAATGCATTAAATTTATTCACATCAATCATACGCAGTACTAAGCTGTGAAACACTTAACAACGAAATAGTTTCTCAAATTTTTGATTTCTTTCTTTTTCTCTAAACGTGGCTTAGTTTTGCTTTTTCTTTGACAAAATCAATCTTTAAGGGTCGACACAACCGAGTTTGTTTTCATGCAAAAGCCTAAATTGGCCGATGGACTTTATAAATAAAGGAAAGTCAATAGCTTCTGAGTCATATTGCTTGCTTTTAAACGCTGCGCACAAAACTTTCGTTTACCGGTCGATCGGTTGTTCAACGCAATACAATTTCTCGCTAAACTTGGATTTGCTTGTTAAAGTACTCTTTTACTCGGTGCCTTTATACCTTTTTCTAATGCTTTTGGACATAATTAGGGATTATTCATTCATTCATTAAAAGTAAATTTGGAACCTACATTTTCAAAAATAAAAAATCAACACATTTTTTAAAAGTTGCAGTTGCAGTTTTGGGCGGAGAGTGGGCATGGCAACATTTCATTTTTCAGTATTTAAAAATAAAAAATATTTAGTTGAATTATTTTGTTATATTCTTATAAAATATTTAAAAAGCGGACATTTTGTTTTTTTTTTTAGTTTCTTTTAATTTTAAATTATAGTTTTATGTTTTTTGATTAGGTTGGAGTTTTGAGGTGGGTAGCAAATGGGGTTGATTGACTGAAGAGAGCATATTTTGGGGAGGGGTCAGTTCATGTAGTGGGCATTGGTAAGGTTGGTGTGTCCAAGCCTGAGCCTTTTTATTAGGATTTGTGTTTTCTTATTGTGTTATGTAGTGTTGTAGCTTGAAGGATGAGCTCATACCAGGGAAAATTGAGAAAAGTCGTCACAGTTGTAATTTGAGGAGTGTACAAGGGCGTATCTGTGGGCATCTTTAGCTGTTTTGTCGGCGTATTCGTTGGCGGATATGCCGATGTGAGTGGGCATCCATATAAGTTAAATAATTGGGAAGTGGTTGGTGAGAGGGTTTCTTATTGTGGATAGATATTATGAGATGTTGATTGGTATTGGTATTGGTGAGGAAATTTAGGGCGGACAGGAATTCGAAGCCCGGCGGCTAAATTTAATTTTGCTGGCGTTGCTTGTTACGCTATAGCTTATTATTTAATTGGATATCGAGCCATATGTGTGGCTGCATAGTTGCAAACCAATGTATGGCCGTTACGCATCTTGTTATTCTAGTGTCTTTGATATAACATTGGTTGCTGATTTTAGTGTTCTTCTGGACCTTAAACTAAAGTTTTTCAGATCATATTTCGACTATTGTCAATAAGGCAGGGGTGTGCTTGGTTTAATAAAAAGGAGGTCAAAGGAATTAAATGATCATTACAGCACCAAAACCTTATTCATTTCGCTAGTCCGTTCGATTCTTGAGTATACGTACCTCAATCGGATCGCATTGAATCGGTCCAAAAAAGTTCTTCTTTTAAGTTTATAGCTATTTGGCTGTACAAAGGAATACTTAAATATATTCCTTATTTGTCGCTGTTCTGCTATAAAAAATCGGAATTCACCACCATATCCTATTATTTGTTCTAATTTATTTTAACAGAATGTGCATAAATCCTTAATGACGAACATTTCTTGGACCTAATCCATCTTGGGACTGTTGGAGAACATCTATGGAGTCTGCCTTAGTTATTAGGTCTTCCATAGCGATATCATTCCTAATTATTTTACATGCGTATTTTACTAGATTCGTTGAAATGTATGTGACAGGCAGAAGAAAGCGTTTCCGACCACATAAAGTATATATATTCTTTATCAGGATTAATATCACACCAATTGTTTTCTTTGCAATTTTTTTTGCCTTTCTTTTCTTTCTTATCTTTGTTTTCCACACCAGAGTTATTTGTAATTTCTTTAACTACATAGCACAAAAGTTATTACTCTTTGCATGCCACTTAAATTATGAGTGATTTTGTAAATAATTCCTACTAAGCCCTAAAAATTGTCCCAGGGTCCTGTTTAACGAAATTCATTTCTGCGACGACGTTGTATTATTATAAATGTTTATTTTAAAATAATATTTCGCGAAATATGTGAGTGTAATATTAAACTTAAATGAGTTTACAAAAGTTTGTGGTGGTTCCCTGTGTTGATCTCAACACCGACTGGACACATTAATTGTATTGATCTCCATGCTCTCTTTTTTCACGCTCTCTTGTGGCGTTATTAATAACATGGTTTACTATACATTCATTTACTATATTCATTAAGCGTTTCAAATCATAATGTATTTCTAATGAACCCGCTGCTTCTTTTTTTTTCTTGTCCACTTTCTTATAGCAATCCAAGGCTTTCGCCTGTTGAAAATTTGTTCCAATGCTTATTAGTTCATATATGCTAAAAATCAAACTACTAAATCATATAGCAGAACATAAAGTTATTATATTATAGATGTTTTTATTCAAATAGTGTTCTAATTCGGTAAGCTACAGCATTTTGATAATATTTAACTTTATTTTTGCTTCGATAAAAATTGGACGGTAACATAGCTCAAAGAAGCTGGGGTCGGAAAAATCGAATTTTTAAAATTTGAAAGCTGGAATCGTTTGCCCATTTTTGCCCATGTTTGCCCACCAATTAGTTTTTTTGCCCACGTCCAGTTTTTGAGATATAAATTTTCGAAAAAGTTCGAAAATGTTCGAAAATCAAAAATTTCGTTTTTTTCAAATTTTTTTTTTAAATCGCAATAACATCGTTTGACCACGTTTGCCCACCCTTTAGAATTTTGAAAAAATGTATACTTTAGAAAATATAAGGCTTTTAAGTTTACCTCGGTCTAATCAGAGAGTAAATCGTTTGCCCATCTCTTAAAACCAAATATTATCAACAAAAAACGTTTGCCCAACCATTATTATTAGTTTTTATCGTTTGCCCACCCTTTAAAAAACCTTTAACAAAAATTTTTTTCGATTGCCCACATTTAAAATACACCCAATTTCGTTAGCCCACCTCTTTAAAATAAAAATTTCCAATAAAAAACGTTTGCCCACCATTTAAAAATAAATAATTTCGATTGCCCACCTTTTAAAACTAAATAATTTCGTTTGCCCATCCTTTGAAATTCATTTTTAACGTTTGCCCACCCTTTAAAAATAAATTATTTCGTTTGCCCACCCTTTAAAATTTGTTTTTTTCGTTTGCCCACTCTTAAAACTAAATAATTTCGATTGCCCACCTTTTAAAACTAAATAATTTCGTTTGCCCATCCTTTAAAATTCATTTTTAACGTTTGCCCACCCTTTAAAAATAAATTATTTCGTTTGCCCACCCTTTAAAATTTGTTTTTTTCGTTTGCCAATCGAAATTGGGCAATCGAAAAAAAATTTTTTGTTAAAGGTTTTTTAAAGGGTGGGCAAACGATAAAAACTAATAATAATGGTTGGGCAAACGTTTTTTGTTGATAATATTTGGTTTTAAGAGATGGGCAAACGATTTACTCTCTGATTAGACAGAGGTAAACTTAAAAGCCTTATATTTTCTAAAGTATAAATTTTTTCAAAATTCTAAAGGGTGGGCAAACGATGTTATTGCGATTTAAAAAAAAAAATTTGAAAAAAGCGAAATTTTTGATTTTCGAAAATTTTCGAACTTTTTCGAAAATTCATATCCCAAAAACTGGACGTGGGCAAAAAAAACTAATTGGTGGGCAAACATGGGCAAACGATTCCAGCTTTCAAATTTCAAAAATTCGATTTTTCCGACCCCAGCTTCTTTGCGCTCGGTAACATCCATACAGCCGCAGTAATTTAAAAAAAATCATAGTTTTGTTGTTTTTGATCATAAAAGGTTCTTATTCTATTGTTGCGCAGAAATGTTCGAATACCGAATCGTGTATTACATTTTTGTCTTGAAATATTTTAAAATAGCGAAAAAACTTGTAAAAAAAATTTTCATTTTTCATTTCAGGTCTGCGGATGACACGCTAACAAACCAAAGAGTTGCAATAAAAAAAATATCGCCCTTTGAACACCAAACTTATTGTCAAAGGACTCTCAGAGAAATAACCATATTGACCAGATTTAAACATGAAAACGTAAATACATACTCAAATAAAAATTATAAGATTAAAATAGGTTTATCTTACCAGATTAACTTACAAAACTGCGTTAAAAATGTATCTATACCCGTGAAACAGGCATACCCCATGAGGTATATATATATACACATATGTGACCAATTGGCTATTGATGGAAAATGACTATTGATCCTGATCAAATGTATATATACTTTATATGGTATATATATATGGTACAGTTGCGGTAACAATAATAGCACCATAAGAATATTTCGTATATGTCCCAGCGTTTCTGCATTTTCTGACACTTTTTCATCATTTCACTCACTAAACTTAAATACTACAATAATTTTCAATCGAAATAAAAAAATTAGTAACAGATCTAATGGATATTTTAAAAATAATTGGTAAAACAAAAAAAAACCTTCAAATTTAGGCGGTAACAAAAATAGCACTGTTTCTCGTAGTTTGCCAAAACTAAATAAAAACTAAAAAAAATAATTCAACAAATGGATTATATCATAAGAACTATGTTTAAAGAATCTTAATATTTGGTTGCGTGACCTTTGGTGGCAAAGACAGCAGCGCATCGTCTTGGCATGGAGTCCACCAAGCCCTCGCACCGTTTTTGAGGAATTTTGCTCCATGAATCCTTGACCACACCCCAAAGTTTCTCGTTATTATTGGGTTCGGCTTCAGAAACCTTTTTTTCACATCCGCCCAAAGGTTTTCGATTGGATTCAAGTCGGGTGACTGAGCAGGCCATTTCATTACTCGGATCGATTTCTGCTCAAACCACTTTCGAGCTTTCTTGCTCGTGTGTTTTGGGTCGTTATCCTGTTGAAATGTCCAAGCCAACGGCATATCATCCTCGGCATATGGCAGCATCACATTTTCCAGGATATCTGTGCAAATGTGCTGATCCATGATGCCTTGAATCCCATACCATGATGTTGGATCCCCCGTGCTTTACCGCCTTAAAGGTGAAGCCGAGGATTATATTCAGTTCGTGGTGGACGCCGAACATAAGACCGAGAGCCTTTCCCACCAAACAACACAATTTTGCTCTTATCTGACCACAAAATGTTGCGGCACTTCTCCACAGACCAGTCCTTGTGTATCTTGGCATATTCGATTCGCTTTGCCACATGCTTAACAGTCAAAAGCGGGACTTTTCTGGGGCTGCACGCATTAAGGTTGTTTTGTCTTAAGCGTTTGCAAACAGTTTCAGTTCCGTCACCGGCTTTAACGGCTCCTTCTTGCTTTGCCGAACCAAGCGCTTGATCTTCACGTTGGACATTGAGGGCTTTCTTCCACGTGTTTCGTCCTTTTCGACAAACAGCAGTGCTTTGCGGATTATTTTGTTTGAACAACCGACAATGCGACCAATTTCAGCGTATTTTTTACCTTTAGAAATCATGTTTTAATCAATGCTTTCCGCGACCAAAGACACTAGAATAACAAGATGCGTAACGGCCATATATTGGTTTGGCACTATGCAGCCACTTTTTTGCTGACGGCCAAAATTACTCTCTTTCCGCTCACTCCCGCTGAGAGCGTAAGAAACCTAAAAATATAATTTGCTTGCTTGTGTGAGTAAAAACAAGAGACGAGAACGCGTATATGTGTGCGTGTTGTGCTAGAAGACGATTTTCGGGCCGAAATCAATTCTGATCGAAGAAACGAATTTACATTGTACATATTAGGGTAGTTTTTGCCAATTCCGTAGCAATATGATAAAATAAAATAATTTTTAAAAATTCGAGCCCTGACTATTATAATTTTAAAGCTTTTTAATTTTGTTTGCTAAAATCGCCGAATTAGATACCGTTTACACATTTATATTTTTGTTTAATTCTAATTTGTCTTTCATCTGACAATTTTTTAAAAGCGAAATATTTTTTTTAAACACTTTTAATGTTAATGTTACATCATATTAAGTCAAATGACTTAATAAATATACTAAATAATTAAAGGAAGTACAATAGAAATTATTATAACTACTGTAATTTCATAAATTTCATAAAAATATGATAACTGTTTATTGCAAAAGTCATATCAAAGACACTAGAATAATTCTAGTGTCTTTGTTTTGTTCATATCACGAAGTGCGGACACAAGCACTCAACAATCATTGCCTTATTAATTTTTCACACGCCTTAATATGAATACTCTAATGACAAATATTCTTACATAAAGTCATTTTTAAAATTTATTTTTGTGATAATATGTACATAGATTTGGCTATTTCTAATCTATTTTCAAACAATAATAACGTTAAGGCAATGCAAAACAAGAATTTTTCGCATGGTGCCAATTGATCAAAAATAATATAGATTTAAAGTCTAAGAACTTCTAGGGTGAAGGGCATATTTTGTCACATTTACAATGCATGAGCATACGTGTGCACACATACAGTTGTTAGCTGTAGCGCTCTTCGCTCTCTCGCTCTCTAACAAAAATTCGAGAGAGCCTGGAGCCACCTATAGAGCCACGGCGAAAAAATCGTGTGCCAAAAAATCGTATGGCGTTACGCATCTTGTTATTCTAGTGTCTTTGCCGCGACCCATGACTAGAGAATTTTTGGTCTTCGTTTGGAAAAAATTCAATAAAAACCTTTAATGCAACTCCTTTTTCAAAATTTGTCGAAAAAAACCCAAAGCAATCACTCCTATTAAATTTATTCAGCAAAAACGTGGTCAGTGCTATTTTTGTTACCGCCTCATTTCGGGCGCTTTTGCAGCAAGTGCCCAAAAACCAAAAGAACCGTTACATTGAGAGAGTAAAAATTTCTTGCTCTGAGAGCCAACATATATGGTACTTATTATTCATGCAATCTGACTTAAAAAAAAAACATTTAATAATTTTTTTTAGGAAATCAACTATCCACCTGCAGTAGTGCTAATATTTTAACCGCAGCTGTATATATATTAAATGGAAGATATAAAGCATGAACGCATGTTCACGTGACTATTACGCAGTGGAAATGTGTTCCAGAACGTTACCACGACCTTATTTTACTTCCGTAAATTGGCATACATTTTCTTATTTCTTCTTACTTCTGTTGCCCCTTTTCTATCATTGTTCGGAAAACATGCCCACAAGATACAAAAAACCGTCACGCTCACATTTCATAAAAATGTTTAATTTTTTGATTTTACTTTTTTTTTTTTTAAATTTCCTCTTTGTGCCGTTTGCTTTGTCTAGCATTGCTCTTATGCTATTGTCCAATCTATATGAACAGCACTTTTTTGTCTTGTTGGCGGCTGTGTCTCAGGCGTTGCCATGTCTTTCAACTCACGAGCAATGGGATCGCAAAAGTTTAGTGAGCGCACCGACAGATCAGTTTAGTGTCGGAGTCAATAAGTTGCATCACTACTTATTTACTCTTTATGCAGTAGATATAACCGTTATATGCATATGTATTATGTGTGATTTAGTCGGTTGGCATTAAGCGCCAAGCAATTTCGCTCCAATACTGAAATCGTACAAACAACAGCTTGACAATATTCATTTCTTGAAAATCTAGTTTTAAATTCAATTTGCTTTTAATTAGTTGTTCCTTATGTGTATTTATTTTCTTTCAGATTATTGATATTCGAGATATTCTTCGAGTTGATAGCATAGACCAAATGAGAGATGTTTATATTGTACAGTGTTTGATGGAGACTGATTTGTATAAACTACTTAAAACACAGGTAATGGTGCTCCCTGATATTTGGTTAAAATTTATTGAAAGAATAACTACCATTGATATGTGGTGTATTATCTTGGCCATTACTCCAAATACCAAGACTGAGTACAATTGTAGGTTGTCGGACATTTTCAATTATGGAAGTGATTCGCGTTATGCTTTCATGCGGGCTTTAAAATGATCTGATCAATGTTTAAAGAAGAATGTGGATATTCTCTTTTTAACTATTTTTACCAGAAATAACTATACTTTAACCTATAATATCTTTATAAAAAAATAATAACCATAATCAATGGTAAAAGAATGTTAGTCACACATAATTTAAACAGCTTAAGAAGAAATTTAGCATAAGAAACTGTAAGAGATCTAAGTGTGTGAAGGTATGCATATTAACATGAATTGAGAACGTTTATTTTTCTTCACAAAACAGCAACACTGTCGAGCCACGCAGCCGGCATCATTAAACAAGACCAATTGTAAAAGTTATGGTTAACGTAAATCAGTCATTGTTTTCCTCTTGCTCATTTATCTAAGCAAACGTTTGCATACATACATTCTTATCTTTACGCTGAACTTTATACGCAGCCAAAGACAGACAAATTCTCTCAGTTTTGAGGTGAGTTGTCTACATACGCCGCCTGAATATATACTTTTCTCTCTGGCTTGACCCTTTCGTTATCAAATAAACTAAAATAAACCAAGAATATTATCTGAACAAATAAGTCTTATTTATTCAAAAGCTAATGAAAATGCTCATTGGCTTAACATTGCTGACCACGACGTGATATGTGCATAAGCAATAATAGAGCTGCAATGCAAATCGCGAAATACATAAATATCGGCAAATAATTATCCATAAATACTGCTTCAAATTTTGTGTTCTCAGGTGCGCGAGAGTACAGCAGTCATTAATTGCTTACATATATATACACGTACGTTATAAATATAGTTATATTATATACCTATATATATACTGCCGCTTGGTTAGCTGCCGTTAGATGTTTGTCGTTATTTTTCGTTCCGTTATTTTGTGCTTGCGCGTGTTGGTATTGAAGCTATTCGCCATTGATAACGCAAGCAGCCCATATAGAGCGAACTTTTTGAAGCGGAAGTCAACTGCATGATATGCAAGGGTTCAAAGGTTGCAAACATCGTTGTGAAATGAGACATTAAGTGGCTGCGATGAGAGAACGCTGCTTGTGTGGTTGGAAAAAATCGACGAGATTCGAGGAACTGTCAAGACGCTTCACACCGAGCTAAAGGAACTGTAGTTTGACGAAATTGGCAGCGAGCTAAGTGAAAAATTCGACGAATTTATCGTGCAATTCAAGGCTAGCATAAATATGATCGAAAATAGCCAAGAGTAATGCCAATATTGCTCCGCATTCCACATTTGCCGAAGGTGTCACGCCCACAGCATCCACAGCGTCAGCCGCGACACAGGTCGCCTGTATTGCCGTCTTTGCCGTTTCCAACACTCAGCGTAAGCTATGCGAACTGGATAGACTTTTTCCCGGTGTTTATAAGTATTATAGACTGCCATCCGGACCTTACCAATATTGAGAAGTTGCTGTGCACCTAAAGCAACTATGCTTCTGCGTTAGACTTATTGCAAAAACGATTTGGTAATCGCCGTTTGGTTTTTCAGGAACACAATACGGATATTCTGGGCATGAAGGAAATGGATTAGTTTCTAAACTCTGGAACTATCGGATACATTTAATGCTCACATTAGCGTTCTCAAAGGCTTATGCTCGCCTGAGCAGATAGCCAATGCTATCTGTCAAAGTCCTTTTCCATAAACTTGGTGTCCACGACTCAAGCCAAATAGAAAGAACGTCTTGAGGATCAGGCATTCGTTAATTTTATTCCGTCGATTGAATCGATGGCAAATGTTGTGGAGCACCGGTGCTTGGAAGCCAGGCGGCCAGGTGGTAAAAAATAGACACGATAACAGATCCTCAATTATGGCAATTCCACAGTCTTCGGGTGGAGACGTGTTTCTTTCAAGCTACGAATAGCAAGTTCTAAAAACTACAACAGTATAGTGAAAGTTAAACACAAAGTGTAAAGTGCAGTTTGCACAACTAACAATTATTGACTATAGTAATTATTTACTAAAATAAATAATTATTCCATATTGTTCTGGTAATTGTTATATGTGGACTTAGAACAATGAATCAAAACGACATACGTTCTCAGCGACAATGTGAACAAGACGAGCGTCGGCTCTCTTTACAACGCAACAATGCATACTTTTCTTTCGTCTCACCGCAAATCGGTGATCGAGCACCCTCACCTTCAACTAACTCGAAACTTTTGCCCTCAGCGAACGACAGACCGCGTTCTTGCTCTCCCTCTCTGCCTGCTTCGGCTCACAAGTCGTGGAGCGAAGAGACCGCCTCTCCTACCCCGCTCCTCTCGCAGCGCCAAACGACCGTCCCGGGTAACTGTAACACTGCAATAACGAGTGCAGTGACCTCACTGGCAACTGCCACAACATCAACTTCGTCAGCGGCCCAACTAATTATCGCTGTGCCAGCTGTAAATAATTCAGCAGCACTGACCGTTTGCAACAACAATAATGCACGTAAAGAAGAATCAAAACAAAAGCAGAAGTCGATTTCGACTGTGCAGACTGGCATGGATCGCTACATCCAAATCAAGAGAAAGCTCAGCCCTCAAAACAATAAGGCAGGTAATCAACCCAAAATCAATCGAACCAACAACGGCAATGAAAACTCTGCAGTAAATAATTCAAACCGATATGCTATCTTGGCTGATTCTGCGACCGAACAACCCAACGAAAAAACGGTAGGGGAACCAAAAAAGACCAGGCCTCCACCAATTTTCATACGAGAACAAAGTACAAATGCACTTGTAAATAAACTCGTTGCTTTGATTGGTGACAGCAAGTTCCACATTATCCCACTTAAAAAAGGAAATATTCATGAAATAAAACTACAGATCCAAACAGAAGCAGACCACCGTATAGTGACTAAATACCTAAATGATGCTGGTAAAAACTACTACACATACCAATTAAAAAGTTGCAAAGGGCTACAGGTAGTACTTAAGGGCATTGAAGCAACAGTGACACCAGCTGAGATAATTGAGGCTCTGAAGGCCAAAAACTTTTCTGCAAAGACAGCTATTAATATTTTAAACAAAGACAAAGTTCCGCAGCCACTATTCAAAATAGAACTCGAACCAGAGCTCCAGGCACTAAAGAAAAACGAAGTGCACCCAATATACAATTTACAGTACTTGCTACATCGGAGGATCACCGTGGAGGAGCCGCACAAACGTATCAATCCAGTTCAATGTACTAATTGCCAAGAATACGGCCACACCAAGGCATACTGCACCCTTAAGTCCGTATGTGTTGTCTGTAGCGAACCTCATACTACCGCAAACTGCCCCAAAAACAAGGACGATAAGTCTGTGAAGAAATGCAGTAACTGCGGGGAAAAACATACTGCAAACTACAGAGGCTGTGTGGTGTACAAAGAATTGAAGAGCCGCCTAAACAAACGTATTGCCACAGCACATACATACAACAAAGTCAATTTCTACTCTCCGCAACCGACTTTTCAACCACCCCTAACTGTCCCAAGCACTACTCCAACAATTTCTTTCGCTAGCGCCCTAAAATCCGGACTAGAAGTGCCCGCCCCACCGACAAGAACTGCTCATTCCGAACATACACCGACAAACATCCAACAAACACAACAAAGTGGCATCGAAGCTATGATGCTATCCCTACAGCAAAGCATGAAAGACTTCATGACGTTCATGCAAAATACTTTGCAAGAGCTCATGAAAAACCAAAATATCCTGATTCAACTTCTTGTATCTTCAAAATCCCCATAATGGCTTCCCTACGGATATCTCTGTGGAACGCAAATGGCGTTTCACGGCATACACAAGAGCTCACACAGTTCATTTACGAAAAAAACATCGACGTAATGCTACTATCAGAAACGCACCTCACAAATAAAAACAATTTTCATATACCAGGATACTTGTTCTATGGTACAAATCATCCAGATGGTAAAGCTCATGGAGGCACTGGAATACTCATCAGAAATCGCATAAAACACCACCACTTAAACAATTTTGACAAAAACTACTTACAATCTACGTCCATAGCCTTAAAACTCAACAATGGTTCAACGACTCTAGCCGCAGTCTACTGCCCACCGCGCTTTCCAATCTCTGAGGATCAATTCATGGAATTCTTTAACACACTAGGTGACAGGTTCATCGCAGCGGGTGACTATAACGCCAAGCACACCCATTGGGGATCTCGACTTGTGTCGCCAAAGGGTAAGCAATTGTACAATGCGCTTACGAAGCCAGAAAACAAGCTAGACTATGTATCCCCGGGTAAGCCTACATACTGGCCAGCAGACCCAAGAAAAATCCCAGACCTGATCGATTTTGCAATTACTAAACATGTCCCCCGCAACATGGTCACCGCCGAAGCACTAGCAGATTTATCATCAGATCACTCACCTGTTTTTCTAAATATGCTAACTCGCCCCCACATCGTCGACCCACCGTATAGACTCACAAATTTTAGAACAAACTGGCCAAGGTATCAAAAGTATGTCTGTTCACACATAGAACTAACGACGGCATTATCTACAAAGGAGGATATAGACAAGTCAACGGAAACTCTTGAAAACATTTTAGTTTCGGCTGCAAAGGCTTCAACCCCGCCAGTGACGTATGCAAAACCAAACTACATCAAAACTAATCGCGAAATCGAGCGGCTGGTATTAGATAAACGACGCCTACGAAGGGATTGGCAGTCTAATAGATCACCAATTACTAAGCACATGCTTAAGATAGCCACACGCAGGCTTACCAATGCTCTCAAACAAGAGGAAAAAAACAGCCAACGTTCATATATCGAGCAACTCTCTCCCACCAGCACTAAGTACCCTCTTTGGAGAGCTCACAGAAACCTAAAGACTCCAATAGCGCCAATTATGCCACTCCGAAGTCCCTCTGGCACCTGGTTTCGAAGTGATGAAGAAAGAGCCAGTGCTTTCGCTGACCATTTACAAAATGTATTCCGACCAAATCCCTCTACCAACACATTTATTCTCCCTCCTTTAATAGCAGCCAATCTAGATCCTCAAGAACCCTTTGAATTCCGACCATGTGAACTAGCAAAGGTTATCAAAGAGCAACTGAACCCAAGAAAATCGCCTGGCTACGACCTAATAACTCCAAGAATGCTCATTGAACTCCCAAAGTGTGCTATTCTTCACATCTGCCTGTTGTTCAACGCAATCGCCAAGCTTGGATACTTCCCTCAAAAATGGAAAAAGTCGACCATAGTAATGATTCCAAAGCCAGGAAAAGATAAAACGCAGCCATCATCATATAGACCGATAAGCTTACTAACATGTCTTTCAAAGCTGTTTGAAAAAATGCTACTCCTTCGGATTAGCCCTCATCTTAGAATAAACAACACACTTCCAACACATCAATTTGGCTTTAGAGAAAAACATGGAACCATCGAACAGGTCAACCGAATCACGTCAGAAATTCGTACTGCTTTTGAACATCGAGAATACTGCACAGCCATTTTTCTAGACGTCGCGCAGGCATTTGACAGAGTGTGGCTCGATGGACTTTTGTTTAAAATAATCAAGCTGTTGCCCCAAAACACACATAAGCTACTGAAGTCATACCTATATAACAGAGTGTTTGCAATAAGATGCGATACAAGCACTTCACGCGATTGCGCAATCGAAGCTGGAGTGCCGCAAGGCAGTGTACTGGGTCCAATCTTATACACCCTGTATACGGCGGATTTCCCCATAGACTACAATCTAACAACCTCCACGTTCGCTGATGATACCGCGATACTCAGTCGCTCGAAATGCCCAATAAAAGCCACGGCACTCCTATCCCGACACTTAACATCTGTAGAACGATGGCTTGCCGACTGGAGAATTTCAATAAATGTTCAAAAATGCAAGCAGGTTACCTTTACCTTAAACAAACAAACATGCCCACCACTGGTCTTGAATAACATATGCATTCCACAAGCCGACGAGGTAACATATCTGGGAGTTCATCTGGACAGGCGGCTCACTTGGCGCAAACATATAGAAGCCAAATCGAAACATCTTAAACTTAAAGCAAGGAACCTCCACTGGCTCATAAATGCTCGCTCTCCACTTAGTCTGGAGTTCAAAGCTCTTCTATACAACTCCGTCTTAAAACCTATCTGGACTTATGGCTCCGAGCTGTGGGGCAACGCATCCAGAAGTAACATAGACATTATTCAGCGAGCACAGTCAAGAATTCTGAGAATTATCACTGGAGCGCCGTGGTACCTTCGGAACGAAAACATACACAGAGACCTAAAAATCAAATTAGTAATCGAAGTAATAGCTGAGAAAAAAACGAAGTATAACGAAAAGCTGACCACCCATACAAATCCCCTCGCAAGAAAACTAATCCGAGTATGCAGTCAAAGCCGGCTGCACCGCAACGACCTCCCAGCCCAGCAATAAACTTATTAGGGCATTAATGAAAAAAAAAAACTATCACTAAGTGAAAGTTAATTAAGTTAGATTAAGATTTGAACACTTATTGTTAGTCTCTTAACACAAAGGGAAGATTCAATAAATAATAAAAATTAAAAAAAAAAAAAAAAAAAAAATTATGGCAATTGTCCTAACTAATATTGGCTGCTTGCTCTGTCATGATGTAGGTCATGCAATTAACTATTGTCCGGGATTTGCTTGATTTCGGCTCACAATTGCCTCTAATTACATCACGTTTTGCCAACCAGCTTCAACTTAAAAAATCAAGATCCTATGGCACAGTTTCAGGAATGTGCGATTTAAATTTCGTTACTCTGAAAATTTGATGATGGGAGTGACATCACCAAAACTGAAAATATTTAATGTCCGGTATTATTATTCCAGTAACGTTGGCAAATATTTTGCTTTACCATGCGGCTAATCATCATACCGGACTAGAGCTCTTCTTGGTATAAGCCGTTCCAAATATTGCCCTATTGGCTAAACCTCGTCTAGTTGAACACATTATTCTTCCGACGGATAGCATGTCTTTCAGGTCACTGGAGTCGATTTCTGTGAGCTATTCTTCTGCACGCTGGAGGCTCGCAACAAGCCCCCGATTAAGTGCTACGTTTTCGTATTTATTAGCCAAGCAATGATCTGTCCACAGTAGCATTTTTCCATGGTCTCAAGCTTTTTAAATCCACCAGGCGGAAGTCTAAACAAATTTGGTCAGAGAACTCCACTAATTTTGTCGGCGTCAGAAGCGAGCTAGTGATTGCCAAGAGTCGGTGCATATCTGAAACTATCGATTGGAATTTCACCCCTCCTATTTTGGTGGGCGGCGGTGAAGACGGCCAAGCACCATTTTTATCGTGCTGGGGGGGTCCTTTAATCCTGGCATTCATTCGATGAACTGAGAACTCTTTAATGCCATATATCAGCCATTCAGAGAGCTGTAATAATATGGATGTTCTTATCCCAGCACATTTCTGGATCTGCCGTCCTCCTGATTTCTTCTGTTAGCCTATCGTAACAAGTCTCAACTATAACCGCTTGGATGCGTGGCATCGCGGATCCTCTTTGCTGTAAATATTTTGCTATAAGTGGAAGGAAGAATATCTAACATTTGTTCAGCACCATTCGAAGTGGCGAACTTCAATGCAAGGTCTGTCGGCAAACGACATTGTTCTTGTCAAGAACGAGAATCTACCCCCAATGAGGTGGCCCCTAGGTGGAGTGATTCAGCTGATACCCGTCAGAGGGTACCATCAAAGATACTAGAATAACTAGATGCGTAACGGCCATACATTGGTTTGGCACTATGCAGCCACTTCTTTGGTGACGGCCAAAATTGCCCTCTGTCCGCTCGCTTACGCTGAGAGCGTAAGAAATCTAAAAATAGAATTTGCTTTCTTGTGTGAGTAAAAACAAGAGACATATAATATATATAATGTGTGGGTGTTGAGCTAGAAGACGATTTTCGGGCCGAAATCAATTCTGATCGAAGAAACGAATTTACATATTTGGGGAGTTTTGGACAATTTCGTAGCAATGTGATGAAATTGCGCGCTGCTTAAAAATATCGAATTGGAATATAAAAGAAAAACCGAATATGAAAAACAACTGAATCTAATGTGCATTTTAAATAATAAAATTGGATCATTCAAATGACTTCAGTCAAATGACTGAATAAATATACTAAATAATTAAAGCAAATACAAAGAAAATTATTATAACTACTGTAATTTAAAACATAAATTTCCCAAAAAGTAGACATTACATTGAGAAATAAATATTTCAAAAAAATAATACGAAGTAGAAAATAAAAATTTATGTATATAATAAATAAAAATATTAAAACGGTTTATTGCAAATTATATCTTGTGGCACGAAGTGCGGACACAAGCACTCAACAATGCCTTATTAATTTTTCACACGTCGCAAGCTGAATACTCTAATGAGAAATATTCTAATATTTATTTTGTGATATGATTCGGCTATTACTAATTCTAAGCTATATTTAAATAATAATAACGTTAAGGCAATACAAAACAATAATTTTTCGCATGGTGCCAATTGATCAAAAATAATATAGATTTAAAGTCTAAGAACTTCTATGGTGAAGGGCATATTTTGTAAAATTTACAATGCATGAGCATACGTGTGCACACATACAGTTGTCTGCTATCACTGTATGCGTAGAAAAGAGCTGTCCGCTCTCTCGCTCTCGAACAAATATTCGAGAGAGCCTGGAGCCACCTCTATAGCCACGGCGAAAAAATCGTGTGTCATATACTGAAAACATTATCAGGAGAGACAAGACGTGCAGTGGACAAGTTGTTTATGCTGCACCTTAAGGACTCTCTTAAAAGCCTGCCTACCAATGGGGGAAGCATGTCGGTACGGACATTTACTCTGAAGAAGGACCTGGCTTTGACATCATCTTCGGCCTACTTTTGGATAAAACTTGTTTTCACCTCGGATGAGCAGTTGGACCGTCCGTCTTTTGATGTCATTACTCTCAGCTTCGAGAGAAAACAGCAATCGGCTTTGCCGTCTGTCATGTATAGTGTTTATATACAATTTGAAGTTGAAAAATGCCCTTCCGAGCTTTCTTTGTTTCGGCGCACGACAAAATTTCAGTAACTTCTCGCGGAAGAGGAAGTCGCTTGTATTTTTGCATGCGCCTGTATTAATTTAGAGATGAAATTACGGTGTCCGAAGTTTTAATCCTCTGTGAAACACATGTTGGCATATAATATTGAAAATCTGACTGTGTTTTAATGCATGGTGAGGTCTGTCGGATTTGTAAATTTGTTTCTTGATTTTGCAGCCTCTTATCGAAAGCAGACTACTGGAAGAACTGTGTATTTTTAAGAATATGTTTGTAGTGAACAAGTATCTTGTAATCGGTCGCTGTTATTGGAACCTAAGAAATCACGTCTACAAATAGTTCCCCGTCTTATGGCTCAGTTATTTTATACTTATCTAGGTCAATTGGCAATTTACCAGGCAATCATATTAATTTTCCTCATGTTTTAAATGTTTTGGATGTCAACGTCTGTTATTTCGGGAAAGACTTTAAAGTTGTTGAATGATCCGCTAGCAGAATTCCCAACATTTGTGCTTCTGTTTTGTTTGGCCAACCCTAACTCCATATTTTCACAGATTTTATACCTAGCATGAGTTGTCTAAAATCGGTACCAACTAAAGGCTCTTAAAATTTTTGTTCCACAAAAAATCCCTTGACTTCGCGTTGCAAATGGGGCAAGCCTGGAAAGATTCGGTACTTGTGAGAGCGTTAAGAACTTTTCCGTCAATATCAGTTAGGTACAAACTAAACTTTACGTAATTTTATTATTATTGAGGATTACTGTACACGATATTAAATACATGTACAGACAAATTCTGCAATATTGAAATTTTTAGATTTAATTTAATTTAATTTGAAATTATTCCCGTCTGGCGAATCGATGAGGCACAGAGGTGTTACTGTCGTTGCAAAAAGGATTGAATCGTCTTCATTTGACATCCATTGAATGCCTGTTTGTATATAGATTATTCCGTGCTTCCATCAAAACCATAATTTAATTTTAACTCAGCGGATTCAATTGCTTAGTTAGTTTTTATAACCATTGGTATTATATCTCATCTTAATAATTTACTATTCAATCTACGGCATGATCTTAAACATCTTGTAGGCTAACAAAGATCCTTTTTGAGCCCATGATCAAGAATTAAGGCCAGTGCCTCTTCAACGTTAGAGCGGTAGAGGATGGTATACGGGCCTGATTAACCACTTGCTAATGATCTTCGCTTTAGCTTGGTAAAAGGCTAGTATTTCTGGTATTCTGGTATACCGTGCGTCTATACTCGACGTTTACTACAATAATCTAGGGTTATGTTTCTGAAGCCTTGAAAGGTCGGCTGCTTGCTTTTTCTGCCCTCTTACTCCTTTTAAACCAAATATAATATTTGGACGACCAGCTTGATGTCTTTGCAGCTCTACTTTGCTTTTATTTCTAAGTAAGTTTAAGCTAAGATTGCCTTCCGTCCATGCCGGGTATTTTGTTGAAAGCTTATTATCTTTCTATTGCATATTTCCCATTTATGCAAAAAATTTACATAAAGCATTCGCACTTTCTCCCATAAGTGAACTATATTAATTTCTAAATTGCTCTCGTCGAAATTACCACAAATAAATTTCAGTATTGCATTCACTTTTTTACGAGCCAGCCATTGCGTGTGCCATGTTTCTAGCAGGACCGCATCTTTTTAAAACTATTCAAAGTTGAACTTTTAACTATTTTTTTTTTTAGTTTACACACAAAATATAAGCAACGTGTTAGTAAAACACAATCCAAGGAGATTGAGAATTCATCTCAAATTTGATGGGCTTGGGCGTTATGGTCCAAAATCAGTAGAGTAATTTATCAAAATTTTAGTAGCTCACGAATGGTATGTGCTTTAGGTTTGCACTAGCTGACTTACAGTTGTTTTATTATTCCCGATACTCGTACTGTAAAACCCTTTTACTAAATTCGTTAATAAGTATGTAACAGGCAGAAGAAAGCGTTTCCGACCATATAATCTACATTTATATTCTTGATCAGGATCAATTGCCGCCAAATCGATCTGGCCATTTAAGTCTGTCCGTATGAACATCGAGATCTCAGCAACTATAAAATCTAGGAGGTTAAGATTCAGCATACAGATTTTAGGGACTAGACGCAGCGCAAGATTGTTGACCCACACCTTTTAAAAATGGTTGATATTTTTCACATTTTTATTAATCCTGTAAATTTATCTAGATTTGCCAAAAAAAAAAAACAACTTTTTGCAAAGCCCACTCTAACCCCCTAAAACCGCCCAAAACTGCCACTCCCACATTTTTTAAAACTGTTGGATATTTTTTTTATAATTTTATTTGTCATATAAATTTCTATTGGATTTTTCCAAAGCCTTTGCCAAAATCGGTATCCACTCCCTTATTCACTACCTCCAAGAATTGAAATTAGGTCCCGGTATCATTAATAAGTTTTAAATTTCATGACAAACTGGAAGATCATAGTTAAAAACGCAAACAATTTATCCAACAGATTACCCCTCAAAAATAGGAACCCGTAAAGTTAGAATTCTATTATCTCCCTCCCAAAACAAATTAAGTTCGTTGGTTACGCTGACAATTTCCAATTAATAATTGACCACAAAAAAAAAAAGAAACCATTTAACTAGCCATTCACCGCTTTTCAACAATATACATATCAGAGATCTGTTCAACTACAAGTTCACTGCATACACACACAGTATTTGTAGACACGCGACACAAAGCACCGCATCAAAACAGGATGCGGTGTTTTTTTACTTGTTTCTTTTGTGCAGTCCTTCTATGCGGTGCCAAATATGAGTAGATACCTATTGACTGGTTGACTTTTTACTCGTGTAAGCAGCGACCGCATATATGATTGTGTGTGCAAAAACAACACGAACATTTTTGGAGCACAAATGTAAAATTCACAATCAATAATTTTTTGAGTTCATTATTTTTGTTGGTATTTAAATTTAATAAGAAAACATAAACAAAGATTACATTTAATGGACTAAATATTCATGGATTAAGTAATAAAAATAAATCAGTTTAAGGAACTTCATGTCGTCTTACATTTAACTTGCATTTTAGTTAAACAATGTTTATACTTATACATATTTATACACATCTATGTTTATACAAGAAATGCAAAAAGAATGAGGCTGTTCAGTGGATTAGGCCCTAATCTGTTCATCTTCTCGGTAACGACATTTACTGAAAGGGAAAATGCACTCTCGGCTGCTGCACTACTTGCTGGCAGCGCGAACTTAGAAAGTTTGGGATAGAATGCCTCATTGTTTTTTCACCACTTCACAACTTCGAAGTCTTCGCTTATGAAGACTTTTTCATTGCAGTATTTTTCAATTTCATCATACGCGGTAAGGCTGAGCAAGTTTGAAGAGGAATTTTTCAACATATCGGAGAAAAAGAATTTATTTTTAAGTATAGGAGAATCTGTATAGGAATTTTTTAATGATATGGTCGGGCCAAAGACACTAGAATAACAATATGCGTAACGGCCATACATTGGTTTGGCACTATGCAGCCACTTCTTTAGTGACGGCCAAAATTGCTCTTTCCGCTCGCTCACGCTGAGAGCGTCAGAAATCTAAAAATAGAATTTGCTTGCTTGTGTGAGTAAAAACAAGAGACGAGAACAGACAATACACAAAAATATGCGACGGAATAAGACACACTCAAAAATGTACTCCGTCTCTTTCACGCGCGGAATTTCGGCACATTCCGGAAGGGAAAGAGTTTCTTCTGGAATGTTTTAAGCGGGATTATTAAGGATGATGGATCAATTTTAAACGACTTGGTTTACTGCCGCTCATGTTGAAAAATCGTAAAATGTGTTGGCAATCAAACATCCAATTTAGTCAGGCGCAAATGTTGACAATCTTTTAAGCAACCAACTTCCCTGCGGATTGTGTCTACTCCAGACAAAAAGGAGGCGTTGAATGCAGTCTCGAATTGGACTGTGGAGGACTGCCGCCCATTTTCGGCTGTGACTGGATTCAGATTTAGGTCAATGGTCCAATTTTTTATAAAAATTGGCTCCACCTATAGAGAACTAGTGTACATCGACGACCTGATTCCAGACCCTACAAGTATCGCTCGAGAATGCCAAAAAGAAGCTGAAGAGAAAAAGGCAGATCTTAGCACTGAGTTGAAGGAAGTTGTAAGTCGAGGGGAGCATCACTGACTGGATTTATGGACCGACTATAAAAGGAATATTCCTTGGAGTAACGATGCATTTCGAAAAGGATTTTCAAATGGTAAGCCTAATCTTGGGTCTTAAATTGATGGATTTAATTTGCAAAGATCAAGATCAAATATCAAAAGTACGCGAGAAGCTAAGGTCCCTTCTGAACGAGTTCGACATAAAAGAAATGGAAGACATTACATTTGTAACAGACAGGGGTACTAATATAATTAAAGCATTAGAATCTAACACGCGCCTCAATTGCAGCAGCCATTTATTTGCTAATGTGCTAGATAAATCCTTTGAAGAAACAGTTGAACTGGCTGACGTTTTATTTGGTTGCAAAAAAGTTGTCAAGTACTTCAAAAAAGCAAATTTGCAACACAAGCTAGTAACATCATTAAAAAATCCTTGTCAAACGCGGTGGAACTCCAACTATAATATGTGCAAATCTATTTTTGATAATTGGCCCGAAACTAATAATATTTTAACAGAAAGCAATGAAAACCATAGACTGCAGCAAATAAACATAACTACATTAAATGTGATAGTTGAGCTCTGTAAAAATTTTGAAATTATATTTAAAGAAATGCAAACTTGCAGCTCAGCATCAATTTGCTTTGTAATTCCATGAATTTTCAAAGTTAAAAAATTATGCGAAGGAAATATTTTATATACGGGTCCAATTTCAATCTTAAAAGAAAAAAATTACTCATTATGTTTGTGAAATATGGGAAAAAAAAACTTGTCCATATATCATAAAGTTGCCTTTTTTTTGTATCCACCAGCTATAAATACCCAAGAAAATGATATATATAAAATTAAGAATTTTATTTTAACCAAAATGGAAGAACTATATTTTAGCTACTTTTCACAACAAACGCCTACAACTAGCGACAGCCCCATAGCTCCAAATCCACATAGCCCGACCAAAGACACTAGAATAACAAGATGCGTAACGCCATACGATTTTTTGGCACACGATTTTTTCGCCGTGGCTCTAGAGGTGGCTCCAGGCTCTCTCGAATTTTTGTTAGAGAGCGAAGAGCGCTACAGCGAACAGCTCTTTTCTACGCATACAGTGATAGCAGACAACTTTATGTGTGCACACGTATGCTCATGCATTGTAAATTTGACAAAATATGCCCTTCACCTTAGAAGTTCTTTGACTTTAAATCTGTATTATTTTTGATCAATTGGCACCATGCGAAAAATTATTGTTTTGTTTGTTATTATTATTTGAAAATAAATTAGAAATAGCCAAATCTATGTACATATTATCACAAAAATAAATTTCAAAAATGACTATATAAGAATATTTGTCATTAGAGTATTAATCTTGCGGCGTGTGAAAAATTAATAAGGCGCTGATTGTTGAGTGCTTGTGTCCGCACTTCGTGCCTCAAGATATGAACAAAGCAAAGACACTAGAATAATTCTAGTGTCTTTGATATTACTTTTGCAATAAACAGTTATCATATTTAATTATTTAGTATATTTATTAAATCATTTGACTTAATATGATGTAACATTAACATTAAAAGTGTTTCAAAAAAAATATTTCGCTTTTAAAAAATTGTCAGATGAATTGTCAAATTAGAATTAAACATAAATATAAATGTGTAAACGGTAGCTAATTCGAGCGGCGATTTTAACAAACAAATTTAAAAAGCTTTAAAATTATAATAGTCAGGGCGCGAATTTAAAAAAATTTTTTTTTTTTATCATATTGCTACGGAATTGGCAAAAACTACCCTAATATGTACAATGTAAATTCGTTTCTTCGATCAGAATTGATTTCGACCCGAAAATCGTCTTCTAGCACAACACGCACACATATACGCGTTCTCGTCTCTTGTTTTTACTCACACAAGCAAGCAAATTCTATTTTGAAATTTCTTATGCTCTCAGCGGGAGCGAGCGGAAAGAGAGCAATTTTGGCCGTCACTAAAAAATTGGCTGCATAGTGGCAAACCAATGTATGGCCGTTACGCATCTTGTTATTCTAGTGTCTTTGGTTAGTGGTTGTTTTTCTGCGTTTCATAAAACCGTGCGACATGGTGATATAATGGTGAACACGCTGAAGAAAAAAAAACAGTGGGCTTTCGTTTGGAGTCGGAAAAAATATTAAATTCGACTTCGATACCGCGTAGAATAAGTTTTTTGAAAAAACTTGGCATTGCCTGATCCGGTGTTACCGTAGTATTTTCAAAAAATAGGAAGGGTAGGAAATGGTTTAGCGCTTATTGCTAACTATACTATACTATAAAACCGTTTCGGATCCTGTGCGAACTGGACTTACATCGGCTTAATAGCTTTTGTAACACTGAGCATCAAGAACGGTAAAATTTAATCGATCACTTAAATATTTTGAAAGAATAGACTAAAACCCGTATTTTTAAATTTTGTATAAAGTCTGAACTTTACATGTCTTAGGTGTGTCAAATGATTATTAATCCAAGAACGTTCGTTAGAGATTGACGGATCTCAAGAATTAAAATTAATTTAATTGCGGTATAAAAATAAAAATAAAAAAAATAAAAAAACAATAAATTTGTTTGGTCCATTTCTCTTTTATTACGGTCAATTGTCACCTCAAAAGTAGAATATTTTTTGGATCTTCTTCTATTTCAGACGGTAACAAATGATTTACATATTAATATAAAACAAGAGAGAATGCTGTGGTCGACTTCCCCTCAGCTAGTGGGAATGTGAACGCGAAATTTCTTCATTTTTCTCGGACATCGATAGATATTAAGGAAAAGTATGAATTATAAATTTAAAATATGTGTGTTTTCTGTATACAGATAAAAATTTGCAAGACAAACAATAAGTTTTTAAACGAAACTGGAAAAAATATTACACGTACCAACTCAAAAGCACTAAAGGGCTGCAAGTGGTACTAGAAGGCATTGAGCCTTATTCATTTGAGTACTTTATTAGACCTAAAGTAGTAGGTTACAATATGACTGCACGCATGCAGTTGACAGCATAAGAGATAAAATATAAGAGTCCCGCTTTAGTGTGACTTTAAATTAAAGAGTTTAAATTAAGAGTTATGCTAATAGTTTTTCCGTTGCCATAAAATTGCGTTGCTACATAAATACATACATAAATTTAACAATCCTGATGTGACCCCAATGAAGTTGACAATGCACTTTACGAAAAGGGCTTTAACAACGTTAAATCAGTTATTAATATTCTTAATAAAGATAAGAAGCCCCAACCACTCTTCAAGGTCGAGCTAGAACCAACTAGCCAAACTTTAAAGAGAAATGAAGTGCACCCAATTTACAATCTCCAATTCGTATTACACCGTAATATTACTGTAGAAGAACCACATAAGCGTAATGGTCCAGTACAAGGCTCCGACTGCCAAGAATATGGCCACACCAAGACCTAATGTACCCTTCCCTCCGTTTGAGTAAATATGTTTCCGTTTCCAAATATGTATATTATGTGCTAATTACCGGGGATGCCCTGTCTACAAAAATCTTAAAAGTCAGTTCAAAGAAGCTGTGTTCAGAAAAATCTAATTTTTAAAATTTAAAAGCTTGAATAGTTTGCCCATTTTTTGCCCAGCAATTAGTTTTTTTTTTACGCACGTCCAGTTTTTGAGATATGAATTTCCAAAAAACTTCGAAAATGTTCGAATCAAAAATAAAACTTTTTTAAAAATATTTGTTTTGTAATCGCAATAACATCGTTTGGCCACCCTTTAGAATTTAAAAAAATATATCCAAATATCCAAATCGATCGCCGACGTGTGAAGACGTTTTTATCGTGCTCCGCACAAAATCGGTTGTTTTGAGTGAAGTGAACGCCAAATAAAATAAACTATAGTGATTTGTTATCTTAAATAATAAGACTATGAGTCAGAACGACACTCGCGCTCAGCGTCAGCGCGAGCATGACGAACGCCAGCTCTCAATTCAACGCAACAACGCGTACTTCTCCTACGTCTCACCGACAATCCCAAACGCAGACATCGAGCGGTCAATAACCCATAGCCCAAGAAACCTTCTTCTACCAACAAATCAAGAAAGAGCGCGCTCCTGCTCTCCCGCTCTATTAGCTCCGACAGAAGCCCCGCTACCTCCAACAACAACAGCTGGAGAAGGACCGACAGCCCGCTCTACCTCGTCATCGGCTGCACCCGCTCACGGTCTGACTAAGTCAGCGAAAGCAAAACCGCAAGCAATAAACGGTACTGCTGCACTACCAGCAAAACAAAACGAAAACGTAAACAAAAAAGCTGGGTCGACCTGGCAGACTGGAATGGACCGCTACATCACAATAAAGCGAAAGCTCAGCCCGGAAAATTCAGATTTGGGAAACAAGCCGAAAAATACACGCGACAACTCTACCTTGATCAAAAATGTAGCCCCTGCAAATACCAACAGATTTGCCTTGCTGGTAGGCACCGCTGAGGACGTGCCGCTGGGATCCGCTGATATCGAACCGAAGAAAACAAAGCCTCCGCCAATATACATCCGCGAGAAGAGCACGAGCGGTCTTGTAAATACTTTGATTGGCCTTATTGGAAAAGATAGCTTTCATATAATTCCCCTCGTAAGAGGTACTATCAATGAAATCAAACTTCAGACGAAAACGGAGGACGACTACAGAAAAGTCACAAACTATTTTACCGCACAAAAAATAGGCTTCTACACCTACCAGCTTAAAAACAGCAAGGGCCTGCAAGTAGTCCTGAAGGGCATTGAGTCTGATGTTACGCCCGAAGAGATAACTGAGGCGCTAAAGGAAAAGGTATTTTACGCACAAAGCGTGTTCAATATCAAAAACAGAAACAGGCAGCCCCAACCACTCTTCAAGATTGAGCTTGAACCAGAAAGCAAGCCTCCTAGAAAAAACGATGTTTACCCAATTTACAAACTCCAGCTCCTTCTGCACCGTAGGATCACGGTAGAAGAGCCGCACAAACGCAACGCTCCTGTACAATGTACAAACTGCCAAGAGTATGGCCAGACGAGGTCATATTGTACACTTCGCCCGGTGTGCGTAGTCTGTGGAGATCTCCACGACTCCAAACAGTGTCAAACTAACAAAGAAAATGCATGCGAGAAAAAATGCAATAACTGTGGGGGCAATCACACAGCAAACTACAGAGGCTGTCCAATCTACAAAGAGCTGAAAATCCGTCTTCACAAAAGAATGAACACGGCACACCAAGGAACAGCTACCCTGATACCATTAGAGACAAATCCTGAAAAAATTTTCTCGAAAGCAGCAAGTTTCGCTCCCTGGCCTACATCCAACACTAACAAGACAACATTTGCTAACGTTTTAAAATCAGGTATGACGCCTCCAACCCAAAATTCCCGAACTCCACATGAAGTGCACACAAAATTAGATACTCAACAAAACTATAACCCAGCTGCGCAGCAGGAAACAAAAACTGAAGCTATGATGCAAGCCTTACAACAGAGCATGATGGAATTTATGACATTTATGAAGACCACCATTCAAGACATGATGCGTAATCCTAAAACCTTTTGATACAAATGCTTGTAGCCCAACAATCAAATAAATAATGGCTACCTTACGCATAGCTAAGTGGAACGCCAATGGCGTTTCACAGCGCAAACTTGAGCTAGCTCAATTCCTACATGAGAAGCATATCGACGTAATGCTTCTTTCGGAAACTCATCTCACAAGCAAATACAATTTTCAAATAATTTTCAACATCCGTTTCACAGTATTAGAAGCTCAATTCCTGGATTTCTTCCAAGCACTAGGGCCACACTTCATTGCAGCAGGCGACTACAACGCTAAACATACTCACTGGGGATCGCGACTTGTGAACCCAAAAGGAAAACAGCTTTATAAGACTATAATAAAAGCCACTAATAAACTTGACCATGTTTCCCCCGGGAGTCCTACATACTGGTCCTACATCAGACCTCAATAAGCTGCCAGACCTGATCGACTTCGCAGTTACGAAAAATATTTCCCGCAGTTTGGTTAAAGCTGATTCACCTCCGCCGGTACGCAGAAAACGTGAAACCACCAATCAGATTGGCTTCTAGCAAAACAAACTGGCTCAGGTATAAAAAATATATAAGTTCACATATTGAGCTAAGCCCAAAACTCAATACTGAATCTGATATAGAGAGCTGCACGAGTGCATTGCAATCCATCCTTCCTGCAGCAGCTCTTACTGCAACACCCAAAATAACAAATAATACAATTAATTCAAAAAAGACCAACATACAAATCGAGCAACTCGTCCACGTAAAACGTCGCTTACGCAGAGAATGGCAATTTTCCAGATCCCCAACTGCAAAACAAAAGCTAAAAGCAGCCACACGGAAACTGGCCAACGCTCTGAAACAAGAAGAGGACGACGATCAGCGCCGATACATAGAGCAACTCACACCAACAGGCACAAAACAAAAGTCACTGTGGCGAGCCCACTCAACTCTTCGCCCACCGACTGAAACCGTTTTGCCGATAAGGAAATTCTCATGTGGCTGGGCCCGTAGTGATGAAGACAGAGCCACCACATTTGCCGCTCACCTACAAAATGTGTTCACGCCAAACCAGGCTACTAGCACATTCGCGCTACCGTCCTATCCCGTAAACCGCCACCAGCAACACACCCCAATTGTGTTTCGTCCTAAAGAAATAACTAAAATAATCAAAGACAATCTCAGCCCGAAAAAATCCCCCGGCTGCGACCTTATAACACCGGAAATGATCATCCAGCTGCCACATTCTGCAGTTTGCTACATAACCAAGCTCTTTAATGCCATCACCAAACTTGGTTACTTTCCTCAACGATGGAAGAGGTCGATTATCATAATGATTCCAAAGCCTGGTAAGAACCACACAGCCGCTTCATCTTACAGACCAATAAGTCTACTCTCATGCATTTCGAAACTATTCGAAAAATGCCTGCTGATCCGACTTAATCAACATCTTATATACCACAATATAATCCCAGCCCACCAATTTGGATTTCGCGAAAGCTATGGAACCATTGAACAGGTGAATCGTATTACAACGGAAATAAGAACTGCATTTGAATATCGCGAATACTGTACAGCAGTATTTTTAGACGTATCCCAAGCATTCGACAGAGTCTGGCTCGACGGCCTAATGTTTAAAATTAAAACATCCCTACCCGAAAGCACACACAAACTTCTAAAGTCTTACCTCTATGACAGAAAGTTTGCAGTGCGGTGCAACACTGCCACTTCCACTGATCATACAATTGAGGCTGGAGTCCCCCAAGGCAGCGTTCTTGGGCCAACCTTATACCTCATCTATACAGCCGACATCCCTACAAATAGTCGCTTAACGGTATCCACATTTGCCGACGATACAGCTATCCTTAGCCGTTCAAGGTCCCCTATCCAAGCTACAGCACAGTTGGCACTGTACCTCATCGACATTGAGAAGTGGCTCTTTGACTGGCGAATAAAAGTAAACGAGCAAAAATGCAAGCACGTGACGTTTACGCTAAACAGACAAGACTGTCCTCCGCTCTTATTGAACAACATACCACTCCCGAAAGCAGATAAGGTAGCGTACCTAGGAGTACACCTTGACAGAAGACTCACATGGCGCAGGCACATTGAAGCCAAAAAAACCCAACTTAAACTCAAAGCCAACAACTTACACTGGCTCATCAACTCTGGTTCTCCGCTCAGCCTAGATCACAAGGTCTTGCTCTACAATTCTATATTGAAACCAATCTGGACCTATGGCTCACAGTTATGGGGCAATGCCAGCAACAGCAATATTGACATCATTCAGCGAGCACAATCAAAGATTCTGAGAACCATCACTGGGGCACCGTGATCCCATCAGTTACCAACGCAATCACGGAACTTAAGGAAAAATACCATAGCAAGCTTTACACACACCCCAACCACCTAGCGCGAGGTCTAATCCAGCTCAGCAGCCGTTCCCGTCTCCGGCGAAAGGACCTACCTAAATAATACAACTGTTCAAAAAATACTTGTTATAGTTAAGATTTTTAAACTTATTGTTAGTTCTTACACAAGAAGATTCAATAAATAAAAGCAAAGTAAAAAAAAAAAAAAAAAAAAGTTTACCTCGGTCTACTCAGAGAATAAGTCGTTTGACCATCTATTAAAACGAAATATCATCAATAAAAAACGTTTGCCCAACCATTATAATTAGTTTTATCGTTTGCCCACCCTTAAAAAAAACCTTTAGCAAAAAATTTTTTTTGCCCACACTTTAAAAATAACCAATTCCAATTCCAGCAGCATTAGACTTCTAGCCATATCTATCAAAGTTCGGTTAGCACGTTCCGCCACACCATTCTGCTGAGGGGTGTGTAGAACCGTCAACTGTCGCTTGATGCCATTCAAGAAAGACTGAAACGCATTACTTAAATACTCACTCCCATTGTCGCTTCTTACGGCTTTAATCTTCTTATTGGTCTGTTTTTCCGCCAATGCTTAAATTCTTTAAATAATAATTAAACATATCGAGGTTCGTCATCTATGAATGTAGCAAAAAGTGTGGACCTCCAATGGAAACAGTTTGAATATGTCCACATATATCGGTATGCACAAATTCCAGTTATTCTGTTCACGCTTCACGCATATTTTACTTTTAGCACACGAGACACATTGAAATAGTTTCGCACCACTAAATTCTTGTTTCTTTAGACCATATACCATTTTTTTATTAATCATATTATTTAAACTCGAAAAATGTAGATGTCTATATCTTTGATGCCATTGTTCCAAAGAATTGGCCTGTTTAGCAAAACACAATTGCTTAGCACCATTTGCTTCATTTTTAAATAAGAATAATTCGCTTTGCAATTCAGCAACTAAAATAAATTGCTTCTCTTTGTTTTTTATAACCGCACTTTTATTTTCAAATTTCACTTGAAAACTATGTTCAATTGCTCGTGTTACTGACATAGAATTGCATTGCAAGTTTTTTACATACAGTACGTTAATCGGTTCTATAGTGGAATTTTTCCACTTTTACATAACTGTTCCGCGACCATCCGCTTCAATGTAATTGTTTACAACCAAGAGAATGCGCTCTTTATATTCTCTTATATTTTTAAAGAATGATCTCTCAGAGCACAAATGAGCAGTATCACCCGAGTCCAAACACCACATATTTTTCGGCAAATTGTCTAGCTGGGCGACAGAGCAGAATGCTGAATATGATTTCGGATTTGCTTTCTATCTCTCTTGCGATTTTTTATTCGCTTTGCACTCGCAGCTTTGTGGCCACTACCTCCACATTTCCAGCATGTAACTATTCTTTTACCGTTTGCTGTTTGCTTGTGTTCTTTTTGTCCGTTTCTTTTATTATCGCTCTTCTCATTTTCGTTCGCGGACCGAATTCCAAAAACCGTTTGCTTACATTTTTCTACTTGATCTTGTACTTTTCGCCTTTGTCTTTCTTGCAATTTTATTTTCAGCATACTTAGTGATGGCAACTCATCTTGTGTTTCTAGAGCAATCACGAAGCCTTCAAACGACTGAGGCAAACTTGACAATAGTATAAGAGTTAGGATTTCTTCTTGAACTATAAAACCCACTTCTTTTAATTTTTCCATAATGTCATAAAATTTTATCATATGTGCCCCCACTGTTCCCGTTTTACAAACAACTGCTTTAATAAGCAAGATTCATTCTCATTTCATACCTCAAACCGCTCAGTTGTTTTTTTTTTAACCTTTCCTATCTCGACCACAGGATTGTAACTCGCGCTGGCCTGGGCCCATAACCTATTCACTTGAGTACTTTATTAGAACTAAAGTAGTAGGTTACAACGTGACTGCACGCAGGCAGTTGACAGCATAAGAGATAAAATATAAGATAGTCTCGCTTCAGTGTGACTTCAAATTAAAGATTTGTTCTCATGCTAAGAGTTTTGCCGTTGTCTTGCATAAATCATAAATAAATTTAACAAGCCTGATGTCACACCCAATCAAGTTGCGAATGCACTTTATGAAAAGGGATTTAATAACGTTAAATCAGTTCTTAATATTCTTAATAAAGATAAGAAGCCCCAACCGCTCTTCAAAGTCGAGCTAGACCCAACTAGCCAAAAACTCAAGCGAAATGAAGTGCACCCAATTTACAATCTCAAATTCGTATTACACCGCAATATTACTGTAGAATATGGACACACCAAGACATATTGCACCCTTCCTACCGTTTGCGTCGCCTGCGGGGATCTGCACGAATCAGGCACTTGCCCGGCTAATAAACTTGATCCAAATGTGTATATTGTGTGCTAATTTTCGGGGATACCCTGTTTCCAAAGATCGAAAAAGTCGCATGAACAAATTAATTGCTACCCAATTGATACCCTCTTCCTCCAGTAAGCACCACACCGGGTATTTCATTTGCTAGTGCCCTAAAATCGGGAACGTAAAGTCCTGCGTCCACAACAAAGCTCACAAAAGCGTCGCAACCTCGAGCCGTGCCAGACGACCTGCAACAACCCACAAGTGTCATCGAAAAAATGATGTTATCATTCCAAGCAACGATGACGGAATTTATGTCGTTCATGAGAACAACAATGCAGGATCTTACACGACCCTTAGTACATGTACTTGCATCCAACATTCAAAATAAAAAAATGTCCTCCCTTCATATATGTTTATGGAATGCGAATGGCGTCTCCCGCCATAAGCTTGATCTCGCTAGGTTCTTGAAAGATAAAGAAGTTGATATTATGTTGCTCTCAGAGACCCATCTAACCAGCAAGTACAATTTTCAAATAAATTGCTACGTGTTCTACGCCATTAATCACCACGATGGAAAAGCACATGGAGGAACCGGCATCTTGATCAATAGTCGCAATAAACATAACTTCCTTGATCAATCCGATCCGATCACATGGGAAACCCATATATTGGCCTACAGACCCCCGAAAACTACCAGATCTGATTGATTTTCCGATCGTAAGAAAATTCCTTTAGTGCTTCTTGACGCTGTAACACTTGAAGATCTCTCATCTGACCACTTCAACATTTTTCGGCAGCCAGAAATTAAAGAAAGGCCCCGTCATCTAACATCAGCCCCAAACTGGTTAAAGTATAAAAAATATGCACGAACGGTAAAGAACATCGCCGGTATATTGAGAAACTATCGCGAACAACCAGAAGGCAGTCATTGTGAAAGGCAAATCTTTGCCTAAGTATGCCTATGGAAGCAGAGGGAAATAACACTGGGAAATGGGCCCGTAGTGATGCAGAAAAGCCGAACCCACCACCAAATGGCTTTACGCTCCCGCACGTCTCCGATGGATAACCTACTACTCCACTGAATTTTTCTCCGAACGAAATTGAAAAAGTTATCAAAGAACAACTGTATCCAAAAAAAGCACCTGGTCATGACCTAATATCTCCAAAAATGATTATGGAGCTACCAAACTGTGCTGTGCGATTTAACAGCACATTGTTTAATGCCATAGATAAAAACAATTATTTTCCCAACCAATGGAAAAAATCCACCATAATTATGATTCCCAAACCAAGGAAAGATAGAACGCATCCATCATCCTACAGACCAATAAGTCAATAAGTCAATATTTCCAATAATGGAAGAACTAGAGGCTTTGGATTATCACTAGGTTGGATAATTGGCTTTGAAGTTGAAGTGGGCTTAGCGAGATTATCGCGGTTGATAACGTACTCAGAACTGAACTACTGTATGGGGACATGTCTGGGTTTTTATAGGCAGCGAAGTTTAAGAGAATAAAGGTTTCAACGTCTATTCTCCCGAAAAGAGAGGTGTCTATTCTCCCGTTAAGAGAGGAGCTCCCGAAAAATGGGAGTAATTGGAGAATCCTGAGACGATTGTGTGGGCGGAAGTTTTTGTTATTTCAGTTGGCTTGCCAAGTGATTGGATATTTAGGGGACGTGGACGTTGTCTCGCCAAGTGATCGGATATTTAGGGGACGTGGACGTTGTCTCGCCACAGGGGAGTTGTGGGTGTAGAATGGATATGTTACTATATATATATTAATATACATATATTTTTTACCATGTTTATAATCAAAACCTAATTTGCTTTTATTTCAGAGGCTAAGTAATGATCACATCTGTTACTTCTTATATCAGATATTGCGTGGACTCAAGTACATTCATTCCGCAAACGTCTTGCATCGGGACCTTAAGCCAAGTAATTTACTGTTGAACAAGACGTGCGACTTAAAAGTATGTAAATAACAATTATTGTCATTATGAAATATAATAATGAAGATTGCTAAAAAGTTAGTATATTTACACCAACATATTGTATAGCCATCAGCAGTAAAAGCGTTTTGAGCTTAGATGCACACGCAGCTCCTTGCGTAGATAACAAAGACAATGCTGCACAGTCAAAGACCCTAGAATAACAAGATGCGTAACGCCGATAGCAGACAACTTTGTGTGCACACGTATGCTCATGCATTGTAAATTTGACAAAATATGCCCTTCACCTCAGAAGTTCTTAGACTTTAAATCTATATTATTTTTGATCAATTGGCACCATGCGAAAAATTCTTGTTTCGCATTGCCTTAACGTTATTATTATTTGAAAATAGATTAGAAATAGCCAAATCGATGTACATATTATCACAAAAATAAATTTCAAAAATGACTATATAAGAATATTTGTCATTAGAGTATTAATCTTGCGGCGTGTGAAAAATTAATAAGGCAATGATTGTTGAGTGCTTGTGTCCGCACTTCGTGCCTCAAGATATGAACAAAGCAAAGACACTAGAATAATTCTAGTGCCTTTGATATTACTTTTGCAATAAACAGTTATCATATTTAATTATTTAGTATATTTATTAAATCATTTGACTTAATATGATGTAACATTAACATTAAAAGTGTTTCAAAAAAAATATTTCGCTTTTAAAAAATTGTCAGATGAATTGTCAAATTAGAATTAAACATAAATATAAATGTGTAAACGGTAGCTAATTCGAGCGGCGATTTTAACAAACAAATTTAAAAAGCTTTAAAATTATAATAGTCAGGGCGCGAATTTTAAAAAAATTTTTTTTTTTATCATATTGCTACGGAATTGGCAAAAACTACCCTAATATGTACAATGTAAATTCGTTTCTTCGATCAGAATTGATTTCGACCCGAAAATCGTCTTCTAGCACAACACGCACACATATACGCGTTCTCGTCTCTTGTTTTTACTCACACAAGCAAGCAAATTCTATTTTGAAATTTCTTATGCTCTCAGCGGGAGCGAGCGGAAAGAGAGCAATTTTGGCCGTCACTAAAAAAGTGGCTGCATAGTGCCAAACCAATGTATGGGCGTTACGCATCTTGTTATTCTAGTGTCTGATAAAACTCTGGGTCATGCAATTCATAGTTAGATCTACAATGATCTACAATTTAAGATAAGGGGTATATAGTTTCTAGTGAATCCACTTGGAACCGAGAAGTTAAGCCCGACAAGTTGGGACTGTCAACATCACCACAAATAAACTTACAAATAAAGACCGTTCCAAGCCGATTCAATGCGGCCCGAGTGGTCTGCGTATTGTGGACTCCAAGCAGGTGATCCGTACTCGAGAATCGGACGGACTAACGAAATAAATAAGGTTTTAGTCAAGTAAGGATCATCAAATTCCTTAGACCACCTTTTTATAAAACCAAGCACACCCCTGGCCTTGGGTTGGCACGACAAAAGGTCATAACTTTACACTTGGAGCCATTTAAGTCTAATACGTTATCACGGCACCATATTTGAAATCAGTCTAGATCGGATTGTAAGTCCAAATGGCACGAAGTGTCCTTGTACTGGAGGCATAATTTAACATCGTCTGCGTACATAAGTACACGCGAATGTTTTATAATTAAGGGAGGTCGTTAATGAATAAGGTAAAAAGAAGCGGACCAAGATGGCTCCCTTTTGGGACACCGCATGTGACTCGGAGAATACAAGGTAAAGAATTTTTAAAGAGGACTTGTTTTGTCCTGCCATTCAGATAGCTTGAAATCCAATTTAGAAGATCAACAGGGAAACGAAAAAGATCAAGTTTTCTGATTAGAAGGTAATGATTAACAGAGTCAAATGCTTTACTAAAATCAGTGTGGATGACATCTGTTTGAAGAATTTTTTTGAAACCCTGTATTACAAAAAAAGTTCGCTCTAAGAGGTTAGTGGTTGTTGATGTGCGTTTCATAAAACCGTGTTGACACGGTGATATGATTGATCTACAGAGGTGCTGCAAATGAGGAGTGATAACATTTTCAAAAAGTTTTGGGATAGCCGACAATTTAGAGATTCCTCTGTAATTGCTTGCTTCCAGTTTACCTTTTTTATGAAGAGGAATCACAAAGGACTCCTTCCATATATGAGGGAACTGTGAAGATTCCAGAGATAAGGTAAACAGTTTCAGTAGAGTCTTGCAAAAGGCTTCCGCACAGAATCTGAGCACGCAGCCAGAGATTCCATCGGGACCTGGCAAATAAAACGATTTAACACGATGAAGATCGTTAAGCAGTAAGCTTTCTTTTATAGTGGGGCAAAATATTAGATTCGACTTAGATACCGTATGGCTGTTCGGAATATGTGTTTGAATATGTTGTTTGAAAAAACTTGGCGAATAGATCGGCCTTGCCTGATTCGATGTTACCGTAGACTTTTCAAAAAATAGCGAGGAAGGGTAAGAACTTGTTTTTCGCTTAGTGCTAACGAAATTATAAAACTGTTTCGGATTTTGTACAAACTGGAACTTACAACGGTTTAAATAATTTTTGTAGCACTGAGCATTAAGCACGGTAAAGTTTAACCGAGCGCTTAAATATTTACAAAGGATGGACTGAGAACCGGTATTTTTAAATTTTATATAGAGTCGGGACTTTACATTTCTTAGGTGTGTCAACTCTTTACTAAACCAAGGAGATTTAGAGATTGACGGATAGTACATCGGAGCACAAGAGTCAAAAAATGATTTAATTGCGGTATAAAACATATTAATCGCATCCGCCATTATGTTGCAGGAGTAAAGATCGGACCAATTAAAGCCAGCTATAAAATTGTTTAGCCTCCGAAAATTTGTCTTCCGAAAACAGGGAATTCGCTTTGTTGACTTCTCTGAATTTACTCTTAATACCGTACCTATGTCGATTGCCACCTCGAAAGTAGGATGATATGGATCTTCAGGTTATGTAAGAGATGCTACCCTGGACAGAAACACTTTCAGGACTTGTTACAAAACATAGATCCAACAGTCGACCAAGAGAGTTTTGAATATAATTAACTTGCGACAACAATAAGCCGAGCAAGCCGTCAATAAAGTCATGTTGTGCTAAAGGGAGAAGGATATTCGATTGTTTTTCTGGGGACCACATTGTGCCAGGTATATTAAAACCACCTAGAACTACCAATTGGTCCCTGTCAGACAGTTTATTCAAGATGGACTGGACAGCGCTCAGATGATTCTGATATTCTGGGAATTCAGAAGATGGTGGAATATACGAGCACGTAATATACACTGATCTGTCGGAAAAAGACAGCTTTACGCATAAGAATTCCGAGTTACGGGATTCTTCCAAAAGTAACTCCTCCGACGCGAGGGTAGATCTAACCGCAATTAAGACTCCACCTCCCCGTCTGGAGGGAAGGTCAAACCTATATATAGTGTACATACCTGGGAAGACTTCGGAGTTAAGTATCTCCGGCTTTAACCAAGTCTCTGTGAGCACTATTATATGGGATGCAAATGAAAGACTATCACAATACAATTTGCTTAATTTACTACGCAAGCCTCTAACATTTTGATAGGAGATAGTAAGATTCGTTGTTAGGGGAAGTTTAATTCCCACGGGCTCTTTTTCCTATTTTTGATCTTAACTTCGAACTCTTTTACCACCATACTATCCGGCCAAAAATCACCCGAACATATGGTCGAAAAAAGCTCGTTTGGGATAGTTATCTTGAAAGATGATAGTCCCTAGCGTAAGAGAAGATAAATTTATTCACTTTTATATTATCGGCTTTTGTTTTGTCTTGTATATAAGACAATACATCAGACGATGTTTGATCAGGGGAAAGCCGAGAAACAAAAATTTGTTTTTTTTTAGTGGAACCACCGCGAGGGGTTTTGGCCCTGCAGATTGTATTTCTGATGTTCCAACTTGTGCCGGTAGTCCGGACTCAATGTTCCCTTGTGGTGGTAAACAAATGGAGACGGGTGGAATCACTGGTTGAAAAACCAGTGCAGACAATTCGGAATTTTTAGCAATCGCAGGGTGGGGTCCCTCCACAGCGGATTGATCGGATTGCTCTGAATCTTTTTTAGCTGCCGATCTTAGCAACATATGCGGATTTAATTCAAGCTTACTGGTAAGAGTATGTCTGCCGTTTTCTTCTTCCTCCACGAATGCTCGTACACCGCCTATGAATGGGGTCCTCCGAAACACCTCCAGAGGAATGTGGCTAGGGGTCTGGGGTTTACAGTTGGATACCTGTTTTCGTCTTAGCTGAGGCCTGGTGTTGATGTCGCTGGCTCCAATGCTACGCATGACGTCTTCGCTGATGCTGCGCTCGACATGCCCAAATAGGATTTGCTGTAGGCGTTCGTCTCCGGTAACATAAAGGGCCAGTATGTAGTCAATTCGGCTTACAGAGGTGTATAGGGTGCCCGGATCACCGTTGAACTTCTCCATTGCCAATCTGTTAGGTATCCTGGGTCATGTTGCTGCCTGATAGGGGTGGCACGACTATGGGTTCTGTGATTTTTTTGTTATTCTTGTTGTTGTCTTTAAGTTAATTTAATAGAGTTATTTTTTGTTTTATTTTATTTATTTAATTTCTTTTTATTTTTGTTTGTTGTTTTACGGATCTTAATTTGTATGTATCTTATTTTATTTTTTTGTCTTTTGACTTATTTATTTATTATTCTTTTTTGTAGTTTTTGCTCTTAAGGTAGATTTTGATTTTCACATTGGTTGCACTATTGCTTTTTTCGTGGGGTTTTGAGGAAACCAATTGGATTTACAGCATCTCACAAATTCTATAGCGTCTTCCTAATATTAAATTCAGGTTTGTTGTTGACATTGCGTTACACGGTTTCGCGCTATTGTCGAGGTTTCAATCAAAACTTAACACTATATTGAACGTTACATGGTTTCGCGTTACTGTCGAGGTTCTAATTAAGACTGAACCGTCGCGTGGGTGTCTAAAAGCGTGGTGTTTTTAGATAGTGATTAAATATATTTCAACGCTATCTTGACCGAATGCGCCAGTAACAAATTAAAGGCTACAAAAAATTGCCTTGATTCTATTAAATGAAACGTTTCGTATACAAACTTAGTCCAACGCTGAAATCACGGTTTTTTCCAAATTAAAAGACGATTAAAGTAGCGAGACCGATTTTGGTCCTTTATTGTTTGATGCTCAGCTTAAGATTGAAAATTAAATGTAAGTGAAATTGAGGAGAAGCCTCTGTATTTTGGGAGATCATTGCTATTGGATGCTTAGGAAGGGCATTGCTCTTGGTTTCTTAATTTGAGGAGAAGCCTCCGAGAAAGCAGGCAAAACTGCTTAGGTTAGGCTTTGGGATTTGTTTACATGAATGGCTAAGTGCCGTTGCCAAGAATTTATTTATTGTTACCAACGAATTTGTTTATCAAAACACATACTGAGCAGATAGCATACAGTATGGTAACCTATTAGGTGCTTTATTGTTCATGCAATTAATGAAATTAGCCGGTTTGGGTGGAGAAAATACGTCACTATATATATATTTTATACCGCTTGAGTCCCACGGCTACACCTCAAGAGCAAACGGCAGAGGGGCGCTACCGTGTATTGTACGGCTCGATTCAGGACAAGATAGTCGCGACATAGGAAAGAGATACGAGGAATTAAATATAATATAAAATAATAATAATAAATGTAGTAAAATCTAATTTAAAAAAAAAGTTAGAATTGATTGCTCTTAGAGCGGCAGAGAATCATGATGACAGGTAATGGGTAAAAAGCACCCACTTAAAGTGTAAGTCGTGTGTATTTGGTTCGCACACAACTGAAGATCATAACTTTACACTTAGAGCCATTTAAGTTTAGTACGTTATCTCGGCACCATTTTTGAAAGCTATCTATTGTAGATCGGATCCTTAAACTGGAAGCATAATTTAACATCGTAGGCGTACATAAGTACACTCGACTGTTTAATTACTAAGGGGGTAGGTCGTTCTTAAATAAGTTAAAAAGGAGCGGACGAAGATGGCTCCCTTGTGGGACCCCGTATGTGACTTGGAGTATACAAGAGCATTTTTAGAGAGGACCTGTTGCTTCCTGCCATTCAGGTAACTTTCAAAGTACTCTTTCAATTACTAAAAATTCTATTCTCAACCACAAATTCCTTTACACAGATGGCTTGAAGGCCAATGGAAAAATAGTGTAACAAGCGAAACCAAAGCCTTTTTCGAAGGGGTGAAGCCTTCTTCCCCCCCTACTTCCAGGCAAACATGATATCTGCTATTGGGAATTCGAACGCAAAATTTCATCATTTTTCTGGTATATTGGGAAATTAAATGAAAAAAATGTGTTTGTAGGCGTAGGAGTGGGGGTGGCAAAAAGTTTTTTTGCGAATCGATAGAAATTTACAAAACTAGGAGAAATATGAAAAAATAGCCAAAAAGTTTGTTGGCAGATAGATAGAAATTTAAAAGACTTACAAAAATTAAAAAAAATCAAAACATTTTGGAAGTGTGGGCGCGGCAGTATTGTGCGGTTTGTGGGCGTTAGATTGGGCGTGGCAACATCGGTCAACATACATACCTACATTACATACTTTTCAACGATTATAGTATACCCTTTTTTTTAAATACATATAAATGCATATAAATAGGTGAGAATTTTAATTATCCAAGTATCGGGCAGTGGAAAATATTCTAGTAGAGAACGGAATGTTTCGAAGGTTTTGAAGATTATTGCTTACTATTTAACATATACATAATACAACATTTTATAGTTCAGACACGTGTTTGAATGCTGACTAAACCAGCCTTCGTTATCGCACTAGGCTCTACAAATTGAACGTGTTGTTGTACAATTTTTTTTGTTCCCTGACAAATTTTTTTTGGATTATCCATTGGAATTGGCAAATCAAATAATAATATTCAATATAGGCGAAACAGGTTAATGTCAAGCAATAGGACAAGAGCGGGAGTAAAATCTTTTAAAATAATCTTATAAGAATGATTCTAAAATTCTTGACGTTCATATGGACTATAAGATCGACTAGTCTAGTGATCCTGATGAAGTGAAAACGCTTACCTTTTACATATTTTTCTGACATACTTTACATTAAAAATTTTATTTTCATTGGTCCTATAATGAAAGACTAATGAATGGGTTGGAATGCAAAATGAAAACGTAATTATATTGGTTTAATTTATTTTATAGATTTGCGACTTTGGATTGGCTCGTATTGCAGATCCCGAGCACGATCATACTGGCTTTCTCACAGAATACGTTGCTACCCGATGGTATAGAGCACCTGAAATAATGCTTAACTCAAAAGGATACACCAAATCTATAGACATATGGTCCGTTGGCTGCATTTTGGCTGAAATGTTAAGTAATCGGCCAATATTTCCTGGAAAACATTACCTGGATCAACTTAATCATATTCTTGGAGTATTGGGTTCACCGTCCCGGGACGATTTAGAGTGTATTATTAATGAAAAGGCAAGTAAAACTATATTTTTAGTTTAAAATTGCTAACAATTTTTCGGACTTTAGGCACGGAACTATTTGGAATCTTTACCATTTAAGCCAAATGTACCCTGGGCGAAACTATTTCCAAATGCTGATGCGTTGGCTTTAGATCTCCTTGGAAAAATGTTAACATTTAACCCGCATAAACGGATTCCTGTCGAGGAAGCTCTTGCACATCCCTATTTAGAGCAATATTATGATCCTGGAGATGAGGTACTACATATAACCAACAAAGAAGACAGTTTTATAAAATTTACAATAATTTCCTTTGTTGTTGTTGTTGTTCAAGTAACTTATATTTTGTCAATTCTATTTTCTTTGAAATTTATACTGAATATGTGGTTGCCAGGGCTTACTTGTTCAAGCTCTGAAACATGGTAAAGCTGCAGAGTGGGAAATGGACGTATATCCATTTGTCTTGTGACTTCAAATTTATCGAATTTAATTTTGCTTTTGCCAAATCCAGTGGTTGTTTTAAAAATTCTTGCTCGACTTGTCGTTGTGGCAAGTTAATTATCCATATCATAATAATTTTAAGGTAACAATCGACTTATGTAGGTACCGTAATAAAAGAGAAATCAGAGAAGTCAGCCAAGCGAATTCATTGTTTTCGCAAGGCCAGTTTCTGAGGCTAAATAACCTTATAGATGGCTTTAAATGGTCCGATCTTTACTCCTGCAACATAATGGCGGATTCCATAAATATTTTTTATACGGCAATTAAAACATTTTTAACTCTTGTGTTCCTATGTATTATCAATCTCTTACAAACCTCCTTGGTTAAACGATATTTTATATTAATATGTTTATCACGTTTATAACATAAGGGATTCATGGCTATACTAATGTATATCTGGTTTTCTTCGTAAATTTTGGTTGGGGCTTTAAGCTGGTTTTAGCTCAATCTTAAGTACTCTTGGGTTGCTTGCCTAGGGGTTGCGAACGAGATGAAATCGTCTTTACACCAAACTAAAGTTTCTGGCGTAGTCAGAGATAGTAAAATTTTCTTTTCGCGCTAGATTCGCTGGTGGTAGGCTGCCAATGGGGAACGCTCACAGCCACTGGCAAGTGATCAACAGGATTCCACAAACGAAAACCCCTCGCGGTGGTTAAACTAAAGAAATACATTTTCGTTTTTGGCTTTCCCATGATCAAACATCAAACATCATTATAAGTGTGGGCGTGACTGTTTTGTACGTTTTGTAGGTAAAAAGAGGAGAGTGGCCACAATATTTTTGGTATATAGATAAAAATTGGCAAGACAAACAATAAAACGAAGTTGATTTAATTTCAGGGGGCAACTCAATTTCTGAGGTTGAGGTTCTGAGGTTCTGAGGTAAACAAAATGCAACAAACTTCCGCATAAAAGGGGAAACATTTTACTTTTCTTAAGCTAGAGGCTAGAGAGTTTTTCCGATCATATTTTCGGAGAGAGAGTACGAAGCTAAGATTAAAAATAAGAAAAAAAGGTCCGTGGGAACTAAACTTCCCTTATTTTTCCTATCAAAATGCTAGGGGCTTCCGTAGCAAGCTAACTAAATGGTATTGTGATAGACATTCCTCTGCATGCCATAACATTGTGCTACAGAGACTTGGATAAAGCCGGAGATACTTAACTCTGAAGGGAAGACCTGCTATGTAAAAAATGTACATGTATGATCGTACCTTTACGGGGAGTTGGAGTCTTAATTGCGGTGAGGTCTACCTTCACGTCAGACGAGTTACTTTTTGTCAAGTCCCGTAACCTAGAATTCATATACGTAAAGCTGTCATTTTCCGATAGATCTGTTTATATTACGTGCCTTTACACTCCGCCGTCTTGTGAATTCCTAGAATATCTAAATCATTTGTCCGTTATCCAATCCGTCTCAAGTAGACTGAATAGGGACCAATTGGTGGTTCAAGGTTATTTTAATGTACCTTTCCATATAGCACAACGTGACTTTATTGACGGCTCTCTCGACTTATCGTTGTCGCAAGCTAATTTTTTCGAATCTCTATTGGTCGATTATTGGATATATGTCTTGTAACAAGTACTGAAAGTGTGTTTCTGTCCAGAGTAGCACCTCTTACTCAACCTGAATATCCTTTTGATAATAAGCTTTTTATATGAAAAACTATAATTTTAATGTATAAAAATTGAGGATTATCAAATTTGTTTCAGCCATTTAGAATATATTAAAAAGCTTAAAAACAATTGAATATGAAAAATTTCAATGTATTTATTGCACCTCTACCAAGCAAATTAAATTAAGGGGCATTTTAAGCTGAAGAATACTGTGAAGTACGATGTAGGACTTTCATTGGTTTTTTAATACATAATGCTGTGAACAGGATAGTACGCCAATAAAGTATCTTAAGCCGATATACTAAGAATAAATTATGTCTTAAATGGAATACCACTGTAATTAATATTCCTATGGGGTATGCTGATTCGGATTGAGCTGGAAATTAGATTGACAGAAGAAGTTTTACAGAAATGTTCGAAAATTATTCAATATTCTGGAGTAATATGAAACAAAAATCTGTTTCTGCATTACTACTGAAGCAGAATTAATGGTCATATTTGAAGGTGTAAGAGAGACGTTGCGGCTAAAGTCATTGACAAATGGAGTTAAATTAAAATTAAATGGTTCGACACAATAGAAAGATGGAAGTGGGAAGATCTAAAAGATAGAAAGATCTCTCTCATTGTTCTCTTAACAACTTTTTGATATAGTGCAGATCATCCATTCACCTGCCGACGACAAGTGCGTGCGGTTGTGTAAATAAATCAAAACAACATTTAATGTGTTTTTAGTATTTGATATTTTTTTTATTTATTTACTCAAAGCTTACTTAAAGTTTACAACTAATATCATTCACCCGCCCCACAGTATAAATCAATGGTGAACTTACTCAGGTGGGTCCATTTCAATAGACCAATGTCAAGTCCTTAATATATGTCGTAAACACAAATGCAAACCAAAAATTTAAACCGGCACTATATAAATTCAGCAACCAATAGCAAAAAAATCCTAGGTGGAGCCCTGAACAATAGATTTAACTGGGCAACTCACATAGGCAATCTAAGAGACAGCCTCTGTAAACCTCATCATAAAACAGAAAAAAATACAACACCAACACTTCCCATATACAAATAACAAATTCTATCTTAATCTCCAAATCTCTATGCAACTCCAACCAACAACCTAATAATCGAAGGAGGGAACTTCTAACAGGCAATCTTTCCACAAAAATCGTACACTCTTACGACAAACCCCTCAGAAAACTTGTTAAAACACCCAATAAAAAATTTAAACAACAATCCCTATAGACCGAATAACGCATCACTCTGAAAATACAAGAAATCCAGCACACACGCCATAACTTTTAAACAACTTTTTCAATTTCTAAAAAATCTGAACCGATTCCCTTCTATTCCTCTGCCCTAAAATCCTTCATCAATACCAATAACAACTCATACCCGACAATCATTAGAAACCTGTTTTTGAAACACTTCTCTAAAAAACTCATCTGGATCCCAAGTCACATTGGAATTACAGAAAACGAAAACGTCGATAAAACAGCTAAAGATGTCCACATGTACCCCCGTGTATACTGTCCAAATTACAACTCCAACGACATCTCACAGAATATTACAAAATACGTTTTCTCCAAACAAACAGAACTAGACATCAACATTACTCCTTGGTACAAGCGTGTCCTTTCTAACCACATCAAATTTCTCTTACAACACCACATTACACAATAGGAAAAGTCAAATCCTTATAAACCGGCTCATGCTTGGACACACCAACTTCACTAATGCGCCTTCCAGTTTGAAAGATCCCTACCCAACCCATGCTACCATCATCACCAGTTAGACATTAAACACATCATCTCGTTACAAAGAACACTTTCTGTTAATTCAATTAGCGCACACAATGCCATTGTTAACCCAACAATCAATAACATCCAAAAATTATAAAAATTACAAATTACAACTTATCACAACAAAATTTTAAAATTGTAAAAAGCATTGTCTGCTAATGCTCCTAGATCCTAGTTCTAGTCCTAGATGGGAACGCGAAATTTCATAAATTTTCTGGGATATGAAATCTCGACGTTCATATCTGAACTAGTCTTTTGCATGAATGTAGTAATTTCTAACTTAACAAAACTGTACGGTAGTGTATTGTTCTCAAAACTACTAACTAAACTAAAGAGTAGTCCCCGGATCGCAACGACCCTTTCAGGAGGAACTCCAGGCTTTCGAGATCCCCCACTAGTGTAGTCGGTAACCCGAGGGGTGAGCAAGCAGGCCCCCAGCCGCCGTTAACTGGAAACTGCAGTGCTGCTGTTGAAGTGGATAACCTGGATCCAGCTTCTACTACCGCGACAAGCTAGAAAATGATGAAACACATCACCGTGCCATCGCAAAAGGCGGGAGTGAAGTTCCCAGCTGGATCCCCTCATCGGTCTTCGGATCTGACCACGGCTCTCTGAAGTACACCCTCAATAGGATGAAAGGCAGATAAACCTCCTGCTACCAGCTTTTGAGACTCAACGGCACGTCACAAGAGAGACCAATGGCGTATTTTCTGAACCCTCCACTCTTAACAACAGGGCGATAGAGTTGCACGAAGGGGCCGCTGGCAAGCACCGCATGACGAGCTGTGCTACCCAGGCAGAGGTCCAAAAGCCTACCAAAAGGCTTTTCACTATGAGCAGGTGCCAAAGGTTTAGTGATGAGCGCAAAAGATTAGCGGTCCTAAAATAGGGCGCTTTAACCGTTGGATGGTCAAGGTGTCGCATAACTCAGGACACCCAGCCCACGAGAAGCTACAGGTGTCTGGGCTACGGACATCGACCTGCAAGTCGATTGATAGGGCTGACAGCTGTCTACGATGCGGTGAGCGTGGGCACGACATACAGAGCGAGCCGAAAAAAAAGCTAAGAGCCACCATAATATACGCCCATATTAACGTAATCCAACTCAATGTTTATCATTGAGTAGAGCTCAGAGTTTCATGGCCCAGACTGCTGCGGAGCGCAATGTAGATATCATGCTCCTAAGTGAGCCATATGTCATTGGAAGGGGACAATATGCTGCTAGTACATATACCCCTATATATAGGGGACTATATCCGAACACGCGGCACTAGTTTTGGCAGGCTTGCCGCCAATCGATTTGGAGACCAAGGCTGCCAGCCTAGCGGGGTGGCGCTCCCAGAGTAGAGGCCCACGAGTGGCTGCTGGGTGAGTGGCAGAACAGATGGAAAACGTCGCGACGGGGAAGGTGGTCTTACCAGCTCATCCCTGAGTTGGGAATGCATGAACTACCACCGAACTCAGATCCTCATGGACAATGGCTGCTTTCGGGCCTATATACTCCGGTTCCGCCACGAAGAGTATCCCAATGCCTGTTCTGCGTCGATTGTGACGAAAAAGCAGAGCATGTACTAATGCACTGCTCCCGGTTTGCGGCGGATTTGGAGCAGCTAAAGACGCTGTCAGGTACCCTGTTCAGCCCTAGTGGCTCGTTGGGGGTATGTTTGTCCGATCAGATGAGATTGTGAGAAGTCTTGAAGCTCCCCACAAATCTCGTGTAGGGGAGTGGCCTAGCAACAGCCACGATGCAAGGCGGCCAGGGCAAAGCGGAGAGACCGTGAATTAACGGTAGCCCGGTAGGCCGTGGAGGACGCAAAGAGGACGCACGGCCTACCGGGCTACCGTGCCTCGCCCGTGGACGATACACCCTGCCCCATAACATCCTAAACCCATACCGACTGGCAGGTAGTCTTCCAGCGGAGACGACAGCGACATAACGGGTTCGAGAGGGACAGTGGAGTCAGTGGTCGGCAAAGGTGGTCCCAGGCCGAACGTTGCCTCGCCCGTGGACGATACACCCTGCACCATAACATCCTAAACCCGTTCCGGCCGGCAGAGGGTCCTTCAGAAGGGAAGGCAAGAACGTGGCGTGTTAGTAAGGGTCAGTGGAGTCAGTGGACGGTACAGGTGGTCCCAGGCCGAGCGTTGCCTCGCCCGGGACGATACATCCTGCCCCATAGCATCCTTAACCCATACCGACCGGCAGGTAGTCTCCCTGCGGATACTACAGCGACATAGCGGGTTCGAGAGGGACAGTGGAGTCAGTGGTTGGCAAAGGTGGTCCCAGGACGAGCGTTGCCTCGCCCCAGGACGATACACCCTGCCCCATAACATCCTAATCCCGGTCGGGCCGACTCGTTGTCCGGGTCAAGGAGCAATCAGGACCACGGAGGCAAGGCGTTGCAGGAAAAGCGCCGCAGTAGCAGCGAGATCGCCGAAGGAATTATATATAAAACAGTAGAATAAACGGCTGTCATAAGAACCCATTGCTTTTCCTTGGTCGGGCAATCACACAAATTATTAATTTGGTGGGATGAACGCACAAACTCTCTGAGCTAGCCGCTGCAATCCGTAGCGAGCGAAATAAGAAAATCAGTTCGTTACAAGATGGCCAACAGAGTGGGTGCCTAAATCCAAACACGTGTCCTGTGTGGTGGCGGGTGAACCTCAGCGTACCCGGCTTGTTGTAAAGGGATGGAAGGAGGAGCCCACATCGCCTACACTTAATTAAGGGAGTGCGACCTGGCTCCACATCGGTGAGCGAGCATGGTCTAAAGAGCAGGCGGAGGTTTTTTTTTTTTTTTGTTTTAGTACGTAGGCATAATTCCACTAGGGATTATAAATCGTGAAGGCCACCTACGAACGCTAGGTGTTGTTTTTAGATTTTAATTTTCCTACCGTGAATTACTGAATTTAATTAATTAATAGTTCAAAACTTGTACGATCTTTGAAATGTAGTAACTTGAGATCTTAAACGGCACTTAGTAAATGTGAAACTGTAAACACTCTTCTCCTACTTGCATACCTTCCATTCCCTTGCACACGTATTAATCGTCGTTAACAGGTAACTTATAGTCAAAAGACTCCACGAAAGCGTTCTCCTCTATTTATATTTGTATTAAAATAAAATGTCAGTAGTTACTAAGTAAATTATGTATAGCAGATTTCTCCTCTGACCAATACTTAAAAAAGTTGATTGATGTGCTCTGTTTAAATGTTTTTATAAATTTTTTCTTACAGCCTGTCGCTGAAGTGCCATTTCGGATTAATATGGAAAATGATGACATTTCTCGAGATGCCCTGAAGTCGTTGATTTTTGAAGAAACCTTAAAATTTAAGGAACGACAACCAGACAATGCGCCTTAAGAATGCGCTGTAAGCTTTAAGAATTTGAGTATATAGTAAAACAATTGCTCCACTTCTCCATTAGCATAACTTTTTTCGTAATTTCTCTATGTTTATTTAGATTAGGGCTTTAACACAAAAAACATACTGAAATGAGACAAACTCCGATTCTTACATATATCCTAAATAGCCCTAATTATTTTCTAAAGATAGGAACTTAAACTATGTGTGATGTTCGTAAAATGCAAAACATTTTTTTATTTATTTTAAAAGTACCTAATAATTAGGCTACCTGATGTAAGAAACGTGTATTATATTGAGATATTATTCGCGGAATATTAAAGATCGATTAAAGAAAGTAAAGAAGTTTACCAAAATAATCAATCAAACTATGTAAATTTGTTTATTCTTTATTTGTTTTAGATCTAAATCCAAAAAAATCTATATCAAGCCAAACCCCCCATTTTTTGATTTGTGTAGTCATAATCAATATAACCATCTTTGATATATAATTAAGATGTTCACATCGCGTCACTATTTCCAAATTCAATTGATGATAACAAATTGTTAACAGAATTATGTATGACCAACTGGCATGATAATATAAAATAATACAGTTATATCATAATTTAATGTGATTTATCAAGACTAGCAGGGTAAACCTTCCTTGGATGTTTAAGTGATTAAGCTAAAGAATATTTCGAAATATGCCATAACACGAACGGTACCAAATTTAAAAATGTCTTGCTATTTAATGCAAGACATAAATTTGAGAACTAACGAATTTTTAAAATACGTTTAATTTTTTTTTCTTGTGTGGGGTACATGGGACTTTTCTAAATTTGAAAAATTTACAACTCTGTTCTGATATAAGAAAAACTAATACACCGAAGGATAGATTTTCCGGGTAGATTTTTACTTGTTTCCGAAATTCAAAGACTTCACATTAATTAATAGTTGCGCACAATGAAATAATATAAAAATTATAATTAATATTATCACCTAACGAAATTTAAAAGCAAATATTAAAAAATTGTAATATTCCCCATTTCTAATTAGCTATACTTTTATTCAAAATCATTTGATATACTTTCGGTTAATAAAATCGTTACGCAACTAAATTAAATTATAAGGTATACATATGCAGACTTGTGCATTTACAATTATAATAATTTTGAAATAATAAAGGTAATTAAATGCGATTTGGTTTGGTAAACATTGAAGTATATATGTATGTAAATTCAATGGAATATTTTTATACCCGTAACTTGTGGAGTAAGGGTATATTAGATTCGTTGAAAAGTATGTAACAGGCAGAAGGAAGCGTTTCACCATATAAAGTATATTTATATTCTTGTTCAGGATCAGGAACCGCCGATTCGAACTGGCCATGTACGTCTGTCCGTATAAAAGCAGAGGTCTCAGGAACTATAAAAGCTAGAAGGTTGAGATTCAGCATACAGATTCTAGAGACAAAGACACAGCGCAGGATTGTTGGCCCATGTTGCCAGGCCCACAAACCGCACAAAATGCCTCAATTTAGAATACAGATTCTAGAGACAAAGACGCAACGCAGGATTGTTGACCCATGTTGCCACGCCCACAAACTGCACAAAATGCCACACTTTAGAAAAATTGTTGATATTTTTTTTAGAGTTTTATACGTTTTAAATTTCTTGAAAAACTGAAAGATTATAGTTAAAAACGCAACCAATTTAATTCAATCCAATCCAACTGATTACCCCTCAAAAACAGGAACCCAATCCCAAGGTTCACCAATCTCAGTGATTCTATTTCTAATTTTGCAATTCTAATCTTACAATTCTCTTACTTCTATTTTCTCTCTCCCAAAACAAATTAAGTTCGTTGCTTACGCTGACAATTTCCATTTAATAATTCAGCACAAAAAAAAAACATTTAACTAGCCATTTACCGCTATTCGACAATATACATATGTACATCAATGGTGCACTTACTCAGACGCCTCCCTTTCAATAGACAAATGCCAGACCCTCATAATTTGTCGTAAGCACAAATGCAAACCAAAAATAGAAACCGACACAATAAATATTCCTCCAACCAATAGCACAAAAAGTCTAGGGCTAACAATAAACAATATTTACAACTGGGCAACCCACATGGGCAATCTAAGAGACAGCCCAACACATTATAAAACAGCTTTATTCCAAAAAATACCACACCTCGATAATTCGATATTAATCTCTAAAATAGACTGCCCATTTAAGGTACCGCCCACAACAACAATTAACAAATCGCATAAAAAACATACAAGACTCACTTTAACACAGGTCAAAATTCCTGACATACAAACTTTCCAGCAAACTCTTACACTCCTACGACACATCCCTTAAAAATCTCGTTTCAACACCTTATAAAAATTAAAATACCCCAGCACCAAAGACACTAAAATAACCAGATGCGTAACGGCCATTCATTGGTTTGGCACTATGCTGCCACTTTTTTGGTGACGGCCAAAATAGCCCTCTGTCCGCTCACTTACGCTGAGAGCGTAAGAAATCTAAAAATTGAATTTGCTTGCTTGTGAGTAAAAACAAGAGACAAGAACGCGTATAAGTTATGTGTTTCCTCTCCTGTGTCCAGGGGGTTATGAATATCTCTTCTTCCGAGTCTAGGAGTCTTCCTTCTCAAGATTATGTATGACCACTGGATTTAGGTAGATTACGTTGGAGGGCTTGACTTCGCCCCCTTAGTTATGTTGCTAGCCTTGTGGCTTAGCAATGCAATGTAGATAAGAACAAAGTGATTTTACGGCTATGCGCCGGAGTTGAGCTGTGGTTTATTGAGTAGGTTTTTTAGAACTAAAGTACAGACAATATTCTTGCTTAGTCTACCCTACGAGACAATGCATCGCGCCGCCAAGACATGAGCGGCAAGTCGACTCAGCATTCCTTGTGGCTCGAGAGGGACAGTGGAGTCAGTGGTCGGCAAAGGTGGTCCCAGGCCGAGCGTTGCCTCGCCCGTGGACGATACACCCTGCACCATAACATCCTAAACCCGTTCCGGCCGGCAGAGGGTCCTTCAGAAGGGAAGGCAAGAACGTGGCGTGTTAGTAAGGGTCAGTGGAGTCAGTGGACGGTACAGGTGGTCCCAGGCCGAGCGTTGCCTCGCCCGTGGACGATACATCCTGCCCCATAGCATCCTAAACCCATACCGACCGGCAGGTAGTCTCCCTGCGGATACGACAGCGACATAGCGGGTTCGAGAGGGACAGTGGAGTCAGTGGTTGGCAAAGGTGGTCCCAGGACGAGCGTTGCCTCGCCCCAGGACGATACACCCTGCCCCATGACATCCTAATCCCGGTCGGGCCGACTCGTTGTCCGGGTCAAGGAGCAATCAGGACCACGGAGGCAAGGCGTTGCAGGAAAAGCGCCGCAGTAGCAGCGAGATCGCCGAAGGAATTATATATAAAACAGTAGAATAAACGGCTGTCATAAGAACCCATTGCTTTTCCTTGGTCGGGCAATCACACAAATCATTAATTTGGTGGGACGAACGCACAAACGCTCTGAGCTAGCCGCTGCAATCCGTAGCGAGCGAAATAAGAAAATCAGTTCGTTACAAGATGGCCAACAGAGTGGGTGCCTAAATCCAAACATGTGTCCTGTGTGGTGGCGGGTAAACCTCAGCGTACCCGGCTTGTTGTAAAGGGATGGAAGGAGGAGCCCACATGGCCTACACTTAAGGAAGGGAGTGCGACCTGGCTCCACATCGGTGAGCGAGCATGGACTAAAGAGCAGGCGGAGGTTTTTTTTTTTGTTTTAGTACGTAGGCATAATTCCACTAGGGATTATAAATCGTGAAGGCCACCAACGAACGCTAGGTGTTGTTTTTAGATTTTAATTTTCCTACCGTGAATTACTGAATTTAATTAATTAATAGTTCAAAACTTGTACGATCTTTGAAATGTAGTAACTTGAGATCTTAAACGGCACTTAGTAAATGTGAAACTGTAAACACTCTTCTCCTACTTGCATACCTTCCATTCCCTTGCACACGTATTAATCGTCGTTAACAGGTAACTTATAGTCAAAAGACTCCACGAAAGCGTTCTCCTCTATTTATATTTGTATTAAAATAAAATGTCAGTAGTTACTAAGTAAATTATGTATAGCAGATTTCTCCTCTGACCAATACTTAAAAAAGTTGATTGATGTGCTCTGTTTAAATGTTTTTATAAATTTTTTCTTACAGCCTGTCGCTGAAGTGCCATTTCGGATTAATATGGAAAATGATGACATTTCTCGAGATGCCCTGAAGTCGTTGATTTTTGAAGAAACCTTAAAATTTAAGGAACGACAACCAGACAATGCGCCTTAAGAATGCGCTGTAAGCTTTAAGAATTTGAGTATATAGTAAAACAATTGCTCCACTTCTCCATTAGCATAACTTTTTTCGTAATTGTCTATGTTTATTTAGATTCAGATTAGGGCTTTAACACAAAAAACATACTGAAATGAGACAAACTCCGATTCTTACATATATCCTAAATAGCCCTAATTATTTTCTAAAGATAGGAACTTAAACTATGTGTGATGTTCGTAAAATGCAAAACATTTTTTTATTTATTTTAAAAGTACCTAATAATTAGGCTACCTGATGTAAGAAACGTGTATTATATTGAGATATTATTCGCGGAATATTAAAGATCGATTAAAGAAAGTAAAGAAGTTTACCAAAATAATCAATCAAACTATGTAAATTTGTTTATGTTTTATTTGTTTTAGATCTAAATCCAAAAAAATCGATATCAAGCCAAACCCCCCATTTTTTGATGATATTGATAATCAATATAACCATCTTTGATATATAATTAAGATGTTCACATCGCGTCACTATTTCCAAATTCAATTGATGATAACAAATTGTTAACAGAATTATGTATGACCAACTGGCATGATAATATAAAATAATACAGTTATATCATAATTTAATGTGATTTATCAAGACTAGCAGGGTAAACCTTCCTTGGATGTTTAAGTGATTAAGCTAAAGAATATTTCGAAATATGCCATAACACGAACGGTACCAAATTTAAAAATGTCTTGCTATTTAATGTGGGGTAATGTAGTGTGGGGTACATGGGACTTTTCTAAATTTGAAAAATTTACAACTCTGTTCTCATATAAGAAAAACTAATACACCGAAGGATAGATTTTCCGGGTACATTTTTACTTGTTTCCGAAATTCAAAGACTTCACATTAATTAATAGTTGCGCACAATGAAATAATATAAAAATTATAATTAATATTATCACCTAACGAAATTTAAAAGCAAATATTAAAAAATTGTAATATTCCCCATTTTTAATTAGCTATACTTTTATTCAAAATCATTTGATATACTTTCGGTTAATAAAATCGTAACGCAACTAAATTAAATTATAAGGTATACATATGCAGACTTGTGCATTTACAATTATAATAATTTTGAAATAATAAAGGTAATTAAATGCGAATTGGTTTGGTAATCATTGAAGTATATATGTATGTAAATTCGATGGAATATTTTTATACCCGTAACTTGTGGAGTAAGGGTATATTAGATTCGTTGAAAAGTATGTAACAGGCAGAAGGAAGCGTTTCACCATATAAAGTATATTTATATTCTTGATCAGGATCAGGAACCGCCGATTCGATCTGGCCATGTACGTCTGTCCGTATAAAAGCAGAGGTCTCAGGAACTATAAAAGCTAGAAGGTTGAGATTCAGCATACAGATTCTAGAGACAAAGACACAGCGCAGGATTGTTGGCCCATGTTGCCAGGCCCACAAACCGCACAAAATGCCTCACTTTAGAATACAGATTCTAGAGACAAAGACGCAACGCAGGATTGTTGGCCCATGTTGCCACGCCCACAAACCGCACAAAATGCCACACTTTAGAAAAATTGTTGATATTTTTTTTAGAGTTTTATACGTTTTAAATTTCTTGAAAAACTGAAAGATTATAGTTAAAAACGCAACCAATTTAATTCAATCCAATCCAACTGATTACCCCTCAAAAACAGGAACCCGTAAGGTTCACCAATCTCAGTGATTCTATTTCTAATTTTGCAATTCTAATCTTACAATTCTCTTACTTCTATTTTCTCTCTCCCAAAACAAATTAAGTTCGTTGCTTACGCTGACAATTTCCATTTAATAATTCAGCACAAAAAAAAAAACATTTAACTAGCCATTTACCGCTATTCGACAATATACATATGTACATCAATGGTGCACTTACTCAGACGCCTCCCTTTCAATAGACAAATGCCAGACCCTCATAATTTGTCGTAAGCACAAATGCAAACCAAAAATTGAAACCGGCACAATAAATATTCCTCCAACCAATAGCACAAAAAGTCTAGGGCTAACAATAAACAATATTTACAACTGGGCAACCCACATGGGCAATCTAAGAGACAGCCCAACACATTATAAAACAGCTTTATTCCAAAAAATACCACACCTCGATAATTCGATATTAATCTCTAAAATAGACTGCCCATTTAAGGTACCGCCCACAACACTTAACAAATCGCATAAAAAACATACAAGACTCACTTTAACACAGGTCAAAATTCCTGACATACAAACTTTCCAGCAAACTCTTACACTCCTACGACACATCCCTTAAAAATCTCGTTACAACACCTTATAAAAATTAAAATACCCCAGCACCAAAGACACTAAAATAACCAGATGCGTAACGGCCATTCATTGGTTTGGCACTATGCTGCCACTTTTTTGGTGACGGCCAAAATAGCCCTCTGTCCGCTCACTTACGCTGAGAGCGTAAGAAATCTAAAAATTGAATTTGCTTGCTTGTGAGTAAAAACAAGAGACAAGAACGCGTATAAGTTATGTGTTTCCTCTCCTGTGTCCAGGGGGTTATGAATATCTCTTCTTCCGAGTCTAGGAGTCTTCCTTCTCAAGATTATGTATGACCACTGGATTTAGGTAGATTACGTTGGAGGGCTTGACTTCGCCCCCTTAGTTATGTTGCTAGCCTTGTGGCTTAGCAATGCAATGTAGATAAGAACAAAGTGATTTTACGGCTATGCGCCGGAGTTGAGCTGTGGTTTATTGAGTAGGTTTTTTAGAACTAAAGTACAGACAATATTCTTGCTTAGTCTACCCTACGAGACAATGCATCGCGCCGCCAAGACATGAGCGGCAAGTCGACTCAGCATTCCTTGTAGCTCGAGAGGGACAGTGGAGTCAGTGGTCGGCAAAGGTGGTCCCAGGCCGAGCGTTGCCTCGCCCGTGGACGATACACCCTGCACCATAACATCCTAAACCCGTTCCGGCCGGCAGAGGGTCCTTCAGAAGGGAAGGCAAGAACGTGGCGTGTTAGTAAGGGTCAGTGGAGTCAGTGGACGGTACAGGTGGTCCCAGGCCGAGCGTTGCCTCGCCCGTGGACGATACATCCTGCCCCATAGCATCCTAAACCCATACCGACCGGCAGGTAGTCTCCCTGCGGATACGACAGCGACATAGCGGGTTCGAGAGGGACAGTGGAGTCAGTGGTTGGCAAAGGTGGTCCCAGGACGAGCGTTGCCTCGCCCCAGGACGATACACCCTGCCCCATGACATCCTAATCCCGGTCGGGCCGACTCGTTGTCCGGGTCAAGGAGCAATCAGGACCACGGAGGCAAGGCGTTGCAGGAAAAGCGCCGCAGTAGCAGCGAGATCGCCGAAGGAATTATATATAAAACAGTAGAATAAACGGCTGTCATAAGAACCCATTGCTTTTCCTTGGTCGGGCAATCACACAAATCATTAATTTGGTGGGACGAACGCACAAACGCTCTGAGCTAGCCGCTGCAATCCGTAGCGAGCGAAATAAGAAAATCAGTTCGTTACAAGATGGCCAACAGAGTGGGTGCCTAAATCCAAACATGTGTCCTGTGTGGTGGCGGGTAAACCTCAGCGTACCCGGCTTGTTGTAAAGGGATGGAAGGAGGAGCCCACATGGCCTACACTTAAGGAAGGGAGTGCGACCTGGCTCCACATCGGTGAGCGAGCATGGACTAAAGAGCAGGCGGAGGTTTTTTTTTTTTTGTTTTAGTACGTAGGCATAATTCCACTAGGGATTATAAATCGTGAAGGCCACCAACGAACGCTAGGTGTTGTTTTTAGATTTTAATTTTCCTACCGTGAATTACTGAATTTAATTAATTAATAGTTCAAAACTTGTACGATCTTTGAAATGTAGTAACTTGAGATCTTAAACGGCACTTAGTAAATGTGAAACTGTAAACACTCTTCTCCTACTTGCATACCTTCCATTCCCTTGCACACGTATTAATCGTCGTTAACAGGTAACTTATAGTCAAAAGACTCCACGAAAGCGTTCTCCTCTATTTATATTTGTATTAAAATAAAATGTCAGTAGTTACTAAGTAAATTATGTATAGCAGATTTCTCCTCTGACCAATACTTAAAAAAGTTGATTGATGTGCTCTGTTTAAATGTTTTTATAAATTTTTTCTTACAGCCTGTCGCTGAAGTGCCATTTCGGATTAATATGGAAAATGATGACATTTCTCGAGATGCCCTGAAGTCGTTGATTTTTGAAGAAACCTTAAAATTTAAGGAACGACAACCAGACAATGCGCCTTAAGAATGCGCTGTAAGCTTTAAGAATTTGAGTATATAGTAAAACAATTGCTCCACTTCTCCATTAGCATAACTTTTTTCGTAATTGTCTATGTTTATTTAGATTCAGATTAGGGCTTTAACACAAAAAACATACTGAAATGAGACAAACTCCGATTCTTACATATATCCTAAATAGCCCTAATTATTTTCTAAAGATAGGAACTTAAACTATGTGTGATGTTCGTAAAATGCAAAACATTTTTTTATTTATTTTAAAAGTACCTAATAATTAGGCTACCTGATGTAAGAAACGTGTATTATATTGAGATATTATTCGCGGAATATTAAAGATCGATTAAAGAAAGTAAAGAAGTTTACCAAAATAATCAATCAAACTATGTAAATTTGTTTATGTTTTATTTGTTTTAGATCTAAATCCAAAAAAATCGATATCAAGCCAAACCCCCCATTTTTTGATGATATTGATAATCAATATAACCATCTTTGATATATAATTAAGATGTTCACATCGCGTCACTATTTCCAAATTCAATTGATGATAACAAATTGTTAACAGAATTATGTATGACCAACTGGCATGATAATATAAAATAATACAGTTATATCATAATTTAATGTGATTTTATCAAGACTAGCAGGGTAAACCTTCCTTGGATGTTTAAGTGATTAAGCTAAAGAATATTTCGAAATATGCCATAACACGAACGGTACCAAATTTAAAAATGTCTTGCTATTTAATGTGGGGTAATGTAGTGTGGGGTACATGGGACTTTTCTAAATTTGAAAAATTTACAACTCTGTTCTCATATAAGAAAAACTAATACACCGAAGGATAGATTTTCCGGGTACATTTTTACTTGTTTCCGAAATTCAAAGACTTCACATTAATTAATAGTTGCGCACAATGAAATAATATAAAAATTATAATTAATATTATCACCTAACGAAATTTAAAAGCAAATATTAAAAAATTGTAATATTCCCCATTTCTAATTAGCTATACTTTTATTCAAAATCATTTGATATACTTTCGGTTAATAAAATCGTAACGCAACTAAATTAAATTATAAGGTATACATATGCAGACTTGTGCATTTACAATTATAATAATTTTGAAATAATAAAGGTAATTAAATGCGAATTGGTTTGGTAATCATTGAAGTATATATGTATGTAAATTCGATGGAATATTTTTATACCCGTAACTTGTGGAGTAAGGGTATATTAGATTCGTTGAAAAGTATGTAACAGGCAGAAGGAAGCGTTTCACCATATAAAGTATATTTATATTCTTGATCAGGATCAGGAACCGCCGATTCGATCTGGCCATGTACGTCTGTCCGTATAAAAGCAGAGGTCTCAGGAACTATAAAAGCTAGAAGGTTGAGATTCAGCATACAGATTCTAGAGACAAAGACACAGCGCAGGATTGTTGGCCCATGTTGCCAGGCCCACAAACCGCACAAAATGCCTCACTTTAGAATACAGATTCTAGAGACAAAGACGCAACGCAGGATTGTTGGCCCATGTTGCCACGCCCACAAACCGCACAAAATGCCACACTTTAGAAAAATTGTTGATATTTTTTTTAGAGTTTTATACGTTTTAAATTTCTTGAAAAACTGAAAGATTATAGTTAAAAACGCAACCAATTTAATTCAATCCAATCCAACTGATTACCCCTCAAAAACAGGAACCCGTAAGGTTCACCAATCTCAGTGATTCTATTTCTAATTTTGCAATTCTAATCTTACAATTCTCTTACTTCTATTTTCTCTCTCCCAAAACAAATTAAGTTCGTTGCTTACGCTGACAATTTCCATTTAATAATTCAGCACAAAAAAAAAACATTTAACTAGCCATTTACCGCTATTCGACAATATACATATGTACATCAATGGTGCACTTACTCAGACGCCTCCCTTTCAATAGACAAATGCCAGACCCTCATAATTTGTCGTAAGCACAAATGCAAACCAAAAATTGAAACCGGCACAATAAATATTCCTCCAACCAATAGCACAAAAAGTCTAGGGCTAACAATAAACAATATTTACAACTGGGCAACCCACATGGGCAATCTAAGAGACAGCCCAACACATTATAAAACAGCTTTATTCCAAAAAATACCACACCTCGATAATTCGATATTAATCTCTAAAATAGACTGCCCATTTAAGGTACCGCCCACAACACTTAACAAATCGCATAAAAAACATACAAGACTCACTTTAACACAGGTCAAAATTCCTGACATACAAACATTCCAGCAAACTCTTACACTCCTACGACACATCCCTTAAAAATCTCGTTACAACACCTTATAAAAATTAAAATACCCCAGCACCAAAGACACTAAAATAACCAGATGCGTAACGGCCATTCATTGGTTTGGCACTATGCTGCCACTTTTTTGGTGACGGCCAAAATAGCCCTCTGTCCGCTCACTTACGCTGAGAGCGTAAGAAATCTAAAAATTGAATTTGCTTGCTTGTGAGTAAAAACAAGAGACAAGAACGCGTATAAGTTATGTGTTTCCTCTCCTGTGTCCAGGGGGTTATGAATATCTCTTCTTCCGAGTCTAGGAGTCTTCCTTCTCAAGATTATGTATGACCACTGGATTTAGGTAGATTACGTTGGAGGGCTTGACTTCGCCCCCTTAGTTATGTTGCTAGCCTTGTGGCTTAGCAATGCAATGTAGATAAGAACAAAGTGATTTTACGGCTATGCGCCGGAGTTGAGCTGTGGTTTATTGAGTAGGTTTTTTAGAACTAAAGTACAGACAATATTCTTGCTTAGTCTACCCTACGAGACAATGCATCGCGCCGCCAAGACATGAGCGGCAAGTCGACTCAGCATTCCTTGTGGCTCGAGAGGGACAGTGGAGTCAGTGGTCGGCAAAGGTGGTCCCAGGCCGAGCGTTGCCTCGCCCGTGGACGATACATCCTGCCCCATAGCATCCTAAACCCATACCGACCGGCAGGTAGTCTCCCTGCGGATACGACAGCGACATAGCGGGCTCGAGAGGGACAGTGGAGTCAGTGGTTGGCAAAGGTGGTCCCAGGACGAGCGTTGCCTCGCCCCAGGACGATACACCCTGCCCCATAACATCCTAATCCCGGTCGGGCCGACTCGTTGTCCGGGTCAAGGAGCAATCAGGACCACGGAGGCAAGGCGTTGCAGGAAAAGCGCCGCAGTAGCAGCGAGATCGCCGAAGGAATTATATATAAAACAGTAGAATAAACGGCTGTCATAAGAACCCATTGCTTTTCCTTGGTCGGGCAATCACACAAATCATTAATTTGGTGGGACGAACGCACAAACGCTCTGAGCTAGCCGCTGCAATCCGTAGCGAGCGAAATAAGAAAATCAGTTCGTTACAAGATGGCCAACAGAGTGGGTGCCTAAATCCAAACATGTGTCCTGTGTGGTGGCGGGTAAACCTCAGCGTACCCGGCTTGTTGTAAAGGGATGGAAGGAGGAGCCCACATGGCCTACACTTAAGGAAGGGAGTGCGACCTGGCTCCACATCGGTGAGCGAGCATGGACTAAAGAGCAGGCGGAGGTTTTTTTTTTTTTGTTTTAGTACGTAGGCATAATTCCACTAGGGATTATAAATCGTGAAGGCCACCAACGAACGCTAGGTGTTGTTTTTAGATTTTAATTTTCCTACCGTGAATTACTGAATTTAATTAATTAATAGTTCAAAACTTGTACGATCTTTGAAATGTAGTAACTTGAGATCTTAAACGGCACTTAGTAAATGTGAAACTGTAAACACTCTTCTCCTACTTGCATACCTTCCATTCCCTTGCACACGTATTAATCGTCGTTAACAGGTAACTTATAGTCAAAAGACTCCACGAAAGCGTTCTCCTCTATTTATATTTGTATTAAAATAAAATGTCAGTAGTTACTAAGTAAATTATGTATAGCAGATTTCTCCTCTGACCAATACTTAAAAAAGTTGATTGATGTGCTCTGTTTAAATGTTTTTATAAATTTTTTCTTACAGCCTGTCGCTGAAGTGCCATTTCGGATTAATATGGAAAATGATGACATTTCTCGAGATGCCCTGAAGTCGTTGATTTTTGAAGAAACCTTAAAATTTAAGGAACGACAACCAGACAATGCGCCTTAAGAATGCGCTGTAAGCTTTAAGAATTTGAGTATATAGTAAAACAATTGCTCCACTTCTCCATTAGCATAACTTTTTTCGTAATTGTCTATGTTTATTTAGATTCAGATTAGGGCTTTAACACAAAAAACATACTGAAATGAGACAAACTCCGATTCTTACATATATCCTAAATAGCCCTAATTATTTTCTAAAGATAGGAACTTAAACTATGTGTGATGTTCGTAAAATGCAAAACATTTTTTTATTTATTTTAAAAGTACCTAATAATTAGGCTACCTGATGTAAGAAACGTGTATTATATTGAGATATTATTCGCGGAATATTAAAGATCGATTAAAGAAAGTAAAGAAGTTTACCAAAATAATCAATCAAACTATGTAAATTTGTTTATGTTTTATTTGTTTTAGATCTAAATCCAAAAAAATCGATATCAAGCCAAACCCCCCATTTTTTGATGATATTGATAATCAATATAACCATCTTTGATATATAATTAAGATGTTCACATCGCGTCACTATTTCCAAATTCAATTGATGATAACAAATTGTTAACAGAATTATGTATGACCAACTGGCATGATAATATAAAATAATACAGTTATATCATAATTTAATGTGATTTATCAAGACTAGCAGGGTAAACCTTCCTTGGATGTTTAAGTGATTAAGCTAAAGAATATTTCGAAATATGCCATAACACGAACGGTACCAAATTTAAAAATGTCTTGCTATTTAATGTGGGGTAATGTAGTGTGGGGTACATGGGACTTTTCTAAATTTGAAAAATTTACAACTCTGTTCTCATATAAGAAAAACTAATACACCGAAGGATAGATTTTCCGGGTACATTTTTACTTGTTTCCGAAATTCAAAGACTTCACATTAATTAATAGTTGCGCACAATGAAATAATATAAAAATTATAATTAATATTATCACCTAACGAAATTTAAAAGCAAATATTAAAAAATTGTAATATTCCCCATTTCTAATTAGCTATACTTTTATTCAAAATCATTTGATATACTTTCGGTTAATAAAATCGTAACGCAACTAAATTAAATTATAAGGTATACATATGCAGACTTGTGCATTTACAATTATAATAATTTTGAAATAATAAAGGTAATTAAATGCGAATTGGTTTGGTAATCATTGAAGTATATATGTATGTAAATTCGATGGAATATTTTTATACCCGTAACTTGTGGAGTAAGGGTATATTAGATTCGTTGAAAAGTATGTAACAGGCAGAAGGAAGCGTTTCACCATATAAAGTATATTTATATTCTTGATCAGGATCAGGAACCGCCGATTCGATCTGGCCATGTACGTCTGTCCGTATAAAAGCAGAGGTCTCAGGAACTATAAAAGCTAGAAGGTTGAGATTCAGCATACAGATTCTAGAGACAAAGACACAGCGCAGGATTGTTGGCCCATGTTGCCAGGCCCACAAACCGCACAAAATGCCTCACTTTAGAATACAGATTCTAGAGACAAAGACGCAACGCAGGATTGTTGGCCCATGTTGCCACGCCCACAAACCGCACAAAATGCCACACTTTAGAAAAATTGTTGATATTTTTTTTAGAGTTTTATACGTTTTAAATTTCTTGAAAAACTGAAAGATTATAGTTAAAAACGCAACCAATTTAATTCAATCCAATCCAACTGATTACCCCTCAAAAACAGGAACCCGTAAGGTTCACCAATCTCAGTGATTCTATTTCTAATTTTGCAATTCTAATCTTACAATTCTCTTACTTCTATTTTCTCTCTCCCAAAACAAATTAAGTTCGTTGCTTACGCTGACAATTTCCATTTAATAATTCAGCACAAAAAAAAAACATTTAACTAGCCATTTACCGCTATTCGACAATATACATATGTACATCAATGGTGCACTTACTCAGACGCCTCCCTTTCAATAGACAAATGCCAGACCCTCATAATTTGTCGTAAGCACAAATGCAAACCAAAAATTGAAACCGGCACAATAAATATTCCTCCAACCAATAGCACAAAAAGTCTAGGGCTAACAATAAACAATATTTACAACTGGGCAACCCACATGGGCAATCTAAGAGACAGCCCAACACATTATAAAACAGCTTTATTCCAAAAAATACCACACCTCGATAATTCGATATTAATCTCTAAAATAGACTGCCCATTTAAGGTACCGCCCACAACAACAATTAACAAATCGCATAAAAAACATACAAGACTCACTTTAACACAGGTCAAAATTCCTGACATACAAACTTTCCAGCAAACTCTTACACTCCTACGACACATCCCTTAAAAATCTCGTTTCAACACCTTATAAAAATTAAAATACCCCAGCACCAAAGACACTAAAATAACCAGATGCGTAACGGCCATTCATTGGTTTGGCACTATGCTGCCACTTTTTTGGTGACGGCCAAAATAGCCCTCTGAGAGCGTAAGAAATCTAAAAATTGAATTTGCTTGCTTGTGAGTAAAAACAAGAGACAAGAACGCGTATAAGTTATGTGTTTCCTCTCCTGTGTCCAGGGGGTTATGAATATCTCTTCTTCCGAGTCTAGGAGTCTTCCTTCTCAAGATTATGTATGACCACTGGATTTAGGTAGATTACGTTGGAGGGCTTGACTTCGCCCCCTTAGTTATGTTGCTAGCCTTGTGGCTTAGCAATGCAATGTAGATAAGAACAAAGTGATTTTACGGCTATGCGCCGGAGTTGAGCTGTGGTTTATTGAGTAGGTTTTTTAGAACTAAAGTACAGACAATATTCTTGCTTAGTCTACCCTACGAGACAATGCATCGCGCCGCCAAGACATGAGCGGCAAGTCGACTCAGCATTCCTTGTGGCTCGAGAGGGACAGTGGAGTCAGTGGTCGGCAAAGGTGGTCCCAGGCCGAGCGTTGCCTCGCCCGTGGACGATACATCCTGCCCCATAGCATCCTAAACCCATACCGACCGGCAGGTAGTCTCCCTGCGGATACGACAGCGACATAGCGGGCTCGAGAGGGACAGTGGAGTCAGTGGTTGGCAAAGGTGGTCCCAGGACGAGCGTTGCCTCGCCCCAGGACGATACACCCTGCCCCATAACATCCTAATCCCGGTCGGGCCGACTCGTTGTCCGGGTCAAGGAGCAATCAGGACCACGGAGGCAAGGCGTTGCAGGAAAAGCGCCGCAGTAGCAGCGAGATCGCCGAAGGAATTATATATAAAACAGTAGAATAAACGGCTGTCATAAGAACCCATTGCTTTTCCTTGGTCGGGCAATCACACAAATCATTAATTTGGTGGGACGAACGCACAAACTCTCTGAGCTAGCCGCTGCAATCCGTAGCGAGCGAAATAAGAAAATCAGTTCGTTACAAGATGGCCAACAGAGTGGGGTGCCTAAATCCAAACATGTGTCCTGTGTGGTGGCGGGTAAACCTCAGCGTACCCGGCTTGTTGTAAAGGGATGGAAGGAGGAGCCCACATGGCCTACACTTAAGGAAGGGAGTGCGACCTGGCTCCACATCGGTGAGCGAGCATGGACTAAAGAGCAGGCGGAGGACTAAAGCGCCGCAGTAGCAGCGAGATCGCCGAAGGAATTATATATAAAACAGTAGAATAAACGGCTGTCATAAGAGGAGGTTTTTTTTTTTTTTGTTTTAGTACGTAGGCATAATTCCACTAGGGATTATAAATCGTGAAGGCCACCAACGAACGCTAGGTGTTGTTTTTAGATTTTAATTTTCCTACCGTGAATTACTGAATTTAATTAATTAATAGTTCAAAACTTGTACGATCTTTGAAATGTAGTAACTTGAGATCTTAAACGGCACTTAGTAAATGTGAAACTGTAAACACTCTTCTCCTACTTGCATACCTTCCATTCCCTTGCACACGTATTAATCGTCGTTAACAGGTAACTTATAGTCAAAAGACTCCACGAAAGCGTTCTCCTCTATTTATATTTGTATTAAAATAAAATGTCAGTAGTTACTAAGTAAATTATGTATAGCAGATTTCTCCTCTGACCAATACTTAAAAAAGTTGATTGATGTGCTCTGTTTAAATGTTTTTATAAATTTTTTCTTACAGCCTGTCGCTGAAGTGCCATTTCGGATTAATATGGAAAATGATGACATTTCTCGAGATGCCCTGAAGTCGTTGATTTTTGAAGAAACCTTAAAATTTAAGGAACGACAACCAGACAATGCGCCTTAAGAATGCGCTGTAAGCTTTAAGAATTTGAGTATATAGTAAAACAATTGCTCCACTTCTCCATTAGCATAACTTTTTCCGTAATTGTCTATGTTTATTTAGATTCAGATTAGGGCTTTAACACAAAAAACATACTGAAATGAGACAAACTCCGATTCTTACATATATCCTAAATAGCCCTAATTATTTTCTAAAGATAGGAACTTAAACTATGTGTGATGTTCGTAAAATGCAAAACATTTTTTTATTTATTTTCAAAGTACCTAATAATTAGGCTACCTGATGTAAGAAACGTGTATTATATTGAGATATTATTCGCGGAATATTAAAGATCGATTAAAGAAAGTAAAGAAGTTTACCAAAATAATCAATCAAACTATGTAAATTTGTTTATGTTTTATTTGTTTTAGATCTAAATCCAAAAAAATCGATATCAAGCCAAACCCCCCATTTTTTTGATTTGTGTAGTCATAATCAATATAACCATCTTTGATATATAATTAAGATGTTCACATCGCGTCACTATATCCAAATTCAATTGATGATAACAAATTGTTAACAGAATTATGTATGACCAACTGGCATGATAATATAAAATAATACAGTTATATCATAATTTAATGTGATTTATCAAGACTAGCAGGGTAAACCTTCCTTGGATGTTTAAGTGATTAAGCTAAAGAATATTTCGAAATATGCCATAACACGAACGGTACCAAATTTAAAAATGTCTTGCTATTAATGCAAGACATAAATTTGAGAACTAACGAATTTTTAAAATACGTTTAATTTTTTTTTCTTGTGTAGGGTACATGGGACTTTTCTAAATATGAAAAAATTACAACTCTGTTCTGATATAAGAAAAACTAATACACCGAAGGATAGATTTTCCGGGTAGATTTTTACTTGTTTCCGAAATTCAAAGACTTCACATTAATTAATAGTTGCGCACAATGAAATAATATAAAAATTATAATTAATATTATCACCAAACGAAATTTAAAAGCAAATATTAAAAAATTGTAATATTCCCCATTTCTAATTAGCTATACTTTTATTCAAAATCATTTGATATACTTTCGGTTAATAAAATCGTTACGCAACTAAATTAAATTATAAGGTATACATATGCAGACTTGTGCATTTACAATTATAATAATTTTGAAATAATAAAGGTAATTAAATGCGATTTGGTTTGGTAATCATTGAAGTATATATGTATGTAAATTCGATGGAATATTTTTATACCCGTAACTTGTGGAGTAAGGGTATATTAGATTCGTTGAAAAGTATGTAACAGGCAGAAGGAAGCGTTTCACCATATAAAGTATATTTATATTCTTGATCAGGATCAGGAACCGCCGATTCGATCTGGCCATGTACGTCTGTCCGTATAAAAGCAGAGGTCTCAGGAACTATAAAAGCTAGAAGGTTGAGATTCAGCATACAGATTCTAGAGACAAAGACACAGCGCAGGATTGTTGGCCCATGTTGCCAGGCCCACAAACCGCACAAAATGCCTCACTTTAGAATACAGATTCTAGAGACAAAGACGCAACGCAGGATTGTTGGCCCATGTTGCCACGCCCACAAACCGCACAAAATGCCACACTTTAGAAAAATTGTTGATATTTTTTTTAGAGTTTTATACGTTTTAAATTTCTTGAAAAACTGAAAGATTATAGTTAAAAACGCAACCAATTTAATTCAATCCAATCCAACTGATTACCCCTCAAAAACAGGAACCCGTAAGGTTCACCAATCTCAGTGATTCTATTTCTAATTTTGCAATTCTAATCTTACAATTCTCTTACTTCTATTTTCTCTCTCCCAAAACAAATTAAGTTCGTTGCTTACGCTGACAATTTCCATTTAATAATTCAGCACAAAAAAAAACATTTAACTAGCCATTTACCGCTATTCGACAATATACATATGTACATCAATGGTGCACTTACTCAGACGCCTCCCTTTCAATAGACAAATGCCAGACCCTCATAATTTGTCGTAAGCACAAATGCAAACCAAAAATAGAAACCGGCACAATAAATATTCCTCCAACCAATAGCACAAAAAGTCTAGGGCTAACAATAAACAATATTTACAACTGGGCAACCCACATGGGCAATCTAAGAGACAGCCCAACACATTATAAAACAGCTTTATTCCAAAAAATACCACACCTCGATAATTCGATATTAATCTCTAAAATAGACTGCCCATTTAAGGTACCGCCCACAACAACAATTAACAAATCGCATAAAAAACATACAAGACTCACTTTAACACAGGTCAAAATTCCTGACATACAAACTTTCCAGCAAACTCTTACACTCCTACGACACATCCCTTAAAAATCTCGTTTCAACACCTTATAAAAATTAAAATACCCCAGCACCAAAGACACTAAAATAACCAGATGCGTAACGGCCATTCATTGGTTTGGCACTATGCTGCCACTTTTTTGGTGACGGCCAAAATAGCCCTCTGAGAGCGTAAGAAATCTAAAAATTGAATTTGCTTGCTTGTGAGTAAAAACAAGAGACAAGAACGCGTATAAGTTATGTGTTTCCTCTCCTGTGTCCAGGGGGTTATGAATATCTCTTCTTCCGAGTCTAGGAGTCTTCCTTCTCAAGATTATGTATGACCACTGGATTTAGGTAGATTACGTTGGAGGGCTTGACTTCGCCCCCTTAGTTATGTTGCTAGCCTTGTGGCTTAGCAATGCAATGTAGATAAGAACAAAGTGATTTTACGACTATGCGCCGGAGTTGAGCTGTGGTTTATTGAGTAGCTTTTTTAGAACTAAAGTACAGACAATATTCTTGCTTATGTCTACCCTACGAGACAATGCATCGCGCCGCCAAGACATGAGCGGCAAGTCGACTCAGCATTCCTTGTGGCTCGAGAGGGACAGTGGAGTCAGTGGTCGGCAAAGGTGGTCCCAGGCCGAGCGTTGCCTCGCCCGTGGACGATACATCCTGCCCCATAGCATCCTAAACCCATACCGACCGGCAGGTAGTCTCCCTGCGGATACGACAGCGACATAGCGGGCTCGAGAGGGACAGTGGAGTCAGTGGTTGGCAAAGGTGGTCCCAGGACGAGCGTTGCCCAGGACGATACACCCTGCACCATAACATCCTAAACCCGTTCCGGCCGGCAGAGGGTCCTTCAGAAGGGAAGGCAAGAACGTGGCGTGTTAGTAAGGGTCAGTGGAGTCAGTGGACGGTACAGGTGGTCCCAGGCCGAGCGTTGCCTCGCCCCAGGACGATACACCCTGCCCCATAACATCCTAATCCCGGTCGGGCCGACTCGTTGTCCGGGTCAAGGAGCAATCAGGACCACGGAGGCAAGGCGTTGCAGGAAAAGCGCCGCAGTAGCAGCGAGATCGCCGAAGGAATTATATATAAAACAGTAGAATAAACGGCTGTCATAAGAACCCATTGCTTTTCCTTGGTCGGGCAATCACACAAATCATTAATTTGGTGGGACGAACGCACAAACGCTCTGAGCTAGCCGCTGCAATCCGTAGCGAGCGAAATAAGAAAATCAGTTCGTTACAAGATGGCCAACAGAGTGGGTGCCTAAATCCAAACATGTGTCCTGTGTGGTGGCGGGTAAACCTCAGCGTACCCGGCTTGTTGTAAAGGGATGGAAGGAGGAGCCCACATGGCCTACACTTAAGGAAGGGAGTGCGACCTGGCTCCACATCGGTGAGCGAGCATGGACTAAAGAGCAGGCGGAGGTTTTTTTTTTTGTTTTAGTACGTAGGCATAATTCCACTAGGGATTATAAATCGTGAAGGCCACCAACGAACGCTAGTTGTTGTTTTTAGATTTTAATTTTCCTACCGTGAATTACTGAATTTAATTAATTAATAGTTCAAAACTTGTACGATCTTTGAAATGTAGTAACTTGAGATCTTAAACGGCACTTAGTAAATGTGAAACTGTAAACACTCTTCTCCTACTTGCATACCTTCCATTCCCTTGCACACGTATTAATCGTCGTTAACAGGTAACTTATAGTCAAAAGACTCCACGAAAGCGTTCTCCTCTATTTATATTTGTATTAAAATAAAATGTCAGTAGTTACTAAGTGAATTATGTATAGCAGATTTCTCCTCTGACCAATACTTAAAAAAGTTGATTGATGTGCTCTGTTTAAATGTTTTTATAAATTTTTTCTTACAGCCTGTCGCTGAAGTGCCATTTCGGATTAATATGGAAAATGATGACATTTCTCGAGATGCCCTGAAGTCGTTGATTTTTGAAGAAACCTTAAAATTTAAGGAACGACAACCAGACAATGCGCCTTAAGAATGCGCTGTAAGCTTTAAGAATTTGAGTATATAGTAAAACAATTGCTCCACTTCTCCATTAGCATAACTTTTTTCGTAATTGTCTATGTTTATTTAGATTCAGATTAGGGCTTTAACACAAAAAACATACTGAAATGAGACAAACTCCGATTCTTACATATATCCTAAATAGCCCTAATTATTTTCTAAAGATAGGAACTTAAACTATGTGTGATGTTCGTAAAATGCAAAACATTTTTTTATTTATTTTAAAAGTACCTAATAATTAGGCTACCTGATGTAAGAAACGTGTATTATATTGAGATATTATTCGCGGAATATTAAAGATCGATTAAAGAAAGTAAAGAAGTTTACCAAAATAATCAATCAAACTATGTAAATTTGTTTATGTTTTATTTGTTTTAGATCTAAATCCAAAAAAATCGATATCAAGCCAAACCCCCCATTTTTTGATTTGTGTAGTCATAATCAATATAACCATCTTTGATATATAATTAAGATGTTCACATCGCGTCTCTATTTCCAAATTCAATTGATGATAACAAATTGTTAACAGAATTATGTATGACCAACTGGCATGATAATATAAAATAATACAGTTATATCATAATTTAATGTGATTTATCAAGACTAGCAGGGTAAACCTTCCTTGGATGTTTAAGTGATTAAGCTAAAGAATATTTCGAAATATGCCATAACACGAACGGTACCAAATTTAAAAATGTCTTGCTATTTAATGTGGGGTAATGTAGTGTGGGGTACATGGGACTTTTCTAAATTTGAAAAATTTACAACTCTGTTCTCATATAAGAAAAACTAATACACCGAAGGATAGATTTTCCGGGTACATTTTTACTTGTTTCCGAAATTCAAAGACTTCACATTAATTAATAGTTGCGCACAATGAAATATAATAATAATTAATATTATCACCTAACGAAATTTAAAAGCAAATATTAAAAAATTGTAATATTCCCCATTTCTAATTAGCTATACTTTTATTCAAAATCATTTGATATACTTTCGGTTAATAAAATCGTTACGCAACTAAATTAAATTATAAGGTATACATATGCAGACTTGTGCATTTACAATTATAATAATTTTGAAATAATAAAGGTAATTAAATGCGATTTGGTTTGGTAATCATTGAAGTATATATGTATGTAAATTCGATGGAATATTTTTATACCCGTAACTTGTGGAGTAAGGGTATATTAGATTCGTTGAAAAGTATGTAACAGGCAGAAGGAAGCGTTTCACCATATAAAGTATATTTATATTCTTGTTCAGGATCAGGAACCGCCGATTCGATCTGTCCATGTACGTCTGTCCGTATAAAAGCAGAGGTCTCAGGAACTATAAAAGCTAGAAGGTTGAGATTCAGCATACAGATTCTAGAGACAAAGACACAGCGCAGGATTGTTGGCCCATGTTGCCAGGCCCACAAACCGCACAAAATGCCTCACTTTAGAATACAGATTCTAGAGACAAAGACGCAACGCAGGATTGTTGACCCATGTTGCCACGCCCACAAACTGCACAAAATGCCACACTTTAGAAAAATTGTTGATATTTTTTTTAGAGTTTTATACGTTTTAAATTTCTTGAAAAACTGAAAGATTATAGTTAAAAACGCAACCAATTTAATTCAATCCAATCCAACTGATTACCCCTCAAAAACAGGAACCCGTAAGGTTCACCAATCTCAGTGATTCTATTTCTAATTTTGCAATTCTAATCTTACAATTCTCTTACTTCTATTTTCTCTCTCCCAAAACAAATTAAGTTCGTTGCTTACGCTGACAATTTCCATTTAAAAATTCAGCACAAAAAAAAACATTTAACTAGCCATTTACCGCTATTCGACAATATACATATGTACATCAATGGTGCACTTACTCAGACGCCTCCCTTTCAATAGACAAATGCCAGACCCTCATAATTTGTCGTAAGCACAAATGCAAACCAAAAATAGAAACCGGCACAATAAATATTCCTCCAACCAATAGCACAAAAAGTCTAGGGCTAACAATAAACAATATTTACAACTGGGCAACCCACATGGGCAATCTAAGAGACAGCCCAACACATTATAAAACAGCTTTATTCCAAAAAATACCACACCTCGGTAATTCGATATTAATCTCTAAAATAGACTGCCCATTTAAGGTACCGCCCACAACAACAATTAACAAATCGCATAAAAAACATACAAGACTCACTTTAACACAGGTCAAAATTCCTGACATACAAACTTTCCAGCAAACTCTTACACTCCTACGACACATCCCTTAAAAATCTCGTTTCAACACCTTATAAAAATTAAAATACCCCAGCACCAAAGACACTAAAATAACCAGATGCGTAACGGTCATTCATTGGTTTGGCACTATGCTGCCACTTTTTTGGTGACGGCCAAAATAGCCCTCTGAGAGCGTAAGAAATTTAAAAATTGAATTTGCTTGCTTGTGAGTAAAAACAAGAGACAAGAACGCGTATAAGTTATGTGTTTCCTCTCCTGCCTTGTGGCTTAGCAATGCAATGTAGATAAGAACAAAGTGATTTTACGACTATGCGCCGGAGTTGAGCTGTGGTTTATTGAGTAGCTTTTTTAGAACTAAAGTACAGACAATATTCTTGCTTAGTCTACCCTACGAGACAATGCATCGCGCCGCCAAGACATGAGCGGCAAGTCGACTCAGCATTCCTTGTAGCTCGAGAGGGACAGTGGAGTCAGTGGTCGGCAAAGGTGGTCCCAGGCCGAGCGTTGCCTCGCCCGTGGACGATACACCCTGCACCATAACATCCTAAACCCGTTCCGGCCGGCAGAGGGTCCTTCAGAAGGGAAGGCAAGAACGTGGCGTGTTAGTAAGGGTCAGTGGAGTCAGTGGTCGGCAAAGGTGGTCCCAGGCCGAGCGTTGCCTCGCCCGTGGACGATACATCCTGCCCCATAGCATCCTAAACCCATACCGACCGGCAGGTAGTCTCCCTGCGGATACGACAGCGACATAGCGGGCTCGAGAGGGACAGTGGAGTCAGTGGTTGGCAAAGGTGGTCCCAGGACGAGCGTTGCCTCGCCCCAGGACGATACACCCTGCCCCATAACATCCTAATCCCGGTCGGGCCGACTCGTTGTCCGGGTCAAGGAGCAATCAGGACCACGGAGGCAAGGCGTTGCAGGAAAAGCGCCGCAGTAGCAGCGAGATCGCCGAAGGAATTATATATAAAACAGTAGAATAAACGGCTGTCATAAGAACCCATTGCTTTTCCTTGGTCGGGCAATCACACAAATCATTAATTTGGTGGGACGAACGCACAAACTCTCTGAGCTAGCCGCTGCAATCCGTAGCGAGCGAAATAAGAAAATCAGTTCGTTACAAGATGGCCAACAGAGTGGGTGCCTAAATCCAAACATGTGTCCTGTGTGGTGGCGGGTAAACCTCAGCGTACCCGGCTTGTTGTAAAGGGATGGAAGGAGGAGCCCACATGGCCTACACTTAAGGAAAGGAATGCGACCTGGCTCCACATCGGTGAGCGAGCATGGACTAAAGAGCAGGCGGAGGGTTTTTTTTTTTTGTTTTAGTACGTAGGCATAATTCCACTAGGGATTATAAATCGTGAAGGCCACCAACGAACGCTAGGTGTTGTTTTTAGATTTTAATTTTCCTACCGTGAATTACTGAATTTAATTAATTAATAGTTCAAAACTTGTACGATCTTTGAAATGTAGTAACTTGAGATCTTAAACGGCACTTAGTAAATGTGAAACTGTAAACACTCTTCTCCTACTTGCATACCTTCCATTCCCTTGCACACGTATTAATCGTCGTTAACAGGTAACTTATAGTCAAAAGACTCCACGAAAGCGTTCTCCTCTATTTATATTTGTATTAAAATAAAATGTCGGTAGTTACTAAGTAAATTATGTATAGCAGATTTCTCCTCTGACCAATACTTAAAAAAGTTGATTGATGTGCTCTGTTTAAATGTTTTTATAAATTTTTTCTTACAGCCTGTCGCTGAAGTGCCATTTCGGATTAATATGGAAAATGATGACATTTCTCGAGATGCCCTGAAGTCGTTGATTTTTGAAGAAACCTTAAAATTTAAGGAACGACAACCAGACAATGCGCCTTAAGAATGCGCTGTAAGCTTTAAGAATTTGAGTATATAGTAAAACAATTGCTCCACTTCTCCATTAGCATAACTTTTTTCGTAATTGTCTATGTTTATTTAGATTCAGATTAGGGCTTTAACACAAAAAACATACTGAAATGAGACAAACTCCGATTCTTACATATATCCTAAGTAGCCCTAATTATTTTCTAAAGATAGGAACTTAAACTATGTGTGATGTTCGTAAAATGCAAAACATTTTTTTATTTATTTTAAAAGTACCTAATAATTAGGCTACCTGATGTAAGAAACGTGTATTATATTGAGATATTATTCGCGGAATATTAAAGATCGATTAAAGAAAGTAAAGAAGTTTACCAAAATAATCAATCAAACTATGTAAATTTGTTTATGTTTTATTTGTTTTAGATCTAAATCCAAAAAAATCGATATCAAGCCAAACCCCCCATTTTTTGATTTGTGTAGTCATAATCAATATAACCATCTTTGATATATAATTAAGATGTTCACATCGCGTCACTATTTCCAAATTCAATTGATGATAACAAATTGTTAACAGAATTATGTATGACCAACTGGCATGATAATATAAAATAATACAGTTATATCATAATTTAATGTGATTTATCAAGACTAGCAGGGTAAACCTTCCTTGGATGTTTAAGTGATTAAGCTAAAGAATATTTCGAAATATGCCATAACACGAACGGTACCAAATTTAAAAATGTCTTGCTATTTAATGCAAGACATAAATTTGAGAACTAACGAATTTTTAAAATACGTTTAATTTTTTTTTCTTGTGTGGGGTACATGGGACTTTTCTAAATATGAAAAAATTACAACTCTGTTCTGATATAAGAAAAACTAATACACCGAAGGATAGATTTTCCGGGTAGATTTTTACTTGTTTCCGAAATTCAAAGACTTCACATTAATTAATAGTTGCGCACAATGAAATAATATAAAAATTATAATTAATATTATCACCTAACGAAATTTAAAAGCAAATATTAAAAAATTGTAATATTCCCCATTTCTAATTAGCTATACTTTTATTCAAAATCATTTGATATACTTTCGGTTAATAAAATCGTTACGCAACTAAATTAAATTATAAGGTATACATATGCAGACTTGTGCATTTACAATTATAATAATTTTGAAATAATAAAGGTAATTAAATGCGATTTGGTTTGGTAATCATTGAAGTATATATGTATGTAAATTCGATGGAATATTTTTATACCCGTAACTTGTGGAGTAAGGGTATATTAGATTCGTTGAAAAGTATGTAACAGGCAGAAGGAAGCGTTTCACCATATAAAGTATATTTATATTCTTGATCAGGATCAGGAACCGCCGATTCGATCTGGCCATGTACGTCTGTCCGTATAAAAGCAGAGGTCTCAGGAACTATAAAAGCTAGAAGGTTGAGATTCAGCATACAGATTCTAGAGACAAAGACACAGCGCAGGATTGTTGGCCCATGTTGCCAGGCCCACAAACCGCACAAAATGCCTCACTTTAGAATACAGATTCTAGAGACAAAGACGCAACGCAGGATTGTTGGCCCATGTTGCCACGCCCACAAACCGCACAAAATGCCACACTTTAGAAAAATTGTTGATATTTTTTTTAGAGTTTTATACGTTTTAAATTTCTTGAAAAACTGAAAGATTATAGTTAAAAACGCAACCAATTTAATTCAATCCAATCCAACTGATTACCCCTCAAAAACAGGAACCCGTAAGGTTCACCAATCTCAGTGATTCTATTTCTAATTTTGCAATTCTAATCTTACAATTCTCTTACTTCTATTTTCTCTCTCCCAAAACAAATTAAGTTCGTTGCTTACGCTGACAATTTCCATTTAATAATTCAGCACAAAAAAAAACATTTAACTAGCCATTTACCGCTATTCGACAATATACATATGTACATCAATGGTGCACTTACTCAGACGCCTCCCTTTCAATAGACAAATGCCAGACCCTCATAATTTGTCGTAAGCACAAATGCAAACCAAAAATAGAAACCGGCACAATAAATATTCCTCCAACCAATAGCACAAAAAGTCTAGGGCTAACAATAAACAATATTTACAACTGGGCAACCCACATGGGCAATCTAAGAGACAGCCCAACACATTATAAAACAGCTTTATTCCAAAAAATACCACACCTCGATAATTCGATATTAATCTCTAAAATAGACTGCCCATTTAAGGTACCGCCCACAACACTTAACAAATCGCATAAAAAACATACAAGACTCACTTTAACACAGGTCAAAATTCCTGACATACAAACTTTCCAGCAAACTCTTACACTCCTACGACACATCCCTTAAAAATCTCGTTACAACACCTTATAAAAATTAAAATACCCCAGCACCAAAGACACTAAAATAACCAGATGCGTAACGGCCATTCATTGGTTTGGCACTATGCTGCCACTTTTTTGGTGACGGCCAAAATAGCCCTCTGTCCGCTCACTTACGCTGAGAGCGTAAGAAATCTAAAAATTGAATTTGCTTGCTTGTGAGTAAAAACAAGAGACAAGAACGCGTATAAGTTATGTGTTTCCTCTCCTGTGTCCAGGGGGTTATGAATATCTCTTCTTCCGAGTCTAGGAGTCTTCCTTCTCAAGATTATGTATGACCACTGGATTTAGGTAGATTACGTTGGAGGGCTTGACTTCGCCCCCTTAGTTATGTTGCTAGCCTTGTGGCTTAGCAATGCAATGTAGACAATATTCTTGCTTAGTCTACCCTACGAGACAATGCATCGCGCCGCCAAGACATGAGCGGCAAGTCGACTCAGCATTCCTTGTGGCTCGAGAGGGACAGTGGAGTCAGTGGTCGGCAAAGGTGGTCCCAGGCCGAGAGTTGCCTCGCCCGTGGACGATACACCCTGCACCATAACATCCTAAACCCGTTCCGGCCGGCAGAGGGTCCTTCAGAAGGGAAGGCAAGAACGTGGCGTGTTAGTAAGGGTCAGTGGAGTCAGTGGACGGTACAGGTGGTCCCAGGCCGAGCGTTGCCTCGCCCCAGGACGATACACCCTGCCCCATAACATCCTAATCCCGGTCGGGCCGACTCGTCGCCCGGGTCAAGGAGCAATCAGGACCACGGAGGAAAGGCGTTGCAGGAAAAGCGCCGCAGTAGCAGCGAGATCGCCGAAGGAATTATATATAAAACAGTAGAATAAACGGCTGTCATAAGAACACATTGCTTTTTCTTGGTCGGGCAATCACACAAATCATAAATTTGGTGTGACGAACGCACAACCTCTCTGAGCTAGCCGCTGCAATCCGTAGCGAGCGAAATAAGAAAATCAGTTCGTTACAAGATGGCCAACAGAGTGGGTGCCTAAATCCAAACATGTGTCCTGTGTGGTGGCGGGTAAACCTCAGCGTACCCGGCTTGTTGTAAAGGGATGGAAGGAGGAGCCCACATGGCCTACACTTAAGGAAGGGAGTGCGACCTGGCTCCACATCGGTGAGCGAGAATGGACTAAAGAGCAGGCGGAGGTTTTTTTTTTTTTGTTTTAGTACGTAGGCATAATTCCACTAGGGATTATAAATCGTGAAGGCCACCAACGAACGCTAGGTGTTGTTTTTAGATTTTAATTTTCCTACCGTGAATTACTGAATTTAATTAATTAATAGTTCAAAACTTGTACGATCTTTGAAATGTAGTAACTTGAGATCTTAAACGGCACTTAGTAAATGTGAGACTGTAAACACTCGTCTCCTACTTGCATACCTTCCATTCCCTTGCACACGTATTAATCGTCGTTAACAGGTAACTGATAGTCAAAAGACTCCAGACTATTTGTATTAAAATAAAATGTCAGTAGTTACTAAGTAAATTATGTATAGCAGATTTCTCCTCTGGCCAATACTTAAAAAAGTTGATTGATGTGCTCTGTTTAAATGTTTTTATAAATTTTTTCTTACAGCCTGTCGCTGAAGTGCCCTTTCGGATTAATATGGAAAATGATGACATTTCTCGAGATGCCCTGAAGTCGTTGAAATTCAAAGACTTCACATTAATTAATAGTTGCGCACAATGAAATAAAATAAAAATTATAATTAATATTATCAACTAACGAAATTTAAAAGCAAATATTAAAAAATTGTAATATTCCCCATTTCTAATTAGCTATACTTTTATTCAAAATCATTTGATATACTTTCGGTTAATAAAATCGTTACGCATCTAAATTAATAAGGTATACATATGCAGACTTGTGAATTTACAATTATAATAATTTTGAAATAATAAAGGTAATTAAATGCGATTTGGTTTGGTAATCATTGAAGTATATATGTATGTAAATTCAATGGAATATTTTTATACCCGTAACTTGTGGAGTAAGGGTATATTAGATTCTTTGAAAAGTATGTAACAGGCAGAAGGAAGCGTTTCACCATATAAAGTATATTTATATTCTTGATCAGGATCAGGAACCGCCGATTCGATCTGGCCATGTACGTCTGTCCGTCAGTGACGCGCATGAATGGATTAACGACGGACGTGTTTTCGTTTCGCTCGTGGACATATTGCGAAGAACCTAGCTTTCCGTATTTGGAAGTAAACAAATAATTAATTTAGTGTTCCGTAGAAGTGGTGCGCAAATTTTCGCGATTCAAAAACAAGCGGTTTGGAAGTTATTAACAATAAATTATTGGAAATTTTTCATTCCGCACGTGTTGCGTGGCGAGCTTGCGGGTGAGCTTTTCGAACAGCTGTGAGAAGCTTATTGGTGGTAGTCACTGCTAAAGTTTTTGTCTTGGGACAGCTTAGTGCACACTACCAATAGGTGGAGCTCTACCACCATAGCAACTAGCCCGTGTCAGTGAGCATACGATTGCGGGATTCGACAAAAGGAGGAGCCACCATCGGAGCAATGCCGATGGAGAGCGACAGCAGCGTGAGTGCCTTGAGCGGAAGCAGTGCCTCAAGGATATCAAGACGAGGCAGGCGTAGAGGCCATCTGGCCTCCAAGAGCTCGGCGCCAACGCAGGCGAAACTGGTGGCCCTGGCCTCGAATGGAGTGCCAGAACCCGTTGGTGTGCTGGAGGAGGCGTTTTCATCGCTTGAGGATGCCCGGGTGGCTACGTCAAGCGCTGCCATCGATGCTGCCCCCCCCCCCCCCCCCCGCTGCTGCCCCAGCTGTTGATCTCACTGTTGCCCCTGCTGTTTCTACTGCCGCTAAAATCGCTGCCACCACTGCCACCGCTGCCGCCCGTGCTGGGCAAGCAGCCATGATGGCAGAGCTGTCGGCCACTCAGCGCATGGTGCGAAGCAGTTTCCGCAGCCTAGGAGGCGTGGACACGGAAGAGCTCTCGTGTGCCGCTATGATGAGCTGGTGATGGCGTTAATGCTCCGGTGTGGAGAACTGGAGACGCGGCTCGCTATGCCACCACCGCCGCCGCCGTCGTCCAAGGCGAACACTACTGCCGCCAATGCTCCCCAGATGCCTCAGGTTGCACCCATCGCTGCCCCGCGGACCACCAAGGTTCGTGAGACGTGGTCAGCGGTGGTGAAGTGCGACGACCCTGCGCTATCGGGGAAAGCCATAGCCGAAAAGGTGCGAACGATGGTTGCACCCTCCCTCGGAGTCAGAGTACATGAGGTACGTGAGCTCCGTCGAGGTGGTGGTGCGATCATTCGTACTCCTTCGGTTGGAGAGCTGCAGAAGGTGATGGCATCGAAAAGATTCGCAGAAGTTGGGCTGAATGTGGAACGAAAAGCGGCCGAGAAGCCGAAGGTCGTAGTCTATGACGTTGACACAGCCATCGGCCCAGAAGAGTTCATGCAGGAGCTTCACGAAAACAACTTCGATAGCGGAATGACTCTGGCCCAGTTTAAAAAGTCGGTGCACCTGGTGACCAAGGCGTGGTCGGCAACTGACGGTGCCACTGTAAACGTGACGCTAGAGGTAGACGACCGGGCGATGGCGAAACTTGATGTAGGACGTGTTTACATTAAGTGGTTTTCATTCCGATGCCGATCGCAGGTCCGCACCTATGCCTGCCACAGATGCGTGGGTTTCGACCACAAGGTCAGTGAATGCAGGCAAAAGGAGAGTGTTTGCCGCCAGTGCGGGCAACAAGGCCACACCGCGGCAAAGTGCCAAAACCCGGTGGACTGCCGGAACTGTCGTCACAGAGGGCAACCTTCGGGACATTATATGCTCTCGAATGCTTGCCCGATATACGGAGCGTTGCTAGCGAGGGTGCAAGCTAGACATTAATGTTTAGCTTCATCCAAGCGAACTGTGGCCGAGGCAGAGCTGCTACCATCGAGCTCGGAGTCCGACTCAGGAGATCGGAGTTAATGTTTGCTCTGGTGCAGGAGCCGTATCTTGGCGGGGATGAAATGGATGTGCTGCCTGAAGGAATGAGGGTTTTCACCGACCGGCGAGGGAAGGCAGCCATCCTAGTGAATCATCAGGAAGCCATCTGCATGACAGTGGAAACCCTCACCACAGATTATGGCGTATGTCTGGTCGTTAAAGGGAGTTTTGGCTCAATCTTCCTTTGCGCCGCATACTGCCAGTTCGATGCACCTCTGGAACCGTACCTCCGGTACATAGATGCGGTCCTGCTGCAGGCCAGCAGAACCCCCGCAATTCTGGGCCTCGACGCGAATGCAGTGTCCCCCATGTGGCTTAGCAAACTCTCTCGTCATGCCGAGAGGCAAGCTAACTACAGACGGGGTGAGCTGCTGTCAGAGTGGATGCTGGAGGCAAGAGTCGCCGCCCTAAACCAGCCAACAGAGGTGTACACGTTCGATAATCACAGAGCTACAGTGATATCGACGTGACAATCGTCAATGAGGCAGCATCTATGTGGGCCACATATGAGTGGACGAGTGGGAATTGAGTGACCACAACATCATTACTGTTGGGGCCGAACCAACTACCGCGCGCGCAGTTGAGAGCATAGCTCCTGTGCCGTCCTGGAACTTCTCAAATGCACGTTGGCGATTGTTCAAGGAGGAAATGGTCAGTAGAACAGCCGAACTTCCGGAAAACTTTTCAGAGTCGCCGTTGGACCAGCAAGTTTCGACCCTGCGCAGTATAGTACATAGTGTATGTGATATTGCGCTGGGAAGGAAGTTGACTCGATCGCCCAGCAGGAGAGCACGTTGGTGGACTGCCGACATCTGCGCTGCAAGGCGCGAAGTCCGAAGACTTCGTCGCCTGCTCCAAGATGGAAGGCGTCGAGATGACGATGCCGCTGTAGAGCTTGTAGTGGTCGAGCTGAGGCGTGCCTCAGCTAACTACAAGAAGCTCATTGGGAGGGCAAAGATGGATGACTGGAAACGCTTCGTGGGAGATCATGCCGACGACCCATGGGGGCGCGTCTACAAGATTTGCCGAGGCCGCAGAAAGTGCACGGAGATTGGGTGCCTCCGCGTGAATGGCGAGCTGATCACTGATTGGGGTGACTGCGCACGAGTGCTCCTCCGCAATTTCTTCCCAGTTGCGGAGTCCGAAGCACCGACTGCCATCGCGGAGGAAGTCCCACCGGCCCTCGAAGTATTCGAGATTGATGCATGTGTTGCCCGGTTGAAGAGCAGGCGCTCTCCCGGGTTGGACAGCATCAATGGCACTATCTGCAAGGCAGTCTGGCGCGCCATACCTGAGCACCTAGCATCATTGTTTTCCCGATGCATCCGATTGGGATACTTCCAGCCGAGTGGAAGTGCCCACGAGTTGTCTCGCTGCTCAAAGGGCCAGATAAGGACAAGTGTGAGCCCTCCTCATATAGAGGAATATGCTTGCTACCAGTCTTTGGTAAGGTGCTCGAGGTCATCATGGTGAATCGTGTGAGAGAAGTTCTTCCGGAAGGCTGCAGATGGCAATTTGGATTTCGCCAAGGACGATGTGTGGAGGATGCTTGGAGGCACGTGAAGAGCAGTGTTGGCGCCAGCCCGGCGCAATACGTGCTCGGCACATTCGTGGACTTCAAAGGAGCATTCGACAACGTCGAATGGAGTGCTGCACTCAGCCGACTAGCCGACTTGGGATGCCGGGAAATGGGCTTGTGGCAGAGCTTTTTCTCCGGCCGAAGAGCAGTGATCCGAAGCAGTTCCGGTACTGTGGATGTACCGGTAACTAGAGGCTGCCCGCAGGGATCAATCAGCGGCCCATTTATCTGGGACATACTGATGGATGTACTGCTTCAGCGTCTCCAGCCGTATTGCCAGCTGAGTGCATACGCGGATGACTTGCTGCTTCTCGTCGAGGGAAGTTCCCGAGCTGTGCTAGAGGAAAAAGGAGCGCAACTAATGTCCATCGTAGAAACGTAGGGAGCGGAAGTTGGCGTTGCCGTCTCGACCAGCAAGACGGTAATCATGCTGCTGAAAGGTGCCTTGAGACGTGCGCCTACGGTGAGGTATGCTGGAGAGAACCTTCCGTATGTGCGTAGCTGTCGGTACCTTGGCATCACGGTCAGTGAAGGAATGAAATTCCTCACGCACATAGCCTCGCTTCGCCAGCGGATGACCGGAGTCGTTGGAGCATTGGCGCGTGTGCTTCGAGCCGACTGGGGCTTCAGTCCTCGACCCAGGCGGACCATATATGACGGACTCATGGCACCTTGTGTGCTGTTTGGTGCCCCGGTATGGTATGACACCGCGGAACAAATAGCTGCCCAGAGGCGACTAGCCTCCTGCCAGAGGCTAATCCTGCTTGGATGCCTTTCGGTATGCCGAACAGTGTCCACAGTGGCACTGCAGGTACTTGGTGGAGCTCCCCCGCTTGATCTGGCTGCTAAGTTATTAGCGGTCAAATACAAGCTAAAACGTGGATTCCCGCTGGAGGAGAACGACTGGCTTTACGGCGAGGACATTGCGTGTCTAAGCTGGGAGCAAAGAAAGACTCGCCTAGAGGAGTGTTTAATCCAGAGTTGGCAGAACAGATGGGACGACGACAGCGAACCAGGACGGGTGACGCATAGGTTTATCCCATACGTCACTCTTGCCTATCGGGATCCAAGTTTTGGATTCTCGATGAGGAGGTCTTTCCTGCTTACAGGGCACGGGTCGTTCAATGCATTTTTGCACGGGAGAGCCCTCAGCGATACCACTGCTTGCGCATTTTTTTTTTTTTTTTTTTTATTATTTGACTTACGGTAGGAAAATTAAAATCTTCTAAAGATACCACCTACCGTCCGTAGGTGGCATGCACGATTCATAAGCCCTATTGGAATTATGCCTACGTACTAAAACAAAAACCTCCGCGTGCTCTACAGTCCTTGCTCGCTCACCGGGACTGCCAGTCAAGGTATGACTTCGGTGAGCAGGATGTGAGGCCAGGTCGCACTCCCTTCCTTCAGTGTAGTCCATGGGGGCTCCTCCTTCCACCCTTTAGTCGCCTTTTACGACGAGCCGGGGACGCTGAGGATGAATTCTTCGCCCGCCGTCACCCAGGACACCAGTTTGGGCTTAGACATCCACTCTGTTGGCCATCTCGTCTGATCGGACACGCTTCATCATATTAATGATAATGCTGTGTCCCCGCTCCCAAGCCCCCCTGTTCGCCATCATAGCCGCGAACAAGCCACTAGGGCTGAACGGGGAACCTGACAGCGTCTTTAGCTGCTCTCTCTCCGCCGTGAACCTGGAGCAGTGCATTAGCACATGTTCTGCTGTTTCTTCACCGTCGACGCAGAACAAGCATTGGGCTGACTCTACGTGACGGAACCGGAGTAGATAGGCCCGGAAGCAGCCATGGTCCGTGAGGAACTGGGTTAGGTGGTAGTCCAAGCATTTGTGTTGGCACTCTGCCCAAACCGTCATCTCTGGGATGAGCTGATAAGTCCACCTCCCCCGTCGCGACGTTTGCCATCTACTCTGCCATTCACCTAATAGCCACTCGTGTGCCTCTTGCCTGGAAGCGCCACTCCGCATTAGGCTGAGAGCCTTGATCTCCAGATCAATCGGCGGCAGGCCTGCCAGCGCTAGCGCCGCGTCTTCGGATATGGTCCTGAAACCTCTAATGAGCCTCAGAGACATTGACCGTAGCACCGAACGAGCTCCTTTCAGGTATGAGACCCTGCCAGTGGCATTGCTCCAGACTGGTGCAGCGTATAGTAGCGAAGCCTTTGCTACTGACACCAGCAGTTTCCTGGCCGGGTGTCTTGGGCCTCCGACGTTGGGCATAAGCCTCGCCAACGAAGAGGCTGTGATTGCTGCCTTCTTGCTGGCGTGGCTCGCGTGGTCCTTGAACGATAGTCTGCGATCTATCATTACCCCCAGGTACTTTAGGGACTCTTGAGAGGTCACCTGTGTACCCTTGACGGAGACCAGCATGTTCTCCACCTTTTTCCTGCTGCTTAGTAGGACTGCTTCGGTCTTGTGAGCCGCTATTGCTAGCCCGGCTTTCTCGAGCCAGCGGATGGCAGCACCGATCGTAGAGTTGCATTTGTCTTCCAACCCTGCGATTGTTTTCGAGACAGCTGTGATTGCCACATCGTCAGCAAAACAATGCAGCTCTACTCCTACGGGCCTGTTGATGCCCAAGATCCCATCGTACATAATGTTCCATAGGATTGGTCCAAGTACCGATCCTTGGGGAACACCTGCCGAAACTCGGTATCTTTTTGGGCCATCTTCCGTATCGTACCATAGGACCCGGTCCCTAAAGTAGCTGCCAACGACTATCCTTAGGTACTCCGGGATCCCCATACGGTACATGGCCGCGAGGATTACGGGCCATCTGGCGGTGTTGAAAGCGTTCCTTACGTCCAGAGTCACAATTGCGCAGTATTCCTTCCTGCCCCCTAACCATCTATCACCAGAAATAGCGGTCTTGGCGATGTTACAAACGGCCGAAAGAGCGTCCAGAGTGCTCTTACCTTTCCGGAAGCCATATTGATGACTTCCCAGGCCGTTGATGCTCTCGGTGATTGCCTCTATTCTGGTATACAGGATACGTTCGAACAGTTTTCCTACTATATCCAGTAGGCATAGAGGGCGGTAGCTGTTTGCAGCATGTGCTGGTCCCTTGCCTTTCGGCAACAGGACTAGCTTCTGGCTTTTCCACCTTGTTGGGAAGATTCCGTCCAGAAGGCATTGCTGGAAGGTGGCCCTGAAGATTTCAGGTCTACCCAGCGCCACTGCTTTTATAACAGCTCCAGGAATACCATCTAGTCCAGGGGCTTTGTTGGGTTTGATGCGCTTGGCTGCCTCGGCGACTTCAAGTTCTGTGACGCACGGAAAATCTGGGGCAGGGGCTGCCTCTGTTGGCCTCCATAGTGTGGTCTGCTTTGGGAATAGCTCCCCTACTATGTTAGCCAGGACCCCCGGGTCGGATGGGGTTGCCGCTCTCCTCCTTAGCTTTTTGGTAACAAGCTTGTAGGCGAGGCCCCAGGTATCGCTGTCTACGCCATCCTGCAGCTCCTTAAACGACCGCGCTTTGGCAGCCGCGATGCCGTGCTTGAACTCTAGACGTTTCCTTCTGAAAGCCTCCAAGAGTTCCGCGTGGTGGGTACTGCCTCTGGCTCGTTGCGCCATTCTCCTAGCCCTGAGGCAATCAGACCGTAGTTGGCTTAGGGAGGCGCTCCACCAGTAAACGGGTGGTTTGCGCTGTGCCTTATTTTTCCTTGGCATGATTGCGTCGCAGATTCTTCCCAGCATATTCATGAGGCCTGCCGCCATACTCTCTGCGTCCCCACTTGGGATTTCCAGGGAATTGATCTGATAGGCCAGCATGGCCTCATCGATCTTCCTGGTGTCCCATGCTTTCCCGACTGCTCTACTCTGCCGTCTCCTGGGCATGTCCTCCGGGGAGAGACTGAAGGAGATCAGGGCGTGGTCGCTCAGCGTCATGACGTCATGGACCATCCAGTTATTGTTGTCTACTAGCCCTCTGCTGACAAAGGTAACGTCAATAAAGGACGTACCCCTATCGTTGTTAAACGTCGGCTTCCGTCCGTCGTTCAGCAGTATAAGGTCCAGCATTCCCATGGCGTCAATCACAGCTCGGCCTCTGGTGTTGGATGTCCTGCTGCCCCATTCCACTGCCCAGGCATTAAAGTCGCCGGCAATGACCTTCGGGCTTCGCCCTCTCGCATGGTCCACGAGCGCCTCCAGAAACTCCTCGAACTGATCGGGGGTGTCGCTCGGCGGAGCGTAGCAGCTGTACAAGTGCACGTGTTTTAACTTCGCATAAGCGATACCCCGCATAGGTAAAGCAGCCAGTTCCTCGACGTGGAGAGAGCTGCAGCATTTGATAGCTGCTTTACCTGTCTCGTCAAGGATCATGGACGATTGTCCGCTACCAGAGACGTAGGGTTCGCTTAGGAGCATGATGTCTACATTGCGCTCAGCCGCAGTCTGGGCCAGGAGGCTCTGAGCTGCTGCGCAATGATTGACATTGAGCTGTACTACGCTAATATGAGTGTGCATTAAGGTGGCTCTTGGCTTCTTTTAGGGTCGCTCTGTAGGTCGGGCACGCAAAGCTACCCGTCGAGTGGTTTCTGTCCACCTCGCTGCTGCAGATCAGGCATTTTGGTGCTGCAACGCACCCCTTTGCCTTGTGCCCACGCTCACCGCATCTAAGACAGCAGTCTGCCCTGTCAGTGTTCTTGCAGGTTGCTGATCGATGCCCATAGCCGAGACACCTGTAGCATCTCGTGGGTCGAACGTCCTGGGTGATACGACATCTTGACCATCCAACGGTTATGGTGCCCTGTTTAAGGACTGGTATCGCAACGTTCGCGTTCAGCAGCACTGAGGCTATTTGCGTGCCATCCCGCATTCTGCGAAGGCCCCTGATATCTTCAGGATTTATCTGCAGGCCCTGGAATTGGGCGACCAAGCAGCTGTGGAGCTCCTCTGCTGTCGTAGCCTCGTCCAATCCGCTGCAAGATAGAGCTATTCTTTGCGCTCCTGTGCGCACAGAGGCCAAGTCATTGAGCGCCGCTTCCAGGTCGCTCTTAAACTTGGGGACGCTTTCCGAAGCTTTCCCCTCTACCTCGAGCAACAGCTCACCTTTCTGCGTTCTCCGGATTTTTCGCACGTGGCTGCCCAGTTCGCTAAGGCTCGGGTCCGATCTTAGCTTCCGAAGCATCTCTGCGTACGAAGCCTCTCCTGTCTTTTTTACGATGAGTGCCTCCGGTTTTTTACGCAGGCGCGTAGGCTTCACCTTGGTCCACTCTACACCCGTGCTAGCATTCTTGGCGACAGATGCGTAGCTGCCTGGTTTGGACTCGTTTGGTCTGGATGTTGCCTTTTCTTCACCGTTGCCACCCAACGTAGGGTTGCTCGGCTTGGGCGCCTGGATTTTTGGCACTTGCACCTTGGGTACCTGTGCATTTTGAGGAGCCTTTTTGGTAGGCTTTTGTACCTCCGTCTGGGTAGCACTGCTCTTCAAGCGGTGCTCGCTAGTAGTACCTTTGTACAGCTCTAACGCCCTGTTGTTAAGGGCTGAGAGTTCGGAAGCTATGCCCTTTGTCTCTCGTGTCACGTGCCGTTGGGTCTCGAATGCGGATAGCAAGGTGCTGATCTTGCCATTCATCCTGGTAAGTATGCCCCTCAGGTCCTCATTCTGGAGAGCCGCGGTCAGGTCCGAAGACCGATGAGGGGAACCAGCTGGGGACTTCCCTCCCGTCTTTTGCGATGGCACGGCGATGTGGTCCATCGTCTTCTGACTTGTCGCGGTCGTAGATGCTGTAGGAGCCAAGTTCTCCACCTCTACAGCATCGCTGCAGTCGCTAGTCAACGGCTCCACACTGCTTGCGCATGTGGAGATCCATATGAGGACTGGATGCACATTTTGTGCGCTTGCCCCCTATATGCAGATCTGCGGGACCTAGATGGACTTGGAGTGCAGCGCCTTGGCGAAAACTGGATCTTCGAGAGAATCCTGGATGATAAAGAGAAGACTCAACGGCTGGCAATGTTCGCGGAAGAAATGTTCCTGAGGAGGAGGGGCGTTTAGCTCAACATCTTTGCCGTGTGGTTAGCGGGCGAGAATACTACCACAGTCCGCTGTTGCTTGTCGTAAGAGACGACTAATACAGCGATAGGTTCCTCTAACCATGCTTGTCGGAGCAAAAGGGGGAGGCCCACCGAGCCTCTTTTCGGTACCACGGATTGAGCAGCTATCCAAGACTGCTCATTGAGGTAGGCCCCCTGGTGGGAGTATCGTGGTGGCTGTGGTTGGTACCCATATCGCGGGTAGAGCCTTCATGCTCGACGTTTGAGTTACGTTGCTGGTTGCGCAAAACTCGGGTGCTGAGACCCAGAGATCAGTAGAGATTTTAGGTAGGTCTCGCTCCTCAGCAACGGGGAGTGCTGGCCCGGCAAGCAAGTACTCAAATTGCTACCGGGGTGGTCGCTATGTACATAGCTATAGCTTCTAGTCCGGGACGCTTGTCTGGCGTATCCAGACACATGCACCATATGCTCACTTGTGGGTGTATAGGGTGCCGTGGTTGTAACCCCTTCAGTGTGGAACACGCCACGTAAAACAAGTTTGGAGGGATCCGAAAAGCATACATTGTCCGTATAAAAGCAGAGGTCTCAGCTAGAAGGTTGATATTCAGCATACAGATTCTAGAGACAAAGACACAGCGCGGGATTGTTGGCCCATGTTGCCAGGCCCACAAACCGCACAAAATGCCTCACTTTAGAATACAGATTCTAGAGACAAAGACGCAACGCAGGATTGTTGGCCCATGTTGCCACGCCCACAAACCGCACAAAATGCCACACTTTAGAAAAATTGTTGATATTTTTTGTAGAGTTTTATACGTTTTAAATTTCTTGAAAAACTGAAAGATTATAGTTAAAAACGCAACCAATTTATCCAACTGATTACCCCTCAAAAATAGGAACCCGTAAGGATCACCAATCTCAGTGATTCTATTTCTAATTTTGCAATTCTAATCTTACAATTCTCTTACTTCTATTTTCTCTCTCCCAAAACAAATTAAATTCGTTGCTTACGCTGACAATTTCCATTTAATAATTCATCACAAAAAAAAAACATTTAACTAGCCATTTACCGCTATTCGACAATATACATATGTACATCATTGGTGCACTTACTCAGACGCCTCCCTTTCAATAGACAAATGCCAGACCCTCATAATTTGTCGTAAGCACAAATGCAAGCCAAAAATAGAAACCGGCACAATAAATATTCCTCCAACCAATAGCACAAAAAGTCTAGGGCTAACAATAAACAATATTTACAACTGGGCAACCCACATGGGCAATCTAAGAGACAGCCCAACACATTATAAAACAGCTTTCTTCCAAAAAATACCACACCTCGATAATTCGATATTAATCTCTAAAATAGACTGCCCATTTAAGGTACCGCCCACAACACTTAACAAATCGCATAAAAAACATACAAGACTCACTTTAACACAGGTCAAAATTCCTGACATACAAACTTTCCAGCAAACTCTTACACTCCTACGACACATCCCTTAAAAATCTCGTTACAACACCTTATAAAAATTAAAATACCCCAGCACCAAAGACACTAAAATAACCAGATGCGTAACGGCCATTCATTGGTTTGGCACTATGCAGCCACTTTTTTAGTGACGGCCAAAATTGCCCTCTGTCCGCTCACTTACGCTGAGAGCGTAAGAAATCTAAAAATTGAATTTGCTTGCTTGTGAGTAAAAACAAGAGACAAGAACGCGTATAAGTTATGTGTTTCCTCTCCTGTGTCCAGGGGGTTATGAATATCTCTTCTTTCGAGTCTAAGAGTCTTCCTTTTCAAGATTATGTATGACCACTGGATTTAGGTAGATTACGTTGGAGGGCTTGACTTCGCCCCCTTATTTATGTTGCTAGCCTTGTGGCTTAGCAATGCAATGTAGATAAGAACAAAGTGATTTTACTGCTATGCGCCGGAGTTGAGCTGTAGTTTATTGAGTAGCTTTTTTAGAACTAAAGTACAGACAATATTCTTGCTTAGTCTACCCTACGCGACAATGCATCGCGCCGCCAAGACATGAGCGGCAAGCCGACTCAGCATTCCTTGCGGCTCAGCGCGACACTCCAAATGGGAAGCGTCGGACTTCTACCGCCGAACGGTCTCAGCATAGAGCGCTGAACTCCATTATGGCGCGTCAGCATCTCCTCAGAGGCTCGTCTTCTTCTTAACGTCAGGTAAAGTAAGAAGGAGCCCATCAGGCCGACGCTCAGGATGACACCAGCTGCGAACCAGACCCTAGCGCGAGCCTGCAGATTCAACTTCTTCCTTAAAACTTTGGACGGAGCGCAAGTTTTCAGAGTTCATTCTGTGCAGCAGAGGGATACTGAGCACCGGATCGTGGCCGATGATATTAACTAGTGGAGATCTGACGATTCCTGGTTGCTTGCTTAGTGCCTTTCGAATGTTTACAAATTCGGTTCCATTGATGGTTGCCGTTTGCTCGAAAGTCACCAGGTACGTTCCCTCGATCAGAATCTCTGGCCCACCATCTGTGCTAACATGGGCTGTTGCTTCATTGAGTATCACAACGTCTAACGGCGTTATTGCTTGCAAGTGGCTGGGTTGTGTGTGGCATTGTGCAGAGTTTCCCGCATGGAGTGAACGCGCGAGTTACCATGCCCAGCATTAACCCCCCTCAACAACCACCTCCGCCTATGAAGCCCGCCCGGTAGGCGACATCAGCAAAGTGCCAACGCTGTATATATATATATTGATCACGAGCTACCATGCCAGCATAGCCTCGTCCCCCGCTACCTGAAACTCTGTTGCACCCGATGATGAAATCGGCATGAACACACACACACACACATATTCACACATACTGCGTGGTGGCGACGCTCTCGACGTTGAAATTAACATGAACCTACACACACACATACACACTGCGTAATCGCGACGTCCTCGTCTAGACTCGCTATCTAGAACTAACGGGATCAAAAGCACTGCTGCTTGCCCGTGCGTATACATTAAGAATAAAGCTTTCATCATTCTTGATCTTGACACCAAACCGAGCAGTTGATTTATTTAAACCTGGGCAGCAACTAACTAAGAGTAGAGAAAGGAGGACCCCCGATCCAACGGAGGCACCCGTAACTGGCGCAGCCGGACTAGAACTAAAAGGATTAACAACGCCTTTCACGTTCTTCGTTCCACTTCTGTAAACGGGTAAGTAAGTGAACAAGTGGCAGAAAAAAAAAAACACAAGTTTGAGGAGCCAAGTGTAAATATATGGTTCTCAAAAAAAGAGAAGAAAAGGAAAAAACTTCACACAAACAAGTTCAACAGTGACATACAGTATAATTACAAACTATTGTGACCGAATATGTGCACATCAATCGCTGAAAGGGCACCGGGATCACACATAAAAAAAATGTCTTTACATTCAAAGTGACCGAATATGTGCACATCAATCGCTGAAAGGGCACCGGGATCACTTATGACATACATAAAAAGTTAACATCATTCAGTGCTATGGCCAAATATGTGTACATCAATCGCTGATGAGACACCGGGACCATACATAAATAAGCAAAACAAATAAATCTAGTGTGACCGAATATGTGCACATCAATCGCTGAAAGGGCACCGGGATCACACATAAAAAAAAAAATGTCTTTACATTCAAAGTGACCGAATATGTGCACATCAATCGCTGAAAGGGCACCGGGATCACTTATGACATACATAAAAAGTTAACATCATTCAGTGCTATGGCCAAATATGTGTACATCAATCGCTGATGAGACACCGGGACCATACATAAATAAGCAAAACAAATAAATCTAGTTCAATGTTGTGGCCGAATATGTGTACATCAATCGCTGAAAAGGCACCGGGACCACAACATTGAAAGAAATTAAACAATAAATCAGTAATAAAATCACTATGTGTGTCAGGTTGAACCTTTCCTGAAAAGCCATATACTTGTTCGCGAATGCTCCCAATTGAGAAACATTTGTCAAATTACAAATACACTCAACTTACTACTTCGGATTGTGTTACTGCCATGTGTTCATTTACTTATACAAACTGAATATAAATTTTTTATACTTACTAATGTACATAATATATTACAGTCAAACATTGGAGCCGACACTACAGGCAAAGAAAAATGGCGGTTGGTAATAGATTTTCGAAAATTAAACGAAAAAACCATCTCCGACCGTTATCCGATACCTAACATAGCAGACATACTGGACCGAATAGGTAGAACAAAATACTTCACAACAATAGACTTGGCAAGTGGATTCCATCAAATTGAGATGAATCCACAAGACGCGAACAAAACAGCTTTCACAGTCGAAAATGGGCATTACGAATTCACAAGAATGCCCTTCGGTCTGAAGAACGCACCAGCCACTTTTCAACGTGTGATGGACAACGTTCTAGGAGACCTTATAGGTAATGTTTGTCTGGTTTACCTAGACGACATTATTATATTCTCACCCTCACTGCAGAAACACATTAGCGACATTAAACTTGTTTTCTCTAAGCTACTGAATGCGAATCTAAAAATCCAACCTGCTAAGTGTAACTTCTTAAGGAAAGAAATTGACTTTTTGGGACACATTGTTACTCAGGAGGGAGTCAAGCCCAACCCAAACAAAATACAAGCTATTAAAGACTTTCCCTGCCCCAAAACCATCAGGGAAATCAAGTCATTTTTGGGATTACTTGGGTACTATAGGAAGTTTATCAAAGATTTCGCAAAAATAACAAAACCTATAACAAGACAATTAAAAGGAAAAAAATCAATAGTAATAGACGACGAATTTAGGAAAGCAGTCGAAATTTCAAAGAATTTATTATGCAACGACCCAATACTTATATTCCCCGACTTTACAAAACCATTCACGTTGACGACCGACGCAAACAACTACGCCATAGGGTCAGTGCTATCACAAGGCCCCGATACCAACGACAGACCCATATCCTTCGCTAGTAGAACGCTATCAGACACAGAGGTTCGATATTCCACCATAGAAAAAGAAATGCTAGCTATTATTTGGTCAGTAAGTCATTTTAGGCCATACCTTTTTGGCCAGAAATTTAAAATAGTCACAGATCACAAACCATTAGTCTGGTTAGAAAGCTTTAATGGTCAAAACCCTAAACTACTTCGGTGGAAAACTACCCTAGCCGCATACGATTACGAAGTAGTGTATAAAAAAGGCAAACAAAACGTGGTCGCTGATGCGCTTAGTCGAATAGAACCAAATTTAAACATAAACGAAGACCCACAAAAAATCCCAGTTGTCCAACAACCATTAAATCATTTCAATACACAAATTGTGTTCCACATTGGGGAAAAGTCTTCAGTACAAATCACAACACCATTTACGTACAAAACAAGACAAGTCATTTCAGAACCTACATATACCTTTGACACTATTTCTAACATCTTGCAATCAATTCTTAAACCAAACAAAATGACTGCAATATTTGCCCCAGATCAAATCTTTTTGCTCATAGAGGAAGCGTATAACAACTACTTCTCGGTGAACGACTCATATAAAATCTCCCGTTGCAAACTGTTCTTACCCGAAATAACCGAAACGGAAGACCAAAAAACAAGAATACTTACATACCACTTAAAGAACAACCACAGAGGTATCGACGAAACCTTTCAACACCTAAAAAGAGATATTTATTTCCCCCCCATGAAAGATATTATTACGCAAGTAATAAAAGACTGTGACATTTGCCTTACACTTAAATACGACAGGCAACCCCATAAACCAGCTATGCAATCACCACCTGCCCCACCAGGACCTTTAGAGGTGATCCACATAGATATTTACTTCGTCAATGGTACTTATAATCTAACTGTCATTGACAAATTTTCAAAGTTCGCACAAGCATACCCGCTTGATAACAGAAACTCCATAAAAATCATTGCCGCCTTGTCTCAGTTCATGAGCAACTTTGGCATACCCAAAAAACTTGTTTTCGATCAGGGAACAGAATTTTCCGGAAACCTGTTTAACGATTTCCTTGCTCAATACGATATACTCCAACATACTACTTCATTCCAACAATCGACTGGTAATTCACCCGTCGAAAGACTTCACTCTACGTTAACAGAATTGTACAGAATAGTTATGAACCGTCGAAAAGAATTACACCTACAGTGCGAACATACCGAAATACTTAGCGAAGTATTAACAACCTACAATAACGCGATACATTCTAGCACAAATCACACCCCTTTCGAACTCTTTCACGGCAGGACACACATATTTGGAAAAACCATAACTTATGACAATCATCATGACTACCTCTCAAAACTAAATCAATTCAGACAAACACTATACCCCCAAATACAACAACACCTACAAAACACCACCGATAAGAGATTGGCTAAGTTAAATAAGGACAGGGAACCGCCAATTCTAGTTGAGGAAAATAATACTATATATAGGAAGGAAAACAGAAGAAACAAAATAACACCTAGATTTTCTCTACACAAGGTAGAAAGAGACAGAGGGATAACACTAATAACTACCAGAGGTCAGAAATTACATAAACAAAAAATTAGGAAACACATTAAAAGAACTGTGAACACCCAGTCCCAATCAAACACTAACACTTAATGAATTCAACTAAACATGAAAATGTAACAATTAAAAGACAAATTTGATAAACAGACAGGGACATTATTATCAGGATCATATATAAAATAGAACACGTAAATAACAAACAAGTTTCGATATAGAAATTTTTCGAAAATTACCAGAACCAAATTTTTAAAGAGCAATAACGTGGCCGAAAGCTTACTTGCTAGTAAGTTAGGCCTCATTTTCAAATTTATGTTTAATACACAACAATTAGAAGACATACGAATTTTATTTAATAAGCAAAATATAACCATAGAATTGGATGAACACATTAACAACTTTTGTAACCATCCTGTTAAACTCTTACTTGCAACACCAAACTATTATTTAAGGTTAAAAATCCATTTTTCAACTAGCAAATGTATCATTTCATTCAAACAATTCCCTTACCTATACATTGTTCATACTTCATTGTCTCCCACGACAAACTTACCATCGAGATACCACCAATGGAACGAATAGAAAATAACAAAACATTGAAAGTCCTATCACTCGAAAAACTGCACCTGGAGGCATTGGCAACAACCGGGAAAATGGACTACATAACTCAACAATACTTTACCGCTACGTACCTTGCATTGAGCATAGTACTAATACTTGTGATCTGTCTCCGAACCTGTAAAAGGCAGAAAACGATTTTTACCCAGCAACCCACCCACACACCTCACGTTGTCGAGTCGGCTATCCCTTCGTTATGGCCATCTCTCCGCACTAGGGGGGGAGGAGTTACCATGCCCAGCATTAACCCCCCTCAACAACCACCTCCGCCTATGAAGCCCGCCCGGTAGGCGACATCAGCAAAGTGCCAACGCTGTATATATATATATTGATCACGAGCTACCATGCCAGCATAGCCTCGTCCCCCGCTACCTGAAACTCTGTTGCACCCGATGATGAAATCGGCATGAACACACACACACACACATATTCACACATACTGCGTGGTGGCGACGCTCTCGACGTTGAAATTAACATGAACCTACACACACACATACACACTGCGTAATCGCGACGTCCTCGTCTAGACTCGCTATCTAGAACTAACGGGATCAAAAGCACTGCTGCTTGCCCGTGCGTATACATTAAGAATAAAGCTTTCATCATTCTTGATCTTGACACCAAACCGAGCAGTTGATTTATTTAAACCTGGGCAGCAACTAACTAAGAGTAGAGAAAGGAGGACCCCCGATCCAACGGAGGCACCCGTAACTGGCGCAGCCGGACTAGAACTAAAAGGATTAACAACGCCTTTCACGTTCTTCGTTCCACTTCTGTAAACGGGTAAGTAAGTGAACAAGTGGCAGAAAAAAAAAAACACAAGTTTGAGGAGCCAAGTGTAAATATATGGTTCTCAAAAAAAGAGAAGAAAAGGAAAAAACTTCACACAAACAAGTTCAACAGTGACATACAGTATAATTACAAACTATTGTGACCGAATATGTGCACATCAATCGCTGAAAGGGCACCGGGATCACACATAAAAAAAATGTCTTTACATTCAAAGTGACCGAATATGTGCACATCAATCGCTGAAAGGGCACCGGGATCACTTATGACATACATAAAAAGTTAACATCATTCAGTGCTATGGCCAAATATGTGTACATCAATCGCTGATGAGACACCGGGACCATACATAAATAAGCAAAACAAATAAATCTAGTGTGACCGAATATGTGCACATCAATCGCTGAAAGGGCACCGGGATCACACATAAAAAAAAAAATGTCTTTACATTCAAAGTGACCGAATATGTGCACATCAATCGCTGAAAGGGCACCGGGATCACTTATGACATACATAAAAAGTTAACATCATTCAGTGCTATGGCCAAATATGTGTACATCAATCGCTGATGAGACACCGGGACCATACATAAATAAGCAAAACAAATAAATCTAGTTCAATGTTGTGGCCGAATATGTGTACATCAATCGCTGAAAAGGCACCGGGACCACAACATTGAAAGAAATTAAACAATAAATCAGTAATAAAATCACTATGTGTGTCAGGTTGAACCTTTCCTGAAAAGCCATATACTTGTTCGCGAATGCTCCCAATTGAGAAACATTTGTCAAATTACAAATACACTCAACTTACTACTTCGGATTGTGTTACTGCCATGTGTTCATTTACTTATACAAACTGAATATAAATTTTTTATACTTACTAATGTACATAATATATTACAGTCAAACATTGGAGCCGACACTACAGGCAAAGAAAAATGGCGGTTGGTAATAGATTTTCGAAAATTAAACGAAAAAACCATCTCCGACCGTTATCCGATACCTAACATAGCAGACATACTGGACCGAATAGGTAGAACAAAATACTTCACAACAATAGACTTGGCAAGTGGATTCCATCAAATTGAGATGAATCCACAAGACGCGAACAAAACAGCTTTCACAGTCGAAAATGGGCATTACGAATTCACAAGAATGCCCTTCGGTCTGAAGAACGCACCAGCCACTTTTCAACGTGTGATGGACAACGTTCTAGGAGACCTTATAGGTAATGTTTGTCTGGTTTACCTAGACGACATTATTATATTCTCACCCTCACTGCAGAAACACATTAGCGACATTAAACTTGTTTTCTCTAAGCTACTGAATGCGAATCTAAAAATCCAACCTGCTAAGTGTAACTTCTTAAGGAAAGAAATTGACTTTTTGGGACACATTGTTACTCAGGAGGGAGTCAAGCCCAACCCAAACAAAATACAAGCTATTAAAGACTTTCCCTGCCCCAAAACCATCAGGGAAATCAAGTCATTTTTGGGATTACTTGGGTACTATAGGAAGTTTATCAAAGATTTCGCAAAAATAACAAAACCTATAACAAGACAATTAAAAGGAAAAAAATCAATAGTAATAGACGACGAATTTAGGAAAGCAGTCGAAATTTCAAAGAATTTATTATGCAACGACCCAATACTTATATTCCCCGACTTTACAAAACCATTCACGTTGACGACCGACGCAAACAACTACGCCATAGGGTCAGTGCTATCACAAGGCCCCGATACCAACGACAGACCCATATCCTTCGCTAGTAGAACGCTATCAGACACAGAGGTTCGATATTCCACCATAGAAAAAGAAATGCTAGCTATTATTTGGTCAGTAAGTCATTTTAGGCCATACCTTTTTGGCCAGAAATTTAAAATAGTCACAGATCACAAACCATTAGTCTGGTTAGAAAGCTTTAATGGTCAAAACCCTAAACTACTTCGGTGGAAAACTACCCTAGCCGCATACGATTACGAAGTAGTGTATAAAAAAGGCAAACAAAACGTGGTCGCTGATGCGCTTAGTCGAATAGAACCAAATTTAAACATAAACGAAGACCCACAAAAAATCCCAGTTGTCCAACAACCATTAAATCATTTCAATACACAAATTGTGTTCCACATTGGGGAAAAGTCTTCAGTACAAATCACAACACCATTTACGTACAAAACAAGACAAGTCATTTCAGAACCTACATATACCTTTGACACTATTTCTAACATCTTGCAATCAATTCTTAAACCAAACAAAATGACTGCAATATTTGCCCCAGATCAAATCTTTTTGCTCATAGAGGAAGCGTATAACAACTACTTCTCGGTGAACGACTCATATAAAATCTCCCGTTGCAAACTGTTCTTACCCGAAATAACCGAAACGGAAGACCAAAAAACAAGAATACTTACATACCACTTAAAGAACAACCACAGAGGTATCGACGAAACCTTTCAACACCTAAAAAGAGATATTTATTTCCCCCCCATGAAAGATATTATTACGCAAGTAATAAAAGACTGTGACATTTGCCTTACACTTAAATACGACAGGCAACCCCATAAACCAGCTATGCAATCACCACCTGCCCCACCAGGACCTTTAGAGGTGATCCACATAGATATTTACTTCGTCAATGGTACTTATAATCTAACTGTCATTGACAAATTTTCAAAGTTCGCACAAGCATACCCGCTTGATAACAGAAACTCCATAAAAATCATTGCCGCCTTGTCTCAGTTCATGAGCAACTTTGGCATACCCAAAAAACTTGTTTTCGATCAGGGAACAGAATTTTCCGGAAACCTGTTTAACGATTTCCTTGCTCAATACGATATACTCCAACATACTACTTCATTCCAACAATCGACTGGTAATTCACCCGTCGAAAGACTTCACTCTACGTTAACAGAATTGTACAGAATAGTTATGAACCGTCGAAAAGAATTACACCTACAGTGCGAACATACCGAAATACTTAGCGAAGTATTAACAACCTACAATAACGCGAAACATTCTAGCACAAATCACACCCCTTTCGAACTCTTTCACGGCAGGACACACATATTTGGAAAAACCATAACTTATGACAATCATCATGACTACCTCTCAAAACTAAATCAATTCAGACAAACACTATACCCCCAAATACAACAACACCTACAAAACACCACCGATAAGAGATTGGCTAAGTTAAATAAGGACAGGGAACCGCCAATTCTAGTTGAGGAAAATAATACTATATATAGGAAGGAAAACAGAAGAAACAAAATAACACCTAGATTTTCTCTACACAAGGTAGAAAGAGACAGAGGGATAACACTAATAACTACCAGAGGTCAGAAATTACATAAACAAAAAATTAGGAAACACATTAAAAGAACTGTGAACACCCAGTCCCAATCAAACACTAACACTTAATGAATTCAACTAAACATGAAAATGTAACAATTAAAAGACAAATTTGATAAACAGACAGGGACATTATTATCAGGATCATATATAAAATAGAACACGTAAATAACAAACAAGTTTCGATATAGAAATTTTTCGAAAATTACCAGAACCAAATTTTTAAAGAGCAATAACGTGGCCGAAAGCTTACTTGCTAGTAAGTTAGGCCTCATTTTCAAATTTATGTTTAATACACAACAATTAGAAGACATACGAATTTTATTTAATAAGCAAAATATAACCATAGAATTGGATGAACACATTAACAACTTTTGTAACCATCCTGTTAAACTCTTACTTGCAACACCAAACTATTATTTAAGGTTAAAAATCCATTTTTCAACTAGCAAATGTATCATTTCATTCAAACAATTCCCTTACCTATACATTGTTCATACTTCATTGTCTCCCACGACAAACTTACCATCGAGATACCACCAATGGAACGAATAGAAAATAACAAAACATTGAAAGTCCTATCACTCGAAAAACTGCACCTGGAGGCATTGGCAACAACCGGGAAAATGGACTACATAACTCAACAATACTTTACCGCTACGTACCTTGCATTGAGCATAGTACTAATACTTGTGATCTGTCTCCGAACCTGTAAAAGGCAGAAAACGATTTTTACCCAGCAACCCACCCACACACCTCACGTTGTCGAGTCGGCTATCCCTTCGTTATGGCCATCTCTCCGCACTAGGGGGGGAGGAGTTACCATGCCCAGCATTAACCCCCCTCAACAACCACCTCCGCCTATGAAGCCCGCCCGGTAGGCGACATCAGCAAAGTGCCAACGCTGTATATATATATATTGATCACGAGCTACCATGCCAGCATAGCCTCGTCCCCCGCTACCTGAAACTCTGTTGCACCCGATGATGAAATCGGCATGAACACACACACACACACATATTCACACATACTGCGTGGTGGCGACGCTCTCGACGTTGAAATTAACATGAACCTACACACACACATACACACTGCGTAATCGCGACGTCCTCGTCTAGACTCGCTATCTAGAACTAACGGGATCAAAAGCACTGCTGCTTGCCCGTGCGTATACATTAAGAATAAAGCTTTCATCATTCTTGATCTTGACACCAAACCGAGCAGTTGATTTATTTAAACCTGGGCAGCAACTAACTAAGAGTAGAGAAAGGAGGACCCCCGATCCAACGGAGGCACCCGTAACTGGCGCAGCCGGACTAGAACTAAAAGGATTAACAACGCCTTTCACGTTCTTCGTTCCACTTCTGTAAACGGGTAAGTAAGTGAACAAGTGGCAGAAAAAAAAAAACACAAGTTTGAGGAGCCAAGTGTAAATATATGGTTCTCAAAAAAAGAGAAGAAAAGGAAAAACTTCACACAAACAAGTTCAACAGTGACATACAGTATAATTACAAACTATTGTGACCGAATATGTGCACATCAATCGCTGAAAGGGCACCGGGATCACACATAAAAAAAATGTCTTTACATTCAAAGTGACCGAATATGTGCACATCAATCGCTGAAAGGGCACCGGGATCACTTATGACATACATAAAAAGTTAACATCATTCAGTGCTATGGCCAAATATGTGTACATCAATCGCTGATGAGACACCGGGACCATACATAAATAAGCAAAACAAATAAATCTAGTGTGACCGAATATGTGCACATCAATCGCTGAAAGGGCACCGGGATCACACATAAAAAAAAAAAATGTCTTTACATTCAAAGTGACCGAATATGTGCACATCAATCGCTGAAAGGGCACCGGGATCACTTATGACATACATAAAAAGTTAACATCATTCAGTGCTATGGCCAAATATGTGTACATCAATCGCTGATGAGACACCGGGACCATACATAAATAAGCAAAACAAATAAATCTAGTTCAATGTTGTGGCCGAATATGTGTACATCAATCGCTGAAAAGGCACCGGGACCACAACATTGAAAGAAATTAAACAATAAATCAGTAATAAAATCACTATGTGTGTCAGGTTGAACCTTTCCTGAAAAGCCATATACTTGTTCGCGAATGCTCCCAATTGAGAAACATTTGTCAAATTACAAATACACTCAACTTACTACTTCGGATTGTGTTACTGCCATGTGTTCATTTACTTATACAAACTGAATATAAATTTTTTATACTTACTAATGTACATAATATATTACAGTCAAACATTGGAGCCGACACTACAGGCAAAGAAAAATGGCGGTTGGTAATAGATTTTCGAAAATTAAACGAAAAAACCATCTCCGACCGTTATCCGATACCTAACATAGCAGACATACTGGACCGAATAGGTAGAACAAAATACTTCACAACAATAGACTTGGCAAGTGGATTCCATCAAATTGAGATGAATCCACAAGACGCGAACAAAACAGCTTTCACAGTCGAAAATGGGCATTACGAATTCACAAGAATGCCCTTCGGTCTGAAGAACGCACCAGCCACTTTTCAACGTGTGATGGACAACGTTCTAGGAGACCTTATAGGTAATGTTTGTCTGGTTTACCTAGACGACATTATTATATTCTCACCCTCACTGCAGAAACACATTAGCGACATTAAACTTGTTTTCTCTAAGCTACTGAATGCGAATCTAAAAATCCAACCTGCTAAGTGTAACTTCTTAAGGAAAGAAATTGACTTTTTGGGACACATTGTTACTCAGGAGGGAGTCAAGCCCAACCCAAACAAAATACAAGCTATTAAAGACTTTCCCTGCCCCAAAACCATCAGGGAAATCAAGTCATTTTTGGGATTACTTGGGTACTATAGGAAGTTTATCAAAGATTTCGCAAAAATAACAAAACCTATAACAAGACAATTAAAAGGAAAAAAATCAATAGTAATAGACGACGAATTTAGGAAAGCAGTCGAAATTTCAAAGAATTTATTATGCAACGACCCAATACTTATATTCCCCGACTTTACAAAACCATTCACGTTGACGACCGACGCAAACAACTACGCCATAGGGTCAGTGCTATCACAAGGCCCCGATACCAACGACAGACCCATATCCTTCGCTAGTAGAACGCTATCAGACACAGAGGTTCGATATTCCACCATAGAAAAAGAAATGCTAGCTATTATTTGGTCAGTAAGTCATTTTAGGCCATACCTTTTTGGCCAGAAATTTAAAATAGTCACAGATCACAAACCATTAGTCTGGTTAGAAAGCTTTAATGGTCAAAACCCTAAACTACTTCGGTGGAAAACTACCCTAGCCGCATACGATTACGAAGTAGTGTATAAAAAAGGCAAACAAAACGTGGTCGCTGATGCGCTTAGTCGAATAGAACCAAATTTAAACATAAACGAAGACCCACAAAAAATCCCAGTTGTCCAACAACCATTAAATCATTTCAATACACAAATTGTGTTCCACATTGGGGAAAAGTCTTCAGTACAAATCACAACACCATTTACGTACAAAACAAGACAAGTCATTTCAGAACCTACATATACCTTTGACACTATTTCTAACATCTTGCAATCAATTCTTAAACCAAACAAAATGACTGCAATATTTGCCCCAGATCAAATCTTTTTGCTCATAGAGGAAGCGTATAACAACTACTTCTCGGTGAACGACTCATATAAAATCTCCCGTTGCAAACTGTTCTTACCCGAAATAACCGAAACGGAAGACCAAAAAACAAGAATACTTACATACCACTTAAAGAACAACCACAGAGGTATCGACGAAACCTTTCAACACCTAAAAAGAGATATTTATTTCCCCCCCATGAAAGATATTATTACGCAAGTAATAAAAGACTGTGACATTTGCCTTACACTTAAATACGACAGGCAACCCCATAAACCAGCTATGCAATCACCACCTGCCCCACCAGGACCTTTAGAGGTGATCCACATAGATATTTACTTCGTCAATGGTACTTATAATCTAACTGTCATTGACAAATTTTCAAAGTTCGCACAAGCATACCCGCTTGATAACAGAAACTCCATAAAAATCATTGCCGCCTTGTCTCAGTTCATGAGCAACTTTGGCATACCCAAAAAACTTGTTTTCGATCAGGGAACAGAATTTTCCGGAAACCTGTTTAACGATTTCCTTGCTCAATACGATATACTCCAACATACTACTTCATTCCAACAATCGACTGGTAATTCACCCGTCGAAAGACTTCACTCTACGTTAACAGAATTGTACAGAATAGTTATGAACCGTCGAAAAGAATTACACCTACAGTGCGAACATACCGAAATACTTAGCGAAGTATTAACAACCTACAATAACGCGAAACATTCTAGCACAAATCACACCCCTTTCGAACTCTTTCACGGCAGGACACACATATTTGGAAAAACCATAACTTATGACAATCATCATGACTACCTCTCAAAACTAAATCAATTCAGACAAACACTATACCCCCAAATACAACAACACCTACAAAACACCACCGATAAGAGATTGGCTAAGTTAAATAAGGACAGGGAACCGCCAATTCTAGTTGAGGAAAATAATACTATATATAGGAAGGAAAACAGAAGAAACAAAATAACACCTAGATTTTCTCTACACAAGGTAGAAAGAGACAGAGGGATAACACTAATAACTACCAGAGGTCAGAAATTACATAAACAAAAAATTAGGAAACACATTAAAAGAACTGTGAACACCCAGTCCCAATCAAACACTAACACTTAATGAATTCAACTAAACATGAAAATGTAACAATTAAAAGACAAATTTGATAAACAGACAGGGACATTATTATCAGGATCATATATAAAATAGAACACGTAAATAACAAACAAGTTTCGATATAGAAATTTTTCGAAAATTACCAGAACCAAATTTTTAAAGAGCAATAACGTGGCCGAAAGCTTACTTGCTAGTAAGTTAGGCCTCATTTTCAAATTTATGTTTAATACACAACAATTAGAAGACATACGAATTTTATTTAATAAGCAAAATATAACCATAGAATTGGATGAACACATTAACAACTTTTGTAACCATCCTGTTAAACTCTTACTTGCAACACCAAACTATTATTTAAGGTTAAAAATCCATTTTTCAACTAGCAAATGTATCATTTCATTCAAACAATTCCCTTACCTATACATTGTTCATACTTCATTGTCTCCCACGACAAACTTACCATCGAGATACCACCAATGGAACGAATAGAAAATAACAAAACATTGAAAGTCCTATCACTCGAAAAACTGCACCTGGAGGCATTGGCAACAACCGGGAAAATGGACTACATAACTCAACAATACTTTACCGCTACGTACCTTGCATTGAGCATAGTACTAATACTTGTGATCTGTCTCCGAACCTGTAAAAGGCAGAAAACGATTTTTACCCAGCAACCCACCCACACACCTCACGTTGTCGAGTCGGCTATCCCTTCGTTATGGCCATCTCTCCGCACTAGGGGGGGAGGAGTTACCATGCCCAGCATTAACCCCCCTCAACAACCACCTCCGCCTATGAAGCCCGCCCGGTAGGCGACATCAGCAAAGTGCCAACGCTGTATATATATATATTGATCACGAGCTACCATGCCAGCATAGCCTCGTCCCCCGCTACCTGAAACTCTGTTGCACCCGATGATGAAATCGGCATGAACACACACACACACACACACATATTCACACATACTGCGTGGTGGCGACGCTCTCGACGTTGAAATTAACATGAACCTACACACACACATACACACTGCGTAATCGCGACGTCCTCGTCTAGACTCGCTATCTAGAACTAACGGGATCAAAAGCACTGCTGCTTGCCCGTGCGTATACATTAAGAATAAAGCTTTCATCATTCTTGATCTTGACACCAAACCGAGCAGTTGATTTATTTAAACCTGGGCAGCAACTAACTAAGAGTAGAGAAAGGAGGACCCCCGATCCAACGGAGGCACCCGTAACTCGCGCATGATTCGCGCCGGGTCCGTTCGCAGAACGTGTGGTGTGTGGTCTCAATGCATCCTGTGACCGCGAAAGTGTCATCTTTACATTCATCCAGTGTGTCGTCGAGGCGTATGGGACTCGGACAGTTTTTGTGTTTCGTCTATCATGATAGCGTACTCGGAAAGGTTACTTGAATGTTTCAAAAGGTCGCTCTGTTCAAACACCAGCACATCCCCATCTAAGACGAGTGTATAACCTCAATTGCCCTCTCACGAGTGACCGAGTGCACGGTTTTGTTATATTCTACCGTTGCCCTCAGGATTCAGACATCTGGCAATTTCTGCCAGTGTGCTGTGGAACCGTTCAACTTGTCCATTGGACGAGCTGTGGAGTGGAGGCGCATGTCAATGTCGAAGCTGTTCTTGAGCATTGAGGTGAGTTTCTGAGTTGAATGCGGGTTCGTTGTCGCAATATACCGTTTTGATATTGGGAAAAAAGTTGACAACCTGCAGCAGGGGTGCTGTGATGTCCACTGTTGTTCTGGACACCACTGGTTGCACTATTGCAAATTTGGAAAATTTGTTAATGCAAGTCAGGAATAGCTTCCTGTCGGTTGAGAAAATGTCAATATGCACCATTTCACCAGTATAACTGGGGATAGGTGTTTCCCCGAGCTCTTGCTTCTTCGGGTGCCTGTAATACTTTGCTTGGGTGCAGACCCTGCAATTAGCTACCACTTCCTTTGCTAAACTGCCCATTTTAGGAAAATAATAGTCACGAAGTCGACGTCAGGGTTAACGACTTCTTTTAGGGCTTGCAATAAATGACTCTTGTCAGTGAAGCTGATCAAGTGGCGAGTTTTGCTTCGGAACAGGACTAAGTTTCGCTTGAGCGGAAACCGTGCTGCTTCCAGAATGATCTCGTTCCTGAAGCAATTCAAGAGTTTGTCAGTGGTTTCGACCGTGCAGGTCAGGGGCAGCTCGCTGTGGATGGTCGCGGCGTCTGATCGGGTTTCGTTTTGAGAGGCATTCAGATTCTGCCTAGATAGGGCATCCGCCACGAAATTTTCTTTGGCAGGTTTGTAAAAAACCTTGGCATTATGCTGCTCTATATAAGATTTCCACCTTTTAATTTTGGCATTCGTGTTTCTATCGGCAACAGCGAATGTGGGAGGTTGGTGGTCGGTAAAAATATTGATTTCCCTCGACCCATACAGGAAGTTCTGCAGCATACCTAAGGCCCATACAATCGCCAGCAATTCCCTTTCGTTTTTTGCATAGTTCTGGTCGGGCGGCTTAAGGGTACGAGAAATCATGGTGATCGGCTTGCCCTCTTGATCTGTGGTGAGGTCAAAGGGCTCCTTAAAATCGGGGTATTTGAGTATAACATCCTCGGATGCGAGAATGTTTCCTTGTAAATTAACCTTGTAGACGCTGTCTGGTTCAGGGTATTTCTGAATGGCCTTCACCTTTTCCGGATCGGATTTGGTTTCGTCCTTGCTTACTATAAAGCCGAGGTATTCTACACTTTCTTTAAATAACCTAGTCTTTTCCTGGCTTACTCTCTTATTGGCATCGATTAGGCATTTCAGCACAGTATCGATGTGGCGGACGTGGTCGAATTCGTTTTCTGAGAAGATTATTACATCATCTACATAGACGTAACATATCTTCCCAATCTGTTCTCTTAATACGTCGTCTAAGGCTCTTTGAAAAATGCTTCTTACATTTCTTAGGCCGAACGGCAAACGGCAAAATTCGTATTTGCCCCCATTAACCCAGAACGACGTCTTTTCACGGTCATTCTCCGCAAGGTATATTTGGTATTACCCTGACTTAATATCAAGGGTAGTAAAGAATTTTGTCTTGCCAGATTCGCTAGAATCATGGGAATGCTAGGCATGGGGTAACGATCCGGGATGGTTCGCTCATTGAGGTTCCTGAAATCTATGACCAACCTCTTTTTCGGGTTACCGAAGGCGTCGGTGCCCTTTTTGTCAGCAACCCACGTCGGGCTGTTGTAGGGTGACCGTGATGGGCTGATAATGCCATCCTTTAGCAGTTGTTTGATTTCGTTGTTCACGAAGTCAGAAACACCGATGGGGTTTGGGTTATCTCTCGAGTACACCGGTTCGTTGTCTACTGTACGAATTGTGTCGGTGACCGCAGTGTTCGTAAGAAGTCAATTAACATCTTTAAAGTTCTCCCAGCCAACCGTCGTTCAATGAACGGCAACCGGGAGCGTCCCCTAAAAAATTCAGGGAGTCATCGCTTAAAGCGTACTTATTGTCACTGTCGATATCCTCGACTGCAGCCTTTGCTGCATTCTCATACTCCTGCTTGGGGTCTTTTGCGTTAGGGTCTTTAGTCTTGGGGTTTTCTTGCACAACAATATTGATGCGCTGGCGTCTTAGACCTGTCGAACGGTCCGAGGAATTTCTCCTTTTATAAGTATTGGGCTCATTAGGGTTATTCCTAATGTATTCGGTTCGCTGCCTGAACCTGGAAGACGCGTCGACCTCCATAGGTTGAGGTGCTTGCGCTTGGTTGTCATTATTATAATTCATACTGGTATTACCTTTTGGTCGCCTGACAAAGTGTGGGTTTATGTCCTGGCGTTGTTCTTCTCGGTTGTCTTTTCCTTGTGAAGCGGCTCTTGCCGGGAAGACCACAGCTCTGAGGGACTTTTTGAGGCCCGAAGTAAAGGCATGCAGGGCATAGGCTCTTACTTCAGCGTTGAGTAAGTCAGCGCCCTCTTGCACGTGTGTCGTCACAATTTTGTTGGTGACGAGCGTCAATTTTTTTTCGACTTCGTCGTAGTATTGCATCAATGGCAGTTCCCCTTGCCTGACCATCTCTAACCCCTGCCTCAGTAGGCGTAGGGATGTCTTGTCTGAGTACCTGCAGTCTAACCTAGCCAAAATGGCATCGAAATTCTTACGTTTTGCCTTGCGGCGTCTAAATTGGGATGCAAACCGTATATTCAAACCTCCTTATTCCAGTAGACTACTTTTAATTAATTTACCTTCCCTAGCTAACCGTAGAACTATGCTTGGAACAGTCTTTATTTGTAAGCTTATTCGTGGGGATGTTGAGAGTCCCGACTTGATTAGTCGGCTTAACTTCTCAGTTCCAAGTAGATTCACTAGAAACTATATACCCCTTATTTTAAATCATTATAGATCTAACTAACTATATTCATTTCCTCGTTCATGTTCTCTTTTTTATATCGCGTCTATATCTTCTCGCGAATCGAGCCGTACAATACTCGGCAGCGCCCCTCAGTCGGTTGGGCGGGAGGTGTGGCCGTGGGACCCGTGCGAAAAAAAAAAATTCAACACAGTATTGTGAGATACGAGTAGGGCTCAGGCTGCGCCTCGAATTTTGTTTCGTAGGATGGCTACGGTTTGGTAATGAGCACTGCTACCGTTATAGGGCTTGAATAGGTCATAAGCGTATATGGCTGATTGCCTCCAGCCCACATACTCATCTTAGGTGCCACTAAATTCTGGCACCGACTTGATAATGTCTAATGGTAAGTCACACCTAACCTCAGGATTCACAGTAACCTTTTCGTACGTGATGATTTGCGGTGCTTCCACCTGCAAACTATGCACTCGAGCAGCTAGGGAGTTTATCTGCGTTTGAAACTGGGACTGTTGTTGTGCTAATGCCTGTCTGACGGCATTTTCTCATTCCTCACTCTCGTAATAAACTTTTATGTCTCTGTAAATACACGCCCAACTCATTGGTTGGTTGACACAACACAAATATATGCTTTCGCCGAGCACTTATTATTATTAAATATGGCAAGAAACGGTATGCAATATAATAAGTTTGTTGGGTATGCAACGAAAATTTATTTCGTCAAGGTATGCAGTATTTTTTTATGAGTTAGGCAATACAAGTTTTTTTTTTTTTTTAATTTTAATTAATTTATTTATTAAGGCATACGGGGAAATCTTAGAGCCCCTTTGTGTCCTTTTTTTTCTATTAATTCTGCCCATTTGGGCGCGCCGGCTAACTATAGTTAGCTTTTTCTAGTTTACAATAATAATACAATACATAACAATCACATATAACAAATAGGTTTTATGATAAGCGTCAGCTTCTGCTGACCCTTGTCAAAGGAGATCGGGAAATGAGATCCCTCGGTTGCCTTCTATTGAGCCTCCTTGGTGGGTGAAATCTGTTAAGAGCTCTGGCCAGCCGATTTCTGTGGCGCTCCAGCCTATCATGGTATCTGTATCTAGAGCCACGGCGAAAAAATCGTATGCCACAAAATCGTATGGCGTTACGCATCTTGTTATTCTTTGTTTGACCATTAACGAAATATTATTGTTTAGCAAAACACAATTGCTTAGCACCATTTGCTTCATTAATAAATAAGAATTCGCTTTGCAATTCAGCAACTAAAATAAATTGCTTCTCTTTGTTTTTTATAACCGCACTTTTATTTTCAAATTTCACTTGAAAACTATGTTCAATTGCTCGTGATACTTAGTGATGGCAACTCATCTTGTGTTTCTAGAGCAATCACGAAGCCTTCAAACGACTGAGGCAAACTTGACAATAGTATAAGAGTTAGGATTTCTTCTTGAACTAGAAAACCCACTTCTTTTAATTTTTCCATAATGTCATAAAATTTTATCATATGCGCCCCCACTGTTCCCGTTTTACAAATTTTAATTTGTAACAACTGCTTTAATAAGCAAGATTCATTCTCATTTCATACCTCAAACCGCTCAGTTGTTTTTTTTTGAACCTTTCCTATCTCGACCACAGGATTGTAACTCGCGCTGGCCTGGGCCCATAACCTATTCACTTGCGTACTTTATTAGAACTAAAGTTGTAGGTTACAACGTGACTGCACGCAGGCAGTTGACAGCATAAGAGATAAAATATAAGATAGTCTCGCTTCAGTGTGACTTCAAATTAAAGAGTTGTTCTCATGCTAAGAGTTTTGCCGTTGTCTTGCATAAATCATAAATAAATTTAACAAGCCTGATGTCACACCCAATCAAGTTGCGAATGCACTTTACGAAAAGGGATTTAATAACGTTAAATCAGTTCTTAATATTCTTAATAAAGATAAGAAGCCCCAACCGCTCTTCAAAGTCGAGCTAGACCCAACTAGCCAAAAACTCAAGCGAAATGAAGTGCACCCAATTTACAATCTCAAATTCGTATTACACCGCAATATTACTGTAGAATATGGACACACCAAGACATATTGTACCCTTCCTACCGTTTGCGTCGCCTGCGGGGATCTGCACGAATCTGGCACTTGCCGGCTAATAAACTTGATCCAAAAGTGTATATTGTGTGCTAATTTACGGGGATGCCCTGTTTCCAAAGATCGTAAAAATCGCATGAACAAATTAATTGCTACCCAATTGATACCCCCTTCCTCCAGTAAGCACCGTACCTGGTATTTCATTTCCTAGTGCCCTAAAATCGGGAACGTAAAGTCCTGCGTCCACAACAGAGTTCTCAAAAGCGTCGCAACCTCGAGCCGTGCCAGACGACCTGCAACAACCCATAAGTGCCATCGAAAAAATGATGCTATCATTCCAAGCAACGATGACGGAATTTATGTCGTTCATGAGAACAACAATGCAGGATCTTACACGACCCTTAGTACATGTACTTGCATCCAACATTCAAAATAAAAAAATGTCCTCCCTTCATATATGTTTATGGAATGCGAATGGCGTCTCCCGCCATAAGCTTGAACTCGCAAGGTTCTTGAAAGATAAAGAACTTGATATTATGTTATGATATGTTTGAAAAAATGCTACTCCTTCGGATTAGCCCTCATCTTAGAATAAACAACACACTTCCAACACATCAATTTGGCTTTAGAGAAAAACATGGAACCATCGAACAGGTCAACCGAATCACGTCAGAAATTCGTACTGCTTTTGAACATCGAGAATACTGCACAGCCATTTTTCTAGACGTCGCGCAGGCATTTGACAGAGTGTGGCTCGATGGACTTTTGTTTAAAATAATCAAGCTGTTGCCCCAAAACACACATAAGCTACTGAAGTCATACCTATATAACAGAGTGTTTGCAATAAGATGCGATACAAACACTTCACGCTCAAATGTTCAAAAATGCAAGCAGGTTACCTTTACCTTAAACAAACAAACATGCCCACCACTGGTCTTGAATAACATATGCATTCCACAAGCCGACGAGGTAACATATCTTGGGTGTTCATCTGGACAGGCGGCTCACTTGGCGCAAACATATAGAAGCCAAATCGAAACATCTTAAACTTAAAGCAAGGAACCTCCACTGGCTCATAAATGCTCGCTCTCCACTTAGTCTGGAGTTCAAAGCTCTTCTATACAACTCCGTCTTAAAACCTATCTGGACTTATGGCTCCGAGCTGTGGGGCAACGCATCCAGAAGTAACATAGACATTATTCAGCGAGCACAGTCAAGAATTCTGAGAATTATCACTGGAGCGCCGTGGTACCTTCGGAACGAAAACATACACAGAGACCTAAAAATCAAATTAGTAATCGAAGTAATAGCTGAGAAAAAAATGAAGTATAACGAAAAGCTGACCACCCATACAAATCCCCTCGCAAGAAAACTAATCTGAGTATGCAGTCAAAGCCGGCTGCACCGCAACGACCTCCCAGCCCAGCAATAAACTTATTAGGGCATTAATGAAAAAAAAAAAACTATCACTAAGTGAAAGTTAATTAAGTTAGATTAAGATTTGAACACTTATTGTTAGTCTCTTAACACAAAGGGAAGATTCAATAAATAATAAAAATTAAAAAAAAAAAAAAAAAGATATTATGTTGCTCTCAAAGACCCATCTAACCAGCAAGTACACTTTTCAAATAAATTGCTACATGTTCTACGCCATTAATCACCCCGATTGAAAAGCACATGGAGGAACCGGCATCTTGATCAGTAGTCGCAATAAACATAACTTCCTTGATCAATCCGATCCGATCACCTGGGAAACCCACATATTGAAAAGAAAAATTCCTTTAGTGCTTCTTGACGCTGTAACACTTGAAGATCTCTCATCTGAGAGTACTCACCCGTACTCTTCAACATTTTTCGGCAGCCAGAAATTAAAGAAAGGCCGCGTCATCTAACAACATCAGCCCCAAACTGGTTTAAGTATAAAAAATATGTCAACACACACTTAGAACTCAAACCTATGATAGACACAAATTTAGATATTGAAAGTTCTGTAAAGACATTTGAGTCGATAACAACAAATGCTGCTAGTGCTGCAACACCTCAAATGACTTTTAAGCAACACTTATGATATGGGACTACGAACAAATCGAGAACTTAGTGATAGAAAAACGACGTTTTCGACGAGAGTGGCAAACCCACAGATCACCAGCCACAAAGCAACGGCTGAAGACAGCAACACGCGCCCTAACGAAAGCTCTTAAGAATGAGACGGATACATAACATCGCCGGTATATTGAGAAACTATCGCCGAAAAACACAAGGCAGTCATTGTGGAAGCCAAATCTTTGCCTAATCATGCTTATGGAAGCAGAGAGGTATAACACTGGGAAATGGGCCAGTTGTGATGCAGAAAGGGCAAATGTATTTGCTGCACACAAAAGGTGTTTCAGCCGAACCCACCCGCTCCCGCACGTTTCCGGCGGACAACTTACTGATCCACTGAATTTTTCTCCGAACGAAATTGAAAATGTTATCAAAGAACAACTGAATCCAAAAAAGCAAAGAGTAAGTCAGCGCCCTCTTGCTCGTGTGTCATCACAATTTCGTTGGTGACGAGCGTCAATTTTTTTTCGACTTCGTCGTAGTATTGCATCAATGGCAGGTCCCCTTGCCTGACCATCTCTAATCCCTGCCTCAGTAGGCGTAGGGATGTCTTGTCTGAGTACCTGCAGTCTAACCTAGCCAAAATGGCACCGAAATTCTTACTTTTTGCCTTGCGGCGCTTAAATTGGGATGCAAACCGTATATTACCTCCTTATTCCAGTAGACTACTTTTAATTAATTTACCTTCCCTAGCTAACCGTAGAACTATGCTTGGAACAGTCTTTATTTGTAAGCTTATTCGTGGGGATGTTGAGAGTCCCGACTTGATTAGTCGGCTTAACTTCTCGGTTCCAAGTAGATTCACTAGAACCTATATACCCCTTATCTTAAATCATTATAGATCTAACTATGAGTTCCATGACCCTTACAGAAATTTATGTTCTGACTATAATAGACTTTGTCCTATTATCTGTAATCTTGACTCTCTGCCGCTCTTAAAGCAATCGATTATAACTTTTTTATTACATAATTAGATCCTACTAACAGTAGTATTTAATATAGTTATTTTACATTATATTCATTTCCTCCTGTTCTCTTTTTTATATCGCGTCTATATTTTCTCGCGAATCGAGCCGTACTATACACGGCAGCGCCCCTCAGTCGGTTGGGCGGGAGGTGTGGCCGTGGGACCCGTGCGAAAAAAAAAAATTCAACACAGTATTGTGAGATACGAGTAGGGCTCAGGCTGCGCCTCGAATTTTGTTTCGTAGGATGGCTACGGTTTGGTAATGAGCACTGCTACCGTTATAGGGCTTGAATAGGTCATAGCGTATATGGCTGATTGCCTCCAGCCCACATACTCATCTTAGGTGCCACTAAATTCTGGCACCGACTTGATAATGTCTAATGGTAAGTCACACCTAACCTCAGGATTCACAGTAACCTTTTCGTACGTGATGATTTGCGGTGCTTCCACCTGCAAACTATGCACTCGAGCAGCTAGGGAGTTTATCTGCGTTTGAAACTGGGACTGTTGTTGTGCTAATGCCTGTCTGACGGCATTTTCTCATTCCTCACTCTCGTAATAAACTTTTATGTCTCTGTAAATACACGCCCAACTCATTGGTTGGTTGACACAACACAAATATATGCTTTCGCCGAGCACTTATTATTATTATCCTGCCGGATCATCAGTTTGGCTTTCGTCAGGGACACAGTACTGTGGAGCAGGTACACAGACTGACAAAACATATCCTTCAGGCCTTTGATGATAAGGAATACTGCAATGCTGTGTTCACTGACATGCAACAGGCATTCGATAGGGTCTGGCATGACGGCCTTATCAGCAAAGTTAAAAAGTTATTCCCAGCACCATACTATGGAGTCCTAAAATCATACTTGGAAGATCGGAGATTCATGGTCAGGGTCAGAAACTCCTACTCGATTCCCCGCGTTATGAGAGCTGGAGTTCCGCAGGGCAGCGTACTGGGACCGTTGCTCTACTCAGTATTTACTGCAGATCTGCCCTGCCCAAACGCCTATCATATGGCAGATCCCAGGAAGGCCCTTCTTGCTACGTACGCTGACGATATTGCCCTGCTGTACAGCTCTAATTGTTGCAACGAGGCAGCAAGGGGTCTCCAAGAGTACCTCACCACTCTGGCTGCATGGTGCAAAAGATGGAATTTAAAGGTCAATCCGCAAAAGACCATCAATCCCTGCTTCACCTTGAAGACCTTAAGTCCCGTCACCGCACCCATAGAGCTGGAAGGTGTAATCCTAGATCAACCTTCACAGGCTAAGTACCTCGGGATTACCCTTGATAAACGGTTGACTTTCGGCCCGCACCTGAAAGCTACGACTCGGAGATGTTATCAAAGGATGCAACAACTTCGATGGCTGTTAAACAGAAAAAGCACCATGACACTGAGAGCCAAAAGAGCAGTCTACGTCCACTGCGTAGCCCCGATCTGGCTGTACGGAATACAGATCTGGGGTATTGCAGCAAAATCCAACTACAACCGCATTCAGGTATTGCAAAATCGTGCCATGCGTGCAATTACAGACTGCCCATACTATGTACGTGGCACTACCCTTCACCGTGATCTGAATCTTCATACAGTGGAAGAGCAGATCTCCAGGCACACCAGCAGATATAGTGATAGACTAAGACGACACCACAGTATACTTGCTAGACGCTTACTCCCTGCTAGGCCTCTAAGGAGATTAAAAAGGAAGGGTTTCGCCAAAACACTTGGACAACCCTAAAGACCCCCTCGAAATATGAGACATAGTTGTAAGTCCTCACATGATTAGTGAGAGGTTTGGTTTTATCTTTTATATGTTAATTGCGCTGTTATGTTACTGTTACTGCATTGTATTGATTCATCGCTTCTAAATAAATAAATATATAAAATATATAAAAAAAACTTATTATTATTAAATATGGCAAGAAACGGTATGCAATATAATAAGTTTGTTGGGTATGCAACGAAAATTTATTTCGTCAAGGTATGCAGTATTTTTTTATGAGTTAGGCAATAAAATTTTTTCTTTTTTAATTTTAATTAATTTATTTATTAAGGCATACGGGGAAATCTTAGAGCCCCTTTGTGTCCTTTTTTTCTATTAATTCTGCCCATTTGGGCGCGCCGGCTAACTATAGTTAGCTTTTTCTAGTTTACAATAATAATACAATACATAACAATCACATATAACAAATAGGTTTTATGATAAGCGTCAGCTTCTGCTGACCCTTGTCAAAGGAGATCGGGAAATGAGATCCCTCGGTTGCCTTCTATTGAGCCACCTTGGTGGGTGAAATCTGTTAAGAGCGCTGGCCAGCCGATTTCTGTGGCGCTCCAGCCTATCATGGTATCTGTATCTAGAGCCACGGCGAAAAAATCGTATGCCACAAAATCGTATGGCGTTACGCATCTTGTTATTCTTTGTTTGACCATTAACGAAATATTATTGTTTAGCAAAACACAATTGCTTAGCACCATTTGCTTCATTAATAAATAAGAATTCGCTTTGCAATTCAGCAACTAAAATAAATTGCTTCTCTTTGTTTTTTATAACCGCACTTTTATTTTCAAATTTCACTTGAAAACTATGTTCAAATGCTCGTGTTACTGACATAGAATTGCATTGCAAGTTTTTTACATACAGTACGTTAATCGGTTCTATAGTGGAATTTTTTCACTTTTAAATAACTGTTCCGCGACCATCCGCTTCAATGTAATTGTTTACAACCAAGAGAATGCGCTCTTTATATTCTCTTATATTTTTAAAGAATGATCTCTCAGAGCACAAATGAGCAGTATCACCCGAGTCCACACACCACATATTTTTCGGCAAATTGTCTAGCTGGGCGACAGAGCAGAATGCTGAATATGATTTCGGATTTGCTTTCTATCTCTCTTGCGATTTTTTATTCGCTTTGCACTCGCAGCTTTGTGGCCACTACCTCCACATTTCCAGCATGTAACTATTCTTTTACCGTTTGCTGTTTGCTTGTGTTCTTTTTGTCCGTTTCTTTTATTATCGCTCTTCTCATTTTCGTTCGCGGACCGAATTCCAAAAACCGTTTGCTTACATTTTTCTACTTGATCTTGTACTTTTCGCCTTTGTCTTTCTTGCAATTTTATTTTCAGCATACTTAGTGATGGCAACTCATCTTGTGTTTCTAGAGCAATCACGAAGCCTTCAAACGACTGAGGCAAACTTGACAATAGTATAAGAGTTAGGATTTCTTCTTGAACTATAAAACCCACTTCTTTTAATTTTTCCATAATGTCATAAAATTTTATCATATGTGCCCCCACTGTTCCCGTTTTACAAACAACTGCTTTAATAAGCAAGATTCATTCTCATTTCATACCTCAAACCGCTCAGTTGTTTTTTTTTTAACCTTTCCTATCTCGACCACAGGATTGTAACTCGCGCTGGCCTGGGCCCATAACCTATTCACTTGAGTACTTTATTAGAACTAAAGTAGTAGGTTACAACGTGACTGCACGCAGGCAGTTGACAGCATAAGAGATAAAATATAAGATAGTCTCGCTTCAGTGTGACTTCAAATTAAAGATTTGTTCTCATGCTAAGAGTTTTGCCGTTGTCTTGCATAAATCATAAATAAATTTAACAAGCCTGATGTCACACCCAATCAAGTTGCGAATGCACTTTACGAAAAGGGATTTAATAACGTTAAATCAGTTCTTAATATTCTTAATAAAGATAAGAAGCCCCAACCGCTCTTCAAAGTCGAGCTAGACCCAACTAGCCAAAAACTCAAGCGAAATGAAGTGCACCCAATTTACAATCTCAAATTCGTATTACACCGCAATATTACTGTAGAATATGGACACACCAAGACATATTGTACCCTTCCTACCGTTTGCGTCGCCTGCGGGGATCTGCACGAATCAGGCACTTGCCCGGCTAATAAACTTGATCCAAATGTGTATATTGTGTGCTAATTTTCGGGGATACCCTGTTTCCAAAGATCGTAAAAATCGCATGAACAAATTAATTGCTACCCAATTGATACCCCCTTCCTCCAGTAAGCACCATACCTGGTATTTCATTTCCTAGTGCCCTAAAATCGGGAACGTAAAGTCCTGCGTCCACAACAGAGTTCTCAAAAGCGTCGCAACCTCGAGCCGTGCCAGACGACCTGCAACAACCCATAAGTGCCATCGAAAAAATGATGCTATCATTCCAAGCAACGATGACGGAATTTATGTCGTTCATGAGAACAACAATGCAGGATCTTACACGACCCTTAGTACATGTACTTGCATCCAACATTCAAAATAAAAAAATGTCCTCCCTTCATATATGTTTATGGAATGCGAATGGCGTCTCCCGCCATAAGCTTGAACTCGCAAGGTTCTTGAAAGATAAAGAACTTGATATTATGTTATGATATGTTTGAAAAAATGCTACTCCTTCGGATTAGCCCTCATCTTAGAATAAACAACACACTTCCAACACATCAATTTGGCTTTAGAGAAAAACATGGATCCATCGAACAGGTCAACCGAATCACGTCAGAAATTCGTACTGCTTTTGAACATCGAGAATACTGCACAGCCATTTTTCTAGACGTCGCGCAGGCATTTGACAGAGTGTGGCTCGATGGACTTTTGTTTAAAATAATCAAGCTGTTGCCCCAAAACACACATAAGCTACTGAAGTCATACCTATATAACAGAGTGTTTGCAATAAGATGCGATACAAACACTTCACGCTCAAATGTTCAAAAATGCAAGCAGGTTACCTTTACCTTAAACAAACAAACATGCCCACCACTGGTCTTGAATAACATATGCATTCCACAAGCCGACGAGGTAACATATCTGGGTGTTCATCTGGACAGGCGGCTCACTTGGCGCAAACATATAGAAGCCAAATCGAAACATCTTAAACTTAAAGCAAGGAACCTCCACTGGCTCATAAATGCTCGCTCTCCACTTAGTCTGGAGTTCAAAGCTCTTCTATACAACTCCGTCTTAAAACCTATCTGGACTTATGGCTCCGAGCTGTGGGGCAACGCATCCAGAAGTAACATAGACATTATTCAGCGAGCACAGTCAAGAATTCTGAGAATTATCACTGGAGCGCCGTGGTACCTTCGGAACGAAAACATACACAGAGACCTAAAAATCAAATTAGTAATCGAAGTAATAGCTGAGAAAAAAATGAAGTATAACGAAAAGCTGACCACCCATACAAATCCCCTCGCAAGAAAACTAATCTGAGTATGCAGTCAAAGCCGGCTGCACCGCAACGACCTCCCAGCCCAGCAATAAACTTATTAGGGCATTAATGAAAAAAAAAAAACTATCACTAAGTGAAAGTTAATTAAGTTAGATTAAGATTTGAACACTTATTGTTAGTCTCTTAACACAAAGGGAAGATTCAATAAATAATAAAAATTAAAAAAAAAAAAAAAGATATTATGTTGCTCTCAAAGACCCATCTAACCAGCAAGTACACTTTTCAAATAAATTGCTACATGTTCTACGCCATTAATCACCCCGATTGAAAAGCACATGGAGGAACCGGCATCTTGATCAGTAGTCGCAATAAACATAACTTCCTTGATCAATCCGATCCGATCACCTGGGAAACCCACATATTGGCCTACAGACCCCCGAAAACTACCAGATCTGATTGATTTTGCGATGATAGACACAAATTTAGTTATTGAAAGTTCTGTAAAGACATTTGAGTCGATAATAACAAATGCTGCTAGTGCTGCAACACCTCAAATGACTTTTAAGCAACACTTATGGTATGGGACTACGAACAAATCGAGAACTTGATAGAAAAACGACGTTTTCGACGAGAGTGGCAAACCCACAGATCACCAGCCAGAAAGCAACGGCTGAAGACAGCAACACGCGCCCTAACGAAAGCTCTTAAGAATGAGAAGGATACATAACATCGCCGGTATATTGAGAATCTATCGCCGAAAAACACAAGGCAGTCATTGTGGAAGCCAAATCTTTGCCTAATCATGCTTATGGAAGCAGAGAGGGATAACACTGGGAAATGGGCCAGTTGTGATGCAGAAAGGGCAAATGTATTTACTGCTCACAAAAGGTGTTTCAGCTGAACCCACCTGCTCCCGCACGTTTCCGGCGAACAACTTACTGATCCACTGAATTTTTCTCCGAACGAAATTGAAAATGTTATCAAAGAACAACTGAATCCAAAAAAAGCAACTGGGCATGACTTACTATATCCAAAAGTGATTATGGAGCTACCAAACTGTGCTGTACGATATATCAGCACATTGTTTAATGCCACAGCTAAAAACAATTATTTTCCCATCAATGGAAAAAATCCACCATAATTATGATTTCCAAAGCCAGGAAAAGATAGAACGCAGCCATCATCCTATAGACCAATAAGTCTTCTTTCATGCATCTCTATTAAAATTACTCATCATTCGAATACAAGCACACCTGCAAACTCGTAACACAGTTCTATCGCATCAATTTGGATTCCGTCAAAAGTGAACAGAATAACAACAGAGATCAGATCATCTTTTGAGCACAAGGATATTGCACAGCCGTATTCCTAGACGTCTACTAAGCATTCGACCGAGTGTGGTTGGAAGGCCTTATGTATAAAATAAAAACACTCCTAACACCAAATACACACAAGCTGCTTGAACCTTATCTTTTCAAAAGAAAATTTGCTGTAAGGTGCACTGCGAATACCTCCGAGGACCATATCATCGAAGCGGGAACCCCTCAGGGTATCGTTCTTGGTACGACACTGTATCTCCTATACACAGCTGACATCCCTTCAAGTGATCGGTGATAGGTTCAACAAGTAGTACGGTATTTTGGTAGTTGATGAAATAGACTTGGCTCTGGAGCTCAGAGCTTCTGCTCTGCTTGAAACGGTTTATTCGAATAATCAAAGTGTGCTGAAGTTGGGTTCAGCTAACCCGCACATACATTGCTTATATTTGTGTATTCTTACTTACATTTATACATATACATATGTATGCAGAAGGCATTGACCACTTGAGCTGCAAAGTGCATGCTCAGCATTCCCACGCTCCGCGATCGGCTTATGTATAAGCGTTAGATCGTATTACTGGGGCGCTGGAGTGCTTACGTAGTTTTTGGTGGTCTTTTTGTATATTTGTATATTTATATTTATTATGACAAAGTGTCACAATGTATTGACGCTATGTTATACCCAATCATTTATTGTATTCTTAGGGTAGATTAGAAATTGATTTTTCTTATTAATTATTAGCAATGTTTTGTCTCAAAGCATTTTTGTATAATGACAGAATAATACAAAAAATGTATGTTGAATTACGATGTTTTTGGATTTATGGATTTATGGATTGGATTTATGTTTAACTTTCTCAGTCTCAATTCGATTCGAACTGAGATCGGACGTGTTCTTTCAAGCTACGAATAGCAAGTTCTAAAAACTACAACAGTATAGTGAAAGTTAAACACAAAGTGTAAAGTGCAGTTTGCACAACTAACAATTATTGACTATAGTAATTATTTACTAAAATAAATAATTATTCCATATTGTTCTGGTAATTGTTATATGTGGACTTAGAACAATGAATCAAAACGACATACGTTCTCAGCGACAATGTGAACAAGACGAGCGCCGGCTCTCTTTACAACGCAACAATGCATACTTTTCTTTCGTCTCACCGCAAATCGGTGATCGAGCACCCTCATCTTCAACTAACTCGAAACTTTTGCCCTCAGAGAACGACAGACCGCGTTCTTGCTCTCCCTCTCTGCCTGCTTCGGCTCACAAGTCGTGGAGCGAAGAGACCGCCTCTCCTACCCCGCTCCTCTCGCAGCGCCAAACGACCGTCCCGGGTAACTGTAACACTGCAATAACGAGTGCAGTGACCTCACTGGCAACTGCCACTGCTACCACAACATCAACTTCGTCAGCGGCCCAACTAATTATCGCTGTGCCAGCTGTAAATAATTCAGCAGCACTGACCGTTTGCAACAACAATAATGCACGTAAAGAAGAATCAAAACAAAAGCAGAAGTCGATTTCGACTGTGCAGACTGGCATGGATCGCTACATCCAAATCAAGAGAAAGCTCAGCCCTCAAAACAATAAGGCAGGTAATCAACCCAAAATCAATCGAACCAACAACGGCAATGAAAACTCTGCAGTAAATAATTCAAACCGATATGCTATCTTGGCTGATTTTGCGACCGAACAACCCAACGAAAAAACGGTAGGGGAACCAAAAAAGACCAGGCCTCCACCAATTTTCATACGAGAACAAAGTACAAATGCACTTGTAAATAAACTCGTTGCTTTGATTGGTGACAGCAAATTCCACATTATCCCACTTAAAAAAGGAAATATTCATGAAATAAAACTACAGATCCAAACAGAAGCAGACCACCGTATAGTGACTAAATACCTAAATGATGCTGGTAAAAACTACTACACATACCAATTAAAAAGTTGCAAAGGGCTACAGGTAGTACTTAAGGGCATTGAAGCAACAGTGACACCAGCTGAGATAATTGAGGCTCTGAAGGCCAAAAACTTTTCTGCAAAGACAGCTATTAATATTTTAAACAAAGACAAAGTTCCGCAGCCACTATTCAAAATAGAACTCGAACCAGAGCTCCAGGCACTAAAGAAAAACGAAGTGCACCCAATATACAATTTACAGTACTTGCTACATCGGAGGATCACCGTGGAGGAGCCGCACAAACGTATCAATCCAGTTCAATGTACTAATTGCCAAGAATACGGCCACACCAAGGCATACTGCACCCTTAAGTCCGTATGTGTTGTCTGTAGCGGGCATTAGCGGGCATATTAGGGCATTAATGAAAAAAAAAAAACTATCACTAAGTGAAAGTTAATTAAGTTAGATTAAGATTTGAACACTTATTGTTAGTCTCTTAACACAAAGGGAAGATTCAATAAATAATAAAAATTAAATTAAAAAAAAAAAAAAAAAAAAATGTTTAACTTTCTTAGAAGGAAAAATAATTAAATTTTTTTTTTTGTGGTTTTTTTTTTTGTTTTGAGGTTGATCAGACCTTTTCTTAAGTGAAATGAAACGTTTCATTGATTATATATTTTTAGTCTATCCTTATGTACTTTTTGCTTCTTTTGTTTTGTATCTCTAATTACTATGTTATCTCTGTCTTCTATGGTTTCTACAGTATAAGGGCCTATATATACTGGATCTAACTTATGACCCGATTCGTTCCTTAGTATAACTTTATCTTCTATTTTTAATTGAAAATCTGAAGTTTTCTTATCATAAAGTTGTTTTCTATAAGACTTAGCTTTTTCTAACAAAAGTCTAGCTCTTTTATATGCTATTTCTAATCTAAATTTTATTTCCTTTGAGTAATCTTCTATATTATACAGTGGTTCTATTCTATCTGTTTTATTAAAATTTGCTAACTGCCTTGGTAATCTTCCAAAGACTAGTTCATATGGACAGTAATTATGCATGACTGATGGTGTTGTGTTGAAACAATATGTAAAGTATTGTATCCAAACGTCCCAATCAGTTTTATCTGCAGAGATGTATGAACGAATGTATTCATTGAATGTTCTATGACTTCGTTCGATTGTCCCTAAAGTCTGGTGGTGATATGTAGTGGATGTAAGATTTTCAATTTTCATATATTTACACATATCTTGAATTACATTGTTTTTATACTCGGTACCCATGTCCGAAATGAACGTCTTCATTGGACCGTACTTTAGTATAAAATTTTCGAATATAGCTTTTGCGACAGTATTTGCGCTCTTATTCGCAACAGGTATGGTTACTAGATACTTCGTCAAATCACATATTAGTGTGACGATGTATTCGTTGCCATATTCTGATTTCGGTAGTGGACCAACAGTGTCCACTATCACTATATCAAAAGCATTTGTTGGGGTTTCTGTGTGAGTCATTGGGGTCTTTGTATGTGTCGTTGTTTTTGACATTTGGCATTTATGACATCTACGTATGTACTCTTTTATATGACGAGTCATATTTTTCCAATAATAGTGTCTTTTTATTTTCGCTAGCGTTCTTGTAATGCCTGTATGACCTCCTTGAATTGGATCGTCATGATATGTAGACAGTATCGATTGTATCTCTTTTTCAGTTTTTATAATGGTCACCGGCTGGAGTAGCGCAGCGCTACTCTTAATGATTTCAATTTTATATTGCCCATATTTTTGAAATTATCTATTGAAATGGTTTCAAAGATTTTTTCACTCGGTGCCAATTTGAGTTGGCTGATTTTTAGTATACCGGCTTGCATTTCAAGCCTTTGGAAGAACTGACCTAAATCAAAAATTCCATTGGTATATAAATCGTCAACATCAATTCTTGCAATAACTTTATTTCCTCGTTTTAGTAAACAAATAGATTCAGTTATTCGCAAGGTCACTACTTTTCGTACTTCATCATTTGTTATGACTTCGTGTACTTTGGGCTTAGATACATTTTGGATACTTTGCCTAGGCAATAGTTCCTTATTTGTTACTGTACAGTTTTCTTGTCTACTTTGTTGCCTGGTAGTGACTTTCAGGACTTTATGTTGCATGTCTTTGAGTTCCTTTATATTTATACGTGAGAGTGCGTCTGCTACAAAATTATCTTTCCCCCTTAGGTATTCTACTGTGAAGTCGTATTCTTCAAGTTCTAGCCGCATGCGAGTTAATTTAGAACTGGGATTAGTCATAGAAAATAGGTACGTTAATGGTCTGTGGTCCGTTTTAATGGTGAAATGTTTGCCATAAATGTATGGTCTAAAATGGGTAATTGCCCAATGAATTGCCGCTAGTTCTTGTTCCGTTGTACTCTTATTGCTTTCTCCTTTTGTAAATGAACGTGATGCATAAGCTATTGGGAGCTGAATCCCGTTTCGGTTCTGAGTTAGAACCGCTCCGCAAGCTTGTTTACTAGCATCCGTTATAATGCAAAATTCTTTGCGAAAATCAGGATATTGTAATAGTGTGGGGTGCATAAGATTTTCTTTTAGGTATTCGAATGCGTTCTGGCATTCGCTTGACCATTCAAAAGGGACATTCTTTTTACATAATCTAGTTATGTGCCGTGAATAGTCGGCGAAGTTCCTTATAAATCGACGATAATAGTTGCAGAATGCTACAAATCGTCTTGCACTGTCCGCATCATGAGGGACAGGATAATTTTTGATGACGTCATATTTCTTGTCATCTGGCAATACTCCTTTGTCTGTGCATTTGTGACCTAGGAATGTCACTTCGTGCATGAAAAATTAACATTTTTCTGGATGCAACTTTAGGTTATATTTCCTACATACATTAAAAACGTCAGTTAAGTTTTTAATCATGTGTTTTTCGGAACATCCTATCACCATTAAGTCATCCATGTAAAGGAATGCCTGAGAGGGTTCTAATCCCGAGAATGATATAGTCATCATCCTCTGAAATGAATTTGGTGCTATTTTAAGACCAAATGGTAATCGCGTGAAGCGATATGAGCCATTCCTCGTTGAAAAGGATGTTATATTCCTAGAGTTTTCCTCAAGTTCTATTTGATGGAAACCTGACATCAAGTCAAGGCATGAAAATTATTTAGCTCGACCTAGTTGATCTAAAATGTCATCAATTCTAGGGAGTGGAAATTTGTCAGAAAGAAGTTTTTTGTTTATTTGACGATAGTCAATTACTAATCGCCATTTTTTCTCTTGTGAATTTGGTAATGATTTTTTTGGAACTAGCAAGAGTGGGCTGTTATACTCAGATACAGACGGTTCGACGATTTTGTCGCTTATTAATTTCCCTACTTGTTTTTGAATTTCGTCAATATGGCTATGCGGGCTTCTATAGTGCAGAAGTAAAGGCTCTCGAAAATGCGTGTAAAGTTAAGGGATTTAAAGATTGGGGATTTGGACGTGATCTTGAGGGCTCATGATCTCCAAGTCAAAGGAAACAAAACGGCAAAGATCAATGAGTTGATGACGAAACTGGAAAGTGATGAAATTGAGACAGACGACTACGATATAATGGAACAAAACGCAAGTACAAGTATGCAAGCCCAAATCAACGAACTTAAGGAGATGGTGGCAAACTTGGCAACGATGGTCCAAACGGCATGATGCAGCAACAAAGTCAAGCACAAGGGACTGTGGAACAAGAAACGACACGCTTACGTCAGACGCTGAATGGATCGAGACACACACATGCGCCAAACGGGATGCAACCGGAAAATGTGCTCTCATCGCCACAGCTAGAAGCTCAAGGTCAAGGTTTTACAAGCATCAAAGAAATGATAGGAATTCTGCCGGATTTTGATCCAATCAAGGGATCTATCACATCGGAGCAATTCATCGCAAAGGTAGAGCAACTACAAAGCGTATAAATGTGGACAAGTGACGCTGTGCTGTTTGCAGTGCAGCATAAGATGCGTGGAGTAGCAAAAACATGGTTGGATGTACAGCAGGTATATCGATCATGGGATCAATTCAAATCGGCATTCGCTCTTGATTTTCCATGTTTAGTGAGTACAGCCGATGTGCACAGAGAATTGATGCGTCGCAAGCGACGCAATAGCGAGTGATTAATTGAATACTTTTATGCGATGGTAGCTATTGGACGGCGTGCGAGTGTCGATGAACCATCAATAAATTCGTATATCATCAACGGGCTTAATTCAAAAGAACTCACGAAATCATTATTAGCGATGAACATACGCACTTGTTCAGAGCTGCTAAAGTCGTTGAAAAATTTGAGATTTTCACAAGAGATACATCAACAACAATACAACGCGTCAACGATCAATGAAAAGCAATACAACGATGCTGATGGCAAGATGAAAACAGTTAAATGTTATAATTGCAATAATTTCGGGCACTTTGCAGCAACATGCACAGTGCCACAGCGAAAGGAAAGATGTTCCAAATGCTCTAAGATTGGGCATAATGAAAAGGATTGCAAGGTGAAAACATCGTCAACGGTGGCTCAAGTGAATGAGTCGCATCACAAGGAGTATCCGCCAATAATGAAAACAGTTCTCATTGGAGGCCAACAGTTTGAAGCATTCATCGACACGGGCAGTGATAACACCTAATGAAAGAAGCAGCAGTGCCAGATGGAGCAATACGGCATCCGAGAGTCAAACGTCTGAAAGGCTTTGGAGGATCTGTGGTCGAATCGAAGGAGTGCATTCTTTCAGAGTTTGCATATGGCAAACTGAGACTCCTCACGCAAATTCAGGTGGTACCAAACGAAGCCCTACCATATGATGTCCTCGTGGGCAGAGATATCATCTGCCACGATCAGGAAATGCTGGTTGCCGAAGATTCAGGATCAACGTTGACAGCAGCGGAGCAGGTCGGGTTTAATGTTAACACGGACATTGACCCCGACCACCAGGAACAGGTGAGCGATCTATTAAAGAGCTATAAAGAGTGTTTTGCCGAAGATTTGTCAAATATTGGCAGGTGCAAAACCACGAAGATGGATATAGAGGTATCCACTACGAAAGCCATCTTGGGGCGGCGATATCAAGTGCCGTTTGCCCAAAGGGAGATGATGACTACGATAATAGGTGACTTACTGAAGTACGGGATAATTGAAAGGAGCAAGTAAACGCATGCAGCATCAGCAATATTGGTGCCAAAGACAAATGGAGAACGGAGGCTATGCGTGGACTATCGGGCTCTAAACGCAGTCACTATAAAGAAGCGATATCCGATGCCGATTGTAGAGGAGCAATTGGCAAAGCTATCCGGAAATGTATACTTCACGACGCTGGATATGACATCCGGTTATTACCAGGTTCCGATGGACAAGAAAAGCAAAAATTTGACGGCATTTATGGCACCAGATGGACTGTACGAATTTAATGTCATGCCCTTTGGTCTGGTGAATGCACCGATGGTCTTCCAAGAAGTCATTACTGAGATCATACGAGAGCTGAAACACCAACGGAATATTATCAATTATGTGGACGAAGTCATAATTGCATCCAAGACGGTCGAAGAAGGACTCATTATATTAAAGGAATTCCTGGATGCTGTTAAGTTGGCGGGCTTAACGCTGCGCCCATCCAAATGCGCTTTTATGAAAACGAAGGTGACCTTTTTGGGTCATGTGATCACGGGCAACGGGATTCAGCCAGGCAATGAGAAGACTGACTGCATCAATGAATATCAAAGGCCATGTAACGAAACAGAAGTACGCAGATTCCTGGGAGTTACAGGATTCTTCAGAAAATTTGTCAAGGAGTACAGTATGATTGCGTATCCATTGAGCAAATTATTGAAAAAGGATGTGGACTTTATATGGGGAGAAGATCAGGAACAGGCATTTCAACGACTAAAGGATGCTTTAACATCGAAGCCGGTGTTGACTTTATACGACCCCACAAAATATCATGAAATATACACTGATGCTAGTAAGCTGGGAATAGCAGGAATTATGTTTCAAAGAGAAGAAGACGGAACGAAGCCTGTATTTTATTACAGCCGGCTATGCAGCGACGCAGAAAGCAGATACTCAAGCTATGCTCTAGAAATATTGGCAATTACGGAGACACTGGTTAGATTCCGGATATATTTACTAGGATCTCCATTTCTGGTGGTGACAGATTGCAACGCGGTGGCGACGCTGAAGGAATCAACAGAGCTACAACCACCAATAGCAAGATGGTGGCTCAAACTACAAGAGTTTAATTTCACATGCAAACATCGACCAGGAGCGGACATGCCACACGTGGATGGCATGAGCAGACAACCAGTGCTGCCACATGGAGAAACTTCGCACACAGTAGCAGACAATGTATTAGCGATTGTGCCTACCGACGAAGATTGGGTGTATGCAATGCAAAGGCAAGACCCAATACTGGCGCAGATATTTGAAGTATTTAGGACTAAGGAGAAGAGTTCACAATGGAGTAAAAGCAGACTACGTTGTTGAAGCGAGCAGACTTCTACGCAAAACGGCCAACGGCAACAAATTAGTTGTACCCCAAGCAATCCGCTGGCGTATAACAAAAGCAAACCACGATGACATAGGACATTACGGCACGGATAAGACAATTCAACGGATTCAACGGAACTTTTGGTTCCCACGCATGAGGAGATATGTGAAGTCGTACATATCTTCCTGCCCAGAGTGCTGCATTAACAAAGTAAAAGGAGGCAAACCTGAAGGGTCACTGCACGTATACGACACGTTACCTATACCATTCCGTACAATAAATATGGATCACATAGGCCCATTCCCAAAGAGCAAAAGTGGAAATCTTCACATTTTGGTTATTGTATGCGCATTCACCAAATACACATTTTTGGCAGCAACACGAACGACGAAGACAACACCAGTAATTAAAGCACTTCAGCAGTTGTTTGCAGTATTTGGTCAGCCGAGTCGCATAATTTCTGATCGCGGAACAGCCTTTACGTCGAAGGAATTTGAAAATTTTACAAAAGAGCAGGGTATTCAACATATCAAAACGGCAGTCAGAACACCCAGAGCTAACGGGCAAGCTGAAAGAATGAATAAAACTTTATTAAATGCTCTAAAGACCAGCACAGAAAAGACTAAAGAATGGGACCAGCAGTTATTCAAGATACAGTGGAGCATTAATTCACACATAAATGCCACCACTAAATTTTCTCCAAACGATTTAGTCTTCAACTTTAACCCAAGAGACGTGACGAACAACCGTCTAATACAGGCACTATCAGACAATTCCATTTCAGAATCGGATATTGAAATGAAAAGACAGCAAGCAGCAGCAAATATTACAAACGAGCAGAAGAAATGGAAAATTAGGTTCGACGCAAAACACGCACAACCAACAAAATACGAAGTTAACGATTTAGTCGTCATTACCTTCGTACCATCGGCTACAGGAGAGTCACATAAATTGGATGCTGCTTATAAGGGACCTTATATAGTAACAAAGGTCCTCAACAACGATCGGTATATGGTGGAAGATCTGCCAGACCACAATGTTACTCAGCGACGCTATTGTAACGTGATGTCAAGCGACCATATGAGGCCAATGTGTGCCTTAATTCCAAACCTGGATATAGATGAGCCGATATATGAATATAACGACGACGCAGGAATGTCAGGAGAGGCCGGATGTCAAGAGGAAGAGCATGAGAGAGGGGGAGTTGCTTGCGAGATGCCAGGGAGTGCGGACGTGTGCTCGCTGCGTGAACGATGAAGGAGATGTATACTGAAGACTTATAACTATTGTAACACATTAATAAAAGAAAAGAATAAACATGAAGATCAACCTGACACACTATACTGTGTGCATAATTCTGTTAATTGATTTTTAAATTGGTCTGAAAAATTTTTCTTTAGTTTTGAAAGTATTTGTTCGCTTCTATTTCCAGTGTCGGTATTATGAATGTCATAATCTTTTAGATTTTCATATTGTATTTTATTTACTTTGACCACTTGGTCGAAATTAGTTGTATTTAGAAGTCGAACGTATACATGTTTGGATGCTGCTATTGTATTTGCAACATAAATCCCATTGTGTATTTCTTGATTAGGAACAAATATGAAATCATTTACAACATTAATGTCTATTTTCCGAATAACTTGTGATCTGGCTGGCAGAAGAACTGTATTGTTGCCAGCGCTATATGTTATCGGAACATATATTGGATAATTTAAATTTTGGGGTCTAATTATAAACCAGTCTTCACTTGGTTTGAAATCTAGTTGACAATTGAATTTCTTTATAAAATCAATGCCTATTATTCCATCACATGGTATTGCAAAATTTGGGTTTACCAAATGAAATTCATGTGGGATAATATATTTTGTTGATTGGAGTTCTATTAAGGTTGTTCCTTGAGACTTTATCACACCTTGGCCTATGCCTTGGATGTTTATTATTTTTTCATTTTGAATTATGAAGTTATCAGAATTTACTTTCAAAAGTGAGATATCTGCACCAGTATCTATGAGAAATGTTAGTTTATTTTCAGTTGAATGATTATAGAAGGTTACGAATATATTAAGACTATAATTGATGGAATGAACTTTTACATTTATTGGTTGTTTCCTAAAGGGTTCTGTTAGTTTTCCGACGTATTTTGCTCGATTCTCACACTGCTATTATTATTATTACCATGGTTGTAGTTTCCGCGGCCTCTCCCTTGGTTTTGGCCTCGCCTACCTCCACGGTTATTATAGTTATTATTATTGTTGTTATTGCTGCCTCGGTTGTAATTGTTGTGGTAGTTATTTCTTCCACGATTATAACCCCGGGCGCCTCTATTATAATTATTTGCATTTGGCATCATTCATGTTTGTGAATGTGCCTGCTTGCATGATAAGTTTTACCTTATCAATGGAGCAATTCTGTGTCATTGCTTTTACAGCTGTTGTAGTGCTGTATTTATTTGCTAAGGACTGGCTGAGACCTTCACTGATATAGGCACCTTCAAGGGCCTTTGTCAGTTTCTCCACCTCTTGGGTGTATTGGTTAGCCGTTTTATTTCTCTGTTGTAGATTCAGAAGCTTGGCAGATATCACTTCTACTGATTCTCCTTTTACTGCACTTGACAGTTGGGTAATGATTGCAGCAATCGTCTGCTCATTACTTATAAGGTTTCTTACATGGCCTTTAAGTTTAGTTTTTATTAGGCTTATTGCTGTCGTTTCATGTGTGCTCTTTAAGCTATCTAGTAGACCTAGAGCATCCAAAAAACTTTGTAGATTTTCTGGTTTACCATCAAACTCTGGTATCAGAGATGTGGCTAGCCTGATAAATTCTATCAATGTCTGTGCCATCTCAGAAATTTTTATTGGTTCAGATTTAAATTCAATTCGGTCGCTTCCTTCTAGCGTTTCAATGTCACTATCGGACTCAGCGCCGCTTGATTGAACAGATTCGTCTAGTTCTTTGAACTGGTCTGTGTTGAATTCAACCAATTGACTTAGACTTTCTGGTACATCTATCAGAATATGCCTTCTTTTTCTGATGTTATTTAATCTTGTGTTTAGGGATTTTATAACCCTCAAACATTTGTTATTATGTTCAGATGTGAGCCTATTTGCATATTTATTTACTAATGTAACTATATTATTATATTCTCCTACTAATATCTCTATATGATTTTTCAAAGTTTCGGATTTTATTACTGCGTCTCTATTGATACATTTATAAGACTTATCGAACCTGAAGCGAAATTCGTCTATTCGTATCGCTATTTCGCTCCATTCCATTCTTGTCGTAAAAAAAAAGTTTTTATTAAGCTTTCTTCTAATCCATATTATTTTTTTTTTAAATCAGGTCTAAACGATTTGCCCTATTTATATAACGTCTTTTGATGATCTTGTTATGCTTGACATAAATTGTAAGCAGAAATTGTAAAAGTAGTACTATTGTAATGATCAGCAATAAGATCCACAACGCATTTATATCGTCTGTGTGATCTATAATTTTTACGTTATTAACTACGTTGGCAGTATTGTCCTTTGCCTCACTAGAATCGCTAAACCATCCCATTTTTTTTTTGTTTATTTTCAATGAAACGTTTTTTTTTTTTCTATTTATGAGTTTCTCATTATTATGATATTAATTTATTCTTCTAGAAAATCAAAAATAAAAAAAATGTTTACGTTTAATGAAGATAAGAATTGTTATATTCTGTCATTAAAAAAAATTTTTGCAGCTGAATATATATATACTCAGTAGCGGAGACGTGGAAATATTAGTTGTTAATAAATGTGGTTGGCTCACATATTTGTTTACAATATAAAAAAAAATTGTCCAACCGCATTGTTAGTAAAAAGCCTAACAGATATTAGTGTTTTTCAAGCAGCGGTTTCCCGCATCGGCTTGGGTTTAGAAATTAAAATTAAGGCAAATTGGGGCATTGGCATTTATTTATGCAGCCCGTTTGCGTTGTTTCGCACCTTGCGAAATCTTGCTTTCGATGTCCTCAAGACGCTCTTTGTAGCGTTGTTGGGATGCCTCGTCTCTGGCCAACTGGGTCATTTCCTTAACCAGTCGGCGTTGTTTAAGTAGCTTTACCCTTTTTCCGGAGCGTTTGTGCTTCTTTGGTTCCTTCCTTTTCTGCCTTGCCCGGTACTCAGCTATTGTGAGTGGGCGTGGTCCATCTGCAGGATTTTGCTGCAGAGCTTCTTCCAACGTTGGCAAGTCCCTTTGTGTCGTGGGCTGTGCGTTTGAGAATTGTGGCTCTTCCGCCATCAATTATTATGTTTTATAATGTTATTTGAATTTATTAATTTATTTAATTTATAGTCGAACTAAGATCAGTCGACTTTAATTATTAGCACAATACTTTAAACACTTCGTGTGCGTCCTGCAATGGTCCTGTCACGGTCGCCATGTGATAGGTTCAACAAGTAGTACGGTATTTTGGTAGTTGATGAAATAGACTTGGCTCTGGAGCTCAGAGCTTCTGCTCTGCTTGAAACGGTTTATTCGAATAATCAAAGTGTGCTGAAGTTGGGTTCAGCTAACCCGCACATACATTGCTTATATCTATGTATTCCTACTTACATTTATACATATACATATGTATGCAGAAGGCATTGACCACTTGAGCTGCAAAGTGCATGCTCAGCATTCCCACGCTCCGCGATCGGCTTATGTATAAGCGTTAGATCGTATTACTGGGGCGCTGGAGTGCTTACGTAGTTTTTTGTGGTCTTTTTGTATATTTGTATATTTATATTTATTATGACAAAGTGTCACAATGTATTGACGCTATGTTATACCCAATCATTTATTGTATTCTTAGGGTAGATTAGTCCAATATGCTACAGAACAACACTATCAACTTTTGCTGATGACACCGCAATTCTCAGCCGATCTAAATGCCCTCTGCAGGTGACCTGGCTGGTCGCCTAACTGTTGTGGATAATCGGCTGGCTAACTGGCGTATTGCAATCAACGAGCAGAAATGCAAACATGTCTAAACTCTCTCTAAACTCTAAATAACGTCCAAATTCCACGAAGTGATTCAGCCATTTACCTGGGAGTTGATCTAGACAGAAGATAAACTTGGCGTAAGCACATTGAAGCCAAGAAAACGCATTTGAAGCTGAAAGGTAGTAGGTTTCACTGGCTTATCAACTCACGCTCTCCACTGAGTTTGGACTACAAGGTGCTGTTATACAACACAGTTTTAAAACCAATATGGACATATGGATGGTCAACTATGGGGCAATGCATGCAACAGCAACATTGAAATAATACAACGAGCACAATCAAAAATCCTGCTGATGCGCCTTGGTACATCCGGAACTCGAACATCCACCAGGACCTACGGATTCCAGTTGTAAAAACTGAAATTGTCCAGCAAAAGGCTAAATACCTAAAGCGACTTGCAACGCGCCTCCAACGTAGCGGTTCACCTGCCCAAATGCCAAGACCTAGGGCCATTCAGTATAACTTTATAATTAAGGGAGTAGATTAAGATTTGTAAACTTATTGTTAGTCTCCATATACCAAGAGAAAATTCAATAAAATTTCGCCAGCCATAATAAAAATATGTACCATTTTTAAATTTAGAAAAGTCCCATGTAGTTAGTTCGTTAATACTTAAAATTATGTAATAATGTCGAAGAACAGCTACAAGAGTCGATGAAATTTTGATATTTCACTTCGCTCGATTTAAACAGCGGGAATTATCAAATTGCAATCGCTCCGGAAAGCAAAAGATTCACCGCATTCATCACCACGGACGGTCTCCTTGAATTGATGAGAATGCCGTTCGGACCTAAGAATGCCCCAGCCGCATCAGGCTACATCAAAACATGCGTAGGCGCTACCGTGTATTGTACGGCTCGATTAAGGACAAGATAGTCGCGACATAGGAAAGAGAAACAAGGAATTAAATATAATATAAAAAAATAATAATAAATGTAGTAAAATCTAATTTTAAAAAAAGTTAAAATTGATTGCTCTTAGAGCGGCAGAGAATCAAGATGACAGGTAATGGGTAAAAAGCACCCACTGAGAGTGTAAGTCGTGTGTATTCGGTTGGCACACGACTGAAGATCATAACTTTACACTTGGAGCCATTTAAGTTTAGTACGTTATCTCGGCACCATTTTTGAAAGCTATCTATTGTAGATCGGATCCTTAAACTGGAAGCATAATTTAACATCGTAGGCGTACATAAGTAAACTCGAATGTTTAATTACTAAGGGGGTAGGTCGTTCTTAAATAAGTTAAAAAGGAGCGGACGAAGATGGCTCCCTTGTGAGACCCCGTATGTGATTGGAGTATACAAAGAACTTTTAGAGAGGACCTGTTGCTTTTTGCCATTCAGGTAACTTTCAAAATACTCTTTCAATCCCTAAAATTCTATTCTCAACCACAAATTCCTTTACACAGATGGCTTGAAGGCCAATGGTACAAATAGTGTAACAAGCGAAACCAGCAAATTCAAATTTGGCCTTCTTCCCCCCCCCTACTGCAAACATGATATCTGCTATTGGGAATACGAACGCGAAATTTCATCATTTTTCTGGTATATTGGAAAATTAAATGAAAAAAAAATGTTGGCGTATCCAAAAGTTTTTATGAGAACACTTGCAAAAGTGTGGGCGCGGCAGATTTTCCTGTTTGTAGGCGTAGGAGTGGGCGTGGCAAAAAGTTTTTTCGCAAATCGATAGAAATTTATTATTGCTTACTATTTAACATATCAATATAATACAACATTTTATAGTTCAGACAAGTGTTTGAATGCTGACTAAACAAGTCTTCGTTATCGCACTAGGCTCTACAAATTGAACGTGTTGTTGTACAATTTTTGGTGTTCCCTCACAAATTTTATTTGGATTATCCATTGGAATTGGCAAATCAAATATTAATATTCAAAATAGGCAAAACAGGTTAATGTCAAGCAATAGGACAAGAGCGGGAGTAAAAATCTTTTAAAATAATCTTATAAGAATGATTCTAAAATTCTTGACGTTCATATGGACTATAAGATCGACTAGTCTAGTGATCCTGATGAATATACTTTAGAGTGAAAACGCTTACCTTTTACATATTTTCCTGACATACTTTACTGTAAAAATTTTATTTTCATTGGTCCTTTAATGAAAGACTAATGAATAGAACCAATAATCAAGCATGCAAATGGGTTGGAATGCAAAATGAAAACGTAATTATATTGGTTTAATTTATTTTATAGATTTGCGACTTTGGATTGGATCGTATTGCAGATCCCGAGCACGATCATACTGGCTTTCTCACAGAATACGTTGCTACCCGATGGTATAGAGCACCTGAAATAATGCTTAACTCAAAAGGATACACCAAATCTATAGACATATGGTCCGTTGGCTGCATTTTGGCTGAAATGTTAAGTAATCGGCCAATATTCCCTGGAAAACATTATCTGGATCAACTTAACCATATTCTTTGAGTGTTGGGTTCACCGTCGATGGAACGATTTAGAGTGTATTATTAATGAAAAGGCAAGTAAAACTATATTTTTAGTTTAAAATTGCTAACAATTTTTCGGACTTTAGGCACGGAACTATTTGGAATCTTTACCATTTAAGCCAAATGTACCCTGGGCGAAACTATTTCCAAATGCTGATGCGTTGGCTTTAGATCTCCTTGGAAAAATGTTAACATTTAACCCGCATAAACGGATTCCTGTCGAGGAAGCTCTTGCACATCCCTATTTAGAGCAATATTATGATCCTGGAGATGAGGTACTACATATAACCAACAAAGAAGACAGTTTTATAAAATTTACAATAATTTCCTTTGTTGTTGTTGTTGTTCAAGTAACTTATATTTTGTCAATTCTATTTTGTATTGTACTATAGAAGCCGGAGTGCCTCAAGGAAGTGTCCTGGGCCCAATTCTATACACCCTATACACGCCGGACATCCCATCAAACTACCAGCTAACGATATCCACATTCGCTGATGACACTGCAATACTAAGTCGATCCAGATGCCCAGTAAAAGCTACGATGCAACTAGCACGTGTAGAACAATGGCTTGCAAATTGGCGCATACGAGTAAATGAAGGAAAGTGCAAACAGGTAACATTTACCCTAAACAAACAAACCTGCCCACCCTTGGTAATGAACCACACGCGCATCACACAAGCCGATAACGTAACACCTGGCGGAAACACATAGATGCCAAGACGACGCACCTCAGACTAAAAGCAAGGGATCTACACTGGCTTATAACCGTTCACTCTCCAATAAGCTAAGTACAAAGTCCTCTTATATAACTCCGTTTTAAAACCCATATGGACCTATGGCTCCGAGCTATGGGGCAACGCATCGAGAAGCAACATCGACATAGTACAGCGAACACAGTCTAGGATTCTTGGAATCATTACTGGAGCTCCATGGTATCTTCGGAACGAGAATATACACAGAGACTTCCAAATAAAACGTGTCATTGAGACAATAGCAGAGAAGAAAGTAAAATACAATGAAAAACTACCCTCACATCCAAATCCTCTTGCAAGAAAACTTATTCGAGTATGCAGCCAAAACCCACTGCACCGGAACGACCAACCAGCTCAGCGTTAAATTTGTTAGGCCACACAGCACGAATCATTTCATAAAATTATATTTAGTTAGTTTAGAATAAGATTAGAAAACCTATTGTTAGTCTCTTAAGTAAAAGGGAAGATTCAATAAGCAAAACATGGAAAAAAAATTACATTTTCTTTGAAATTTATACTGAATATGTGGTTGCCAGGGCTTACTGGTTCAAGCTCTGAAACATGGTAAAGCTGCAGAGTGGGAAATGGACGTATACCCATTTGTCTTGTGACTTCAAATTTATCGAATTTATTTTTGCTTTTGCCAAATCCAGCGGTTGTTTTAAAAATTCTTGCTCGACTTGTCGTTGTGGCAAGTTAATTATCCATATCATAATACTTTTAAGGTAACAATCGACTTATGTAGGTACCGTAATAAAAGAGAAATCAGAGAAGTCAGCCAAGCGAATTCATTGTTTTCGCAATGCTAAATAACCTTATAGATGGCTTTAATTGGTCCGATCTTTACTCCTGCAACATAATGGCGGATGCCATAAATATTTTTTATACAGCAATTAAAACATTTTTACCTCTTGTGTTCCGATGTATTATCCGTCAATCTCTTACAAACCTCCTTGGTTAAACGATATTTTATATTAATATGTTTATCACGTTTATGACATAAGGGATTCATGGCTATACTAATGTATATCTGGTTTTCTTCGTAAATTTTGGTTGGGGCTTTAAGCTGGTTTTAGCTCAATCTTAAGTACTCTTGGGTTGCTTGCCTAGGGGTTGCGAACGAGATGAAATCGTCTTTACACCAAACTAAAGTTTCTGGCGTAGTCAGAGATAGTAAAATTTTCTTTCCACGCTAGATTCGCTGGTGGTAGGCTGCCAAAGGGGAACGCCCACAGCCACTGGCAAGTGATCAACAGGATTCCACAAACGAAAACCCCTCGCGGTGGTTCCCCTTGTTCAAGTTACGGGGTTTGGACTGTCACCCGCTCTCCGCTCCCTCTTACGCTCTCCCGCTCTTCACCACAGAGTCTCCAAGGAGTCTCCGCTGCGCTTGGGAGAGCCTAACTAATTAGAATAAGCGGCAGTGTAAAAACTAACCACACCGAATAAACATACGCCGGTCGCGCCCGCGCAATTACGAAAAGTCTAGAGTTTGCTTTTCTTTGAGTGTTTCTTTTCAGCATATTTGAATTCCAGGACAGCATACCCCTACATCCCAACATTTTGGTCCTTCGAGCCGGATCACCTGGATTTTCAAGTTTGTCCATCAGCGAACAAATTATAAGATAAGTACGAAATTTCCATTCCTTTTAATTGCCGGTCTGCAGCAAAAGGTTCGAAAATCCAATTTCGTTCAATTTGCTGTAAGATTTATTGTCAAATCTAACGGATTTCTCCGACAAAAGGCAATTAAAGAAAAGTACTTATCCATTCTCACGGGCGCCGCCATATTACCCACCGTTCTCCTTTCACCCTCATCCGTGAAAATTTCTAAGTCCAAATTTCCGAATATATTTCAATATTAATCCAGTCCGATAGTGCAAAATTCCAAATGTGAAAAAGTGAATAATTTGCGACAAGTTCAGTGAAAATTTCTAAGTCCAAAGCTCTGCCAAAATTGGCAAAAATTCTGTTCTCGTTTCACTGTGTCAAACGCAAGCCAAATTCTTTTTGCAACACATTTTTGCTTTAACTCCGCAGTCCACTTAATACAATTTGCTTTGCTATCGAAGAATACAACAACGAAACAAACAACACATACCCTCTGGCCATTCCAAATAAAATATTAATTAAACATTTACCCGCCAATTTCATATATATTACATCAACATACACTACATCCATATACATTGCATATATTACATCAACATATCCACATATTATCTGCATTCGTTTTAAACGTACCAAAGTTTAAATTGTTTCCCGTCGGCAAATCCAAACCACAAATAAAATTTATTCCAAGTGCCGACGCGGAAAATTAATTTCCGAGCAATAAATTAAAAGCGGGTTTAATTTTCTTTTTTTTCTTAACAAATAACTTTTTCAATATTTTTTAAATTATTTAAACAAAATTTTTTTTTTGAAAATTTTCATAAAATTATCCATAAATAAATAATACGACCGCCAAATACAAGTCGTTCACCCGACAAATATTTTTTCCTGTATTGCTTGGATATTAATTTGTGTTTGTTTTAGAAGTACTTACAACGCGGAGAAAAGACTCCAATTCCTCCATTCCATTTTCTCCGTTTCCAGTTGTAAACAAACAAAAAAAATTTTCTTCGTTCTTAATAAACATTTTATTTCACCGTGTTCTACATTCCAAAAGTTTTTATGAGAACACTTGCAAAAGTGTGGGCGCGGCAGATTTTCCTGTTTGTAGGCGTAGGAGTGGGCGTGGCAAAAAGTTTTTTCGCAAATCGATAGAAATTTATTATTGCTTACTATTTAACATATCAATATAATACAACATTTTATAGTTCAGACAAGTGTTTGAATGCTGACTAAACAAGTCTTCGTTATCGCACTAGGCTCTACAAATTGAACGTGTTGTTGTACAATTTTTGGTGTTCCCTCACAAATTTTATTTGGATTATCCATTGGAATTGGCAAATCAAATATTAATATTCAAAATAGGCAAAACAGGTTAATGTCAAGCAATAGGACAAGAGCGGGAGTAAAAATCTTTTAAAATAATCTTATAAGAATGATTCTAAAATTCTTGACGTTCATATGGACTATAAGATCGACTAGTCTAGTGATCCTGATGAATATACTTTAGAGTGAAAACGCTTACCTTTTACATATTTTCCTGACATACTTTACTGTAAAAATTTTATTTTCATTGGTCCTTTAATGAAAGACTAATGAATAGAACCAATAATCAAGCATACAAATGGGTTGGAATGCAAAATGAAAACGTAATTATATTGGTTTAATTTATTTTATAGATTTGCGACTTTGGATTGGATCGTATTGCAGATCCCGAGCACGATCATACTGGCTTTCTCACAGAATACGTTGCTACCCGATGGTATAGAGCACCTGAAATAATGCTTAACTCAAAAGGATACACCAAATCTATAGACATATGGTCCGTTGGCTGCATTTTGGCTGAAATGTTAAGTAATCGGCCAATATTCCCTGGAAAACATTATCTGGATCAACTTAACCATATTCTTGGAGTGTTGGGTTCACCGTCGATGGGACGATTTAGAGTGTATTATTAATGAAAAGGCAAGTAAAACTATATTTTTAGTTTAAAATTACTAACAATTTTTCGGACTTTAGGCACGGAACTATTTGGAATCTTTACCATTTAAGTCAAATGGACCCTGGGCGAAACTATTTCCAAATGCTGATGCGTTGGCTTTAGATCTCCTTAGAAAAATGTTAACATTTAACCCGCATAAACGGATTCCTGTCGAGGAAGCTCTTACACATCCCTATTTAGAGCAATATTATGATCCTGGAGATGAGGTACTACATATAACCAAAAATTTCCTTTGTTGTTGTTGTTGTTGTTCAAATAAATTATATTTTGTCAATTCTATTTTGTATTGTACTATAGAAGCCGGAGTGCCTCAAGGAAGTGTCCTGGGCCCAATTCTATACACCCTATACACGCCGGACATCCCATCAAACTACCAGCTAACGATATCCACATTCGCTGATGACACTGCAATACTAAGTCGATCCAGATGCCCAGTAAAAGCTACGATGCAACTAGCACGTGTAGAACAATGGCTTGCAAATTGGCGCATACGAGTAAATGAAGGAAAGTGCAAACAGGTAACATTTACCCTAAACAAACAAACCTGCCCACCCTTGGTAATGAACCACACGCGCATCACACAAGCCGATAACGTAACACCTGGCGGAAACACATAGATGCCAAGACGACGCACCTCAGACTAAAAGCAAGGGATCTACACTGGCTTATAACCGTTCACTCTCCAATAAGCTAAGTACAAAGTCCTCTTATATAACTCCGTTTTAAAACCCATATGGACCTATGGCTCCGAGCTATGGGGCAACGCATCGAGAAGCAACATCGACATAGTACAGCGAACACAGTCTAGGATTCTTGGAATCATTACTGGAGCTCCATGGTATCTTCGGAACGAGAATATACACAGAGACTTCCAAATAAAACGTGTCATTGAGACAATAGCAGAGAAGAAAGTAAAATACAATGAAAAACTACCCTCACATCCAAATCCTCTTGCAAGAAAACTTATTCGAGTATGCAGCCAAAACCCACTGCACCGGAACGACCAACCAGCTCAGCGTTAAATTTGTTAGGCCACACAGCACGAATCATTTCATAAAATTATATTTAGTTAGTTTAGAATAAGATTAGAAAACCTATTGTTAGTCTCTTAAGTAAAAGGGAAGATTCAATAAGCAAAACATGGAAAAAAAATTACATTTTCTTTGAAATTTATACTGAATATGTGGTTGCCAGGGCTTACTGGTTCAAGCTCTGAAACATGGTAAAGCTGCAGAGTGGGAAATGGACGTATACCCATTTGTCTTGTGACTTCAAATTTATCGAATTTATTTTTGCTTTTGCCAAATCCAGCGGTTGTTTTAAAAATTCTTGCTCGACTTGTCGTTGTGGCAAGTTAATTATCCATATCATAATACTTTTAAGGTAACAATCGACTTATGTAGGTACCGTAATAAAAGAGAAATCAGAGAAGTCAGCCAAGCGAATTCATTGTTTTCGCAATGCTAAATAACCTTATAGATGGCTTTAATTGGTCCGATCTTTACTCCTGCAACATAATGGCGGATGCCATAAATATTTTTTATACAGCAATTAAAACATTTTTACCTCTTGTGTTCCGATGTATTATCCGTCAATCTCTTACAAACCTCCTTGGTTAAACGATATTTTATATTAATATGTTTATCACGTTTATGACATAAGGGATTCATGGCTATACTAATGTATATCTGGTTTTCTTCGTAAATTTTGGTTGGGGCTTTAAGCTGGTTTTAGCTCAATCTTAAGTACTCTTGGGTTGCTTGCCTAGGGGTTGCGAACGAGATGAAATCGTCTTTACACCAAACTAAAGTTTCTGGCGTAGTCAGAGATAGTAAAATTTTCTTTCCGCGATAGATTCGCTGGTGGTAGGCTGCCAAAGGGGAACGCCCACAGCCACTGGCAAGTGATCAACAGGATTCCACAAACGAAAACCCCTCGCGGTGGTTCCCCTTGTTCAAGTTACGGGGTTTGGACTGTCACCCGCTCTCCGCTCCCTCTTACGCTCTCCCGCTCTTCACCACAGAGTCTCCAAGGAGTCTCCGCTGCGCTTGGGAGAGCCTAACTAATTAGAATAAGCGGCAGTGTAAAAACTAACCACACCGAATAAACATACGCCGGTCGCGCCCGCGCAATTACGAAAAGTCTAGAGTTTGCTTTTCTTTGAGTGTTTCTTTTCAGCATATTTGAATTCCAGGACAGCATACCCCTACATCCCAACATTTTGGTCCTTCGAGCCGGATCACCTGGATTTTCAAGTTTGTCCATCAGCGAACAAATTATAAGATAAGTACGAAATTTCCATTCCTTTTAATTGCCGGTCTGCAGCAAAAGGTTCGAAAATCCAATTTCGTTCAATTTGCTGTAAGATTTATTGTCAAATCTAACGGATTTCTCCGACAAAAGGCAATTAAAGAAAAGTACTTATCCATTCTCACGGGCGCCGCCATATTACCCACCGTTCTCCTTTCACCCTCATCCGTGAAAATTTCTAAGTCCAAATTTCCGAATATATTTCAATATTAATCCAGTCCGATAGTGCAAAATTCCAAATGTGAAAAAGTGAATAATTTGCGACAAGTTCAGTGAAAATTTCTAAGTCCAAAGCTCTGCCAAAATTGGCAAAAATTCTGTTCTCGTTTCACTGTGTCAAACGCAAGCCAAATTCTTTTTGCAACACATTTTTGCTTTAACTCCGCAGTCCACTTAATACAATTTGCTTTGCTATCGAAGAATACAACAACGAAACAAACAACACATACCCTCTGGCCATTCCAAATAAAATATTAAACATTTACCCGCCAGTTCCATATATATTACATCAACATACACTACATCCATATACATTGCATATATTACATCAACATATCCACATATTATCTGCATTCGTTTTAAACGTATACCAAAGTTTAAATTGTTTTCCGTCGGCAAATCCAAACCACAAATAAAATTTATTCCAAGTGCCGACGCGGAAAAAGCGTTTTGTTTTCCATCAATTTTTTCTGTAAATTTCCAAATTAATTTCCGAGCAATAAATTAAAAGCGGTTTTATTTTCTTTTTTTTTTAACAAATAACTTTTTCAATATTTTTTAAATTATTTAAAAATAATTTTTTTTTTTTTGAAAATTTTCAAAAAATTATCCATAAATAAATAATACGACCGCCAAATACAAGTCGTTCACCCGACAAATATTTTTTCCTGTATTGCTTGGATATTAATTTGTGTTTGTTTTAGAAGTACTTACAACGCGGAGAAAAGACTCCAATTCCACCAGTCCATTTTCTCCGTTTCCAGTTGTAAACAAACAAAAAAAATTTTCTTCGTTCTTAATAAACATTTTATTTCACCGTGTTCTACATTCCAAGTGTTCCAACCGTAAATAAGGTGGACCTAATTACCATAAATCACAGGTCATTTATACAATTCGCTGTTCACTCCGAGTCACCTGTCCAATTAGTCTAAACTACGGCGTTTCCACTTCGCAATTTCTACACCACTTTCTCACCCATTACATCCTATACGGTCTTTTTCCGCTGCTTTATACCATTCACGGCGGCAAGCTTAAATTTATTAAGTGCAGTCTGAGGAATCTGTCTACTTTTTCAAAAGTGTGACCGGGCTCCAAAACCGCTTCCCTTCCATTTCGTATTTCTTCGATTATGCCCATGGGGGACGATAAGAACAAATTTTCCGCTGACAAACCCAGGTCTATTTTTGCACCACAAGGGCCCAAGAGTCCAAGAATCCCGAGCATTTCGGTGAAAACGCCTGCGCAGATTTCCGACGACTGTGCCACTCCATCCAAAGCCACAGTACAGCGCACAGCTAAAAATATGGCTGCTTCCGATATAGCGCTAGCCAAATTCATTTCGGTTTCTGACCGCTTAAGCGAATTTGAGGCTCAGATCAACACTCCGGAATCCGCAGCTCCAACCGTCACGATGCTTAGCGTCCGTCGCGATCAATTCCGAACCCTATGGGACAAGGTTGAAAAGGAATTCGACCTTTGCTCAGAGTGCCTTGTGTCAGCAGGCGAAACGGCAGCAAAAACATGCCTATTCTCAGGGCTAAATACAGTTATTGCTATTCAGTCTATGAAAGGTGTGTTGCCCAGCTCGTTGATAAAATCGAGCAGGGCACGTCTCAGTCCATCCCAGACGCGAACGCTGCGCCCAAGGCCTACATTTCCTCTGGCTGACGGTTGCCTCCATGCGATACAGAAGTTTTCGCAGGCGACTATCTTCGCTGGCCGACTTTCCGGGATCTTTTCACAGCCATTTATATCAATAATCCACGGCTGACTCCGGTTGAAAAGTTATTCCATTTAAATGGCAAAACAAGTGGCGACGCGCATGCCATAGTTTCGATTTCGCCTATCACCAACGAGGGTTTCCGCTCTGCGTGGGAAAACCTAATAGAGCGTTTCGAAAATAAACGATTGTTGGTAAACAGTCAATTGAAAATACTGTTTAATGTGCAGTCGATACCACAGGAATCTGGGGCGGCCTTGAAGGTACTGCAAAGTACTGTTCAAGGTTGCTTGACTGCCTTAGAACTGTCAGGCATCAACACTGAGAACTGGGACTGCCTGCTGGTATATCTGTGTTCATCCAAGCTCCCGAAGATAACTCTCTCCTTATGGGAGCAGTCGCTACATAAGAAAGCCGACATCCCGACATGGGGAGAGCTGAACACCTTCCTCACAGAACGTCATCGAACCCTAGAGGCCATCGATCATGTGAGACCGTCCGTACCAAGTCAGTCGCACTCCAAAGCGATGAACTCAAGTGGGCCCTTTAGAAAACTAAATTCCTATGAGACGAAAGTGGCTCCAAAATCGAAAAGTTGCGACTGGTGCAACAAGGAAAACCATCCTGTCCGTGTATGTCCGCGCGAGCAAAAACCGAATCTCCTTTCGACATTCAACTACGCGCAGCATGGCCCCTCGTCAACAAAACGCACGCAGTGCTCGTGCCTTGGAGAGCAGACGTACCCGAGGTATTTAATCCTACCGATCCATCCTCTTCGGAAGTGCGCGAGGTTCCTAAAGCTCAGCGCTGAAAAGCGTTTGCGAGCAGTCCTCATTAACAAATACTGCACCAATTGCCTTGCTCACGAGCATTCCACGGGAGACTGCCGAAGCGGTGATCGTTGCAAGAAGTGCGACCGATCCCACCACACGCTGCTCCACATGCACGAGCAGGTTAGCTCGTTGTCGCGGTCGCGAGCGCGCTCGCGTCTCCAACCGGTGCCAACCCGGCAAGCAGCTTCGGCCTCGTCCCAACGTTCCCGCCGGCAAAATCCGCCAACTCAGCGTAGGAGTTCACCGCCACGACGCCCGGAATCGGCCACGCCTGGCCCATCGCTCTCGTCGTTGCTGCAACGCCACAGCGTGAACATCCTTCCGACAGCGCTGGTCAAGTTGGAGACCGGGACGAAGACCTTCGAGACCGCAGCACTTATCGATCCGTGCACCCCCATGAGCTGCATCGACACTTCGTTGGCGTCAGCCTTTACGCTTCCGATGACCAATGTTGGCGACGAGAAGATCTGCACGACGACGATTCGCTCCAGGATCGACGCGAACACTAAGCTGGAAGTCGTGCTCAAGATCGAGCCCAATGTGCGGATCCGCACACCTGTCCGGGCATTGAGCGACACCGTGGTGTCCAAGTTCCGGGACATCATGCTGGCTGATGACCAGTTCCATCGGCCTGCTACCGTCTCCATGGTCTTAGGAGCAGATGTTTATCCAAAGGTTATCCAATCCGGATTCCTGACCTTCGACGAGGGAATGCCGGTCGCTCAGAAAACGGTTTTTGGGTGGATCGTGTCCGGTGCCTGCAGCCTGCAGTAGGATGGCTGTGTTGCAACCCCAGTGATTGCAAGGGGGCAGAATGTTCAAGTTACGGGGTTTGGACTGTCACCCGCTCTCCGCTCCCTCTTACGCTCTCCCGCTCTTCACCACAGAGTCTCCAAGGAGTCTCCGCTGCGCTTGGAAAAGCCTAACTAATTAGAATAAGCGGCAGTGTAAAAACTAACCACACCGAATAAACATACGCCGGTCGCGCCCGCGCAATTACGAAAAGTCTAGAGTTCGCTTTTCTTCGAGTGTTTCTTTTCAGCATATTTGAATTCCAGAAAAGCATCCCCCTACATCCCAACACCACTAAAGATATACATTTTCGTTTATTGGCTTTCCCATGATCAAACATCATCTGATGTATTGTCATATATATATATAAATATATATATATTTATATATTTTATATATATATTTATATTATATATATATATTTATATACATTATATTGGGGAATGAAATGGAAAAACAAATTACAAGTTGTTTATAAGTGTGGGCGTGACTGTTTTGTGCGTTTTGTAGGTAAAAAAAGGAGAGTGGCCACAATATTTTTGGTATATAGATAAAAATTGGCAAGACAAACAATAAAACGAAGTTGATTTAATTTCAGGTGGCAACTCAATTTCTGAGGTTGAGGTTCTGAGGTTCTGAGGTAAACAAAATGCAACAAACTTCCGCATACATGAATGATCGTACCTTTACGGGGAGTTGGAGTCTTAATTGCGGTGAGGTCTACCTTCACGTCAGACGAGTTACTTTTTGTCAAGTCCCGTAACCTAGAATTCATATACGTAAAGCTGTCATTTTCCGATAGATCTGTTTATATTACGTGCCTTTACAATCCGCCGTCTTGTGAATTCCTAGAATATCTAAATCATTTGTCCGTTATCCAATCCGTCTCAAGTAGACTGTAGAATAGGCACCAATTGGTGGTTCAAGGTTATTTTAATGTACCTTTCCATATAGCACAACGTGACTTTATTGACGGCTCTCTCGACTTATCGTTGTCGCAAGCTAATTTTTTCGAATCTCTATTGGTCGATTATTGGATATATGTCTTGTAACAAGTACTGAAAGTGTGTTTCTGTCCAGAGTAGCACCTCTTACTCAACCTGAATATCCTTTTGATAATAAGCTTTTTATATGAAAAACTATAATTTTAATGTATAAAAATTGAGGATTATCAAATTTGTTTCAGCCATTTAGAATATATTAAAAAGCTTAAAAACAATTGAATATGAAAAATTGCAATGTATTTATTGCACCTCTACCAAGCAAATTAAATTAAGGGGCATTTTAAGCTGAAGAATACTGTGAAGTACGATGTAGGACTTTGATTGGTTTTTTAATACATAATGCTGTGAACAGGATAGTACGCCAATAAAGTATCTTAAGCCGATATACTAAGAATAAATTATGTCTTAAATGGAATACCACTGTAATTAATATTCCTATGGGGTATGCTGATTCGGATTGAGCTGGAAATTAGATTGACAGAAGAAGTTTTACAGAAATGTTCGAAAATTATTCAATATTCTGGAGTAATATGAAACAAAAATCTGTTTCTGCATTACTACTGAAGCAGAATCAATGGTCATATTTGAAGGTGTAAGAGAGACATTGCGGCTAAAGTCATTGACAAATGGAGTTAAATTAAAATTAAATGGTTCGACACAATAGAAAGATGGAAGTGGGAAGATCTAAAAGATAGAAAGATCTCTCTCATTGTTCTCTTAACAACTTTTTGATATAGTGCAGATCATCCATTCACCTGCAGACGACGAGTGCGTGCGGTTGTGTAAATAAATCAAAACAACATTTAATGTGTTTTTAGTATTTGATATTTTTTTTATTTATTTACTCAAAGCTTACTTAAAGTTTACAACTAATATCATTCACCCGCCCCACAGTATTGTAATGTTTGATATTTAGGAGATGTTAGTATTTTGCTAAAGTACACTTTAAATAACAAGGGAAGAGCTTCTGCTCTTTATGAGGTTCTTTATTCAACTGTTCAAAGTGTGTTCTGTTGGGTGCTTATATCTATGTATTCTTTATTACATATATATATACACATATGTATGCAGAAGGCATGCATATGTTATGTATAGCTTGACCACTTGAGCTGCAAAGTGCATGCTCAGCATTCCCACGCTCCGCGATCGGCTTATGTATAAGCGTTAGATCGTATTACTCGGACGCTGGAATGCTTATGTAGTCATTGGTGGTCTTTTGGGTATTTGTATATTTACGTTTACTATGACAAAGTGTCACAATGTATTTATGCAAAGTTACACCCATTCTTTATTTGATAGGTGGGGTAGATATGCTACAAATGCAAAGGTTCATTCCATCAATTACAGTCTTAATATATTCGTAACTTTTTATAATCATTCAACTGAAAATAAACTAACATTTCTCATAGACACTGGTGCAGATATCTGACTTTAAAAAATAAATTCTGATAACTTCAAAATTCAGGATGAAAAAATAATAAACATCCAAGGCATAGGCCAAGGTGTAATAAAGTCTCAAGGAACAACCTCAATAGAACTTCAATCAACAAAATATATTATTCCACATGAATTTCATTTGGTAGACTCACATTTTTCAATACCATGTGATGGAATAGAATAATAGGCATTGATTTTATAAAAAAAATCAATTGTCAGCTAGATTTCAAACCAAGTGAAGACTGGTTTATAATTAGACCCCAAATTTTAAATTATCCAATATATGTTCCGATAACATATAGCCCTGGCAACAATACAGTTCTTCTGCCAGCCAGATCACAAGTTATTCGGAAAATAGACATTAATAGCGTAAATGATTACATATTTGTTCCTAATCAGGAAATACATAGTGGAATTTACGTTGCGAATACAATAGCAGCATCCAAACATGTATACAATTCGACTTCTAAATACAACAAATTTCGACCAATTGGTCAAAGTAAACAAAATCCAATATGAAAATTTAAAAGATTATGACATTCATAACACCAATCCAGAAAATAGAAGCGAACAAGTACTTTCAAAACTAATGAAAAATTTTCCAGAGCAACTTAAAAGTCAATTAACTGAATTATGCACAAAGTATAGTGATGTGTTCGGACTGGAAACCGAACCAATATCAACAAACAATTTCTATAAACAGACATTAAGACTTAAAGATGATGAACCCATTTATATAAAAAACTACAGAAGCCCGCAAAGCCATGTTGAAGAAATCCAAAAACAAGTAGGGAAATTAATAAACGACAAAATCGTAGAACCGTCTGTATCCGAGTACAACAGCCCACTCTTGTTAGTTCCGAAAAAATCATTACCGAATTCAGAACAAAAGAAATGGCGATTAGTAATTGACTATCGTCAAATCAATAAAAAACTACTTTCTGATAAATTTCCACTCCCTAGAATTGATGACATCTTAGATCAACTAGGTAGAGCTAAATACTTTTCATGCCTTGACTTGATGTCAGGTTTCCATCAAATAGAACTTGAAGAAAACTCAAGAAACATAACATCTTTTTCAACGAGCAATGGCTCATATCGCTTCACGCGATTACCATTTGGTCTTAAAATAGCACCAAATTCATTTCAGAGAATGATGACTATATCATTCTCTGGTTTGGAACCTTCTCAGGCATTCCTTTATATGGATGACTTAATGGTGATAGGATATTCCGAAAAACACATGATTAAAAACCTAACTGATGTTTTTAATGTATGTAGGAAGTATAACCTAAAATTGCATCCAGAAAAATGTTCGTTTTTCATGCATGAATTGACATTTCTAGGTCACAAATGCACCGATAAGGGAGTATTGCCAGATGACAAGAAATTTGACGTCATCAAAAATTATCCTGTCCCTCATGATGCGGACAGCGCAAGACGATTTGTAGCATTCTGCAACTATTATCGTCGATTTATAAGAAACTTCGCCGATTATTCACGGCACATAACTAGATTATGTAAAAAGAATGTTCCTTTTGAATGGTCAAGCGAATGCCAAAACGCATTCGAATACCTTAAAGAAAAGCTTATGCACCCCACATTATTACAATATCCTGATTTTCGCAAAGAATTTTGCATTATAACAGATGCTAGTAAACAAGCTTGCGGAGCGGTTCTAACTCAGAACCGTGACGGGATTCAGCTCCCAATAGCTTATGCATCTCGTTCATTTACAAAAGGGGAAAGCAATAAGAGTACAACCGAACAAGAGCTAGCGGCAATTCATTGGGCAATTACCCATTTTAGACCATACATTTATGGCAAACATTTCACTATTAAAACGGACCACAGACCATTAACGTATCTATTTTCTATGACTAATCCCAGTTCTAAATTAACTCGCATGCGGCTAGAGCTTGAAGAATACGACTTCACAGTAGAATACCTAAAGGGAAAAGATAATTTCGTAGCAGACGTACTTTCGCGTACAAATATAAAAGAACTCAAAGACATGCAACATAAAGTCCTGAAAGTCACTACCAGGCAGCAAAGTAGACATGATAAAAACTGTGCAGTAAGGAATAAGGAACTATTGCCTGGGCAAAGTATCCAAAATGTATCTAAGCCCAACGTATATGAAGTCATAACAAATTATGAAGTACGAAAAGTAGTGACCTTGCGAATAACTGAATCTACTTGTTTACTAAAAGAATTGATGTTGACGATTTATATACCAATGGAATTTTTGATTTAGGTCAGTTCTTCCAAAGGTTTGACATGCAAGCCGGTATGCTAAAAATCAGCCAACTCAAATTGGCACCGAGCGAAAAAATCTTTGAATCCATTTCAATAGATTCTTTCAAACATATGGGCAACAAGAAATTAAAATCATCAAGAGTAGCGCTACTCAAGCCAGTGACCTTTATACAAACTGAAAAAGAGATACAATTAATACTGTCTACATTTCATGACGATCCAATTCAAGGAGGTCATACAGGCATTAGAAGAACGCTAGCAAAAATAAAAAGACACTATTATTGGAAAAATATGACTCGTCATATAAAAGAGTACATACGTAGATGTCATAAATGCCAAATGTCGAAAACAACGACACATACAAAGACCCCAACAAATTCTTTCGATATAGTGATAGTGGATACCGTTGGTCCACTACCCAAATCAGAATATGGCAATGAATACATCGTCACACTAATATGTGATTTAACAAAATATCTAGTAGCCATTCCAATTGAAAACAAAAGCGCAAATACTGTCGCAAAAGCTATATTCGAAAATTTTATACTAAAGTACGGTCCAATGAAGACGTTCATTTCGGAAATGGGTACCGAGTATAAAAACAAGGTAATTTTGGATATGTGTAAATATATGAAGATTGAAAATCTTACATCAACCGCATATCATCACCAGACCTTAGGGACAATAGAACGAAGTCATAGAACGTTCAATGAATACATTCGTTCATACATTTCTGCAGACAAAGCTGATTGGGACGTTTGGATACAATATTTTACCTATTGTTTCAACACAACACCATCAGTCATGCACGAATACTGTCCATATGAACTAGTCTTTGGAAGATTACCAAGATAGTTCGTCGATTTTAATAAAACAGATAGAATAGAACCACTATACAATGTAGAAGATTACTCTAAGGAAATAAAATTTAAACTATAAATAGCCTATAAAAGAGCTAGGATTATGTTAGAAAAAGCTAAGTCTTATAGGAAACAACATTACGATAAGAAAACATCAGATTTTGAATTAAAAATAGGAGATAAAGTTACATTAAGAAACGAAGCAGGTCATAAGTTAGATCCAGTATATTTAGGTCCATATACCGTAGAAACCATAGAAGATAGAGATAACATTATAATTAGAGATAAAAAACAAAAGAAACAGAAAGTACATAAGGATAGGTTAAAAATATATAATCAATGAAACGTTTCATTTAAGAAAAGGTCTGATCAACCCAAAAAAAAAAAAACCAAAAAACATATTCTTCTAAGAAAATTAAACATGAAACAAAACATAACGTAATATAATATAAAAAATATAAAAAAAATTTTTTTTTGTCATTAAACACAAATGCATCGAGACAAACAATTTCTAAGTAAATAATAAGAAACAAATCAATACGATTTCAAAAAAAAAAGTATATTTTGTAACACAATATATTAACACTAAAACTTAATGACTACATGTATTACGTCATTTCTTTAAAAAGGGAGGTGTAGCATATCTACCCCACCTATCAAATAAATGTGGACGCCGAAAAATGAATATATGTACTCAATCCTTTAAATAATTTCACAATGCCTTTATTCGACTTTTCCCTTTAAGCACACGCCACCGAATGCCGCGTCCCGCGTATTCCTCTTTTCTTATGCTCTCTGAAGTGTGTATGCGTTTGTGAGTGAGCTAGGTGTACATTCTTATCTCTTAATGCTAACTTATAAGTAAGAGCGAGATAACAATAATATTCTTATTCCTAACGGGGATATGATCGTATGCTTCTCTATGGGCTTCATACCTAAGACTATGCTACTACATGGTACAGTGGGCCTTATGAGTGTTCATCCTACCACATTTAGAATGGGTATAACTTTGCATAAATACATTGTGACACTTTGTCATAGTAAACGTAAATATACAAATACCCAAAAGACCACCAATGACTACATAAGCATTCCAGCGTCCGAGTAATACGATCTAACGCTCATACATAAGCCGATCGCGGAGCGTGGGAATGCTGAGCATGCACTTTGCAGCTCAAGTGGTCAAGCTATACATAACATATACATGCCTTCTGCATACATATGTATATGTATATATGTAATAAAGAATACATAGATATAAGCACCCAACAGAACACATTTTGAACAGTTGAATAAAGAACCTCATAAAGAGCAGAAGCTCTTCTCTTGTTATTTAAAGTGTACTTTAGAAAAATACTAACATCTCCTAAATATCAAACATTACACATTTATTGATTGTTTCCTAAAGGGTTCTGTGAGTTTTCTGACGTGTTTTGCGCCATTCTCACATTGTTGTTATTGTTGCCCTGGTTGAAGTTACCTCGGCCTCTTCCTTGGTTTTGGCCCCTTCTTCCTCCACGGGTAAAGTTATGATTATTGTTATTGTTGTAATTGCTGCCTCGGTTGTAATTGTTGTGGTTGATATTTCTACCACGATTATAACCTCGGCCTCCTCTATTATTGTTACCTCTTCGATAAAACAGTACAGTGTTGCTTTGACCTGTTATCTCTGTGCAACTGTTTACAAATTTTGAAATGGCATCATTCATGTTTGTGAATGTGCCTGCTTGCATGATAAGTTTTACCTTATCAATGGAGCAATTCTGAGTCATTGCTTTTACAGCTGTTGTAGTGCTGCATTTATTTGCAAGGGATTGGCTGAGACCTTCACTGATATAGGCGCCTTCAAGGGCCTTTGTCAGTTTCTCCACCTCTTGGGTGTATTGGTTGGCCGTTTTATGTTTCTGTTGCAGATTGAGAAGTTTGGCAGATATAACTTCTACCGATTCTCCTTTTACTGCACTTGACAGTTGGATAATGATTGCAGCGATTGTCTGCTCATTACTTATAAGATTCCTTGCATGGCCTTTAAGTTTAGTTTTTATAAGGCTTATCGCTGTTGTCTCATGCGTGCCTTTTAAGGTGTCTAATAGACCTAGAGCATCTATAAAACTTTGTAAATTTTCGTGCCTACCATCAAACTCTGGTATCAGAGATGTGGCTAGCTTGATAAATTCTGTCAATGTCTGTGCCATTTCAGAAATTGTTATTGTTTCTGGCTTATATTCAATTCGATCGCTTCCTTCTAGTGTTTCAATGTCACTATCGGATTCAGCGTCACTTGATTGAATAGATTCGTCCAGTCTTTTAAACTGGTCGGTATCGAAGTCCACCAATTGACTTCGACTTTCTGGCACGTTAATTAGAATATGTCTTCTTTTCCTGATATTAATTAATCTTGTGTTTAGGGATTTTATTACGCGTATACATTTGTTAAGGTGCTCAGCTGTGAATCTATTTGTATACTTGTTTACTAAGGTAACTATATTATTGTATTCCCTTACTACTATCTCTGTATGGTTTTTCAACGTTTCTGCTTTTATTACTGCATCTTTATTTATGCATTTATAAGATTTGTCAAACTCATAGCGAAATTCGTCTATACGTTTCGCTATTTCTCTCCATTCCATTCTTGCAATGGAATTTGTTATTCATTGTTTCTTTTTCTTCAAATCTGATCTAAATGATTCGCCCTGCCCATGTATCTTTTCTTAATGATTTTATTATGTTTTACATAAATAGTAAGCAAGAATTGCAAGACTAATACTATTGTTATTATCAATAGTAGGATCCACAACGCATTTATATCGTCTGTGTGATCAATTATTCTAACATTATTTACTACATTGGCAGTATTATCCTTTGCCTCACTAGAATCACTAAACCATCCCATTTTATCTATATTCAATGAAACGGATCTTTAAAAAAAGGAAAAAAAATAAGATATTCTATTTGGAGCTTAAAGGAAGGAAAAATATTTTCTTCTTGAAAATCGAAAAAATGAAATGAATATTTTCTTTTATATTAGTCAAAATAAGAACTTTTTCATTGTTGTCATTTTACACAAATAAAATTTTGCAGCTGAGTATATAAGATATGATTTAATGATGGACGCGGCAAGGTAGTTGCCCGCGAACTCCTCCGCCTGCACCGTTGTTGCAAGGGGATGTCAACGTGGCACGTTGCTGCTCACGTGGTAGCTGAAGTGTGTTGCGACACGTTGCTGCCCACAACACAGTCACCTCGTTGTCGCCTCTGTAGCTGTGGTGTGGTGCAGAGTGCGGATCGGGATCAGGTGGTGTCCACGATCGGTGACTATAGCTGAAGTGACCAACTGGAATAAGCCGGTAGCAGGGTCGTAGCTCCGACTTGATATTCACGGCAGGTATCTTACGATAACATCACTTTATTTCGGCTGTCAGTTTAGAACTAAGTAATACAAAGAAAGGAAGCTTAAGATTACCCTATCTCGCACAGATCACGGCCGCCGACCAGCATCCGAAGTATAGCTTCGTGTGTCGTTCGTCGTCACACGCAGCTTTTCCTGATGTTACTTGTTAACTTATATGTATACTCAGTGCCAGAGACGTGGAAATATTAATGGTTAATATATGTGGTTGTCTCACATAGTCGTTTACAATAATTAAAAAAAAAATTCTCCAACCACATTGTTAGTGAAAAAGCAGATTTTAGTATTTTCCAAGCAGCGGTTTCCCGCCTCGGCTTGCGGTAGAAATTAAATCTAAAGCAAATTGGGGCATTGGCATTTATGCAGCCCGTTTGCGTTGTTTCGCACCTTTGCAAAACTTATTTCCTGTGTTTGAAGACGCTCTTTGTAGCGTTGTCGGGATGCATCTGATTGAAGTTTAGGCAAATTGGGGCATTGGCATTTATGCAGCCCGTTTGCGTTGTTTCGCACCTTTGCGAAGCTTAGCCTCTATTTCTTGAAGACGCTCTATGTAGCGTTGTCGGGATTCCTCGTCTTTTGCCGACTTGGTCATGTCCTTGACCAGTCGCCGTTGCTGAAGTAGCTTAATTCTTTGACCGCTTCTTTTATGTTTATTTTGCGGTTTTTTCTGCTGCCTGGCCCTGTACTCATTTATCGTGAGTGGGCGTGGTCCATTAGCTGGATTCTCTTGTAGGGCCTCTTCCAGAGTTGGCAAGCCCCTTTGCTTAGTGGGTACTGCCAAAGACACTAGAATAACAAGATGCGTAACGGCCATACATTGGTTTGGCACTATGCAGCCACTTTTTTGGTGACGGCCAAAATTACTCTCTTTCCGCTCGCTCCCGCTGAGAGCATAAGAAATCTAAAAATAGAATTTGCTTGCTTGTGTGAGTAAAAACAAGAGACGAGAACGCGTATATGTGTGCGTGTTGTGCTAGAAGACGATTTTCGGGCCGAAATCGATTCTGATCGAAGAAACAAATTTACATTTTACATATTGTACCAATTTCGTAGCAATATAATAAAATAAAATAATTTTTAAAAATTCGCGCCCTGACTATTATAATTTTAAAGCTTTTTAAATTTGTTTGTTAAAATCGCCGCTCGAATTAGCTACCGTTTACACATTTAAATTTATGTTTAATTCTAATTTGTCTCTCATCTGACAATTTTTTAAAAGCGAAATATTTTTTTTGAAACACTTTTAATGTTAATGTTGCATCATATTAAGTCAAATGATTTAATAAATATACTAAATAATTAAATATGATAACTGTTTATTGCAAAAGTAATATCAAAGAAACTAGAATTATTCTAGTGTCTTTGCTTTGTTCATAATTTGAGGCCCGAAGTGCGGACACAAGCACTCAACAATCAGCCTTATTAATTTTTCACACGCCGCAAGATGAATACTCTAATGACAAATATTCTTATATAAAGTCATTTTTGAAATTTATTTTTGTGATAATATGTACATAGATTTGGCAATTTCTAATCTATTTTCAAATAATAATAACGTTAAGGCAATGCAAAACAAGAATTTTTCTCATGGTGCCAATTGATCAAAAATAATATAGATTTAAAGTCTAAGAACTTCTGAGGTGAAGGGCATATTTTGTCAAATTTACAATGCATGAGCATACGTGTGCACACATACAGATGTCTGCTATCACTTTGTGCGTTGAAAAGAGCTGTTCGCTGTAGCGCTCTTCGCTCTCTCGCTCTCTAACAACAATTCGAGAGAGCCTGGAGCCACCTCTAGAGCCACGGCCAAAAAATCGTGTGCCAAAAAATCGTATGGCGTTACGCATCTTTTTATTCTAGGGTCTTTGGTACTGCCTTCGAGAATTGTGGCTCCTCTGCCATTTATGTTCAAAAGCTTTTTAAGAAGATTTGTCCTTTCTGCATTTCTATGTATGTAATGCATTTATCCATGTAATGTTTGAATTTATTGTTTTTATTTCTTTGGCCACGAACACTTCATGCTTTTGTAATGTTTGAATTTATTCATTTTATTTCTTTTGGCCACGGACACTTCAAGCTTTTATTATAATCGTTAACTTCATGCCCACGTGAACACTGTCACGGTTGCCATGTAATGTTTGATATTTAGGAGATGTTAGTATTTTGCTAAAGTACACTTTAAATAACAAGGGAAGAGCTTCTGCTCTTTATGAGGTTCTTTATTTAACTGTTCAAAGTGTGTTCTGTTGGGTGCTTATATCTATATATTCTTTATTACATATATACATATACATATGTATGCAGAAGGCATGCATATGTTATGTATAGATTGACCACTTGAGCTGCAAAGTGCATGCTCAGCATTCCCACGCTCCGCGATCGGCTTATGTATAAGCGTTAGATCGTATTACTCGGACGCTGGAATGCTTATGTAGTCATTGGTGGTCTTTTGGGTATTTGTATATTTACGTTTACTATGACAAAGTGTCACAATGTATTTATGCAAAGTTATACCCATTCTTTATTTGATAGGTGGGGTAGATATGCTACAGTATAAATCAATGGTGAACTTACTCAGGTGGGTCCATTTCAATAGACCAATGTCAAGTCCTTAATATATGTCGTAAACACAAATGCAAACCAAAAATTGAAACCGGCACTATAAAAATTCAGCAACCAATAGCAAAAAAATCCTAGGTGTAGCCCTGAACAATAGATTTAACTGGGCAACTCACATAGGCAATCTAAGAGACAGCCTCTGTAAACCTCATCATGAAAAAAATACAACACCAACACTTCCCTTATACAAATAACAAATTCGATCTTAATCTCCAAATCTCTATGCAACTCCAACCAACAACCTAATAATCGAAGGAGGGAACTTCTAACAGGCAATCTTTCCCCAAAAACGTACACTCTTACGACAAACCCCTCAGAAAACTTGTTAAAACACCCAATAAAAAATTTAAACAACCCATCCCTATAGACCGGATAACGCATCACTCTGAAAATACAAGAAATCCAGCACACACGCCATAACTTTTAAACAAGTTTTTCAATTTCTAAAAAATCCTAACCGATTCCCTTCTATTCCTCTGCCCTAAAATCCTTCATCAATACCAATAACAACTCATACCCGACAATCATTAGAAACCTGTTTTTGAAACACTTCTCTAAAAAACTCATCTGGATCCCAAGTCACATTGGAATTACAGAAAACGAAAACGTCGATAAAACAGCTAAAGATGTCCACATGTACCCCCTTGTATACTGTCCAAATTACAACTCCAACGACATCTCACAGAATATTACAAAATACGTTTTCTCCAAACAAACAGAACTAGACATCAACATTACTCCTTGGTACAAGCGTGTCCTTTCTAACCACATCAAATTTCTCTTACAACACCACATTACACAATAGGAAAAGTCAAATCCTTATAAACCGGCTCATGCTTGGACACACCAACTTCACTAATGCGCCTTCCAGTTTGAAAGATCCCTACCCAACCCATGGTACCATCATCACCAGTTAGACATTAAACACATCATCTCGTTACAAAGAACATTTTCTGCTCATTCAATTAGCCCACACAATGCCATTGCTAACCCAACAATCAAAAACATCCAAAAATTATAAAAATTACAAATTACAACTTATCACAACAAAATTTTAAAATTGTAAAAGCATTGTCTGCTAATGCTCCTAGATCCTAGTTTGCTCCAAGTAAGCTTTATAAAAATAAACATGAGAGACTGCTATAGTCGAGGTCTCCGACGGAAGAGGACAGGAAGAGACCTGTTACTCAGCTAGTGTGAATGGGAACGCGAAATTTCATAAATTTTCTGGGATATGAAATCTCGACGTTCATATCTGAACTAGTCTTCTGCATGAATGTAGTAATTTCTAACTTAACAAAACTGTACGGTAGTGCATTGTTCTCAAAACTACTAACTAAACTAAAGGGTAGTCCCCGGATCGCAACGACCCTTTCAGGAGGAACTCCAGGCTTTCGAGATCCCCCACTAGTGTAGTCGGTAACCCGAGGGGTGAGCAAGCAGGCCCCCAGCCGCCTTTAACTAGAGACTGCAGTGCTGCTGTAGAAGTGGAAAACCTGGATCCAGCTTCTACCACCGCGACAAGCTAGAAGATGATGAAACACATCACCGTGCCATCGCAAAAGGCGGGAGTGAAGTCCCCAGCTGGCAGATAAACCTCCTGCTACCAGCTTTTGAGACTCAACGGCACGTCACAAGAGAGACCAATGGCGTATTTTCTGAACCCTCTACTCTTAACAACAGGGCGATAGAGTTGCACGAAGGGGCCGCTGGCAAGCACCGCATGACGAGCTGTGCTACCCAGGCAGAGGTCCAAAAGCCTACCAAAAGGCTTTTCACTATGAGCAGGTGCCAAAGGTTTAGTGCTGATGAGCGCAAAAGATTAGCGGTCCTAAAATAGGGCGCTTTAACCGTTGGATGGTCAAGGTGTCGCATAACTCAGGACACCCAGCCCACGAGAAGCTACAGGTGTCTGGGCTACGGACATCGACCTGCAAGTCGATTGATAGGGCTGACAGCTGTCTACGATGCGGTGAGCGTGGGCACGACATACAGAGCGAGCCGAAAAAAAAGCTAAGAGCCACCATAATATACGCCCATATTAACGTAATCCAACTCAATGTTTATCATTGAGTAGAGCTCAGAGTTTCATGGCCCAGACTGCTGCGGAGCGCAATGTAGATATCATGCTCCTAAGTGAGCCATATGTCATTGGAAGGGGACAATATGCTGCTAGTACATATACCCCTATATATAGGGGACTATATCCGAACACGCGGCACTAGTTTTGGCAGGCTTGCCGCCAATCGATTTGGAGACCAAGGCTGCCAGCCTAATGCGGGGTGGCGCTCCCAGAGTAGAGGCCCACGAGTGGCTGCTGGGTGAGTGGCAGAACAGATGGAAAACGTCGCGACGGGGAAGGTGGTCTTACCAGCTCATCCCTGAGTTGGGAATGCATGAACTACCACCGAACTCAGATCCTCATGGACAATGGCTGCTTTCGGGCCTATATACTCCGGTTCCGCCACGAAGAGTATCCCAATGCCTGTTCTGCGTCGATTGTGACGAAAAAGCAGAGCATGTACTAATGCACTGCTCCCGGTTTGCGGCGGATTTGGAGCAGCTAAAGACGCTGTCAGGTACCCTGTTCAGCCCTAGTGGCTCGTTGGGGGTATGTTTGTCCGATCAGACGAGATTGTGAGAAGTCTTGAAGCTCCCCACAAATCTCGTGTAGGGGAGTGGCCTAGCAACAGCCACGATGCAAGGCGGCCAGGGCAAAGCGGAGAGACCGTGAATTAACGGTACCCCGGTAGGCCGTGGAGGACGCAAAGAGGACGCACCGAGAAGTAACGGCACAATATGTGGACCTTGTACCCGAGCGGGCCGTGCGCAAAAAGGGGAAAAAAACCATGGGATTCCCGTGGCCTATAAAGGGACAGCGCAAGTGGAAGCGGGGGGCAGTCAGTCTCAACACGCGAGGAGCCGTACGTACGCGAGGATAGTCGAGGAGAGTACCGGCGCAAGTCGCGCGGTCAGAACGGAGTCTGAAGGCAGAGGTCTAGGAGGCATTCAGTTGGACAGCAAGATCGCACGTGGAAGGAGATAGTGCGTCGGAGCGTTACCAGAAGGAGTTCGGGAGTGAGAACGCGCGGTCAAGTCGGAAATAACAAACAGTGGAAGCGTCGGGCGGCAAGAAGCCCGAAGGACACGGAAGGAAGATCACTACAAGCGAGTAGAGATCCTGGGAGTGGAGGAGAAGGATCTGGCGTGTCGTAAGGTTCAGTGGCCAGCCAAGGTGGTCCCAGGCCGAGCGTTGCCTCGCCCGTGGACGATACACCCTGCCCCATAACATCCTAAACCCATACCGACCGGCAGGTAGTCTTCCAGCGGAGACGACAGCGACATAGCAGGTTCGAGAGGGACAGTGGAGTCAGTGGTCGGCAAAGGTGGTCCCATTATGATTATGATTATGATTATTTGTTGACTGAAACTTGGAAAAACGGATTTTGCCAAAAAGTTGATTTTACAAACGGAATTTTCGTCATAACTTGGCTAAAAATGGTCATATAGATGTAAGAATAGCTTTTTTGAGCAATTAGCTGCTCCAGCGCTAAAAATGGGAAAGCAATTTTCGCATTTTTTGTAAGGGGGCATAAAATTTTCGAAATATGGCCAAAAAATTTAATTTCCATTCTTGAACACAGTTTGATTGGAAATTTGATTACGAGTTCAGCGAGGTATGACATTCCATATTCAGACAATTATTTTTAAAGTTGTGGCAAAAAACTGATTATTTGTTGACCGAAATTTGGAAAAACGGATTTTGCCAAAAAGTTGATTTTACAAACGGAATATTCGTCATAACTTGGCTAAGAATACTCATTTAGATGTAAGAATAACTGTTTTGAGCAATTAGCTGCTCCAGCGCTAACGATCCCTATCAATTTTTGAATGATGTGGAGAAAGCAATTTTTGAATGAAAGCAATTTTCGCATTTTTTGTAAGGGGGCATAAGAATTTGCGAAATATGGCCAAAATATTTCATTTCCATTTTTGAACACAGTTTGATTGAAAATTTGATTACGAGCTCAGCGAGGTATGACATTCCATATTCAGACAATTATTTTTAAAGTTCTGGCAAAAAAATGATTATTTGTTGACCGAAAGTGGGAAAAACGGATTTTGCCAAATATTTGATTTTACAAACGGAATATTTGTCATAACTTGGCTAAGAATACTCATTTAGATGTAAGAATAACTGTTTTGAGCAATTAGCTGCTCCAGCGCTAACGATCTCTATTAATTTTTGAATGATTTGGAGAAAGCAATTTTTGAATGATTTAGGGAAAGCAATTTTCGCATTTTTTGTAAGGGGGCATAAGAATTTGCGAAATATGGCCAAAATATTTAATTTCCATTTTTGAACACAGTTTGATTGGAAATTTGATTACGAGCTCAGCGAGGTATGACATTCCATATTCAGACAATTATTTTTAAAGTTCTGTCAAAAAAATGATTATTTGTTGACCGAAATTGGGAAAAACGGATTTAGCCAAAAAATTGATTTTAGAAACGGAATATTCGTCATAACTTGGCTAAGAATGCTCATATAGATGTAAGAATAACGTTTTGAGAAATTAGCTGCTCCAGCGCTAACGATCCCTATCAATTTTTGAATGATTTAGCGAAAGCAATTTTCGCATTTTTTTTCATCAAAATTTGCAAAATTGGGTAAAAACATTCTGTATTAGGCTAGAGGTACACATACAAGTTAACACACAATAATTCTTAGCAACTAAGTAGCTCTACATGAAGAGTGCTGACACGCCAGAAGTAAGTTCAGCTCTCTGCGCAAAGAACGTCCGGCAGCGGAAAGCTGACACTTCTTATTCGGAGTGTAGCTTCACGCTGCAAGGAATGCTGAGTCGGCTCTGCCGACTCGTCTTGGTGGCGCGATGCACTGCTGGTAGGGTAAACTTAGCTCTTTACTTTGTAAACCCTTCAGTCTTAGTCTGTTGCTGAAATAAAGAACAGCTTGCTCCGGCGCACTGCCGATAAACCACTATTGTTCTTATTACAATCAAATCTCTTGTAATAAACCAATATATGCCACCAATTGAGAACACGTGTTTTTCTTGCAGTTGGGTGCAGCCGTCAGGCCACCTTTTCATTTCTTCTTATCTCTTCGAGTAGCAGAAACGGTTCTGCCCGCTTAACCTCTACAGAGTGTCTAATCTTACCTAAATACTGCGACTGCGCCGCCGTCGACAGCGGCAGAAGAGCAGCGTATATATATATGTATAAGAGAGAGAGAGAGAGAGCTTATGCGCATATATGGCCAGCGGCCAGCGTGGGGATGCTGACTTAGCTTAAAGCATAAATGGGTGATCTTATATCACGCTCACTTGAGACATTTATTTATGCAATGCAACTAAGTGTTGCTGTGTACTTATAGGTACAGTGTACCCTCGATATATGCACATACTACACCTCCCCTCTTTTTTAAAATAACGTAAAGAAATGAAGTTATTTTCTATCAACTATATTACCATTATAAAATAAAAATTACTTAAATATTATTTTTAATGAATTAACATTATTTATGATATAGAATTTTTAAATGAATAAAGAAAAAATATGTATGTATTTTGAATTAATAAAAATTCGATTATATCTATGTCTTTGTTATATTGTTTTGGCTGATCAGGCCGTTATTTAAGTTTTATTATGAAAGGTTTGGCATTGATTGCCCTTTTTTTTTTTCATTCTATTTGTGCTTTTTTAGCCTATCTTTATGTACTATTTGTTGTTTCTTACTTCCTGTTTTAATGGTTATATTGTCATTTATTCCTATATCTACTACGTCATAAGGACCTTCATATCTTTTATCTAACTTATGACCTGTTTCTTTTCTAAGTAATACTTTATCTCCTATTTTTAATTCGAAATTATTTGTATTCCTATCATATCTTAATTTTCTATCCGCTTTTGCTTTTTCTAACATTCTTCTTGCTCTGTTGTACGACAATTCTAGTCTGCATTTAAGCTCTTTAGAGTAGTCGTCTAAGTTGTATATTGGGTCTATTTTGTTTATCTTACTGAAATCTTTGAATTGTCTGGGTAGTCTGCCAAATACTAGTTCGTATGGGCAATAGTCATGGACTATTGAGGGTGTTGTATTGAAGCAATAAGTGAAATATGGTAACCAAATGTCCCAATCACTTTTGTTAACCGATATGTATGAACGTATATATTCATTAAAAGTTCGGTGGCTTCTTTCTATTGTTCCTAAAGTTTGATGATGGTGAGCGCTAGATGTTAGATTTTCTATATGCATATATTTGCATAATTCATTCATAAGTGAATTTTTGTATTCCGTACCTTGATCTGTAATGAACGTCTTCATTGGACCGTACTTCAGTACAAATAATTCAAATATAGCCTTTGCAACTGTTTTAGCACTTTTATTTGGTGTTGGAATAGTTACTAAAAACTTGGTTAGATCGCATATGATTGTAACTGCATACTCATTTCCGTCTTCCGATTTCGGTAGTGGACCAATGGTATCAATTAAAACAGTATCAAATGCTGTTGCTGGCGTTGGCATCAATGTTAATGGAGTTTTCGTATGTGTTGTAATTTTGGCTTGTTGACATTTCAAACAAGTCTTTACATACTTTGAGATTGTCTTGGTCATCTGGGGCCAATAATAAAATCTTTTGATTTTTGACTGGGTTCGCGAAATACCAGTGTGGCCTCCTTCTATAGGATCATCATGGAATTTTGTCAAAATTTCTTTAATCTGAGCTTCGTCATTTTTGTCTATAATTATCACCTTTTGTAGAATAGCTAGTTCTACTTTTTCGAGTACTCGGTTGCCCTTTATTTTAAATTCATTTAGTGATACAAATTGGAACATCTGTTCGCTTGGTGATATTCGCATTTTTGTTATTTTATGCATTCCGGCTTTTGAAATAAGCCTTTGAAAGAATTGATTTAGATCAAATGTTTCATTAGAATACAAGTCATCAACATCAAAGCGTGAAACAATTGTTTTTCCTCGTTTTAATAAACACTTGTGTTTATCTATTTTGATTAAAACATATTTCTTTGTGTCATTATTATTGACAACTTCATAGACTTTGGGCTTTTCTATTGTTTGCTCTTTTTCCTCTTGTATTTTGACTATTGCTTCGTCCTTACAGGAATTTTCCTGTTTAGCTTTTGATCTGGTGGTAACTTTTAATATTTCTCTGTTGATTGTTTTCAGATCTTTTATTGTTATGCGAGACAAGGCGTCCGCAATATGGTTATCTTTCCCCTTAAGATATTCTACAGTAAAGTCATACTCTTCTAAATCCAGCCTCATACGAGTGAGTTTTGAACTTGGATTTTTCATAGAGAATAGGTATGACAATGGTCTATGATCGCTTTTTACCATGAAATGCTTGCCATATATGTATGGTCGAAAATGATTTATGGCCCAATGAATGGCCGTTAATTCTTGTTCTGTAGTGGACTTATTACTTTCACCTTGAGTGAACATTCTTGAAGCGTATGCCACTGGAAGTTGTTGACCATTGTGATCTTGTGTAAGTACCGCTCCGCATGCCTGTTTACTAGCATCGGTTGTTATGCAAAATTCTTTACCGAAATCTGGGTACTGTAGTAATGTTGGTTTCATTAATTCTGTTTTAAGGTATTCGAATGCATCATTGCATTCTGCTGTCCATTCGAATTGAACATTCTTTTTACAAAGCCTCGTTAAGTGGCGTGAATGATCAGAAAAATTTTTAATGAAACGTCTGTAATAATTACAGAAGGCTACGAAACGCCTAGCACTGTCGGCATCTGTTGGTATAGGATATTTTTCTATAACTTCATATTTGGTGTCATCTGGGAGTATACCTTTATCGGTACATTTGTGACCCAAATATGTTACTTCTTTCATAAAGAAAGAACATTTCCCTGGATGTAGTTTCAAATTATGTCGTCTACATAGCTCGAATACGTTAGTCAAATTTTTGAGCATATGTTTTTCTGAACAACCTATTACTACTAAGTCATCCATATATAGAAATGCTTGCGATGGTTCAAGACCAGAAAATGCAAGTGTCATCATACGTTGGAAGGAGTTTGGTGCTACTTTCAGTCCGTATGGTAATCGCGTGAAGCGATATGAGCCATTGGCTGTTGAAAATGACGTTATATCTCTATACCTTTTTTCTAGTTCTATCTGGTGGAATCCAGACATTAGGTCGAGACATGAAAAATACTTTGCTCTTCCTAATTGATCAAGAATATCTTCTATTCTTGGAAGTGGAAATTTGTCTGATAATAGTTTCTTATTTATTTGACGATAGTCAACTGCTAATCGCCATCTTTTTTCCGTGGAATTCGGAAGTGGTTTCTTTGGAACCAAAAGTAATGGACTATTATATTCAGACATTGATGGTTCAACTATTCCATCATCTATTAATTTTTTTACCTGTCTGGCGATTTCTGGTTTTTGGCTATCTGCCATGCGATAGTTTTTTATATAGACCGGTGTTTTTTCCCCTAATCTGAGTTTTTGTTTGTAGAAATTGTTAGCCGATATTGGTTCTGTTTCTAGACCAAAAATATCGCTAAACTCGGTGCATAACTTAGTTAGTTCATTATTGAATTGTTTAGGGAATCTTAATTGTTTTAAAATTTCTTCAGTTCTATTTTCCTTTTCTACTGGTGTTGTAAAAATGTCATAGTCTTTCATTGATTCGCATTTGATCTTCGCGCTATCTATTATGGCGTCTTTATTATTTGTATTTATAATGCGAATCAATGCGTTTTTGCTATCGGCAATGGTGCTTGCTACTATTATACCTGGTTGCAGCTCCTGATTTGGTACTACCACCGTTTTTTCGTTAGTGAGTAATTTGACTTGTCTGATTACTTCGCATCTAGCTGGCAATAAGAGTGTGTTGGAGTCTAAGTTATGTGTAATTGGTACACTAATCTGTCTACTGAAGTTATTGGGTCTTATTGTGAACCAGTCTTTGTTATTTTGAAACTCTAATACGCAATTGTATTTCTTGATAAAATCTATTCCGATTATGCCATCGCATGGTATCGGAAAATTCTCAGGTACTACATGAAATTCATGTGGCACTAGAACATCCTGAATGCGTATGTCAAGATCTACTGTACCTATAGACTGTATGGTTCCTTGCCCAATACCTGTAATATTTGATATATTACTGAAATTTATATTATTATATTCCTTTGCTTTGGCTTTTAGCAATGAAATTTCTGCACCTGTGTCTATTAGTAATGTAAGAACTGTGTTTGTTTCATGGTTTTTTGTCTTAATGAAAATACTCAGATTTAGGTTTACTTTAAACACTTTTACTGTTGATCGCTTAAGGGGGTCTGGCTGTTTTCCGATTGTACGTTACGCACATTTCGGTTGTTATTATTATTCTGACTTTGGTTACCCCTTCGGTTACCTCCGTCTCTGTTATTACCGTGGCCGCGGTAGCCTCCGCGACCTCTGTTGTTATTATTATAACCTTGGTTATAATTCTGGTTATAATTATGGTTATAATTATTTCTGCCTCTACCACGATAGTAGGCATTATAATTACCACGTCTATTATTCCCATTATAGAATAAGACTGTATTTGAATTGCCGGTTATTTCTGTACTGCAATGTAGGTATTTTTCCATTGCGTCGTTGAATGTACTAAATGTACCTGCAGTTAAGATCATTTTAAGTGCCTCGTTGGCACAGTTTTTGGTCATTGCTGATATCGACTCTTTAGTCGCGAATTTGTCAGCATTATCGGCGTCTAATCCGCCGTCTATGTAAGCTGCCTCGAGCTGCTTACGCATACTGTCTATTTCTGTAACATACTGAGACGCGGTCTTGCCTCTTTGTTGGGCATTTATTAATTTGGCCTTTATAACGTCAGGCGATTCGCCTTTTACGTTTGCCTGCAATATGGTAATTATTGCCTGTATCGTTGTCGCATGTTCTACTTTATAGTTTAATGGGCCAATAATTTTGGTCTTTATGACCTCTACTGCTAAAGTTTCTTGATCTCCTTTAGTTAGATCCGTCAACTTAAGTGCTGTCACAAACCTGTTTAAATGGAGTTTCTTACCATCGAATTCAGGTACTGTGGCAGATACCTGTTTAACGTATGCTCTCTGAGCTTCTAATGCGTTGGCCATGTTTCTTGTATTTGGTTGTACGGTATTAAATTTTAATTCTTCTATTGATTCGATATCGCTTTCGATATCTAAATCTTCTAACGGCTGCGACTCGTCCAAGTCTCTTAACTGGCTTTCGTCGAATTCTGCTATTTTGGTTAGTTCTGTTGGGACTTCTATTATAATACTGTGTCTAACGCTGGTATTATGTAGTCTTTTACCAAATGAACTGAGAACTTTGAAGCATTGGACTTTATGTTCTTCAGTGAGTTTGCTTTTGTTTGTTACTATTAGGTTTTGTAATGTGTTGTATTGTGTTATCAATACCTTTATGTGAAAAATAAGCGTCTGAGTTTTGATCAGCGCGGTTTTATTAATACATTTATAGGATTTATCAAAAGCATCTCTAATATTGTTTATGGATATGGTTAAGTTTAGCCATTCCATGTATGTACCTTTTAGCGATGTAATCGCACTTGTACCTTTTTGGTGTAGTTTCTATTAGATTTTGTCTAAATCATTGGCTCGACTCATGTAAGTCTTTTCAACGATCTTTTGTGAAACTGATAAAGTTTTAAGGCCAGGTTAAAAGGCTGATAGGATAACTAAAATCAAAAATAGTAAGTACATTGAATTTAACTGTGGGGTTGTATCCACGACTTATGTCCCATTTTGATATGGGGAAAATTAGTCTTTATTTGTATATCAAAAGTACAAATAGAATTTTAACTTTGAGAATTGGTCAATTATTGTTATCTCGATCAGATATAAATATAGCTCGAAATTTTAATAGGTCTAAACTGTTGTTAAACATATTTTTACTTGATAGATGAATTCATTATACTCAGTTTACATCGGTTGCAATTTGCAATTTTACAATATTATTACTTATTTTAAGTTTAGGACTGAGTATAATGTGTTAGTTATGAAATGGGTCCCTGATAAGTTAGTAATTTTGTTGCAGCGGAAACCGCATCGACAACATTAATATAATATTTGGGCGGTTGAGGCTATGGCGTATAACGCAGCCCGCCGCTTTACTTCGCACCACGAAGTTGTTGATTGATGGCTGCAAGGCGCTCTTTGTAGCGCTGCCGGTCTTCCTCATTAGTTGCCGTCTTCAGTAGTTCGATGTTGAGCCTCCGGGCGCTGAGCAACTTAATCCGGCGGCCACCCCTCTTCTTTTTAGGTGGCTGCTCCCTCGCTGCAGTCCGTGCCTTGTACTCTTGTATGGTCAAGGGCTTTGGTCCCGCGGACGGATCTACCTCTATTACCTCTTTGATACTTGGCAGATCCCTTTGCTCGACAGGAGCAGGGTGTTCGAACGTCTGCTTGGTAGACATTCGCTGTTGTCATGTGCGGCGCGCCGGTGGAATCCTTTATCCTTTATCCTAATCCTACCCTCGCAGGATGCCGTGCTAATTGCTGTTGCGGCTTACAATGGTCGAGGGCAGTCGTTCATGCAGACGTCGGGTCTTTTCGGCTTGGGTGATGTTGAATTTTCAGTTATTTCTTCATTGATTATTTCTATTTTTGCTGAGTGAGTTGTGGTATTCGGCTTTCTTTGCTGGAGGTTTTCTTTCAGAAAGTCTAATTCGGCAGTTAATTTCTGTGCCGTTGCCCATGGGGGCGGTGTTTTATTTGTATATCATAGCCACTTAATATGTGCTATACCTTTATTTTTGATTTCCTGACATCCGCGTTTGCCCATTACCACACTCTACTCACTCAGTATTTTTGTTTCTTTTTTTTTCATCAGTGTCCCGTCTCTAGGTCTCCCGCACTGGTGTAAGGGGCGGCCTGCCTCTCACACCTGTTGTCGCTGTTTAGAATTCCCAAATCAAATCGGCAATATTAGCAGCATTTCCTCAGTAGTCCTCAGATCGCAGGCTCCTGCCTCACGGTCGCCATGTAATAAACCAATATATGCCACCAATTGAGAACACGTGTTTTTCTTGCAGTTGGGTGCAGCCGTCAGGCCACCTTTTCATTTCTTCTTATCTCTTCGAGTAGCAGAAACGGTTCTGCCCGCTTAACCTCTACAGAGTGTCTAATCTTACCTAAATACTGCGACTGCGCCGCCGTCGACAGCGGCAGAAGAGCAGCGTATATATATATGTATAAGAGAGAGAGAGAGAGAGCTTATGCGCATATATGGCCAGCGGCCAGCGTGGGGATGCTGACTTAGCTTAAAGCATAAATGGGTGATCTTATATCACGCTCACTTGAGACATTTATTTATGCAATGCAACTAAGTGTTGCTGTGTACTTATAGGTACAGTGTACCCTCGATATATGCACATACTACACTCTACGCCACAAGGCTAGAGACAACCACTAAGGGGGCGAAGTCAAGCCCTCCAACATAATCTTCCTAATTCAGTGTTCATAGGCCGACTACCAATAATAAGAAGGAAGACCTCTGGACTGTCTGGAATTTCATAATTTACATAAGTTCAGTATAGCAACATAGTATATAAACATTAAGTCATTGTTCGCTTTCGGGTGGCATTCTCTCTGTTTCGCAACATCGGCTTTGTAGCAACAAGCATAGAGGCAGATCGCAAACGGAGAGGGTGTCAGTCGTATGCTAAAGCTGAACACGTCAAATATCAAATAAACCAAAGAGGCCAACTCCTGCGTTTGTGTTTTATTTAAATAAGAGGATATATAAGTTAACACACAATAATTCCTAGCAACTAAGTAGTTCCACATGACACGCCAGAAGTAAGTTCAGCGCTCTGCGCAAAGAACGTCCGGCAGCGGAAAGCTGACGCTTCTCATTCGGAGTGTAGCTTCACGCTGCAAGGAATGCTGAGTCGGCTCTGCCGACTCGTCTTGGTGGCGCGATGCACTGCTGTTAGGGTAAACTTAGCTCTCTACTTTGTAAACCCTTCAGTCTCAGTTTTGTGTCCAAATAAATCAGAACGTGCTCCGGCTTACAGCCGCAAATAATAATTGTACTTATTATCTACATTGCTACACCACAAGGCTAGTCAATAAACCTAAGGGGGCGAAGTCAAGCCCTCCTACGTAATCTTCAGAAGAAGACTCTACAGACGCAAACGTCTAACCACCGGTACCGACCGCCGACCACCAATAATAAGAAGGAAGACCTCTGGACGGTCGGAATCCCATAATTGGCGCCCAACTGCAATTCAAACTCAGCAACTGATTTAACAGGATAGTTAAGTTAGAAATCATGTAGGTTTTACATTTGACTTCTTCGACACGACTCAAGAAATCTCATAAAAAAAGAACTCGTTTAACTGGCCACGTAATAGTTGTGCTTTGTGTAAATCAGTGTCAAAAGCATTGCATATTTTCGGCAGAGCAAGTTCTTATTGCATATCTTATAAAAAACTAAGTATTGCATACTTTTGAAAAACTGAAAAATTTCATTGCATACCCTCTTAAGAAAAACTATTGCATACCTTATGAAATAAGTGCTGCATACTTTTGTAAAACCAAAAATTTTCATTGCATACCCCTTTAAGGAAAACTATTGCATACCTTATGAAATAAGTGCTGCATACTTTTGCAAAACCAAAAATTTTCATTGCATACACCTTGTAATAAAAACTATTGCATACCTTTTATCAAAATATTATTGCATACTTTTAACAAACAAATAATTGTTGCATACCCTACAAATAGTTTTGCATACTTTGATATAATTTTACCGCATACTTTTTCTTGCCACTTCACTTAGCCGATCAATTGTGCTCGGCAACAGTATATTTGGGGTGTGCCAACCAACAACCAATGAGCTGGGCAGATAATTACAGAAGTGCTAAAGTCGAATACGAAAGCGAGGATAGCTGGGAGGAGGAGCAAATAGGCCAAGCGTTAGGTCAGTCGGTAGATAGGGCCCCTGTAGATAATACTATGGACCCCAGTCAGATTCAAGCTCTTATCGACAATGCCGTCAGACAGGCATTGTCGCAACAGCAATCCCAGTTTCAGGTTCAACTAAATTCCCTAGCTGCACGGGTACAGAGTTTGCAGGTGGAAGCACCGCAAATCGTAACATATGAAAAAGTCTCTGTCAACTCCGATGTTAGGTGTGAAATTCAGGTACCCAAGATGAGTATGTGGCCTGGAGGCAATCGGCCATATACGCCTACGAGCTGTTTAAACCATACAATGGCAGCAGTGCTCATTATCAGGCTGTTGCCATATTAAGGAATAAAATCCGTGGCGCAGCCGGGGCTCTACTCGTATCCCATATTACGGTATTGAACTTTGATGCCATTTTGGCAAGATTAGACTGCACGTACTCGGACAAAACGTCCTTACGCCTGCAGAGGCAGGGATTGGAAATGGTTAGGCAAGGAGACCTACCATTAATGCAATACTACGATGAAGTTGAAAAGAAGCTTACGCTTGTCACAAACAAAATCGTAATGACGCATGAGCAAGAGGGTGCTGACCTGCTTAACGCTGAGGTCAGAGCTGACGCCCTGCATGCTTTTATTTCAGGGCTCAAAAAGCCCCTTAGGGCTGTGGTCTTCCCGGCCCAACCAAAAGACTTCCCATCTGCACTGGCCTTAGCTAAAGAAGCAGAGGCAAGCATAGAGAAAAGCATGTTTGCTAACTCCTACGCCAAGGCCGTAGAGGAGCGAGCGCATTCGGCGGCAAACGGCAAGAGCCGTTGTCAGGGAAAATCAAATAGAGAAGACCAGGGGCAGGACAGAAACCCCCACTTCATGAAACGACAGAAAAACAACGGACAAACCAACAATGACACTCAGGCGCAAGCGCCCCAGCCTATGGAGGTCGATTCATCCTCCAGGTTCAGGCAGCGCACTGAACATAATCAGAATCATCCTAATGAATCGTACGCCTCTAAGAGGAGAAACTCCTCAGAACGCCTGACAGGACCGAGACGACAACGTCTTAATAACGTTGTCCAAGTGGCTCCTAAGCAAAAAGAGACCAAAGAAGAGTATGAAAAGGCAGCAAAGGCTGCAGTCGAGGAAATCGACAGCGAAAATGAGTACGCTCCAAGTGACGACGCGTTGAATTTTTTAGGGGACGCTCCCGGTTGCCGTTCATTGAACGACGGCTGGCTGGGAGAACCAAGAACCAAGCAAGCGAAAGGAGATCTCTGGAAGCCCTACTTCCCCTCCAATTGTTATTCTGTTTACTATTGTTCTTTGTTAAATTTCAAATAAACGAATAAAAAAACGCCGGGTAATTTTTAGTTTCGAAAGGGCCGGGATAGTCAATGCCCATGTACGTGAAGGCCCTCGAGAAGGAGACTCTATCGGTCTAATAATCGCCAATCAGTTTGAAGTCTCTGCAAATCTTACACGGATTAACCACAGCCTTCACCAGATTCTGTGCCGATCAATGATGCGTTAAGGAATGGCTTTTGGAAATGGCACTTGGAAGTGTCTTCCAGCTGTTTCAGTACTCGAATGGGATAACTGTTTGCAATTTAAAGTTTCGGATATTTCCTATCTTATTTTGGAACAGAATTCTTTGAAAAGGTGTATGCTTCGGGTCGACCCAGATCTTACGAACGCGAAACTTTGTATTGGTGCTTTCGGGCTTAACTGCCGCAAGATGAGGAATATGAAAGGTCGGCGAATTATGAGTTGACGGACCTCGAATATCCTAAATTAAAACCGGAATTCTCGGGGTCCCAGAACGGGAGCGAAATGACACACGTCAATATTTGCCGTGCTCAACGTCTGAAATGTCGGAAGCGAAAAAGATTTGCAGCGCTGAAGTGCTTGCCGATGCATTTTTGTTGAAGGGTTTCGAAGGACGGGATTGCGTCTCGTCGCATTCTCGGAATTTTGGGGTCCGCTCAGCAACGTATGGTGCTTCCCGTTACAGGTAAACAACTGAGTGTACTCGTGCAGTCACTTAGCTGATGTATTCTCACGAAACAATTTAGACATAGCTGCTTCTTTCTGATGCAGCCGAAACGAGATTCAACTGACATTCAAAGAGAAAGCGCGGGCCACAATCTTACCGGATGGATCTCCTTGGAACAAGTTACACCCGTTCTGCCTAGTGCTGACCTTTGTCTCAAAGGGTTGAGGTTTTTTCTGAACTGCCTGAGTCGGTTTCATATCCTCGATGTCCTCCAATGTCCGCTACCTCTCGCTCAGGAAGGTGTTCATTTCTTGCCATGATGAGATTTCGGATTTGGACGTTAAGGAATGTTCCAATACAAAGAGCTTTGACAGTTTGCTCGCGCGCAGGAAAACCAACGGAGCTAATCGATGATCTTTAATACACATGTAGAAAAATTGTCAACGAACTCGAAGAACTTGATTGGGATGATATCGAAAGTGACTTGACTGAGAAGTTTGATGCCATATTCGTAACGCTGAAATCCTCTCTAATTGGGGGGAGATCTTAAAGCGCTCCTCGCAAATGTACTCCCAATCAACTTTTGATGACGACATTGGTCCGTTCGATTGTGGGCACCAGAAGCATTCACTCAGGTATAGGACCTCGTCGCTGCCCCCTCTTGAGCTTTCAAAATTCGCTGTAGGCTATACTAACTTGGTCAGCATGGGTTCACTCACCACTAACTGTCGCAATTCCAAATGCTTCAGGACATCCAGCCGAATAGGATGCCCGGCATGCTAGCCCATTGGCAGCAATCGCAACAAGAAGGAGGAGTTTAGCAAGCACCGCCGCAACAGGAATCCCAGCGTTCCATCTCCAGGAGTTTTTCGGCTTCACAGCCATTTGCACAAGATTGGCCTTTCAGACAGTGAACTCTGTCACTTCTGCTGCATGTAGGAGGAGAGCTCTGCACACATTATATGTGACTGCATGGCGCTTTCCATCAGGAGGAACAGACTCCTGGGCATGTAAGTAGTCCCACGGGAAACAATTGCAGCCCTGAACCCCAATATAATTCTGGCATAAATACAGTTTATTGGACTTCAGGGGGATCTTTAAGTCATGAAGGGGTAGTGCAATAGATCCGACTGGGTCGCAGTACACATACAAACCCACATAATAATAATAATCTCCAGGAGTGCCTCTTCAGAAACGCCCGGAGGTGGAGCGAAGCTGGTGAAAAAGGAGAAGACGCACGTATGCCCGATGGATCCGTAGCGCGTATTTATGGCCCTACGATCTGGCCGACTGACTGAGTGCACTTACAGTCCACTTCTTCGGCATGTTTAGCCTGGCTGCCCTGTTGACATTGTTGCTGGAACACTTTCTTGCCGATATGTTCAACAAACACAATAACGAAGAACAGTCCGCTCTGCTGGCGGAAATGCTGATGACAACAGCATCAGCAGTTACAACCGTAGCCGGAATGATGAGTTATGAGTCGAGTGCTGCGCTGAAGACACCGTCAGGATTGACGAAGCGGGTAGTGAATAAGCTGTGTCTGTTGCCCCTTATGATTTCTGTTCAAAGCCACGCTTCCAACAAGGGGAGTATGTTGGGTCACGCAGCCGACAGGAATTCCTAATATTGTTATTTGTTTATTTGATGCCAACCCTGGGGACACAATTTAGCGACATCTCAGCTGTGCCATTATCTTTCCTTACCTAAGCTCCCCTCTCTCGGGAGCTCTTTCCATTGTACTCTCGCACCTACACCCTTAGCTTATCGTTCAGTTGTTCGCTCTGCAATTAAGTCGCTCATTATCATTATTATCATTATACCTATATATATCGCATTAATGCAAAATCTCGTTCTTCAAACTCAATAAAACATATCGTTCGAAATCGCAAAGTAAGTCTCGCCTTTTTAGCTTAACACTAATAAAAATATGAAAAAATATCAAAACGATTTTCAAAAGTGTGGGCGTGGCAATTTTGAGCGGTTTGTGGGCGTAATAGGGGGAGTGGCAACATGGGTCAACAAACTGCTGCGTCTATGTCTCTAGAATCTGTTTATTTATTTTTATAGTTTATGAGATATCGACGGACATACAGCCGGATTCATAGACGGACAGGATTAGGTCGATTTGGCTATTGATGCTGATCAAGAATTTATACACTTTATATGATTGGATACGCTTCCTTCTTGATACATAGTTTTCAACATTCTTCATTGCGCTCATCTTCCCGCTTGTACAGAATTTTGAGTCGCTATTTCTGTCGTTTCGTTGTTGTTGCTGATGCCATTACTGCTGAAAATTCTGAAAACAGGTAACATTTATAATAGAGTGAAACGTTTAGCGGACTCCTTAGCAATCTCTGCGGACGCGGCCGCAGTAACGTCAGCGCGACTGCAACTAAGTCGCGAAATATGACTCCTGCATTCCAACATTCTACTGCCCGGAGCGTGTGAAGCGCAATGTCAGCATTCTGCCGTGAGCGCTGCTTCAGAAGACGGGCTACTTCATATTAAGCTTAAGTTTTCTGTCTTTAGTTTAAAAACTCATCAGAACGCGCATAGTCGCATAATAAATCTCAATAATTAAAATTGTTGTCTGTTAATTGGCGCCCACGGCACTCTTATAGAACTCACAATATTTGTTCACCAGCCAAAGCTGTAACAAATAAACGAAAAAGTGCGAAGCGAACTGTGACAAACAAATTATAAGTGCAAAGCTAATTATAGAACTCAGAATATTTGTTCACCAGCCAAAGCTGTTACAAATAAACGAAAAAGTGCAAAGTGAAGTATTTTTTCCGACCAAGAACACAACAAACCAGCAAACAAAGTGAAAACAAGAATAAAAAAAAAAAGCTAAACAAACGGTTAAAACAACATACAAGTTAAAAAAATAGAACCCCAACACGAAGTGTTGAGTAAAGAAAAAATCAACAAATCAACAGGTGCACGCATCGGCAGTTTAAGCAGTTACCCAGAAATGAAATACATGTAAGTGATTTGTTCATTGTGCCATTATAAATGCAGAAAAGATTTAGCGACAGTAGTTTAGAAGACTATATCCCCTCTTACCGAGAATACAAAAACCGCACAATGACGCAACAAGAATCAGTACAGATTGACCTTCACATTCGAAATTGTCTGGCAGAGCAAGCACAAATATTTGACCAAAAAATAACAACTTTAACAGAACAACTGAACGCTTTAAAGGCTACTGCGCCAGAGGTGACAGCTTATAAGCCTATAGAAATCATACCAGAAGTTAGATGTGAAGAGCCCCTAGACATAGTTAAATCTATTCCTGAGTTTGACGGCAAACAAGAACATTATATCTCTTGGCGCCAAGACGGAAGTTCTAGGCATTATCAGGCTGTTGCCATAATACGCAACAAGGTTAGGGGATCTGCAGATGCGATCTTAGCATCATTTAATACAGTTTTAAATTTTCACGCGATAATTGCTAGACTGGATTTCACATATTCAGACAAAACTCCGGTTCACGTAATTCAACAAGATTTAAGTACTTTAAGGCAGGGTGACCAGCCCCTTTTGAAATATTACGATGAAATAGAAAGAAAGCTGACGCTTTTAACTAACAAAACTCTCATGACCCACGACGCAGCTTCGGCAGCTGTGTTAAATGACAAATATAGAAACGATGCACTTCACACATTTATCTCTGGCCTGAAGAAATCTCTAAAATGGGCAGTTTTTCCAGCCCAACCTCGAGACTTACAGACTGCCCTGGCATTAGCACAAGAGGCAGAATCAAGTAACGAGAGAAGCATTTTTGCCGCAAACTTTGCTCGGCACATAGAGGAAAAAGCGCAAAAATCTGGGAATCAGAGGTCCCAAGGTTCGCGTCAAAACCCCCAGCAAGAGAGCGACGCTCCCACTATCTTTAGGAAAAATACCCATTACCAGAAAGGTAACGGTCAAAAGCCGAACACTTCAGGTAGCGCTAGACAGAGATATTACCAGAAGCCACAAGAATCAACTTCCGAACCCATGGAAGTAGACACGTCATCACGCTTTAGACAGCCCACTCAAGCAACAAATTTTAAAGGTGGTCATTCAGCGAAAAGTCTCCAATCATTGAACCACATGCCCCAAGACCAAAAAACCGAATACGAAGAACAGGCAGAATCCGAGGCAAATGCGGCTGAAGACGATTTGTCTGAGGTCGAAAGCTGTAATTTTTTAGGGGTCACTCCCTGCTTCCGTACATCACACGTACAGTAGCGGGGCAGACCATAAAACTTCTTATCGATACAGGGACTTCGAAAAATTACATTAAGCCACTTCTAGGGCTGCCACACTTTGTGCCAGTCGACAAGCCATTCCAGGTAAAGTCACTACATGGTCATACAAAAATTGAACGGAAGTGCCAAATTCAACTTTTTAAAACTAAAACATATTTTTTTATTTTAGAAAATCTAAGTGATTTTCACGGCATTATTGGCCTAGACTTACTAAAAAAGATTAACGCCAATGTTGATTTCGAAAAAAATTGTATCACTTATGATCACGGTTCAGAGCCAATCAAGTTTACAAAATGCCAGAACGTAAACTTCATTAAAAAAGACGATGGCGATGTTCCTGAAGTCATTAAAGATGACTTTAACAAAATGATTAATAAAAGAACAGGGTCATTTGCAGATGTTAATGAGTCCCTGCCCTACAATATCAATACAGTTGCCACAATATGAACTGACGGGGAGCCAGTATATTCTAAACTGTACCCTTACCCAATGGGCGTATCCGAGTTTGTCAACGCAGAGGTTAAACAACTTCTAGCGAATGGCATAATAAGACCGTCCAAATCACCTTACAACAACCCGATCTGGGTTGTCGATAAAAAGGGGGTAGACCAATCGGGACACAAGCTAAAGCGTATGGTCATCGATTTTCGTAAACTTAACCAAAAAACGACTGATGATAAGTACCCCATCCCAAGTATTTCAACCATATTATCAAATATGGGCGAGGCACAGTACTTTACTACTCTTGACCTCAAATCGGGATTTCATCAAATCGAATTAGCGGAAAGGGACCGGGAAAAAACCGCTTTCTCCGTAAACAACGGAAAATATCAATTCTGTAGACTCCCTTTTGGTTTGAAAAATGCGCCAAGCATATTTCAAATAGCCATTGATGATGTCTTAAGAGAGCAGATAGGGAAAACCTGTTATGTCTACGTCGACGACGTAATTATCTTCTCTAACAACAAAGAAGACCACGTTAAACACATCGATTGGGTGTTAAACAGTCTTCAGATGGCTGGCATGAGGGTGTCTCAAGAAAAATCCAAGTTCTTCAAAAAGAGCGTGAAATATCTGGGATTCACGGTATCCGGCGGGATTCAAACTTCGCCAAGTAAGGTTCAGGCCATAAAAGACTTCAAACCGTCAAAAACCTTGTTTAGTCTCAGATCATTTTTGGGGCTAGCAAGCTATTATAGGTGCTTTATAAAAGGCTTTGCCAACATCGCACGACCCCTAACGGACGTCTTAAAAGGCGAAAATGGTAAAATAAGTGCCAACAATTGAAGGAAAGTAAACCTTGAATTAACACAAGATCAACTAAAGGCTTTTAATAGACTAAAAGACGTATTCGCCTCTGAGGACGTTATTTTAGCATACCCAAACTTTAAGAAACCATTCGATTTAACTACGGATGCCTCAGGGCACGGTCTTGGAGCTGTGTTGTCTCAGGACGGACGTCCAATTACCTTGATTTCTCGAACATTACGAGACAACGAAGTAAACTTTGCAACAAATGAGAGGGAACTCTTGGCCATTGTTTGGGCCCAAAAAAATCTTCGAAATTATTTATATGGCGTAAAGAATTTAAATATCTTCATGGACCATCAACCGTTGACTTTTGCCGTGTCGGATAGGAACCCAAATGCGAAGATAAAACGCTGGAAAGCTTTTATTGACGAGCACAACGCAAATGTTTTTTACAAGCCTGACAAAGAGAATTTTGTGGCAGAAGCCCTATCTCGCCAGAATGTAAATGTACTCGAAGATTGCCCAAACTCTGATATTGCCACAATACATAGCGAAGAATCTCTTACCTATACTATCGAAACGACCGAAAAGCCTGTAAACTGCTTTAGAAACCAGATCGTAATTGAAGAATCTAACGCCCCATCAGTTAGATCTACTATTTTGTTCAGGGAAAAAACCAGGCACGTTATAAGATTTGTCGACCGTAACACACTTTTGCAAACAGTACAAGACGTCGTAAATGCCAAAGTAGTTAACGCAATACATTGCGACCTACCCATTTTGGCATTCATACAACACAGTCTAGTAAAAGCGTTTCCGTCAACCACATTCCGACACTCCAAAAATATCGTGATAGACATTGTCGATAAAACCGAACAGAGAGAAATAATTATTGCAGAGCATAACCGAGCGCACCGAGCAGCGCAGGAAAATGTGAAGCAAAATCTCCGGGACTATTTTTTCCCAAAGATGAATTCGCTGGCAACAGAGATTGTCGTAAACTGTAAGGTTTGTTCAATGGGTAAATATAATCGACATCCGGTCAAGCAAGCGATGGGTGAGACCCCAATCCCATCATATGTTGGGGAAATATTGCATGTTGACATTTTTAGTACCGACAAAACATTTTTTTTAACATGCGTCGATAAACTCTCAAAGTTTGCGGTCGTCCAATATATTACTTCACGCGCAATTGTGGACGTAAAGGCCACAATAAAAATAAAATAAAAAACAATAAAAAATATACTAAACAATTTTGATATTCAGATTTGTAATGCCCCACCACTCCACAGCACCTCTAATGGTCAAGTGGAAAGGTTCCACAGTACCCTTACAGAAATAGCCCTCCAGTTTACCGTGCCATTGAAGTCGTTGAGTAATATTAGCCCGTCGTCTATTTCTTCTATTGCAGGGATGTGTTCTGCATTGGCGAACTCACACCTTGATTGCTTTCCATTTAAAAGTTCGGGTAGACAAAGGTCTTTACTTAAATTACTAATGAATTTATCTTTACATATTTTTAAACTGTTGGAACTTTTGCAGAAGGCATTAATTCCGTACATTTCGTCTTTAAATTTAAAAATTTCTTTAGCTGGTAAATTAATGATATTATTGTTTTTCTTTACCGGCATTATTTGATAATTTAGGAAATTAGTTGGTTTTAAAATTGGGATTTTGATAACATACAAAATTGTAGTTCCGTTATGTAAAACGGAAACGTCTGAGAGTTTTAACATTTCTTCGACCGTTAAGAAGTCGGCATATTATTGATTTTGAGTAGGCTGTCGATCTCTTTCAACTCGAACTCGTTTAGCAGGAATGTGTTCATAACACCCAGCCTTGCCCATTGAATGGAAAATTTAATGTTGACTATCTCTTCTTTTACGAGCCTAATCTGGTTCTGCAGCCTTATGGCCAGCTCGTCCTTTAAGGTAGAATCTTTTCTGATTGAGTTTTGTATTTTCGTGGTCACGTCAGTTAGTAGGTTCATTCTATTTTCCAGCTGTCTATTGATTATTACCTGTCTATTGTTGTTATCCGTCAAGTCGTTTATCCCGTCGGTCAAAACTACAAGGTCATCGTGATCCGGGCTACCGGCAACATACTTCCAGGCCGTCCCTATAAGATTTATCGATCTAGTTTTCCTTGTCTTTGCCAGGATCACAGTGTCGAGCAAGTTCTTCGTCTGTGTCAGTTCGTAGTTCAGTAAGTGATATGACTTGTCGTCGTTGAAGTCCTGGTCGATGTAGTCTGTTAGTTTACCCATGGTCAGTTGTACGTAGTCCAAGTCAATGATATGGACATTCTCGTTGTTCCTATCTGTATCTGTCCTATCCCGTTGTAAATCGTCACAGTCTGTGCGTCGGTGTAGTTAGTTATTTCAATGAGTCCATTTGTCAATGCGACCACAGTGAGTATCCTGAAAGTAATCATGATCTGATGTTACTTTTGTGCACTATTTTTCCTGACTCTGTTAGTATTGTAGTATTCCTATCTTGCTTAACTATTTCTTTTCTAAATCTGTTTGATAGCTTAGATCCTAATTTTGTATTAACCCTAACTTTATGGGCTTTCTTGTCCGGTTGTAATTTTTAATGTCAGTTTCCTGTTTCTTTCTAAGACGGTCTACATTGTCCAGTCTAGCTTGTTCATACTGTTCCGGTGACGCGGTAGTTACCCTACCGAAGAACACCTCTAGGGGTCGTTTCTTTGTGACCGAATGGACAGTGAAGTTGTATTCATAGATAGCTCTATCGAGAAGTTCTTCGAAGCTTCTATGTGTTCCATCTCCTTTCAAACATCTCATTATTTCAAAGAGTGTGGAGTGAAATCTTTCTATCTGTCCGTTTACCGTACTCTTGTACGGAGGTGCTTTATAGAGCTCAATGCCCAGCTGGTCTGCCAACATGAATTTGATAGAAGCTGAGTTGAGGGACTTTTCGGTGTCCATTACTATTAGTTTGGGCACTCCATAATAGAATACGATATCTCTTAAGGGTTTTCTAATGTCCTCTATAGCTTTCGATTTAATGACTCTTCCCAGAGCCAGCTTGGAGAATTTGTCGATTGCTGTGAGCACCAGATATCGTTCTGTCGAGTAGATGTCGACATGAATAATTTGTCCGGGGTATTCTGGCAAGGGAGTTTCTCTGATTGTCTGTCTGTCATATTTAGAGGTCTTACACACCAAACACTGACTCACGATAGCTGAAACTTTTTTCCTCATTTTAGGAAAGACAATCAAAGACAATCTCAGCCCGAAAAAATCCCCCGGCTACGACCTTATAACACCGGAAATGATCATCCAGCTGCCACATTCTGCAGTTCGCTACATAACCAAGCTCTTTAATGCCATCACCAAACTTGGTTACTTTCCACAACGATGGAAGATGATGAAGATCATAATGATTCCAAAGCCTGGTAAGAACCACACAGTCGCTTCATCTTACAGACCAATAAGTCTACTCTCATGCATTTCGAAACTATTCGAAAAATGCCTGCTGATCCGACTTAATCAACATCTGATATACCACAATATAATCCCAGCCCACCAATTTGGATTTCGCGAAAGCCACGGAACCATTGAACAGGTGAATCGTATTACAACGGAAATAAGAACTGCATTTGAATATCGCGAATACTGTACAGCAGTATTTTTAGACGTATCCCAAGCATTCGACAAAGTCTGGCTCGACGGCCTAATGTTTAAAATTAAAACATCCCTACCCGAAAGCACACACAAACTTCTAAAGTCTTACCTCTATGACAGAAAGTTTGCAGTGCGGTGCAACACTGCCACTTCCACTGTTCATACAATTGAGGCTGGAGTCCCCCAAGGCAGCGTTCTTGGGCCAACCTTATACCTCATCTATACAGCCGACATCCCTACAAATAGTCGCTTAACGGTATCCACATTTGCCGACGATACAGCTATCCTTAGCCGTTCAAGGTCCCCTATCCAAGCTACAGCACAGTTGGCACTGTACCTCATCGACATTGAGAAGTGGCTCTCTGACTGGCGAATAAAAGTAAACGAGCAAAAATGCAAGCACGTGACGTTTACGCTAAACAGACAAGACTGTCCTCCGCTCTTGTTGAACAGCATACCACTCCCGAAAGCAGACGAGGTAACGTACCTAGGAGTACACCTAGACAGAAGACTCACATGGCGCAGGCACATTGAAGCCAAAAAAACCCAACTTAAACTCAAAGCCAACAACTTACACTGGCTCATCAACTCTGGTTCTCCGCTCAGCCTAGATCACAAGGTCTTGCTCTACAATTCTATATTGAAACCAATCTGGACCTATGGCTCACAGTTATGGGGCAATGCCAGCAACAGCAATATTGACATCATTCAGCGAGCACAATCAAAGATTCTGAGAACCATCACTGGGGCACCGTGGTACGTTCGGAGTGAAAACATCCAAAGAGACTTAAATATCCCATCAGTTACCAACGCAATCACGGAACTTAAGGAAAAATACCATAGCAAGCTTCACACGCACCCCAACCACCTAGCGCGAGGTCTAATCCAGCTCAGCAGCCGTTCCCGTCTCCGGCGAAAGGACCTACCAACCCAGCGAATAAATTATTAGGGCCGTTTAAACATAGAACAGTTGGAAAAATAATACAACTGTTCAAAAAATACTTGTTATAGTTAAGATTTTTAAACTTATTGTTAGTTCTTATACAAGAAGATTCAATAAATAAAAGCAAAGTAAAATAAAAAAAAAAAAAAAAAAAAATTTTAGGAAAATACACTCTTTCAGACAGCTGAGCTTTATTTTCCAAAGCGTTTCTGTGTGCTCTGTTGTGTGTCCTAAGTATTTCTTCCTCCTGTTCGGCTTCGGTAACAAGGTCTTTGACCTCAGTCTGAGTGAATCTAATCTTAAAACCCTTAAAGTGGATGGGGTAGAGGATTTGTATTTTCCCCATTACATCCTTGGATGTGAAAATTCCGTTTATCACGGATGGGTTAAGATATTTCTTCAAATCTGACAAGAGGCTATCAGGTGTGAACAATTTACGGTCCACTAAATGCCTATGGAATGTCGGGAATGGGATGCTAACTGAGTAATTCTCCGACTCTGATTTCCTGAAGAAAATTTGATTTTTAAATGCATTTATTGGGGCTTCAACGCTAGGTATCAACCCATGGCTCGAACTGTCAGAGCTGTGCATTGTTGAGGTTACCGAGTTTATTTGCGCGGCTGTTGGTCCTCTGGACAGAGCGTCGGCCACAGCGTTTTCTTTGCCTGGTTTGTAGAGAATTTCATAGTCGTATTCCTCGAGGTATGACTTCCATCTTTTGATTCTCGCATTTCAATTCCAGCTGCTGAGGGAATGGGTCAGAGGCTGATGGTCGGTAAAGATTTTCATCTTTGCTTTACCGTAAAGGTAAATTTTGAGCTTTTTTAGAGCCCAGATAATGGCTAGCATTTCTTTCTCATTTGTGGCGTAGTTTTCCTCTGCCTTCGAGAGTGTTCTCGATAAGAATGAAATGGGTCTGTTTTCTTGTGACAGAACAGCACCCACTGCGAAATTGGAAGCGTCCGTTGTTAGGTGAAATTCTTTTTTAAAATCTGGGTAGTGGAGTATCACGTCTGGGGAAATCAAACTGCTCTTCAATTTCTTGAAGGCATCCGTTGCTTCGTTATTAAAGGAGACGGATTTTTTTTGACGATAATGCCTTGGAAATTCGTCCATCCTCCCCTCTTAAAAGCGAGCTAAGTGGTTTTGCCAACTTAGCGTAGTTGGGAATAAATCTCCTGTAATATCCGGATAATCCCAAGAATGATCTCAGTTCTTTGAGTGTTTTTGGAATTGGGAAGTCTGAAATTGCCTGTACTTTGATTGGATTGGTTTCTATGCCGTTGCCCGACACGACGAATCCCAAGAATTCTACCTTCCTCTTCATAAACTCGCATTTGTCCAACTGACATTTCATGTTGGCTTCTTGCAAGGTCTTGAAAATTATGTCCAGGTTTTTGTAATGGGTTTCATCATCTTTGCTAAAGATAATGATATCGTCGATATAGATGAAACATATTTTGCCAATATGCTCATGAAGGATATCGTCGAGTGCGCGTTAGAATATTGATGGTGCATTTTTCAGACCGAATGGAAGTCGAGAGAACTCGTATTTTCCCTGATTTATGGAGGAGGCGGTCTTTTCGATATCGGAGTCTTTTAGTGGGATCTGGTGAAACCCACTTTTAAGATCGAGCACCGAGAAAACTTTGTTGTCACCAAGTTGGGCTAAAACCTCATTAATATCGGGGATTGGGTACCTATCTGCTACTGTTACCATATTGAGTTTTCGGTAATCAATCACGACTCTGTATTTCTTTTTACCAGAGGAGTCGAGTTTTTTTTGGCACAATCCACACTGGTGAATTGTAGGGTGACCTTGATGGTCGAATTATTCCGTCGCGCAAAAGCTCCGCTATTTGTTTATTGACTTCATCTTTTAGGGACATCGGGTACTGATAAAACTTCGAATACAGGTATATCCGATGTGGTTCGAATTGCTGCCTTTAGATTTGTTGTGAAGGTCAGTTTTTGGTTTGGATCTGCGAAGAGACCTGGATAATTATTAATTACCCGATTCAGTTTTTCTTTTTGTTTTTGTCCCAAGTGATCTATTCTGGGGCTGATTGTATTAACAGCCTCGAACCTTCGTTCCTTAATAGCAATCCTCTTCCCATTTCCTAGTGTCATGGTCAAATTTCCTAAATCTATCTGTGCTCCCATTTCTTTCAGGGTGTCTTTGCCGAGAATTGCGTCGAATGTCGTAAGAGATGTTAATAGGAAAAACTTTATTTCCCAGTCAAAAAGGTCTGCTCTCTTGTAGTGTGTTATTTTTATATCGCCACCCGGAGTGGCAGCTATGAAAGGCTTGTTATTTGGTATTGCATTCGACACCAGTTTTGGATGAATATAATTTTTGTTGGAGCCCGTGTCGATCAACACCTTTAGAACCTTTCCACTCCTCACTCTACATTCGAAGTATGGCAGTGAGGAGTCTTCTAATCTAAAAAATGCATCTGTTGTTGTTGCTCATCGTCATTTAAGTAGTCCGTCAGTTCGTTGCAATATTCGTCCATGGTGCCATTTATGTCGTTCTGGGTTTCATATTCTTGCATCGACCGTTGATAGTCTGTCATGCTTGAACTGGGCCCAGCTATTTTGACACTTGGATGTCCTATGCCCCTAGTTTGGATATTATAATTTCGTTGTCTTTTGTTTATGTCTGTAGTCTGTCCACTCGGTCGTTTGCCGGCGTCAAAATGTGGTCGGTTCATATAATTGACATTTCTCGTCTGTATACTGCGGTCCACGTCCATTGGTTCTGGTCTTGGTTGCGGTTTGGCCGCGAAAGGACGGGGTGGGGCATTATATTGTTGCCATTGTTGATAATTTTGTCGGGGTGCGGCGAACGGTGCATTACCGAAATTGAGCATGTGTTGTCTTGGCGCAGCGAATGGCTGACCTAAGTGTTGTGGTGGTCCCCTCATGAAGTTTCGTGGAGGGACCGGTGGAGGCTGTCGATGGCCAAAGGCGTTCGATGGCTGAAAATTGCGGGGTGCCGGTATGGGTTTTTCGTTTACCCTGAAGCTCGACCTTTATTTGTCGCATGGTTTGATCTGTATGTTTGGTTTTCAAGTTTTAAGCAATAATGCAAAGCTAAAGGGATATCGGCTGGCTCCCTTATAGCCAAGAGGCGAGGTAAGTCTCCTCGAAGGCCTCTAATAAAAGTGTCCAGTGCTTTATCTCTGTACATTTTTGTAATGAAATGCTCGGATTCTCTGGTCATTTGCATGCAGCTAAGCTTATTTAAAATAAGCGAGAGATTTTTATAAACGTCTTGGTGGAAGTCTTCCACCGACTGTTGGCGACCTTGGACCAAAATTGACATTTGGTATTCTAGTGTAGTTATGTCTCGTTTGTCTGCGTAATGCAGAGTGAGACATCTTGACATGGCATTCCAATCCAGCGGAATGCTGTAGGACTCGAGTGCCACGTCGGCACTTCGGACAATTTTATTTCTTATGGTATGAAGTATACCATTATATTTTGGAGTACCCACAAATGGGGTATAAGTTTCCATGATTCTATCAACGCTCTTTTTCCAAGAGCCGAATTCTGCTGGGTCCCCAGAGAATTCCCTGATCGATTTTACGATATCAGGTACCCTGTCAAAGTCCCCTAAATTGTTTCTGTATTCAGGCTCGACAACCTGGTCTCTCACGTCAGTAAAGTCAAGTGTGTCATTGTTCATTTGTTTTATCAGTCCAGGTAAGATTTGGGCACCGTTTGGCCAATTAACCCTGTCAACTGTTCAACATTCATATCTACGCGAGTTACAATCCCGTGGCCGAGGGAGGAAAGCTTCCAAAAAAAAAAACGACTGAGTAGTTTGAGGTGTGAAATGAGAATGATAATGAATTCTTTATTACAAATATGTATAATGTATGTATCTCCCAAATATCTTCGTCAGAGTTCGTATTGGCGATCTTCGTTGAACTTTCGCTCGGCTCTCAGTTGCAGTGCTGGGTAGACCGAGAGAGGGGATATGTTAACTCCTCCCCCCCCCCCCCCCAGTCCGAAGAGAAGGCCGTAATGGGAAATGGCCGGATTGGAGCAAGGTGATTAGGCGGCGTGTTGTTGGTATATGCCACGAACTCCGACGATATTTTGAATTTAACTGTAATGCATGAATTAAATATGTATGTGTTCAATAGGGTGTATTTTAGAGGTTAGTGAACATGTGACAACAGTAGGCGCTATGTTGTTTGTGGGCTGTGTTCCCTTTTTTTTTTTTTTTTTTAATTACATATGTATAATATTTTTCTTGAATTAATTTTTTTTTTTTGTTTTTAAGTGGTTCTGACTGAATTGAACAGAACTTAACAGTATACAAGCGAGCACGGCGTCAAGCGTCGCGCCGCCACTCTGGCGCGACATCAGCTTTTGGCGGCAGCCAATGTACAGTGATGCGTCGACGTCGCTAGGGTTATACAAGCGGCGCAACACAAACACATACATGCTTACTTGATTTTGCCGAAGGAAACTGTATCACTGTGCAAATTTTTTTTCTTCCTTTTTTTTTATTTTTTTTGCCTTTTTTTTTATTTATTAGTATTATTATGATTGTTATTATTATTATTTTTTTTTTCATGTAAATGGATAAGTGAAAACGATACCGGTGCCTTAACAGCGATTGTTGTACACATATTCGGTCGTTAATCACACAACTCACATTTATTTTTATAACCCACTGTGAATTAGATCCCGTTGTTGATTAATTTACCATTTTTATGAGTTAGGGTGTATGGATGATCCCGGTGCCTTATCAGCGATTGATGTACACATATACGGTCATCACACACAGTAACTTGTTGGTATAATTGTTGTAAATTGTCCCGCACAAGCGATCCCGGTGCCTTATCAGCGTTTGATGTACACATATACGGTCGCCTGTGAAGCAATTTGAACTTGATTTCGTTTGTTTCCTTTGTTTTACTTGCACTTGCACGTTATTATGTTTCAATACGCTTTATCCAATTCCTTTCTATTTCACCACTCACTAATAAAATTCCCACAACCACTGCCGTCACATGTTCAATACCTCTTTAGAATTAGAACGATAAGCGTAGTGGGCATTGTTAGTCCCTTGTCCGTTGACCGGCTGCGCCAGTTACAATCCCGTGTCCGAGGGAGGAAAGCTTCCAAAAAAAAAAACGACTGAGTAGTTTGAGGTGTGTAATGAGAATGATAATGAATTCTTTATTACAAATATGTATTATGTATGTATCTCCCAAATATCTTCGTCAGAGTTCGTATTGGCGATCTTCGTTGAACTTTCGCTCGGCTCTCAGTTGCAGTACTGGGTAGACTGAGAGAGGGGGTATGTTAACTCGCGCTTCAGGCAGGTCGGGTCTTTCTACGGGTACCGGTCTCTTATTAGAACTGAGAACCGGTGGTCTTATTAGATTATTGGGGTTTGCCATGTTGGCTTTTAACTCGGACAACACTTACACAAAACGATCTTAAACAAAACAAAAAGGCACGAGTGTTATGATCTGGCAATTTAAATCATTCGAACTCTTCGAGCTTGAATTATATTTTTCAAAACCGTAAGTAAATTAAAAAATTAAATGTACTGTCGAAACCGATCTGGGGTCGATGAAATGTTAATGTACAAGTGTATTAAATTTTTAAATCTTAAAATAAATTTTATAAAAAAATATTTCTTTCTTGTCTCACAATTGCTGTGGTCACTCCTCCTGGCTGGGTGAAGGTCATCCTTTTCTGCCGTTGAATATTTTCCTCTTCCGGAAAACAAAAGTTTTTTTTTTTTTATAAATGCCGCGAATTTTTTATTAACTCACGGGAGTTTCTTCGGCACTAATTTAACCAACGAATTTTTTTTTGCAAAATTTTATTTTGCTTCGCGACTTAGAATTTTGTCTGTCGTACGCGTTATTCGCTGGCCCCTGTTCGGGCGCCAGTAAATAATTACAGTTTATTGATTTTTATTTTGTAGATCGCAAGCGACCGTTTATTGAAATTGTTCATTTGAAACTAAAGCTAAGATACAAAATATTTCCCTAAGTCCCTAGCAATCAAGTGTGGGCGTCGGCAGCGTCGCAGCAGGCGTCGGCAGCGAATCAGTGGTCGTCAGCGGCTACGCGGCGGAGAAGTGCAGATGATCGCACTTTTAGCTGGTCGTTGACAGCGGAAAGAATGCAGACCTTTGGTCAGCATTTTGGGCACTTGTGTTTACCCAGAAAAGATGTTGAAATATAAGATGTGGGACAATAACTTATAGGGCAATAACTTATACCACGTGTCTGCTTTGCGCGCAAAATTTAGCTTAACTTTTAAAGTGTTAAAATTTAATAAAAAGAAGAAGGAGAGTATAATTTGAAATGGATAATCAATCTTTAGGTTCTTATTATGTGTTTTTATTAATATATTATTTATTGTGTGCGCCTATTTCTAACAATTTGTACATTTAGCAAGTGGTGTCAACATGTAGTTGTTTGAAAAAATTTTCAACTTTGAATAGAGCTACAACAATTTGTTCAAATTTGTTTAGTAAGTGTTTATATCCATGTTGTAGTGTGTTCAATTCCCAACTCATATCAGGTAGTCTCTATGTGCGTTTTTTGCGGTTTTTTGAGAAATTTAATTTTTTAGGGAGCAATATCTCGATTTCCAATGCTGCCCTGCTGGAAGTGTGGCGCAAGCAAAAGGGTGTTCGTCAAAAGGAAAATTCTATTTGCACTTTTATCAGTGGGCATTTTTCTGACTTTAATTAACGATTAACGAATAATATTAATAACGAATGATTTCAGTCAATCTTTTGCGAAATTGGAGAAAATGCAATCGAAAAATAAATGAATTTTTGAAAGTTTTTCAAATTGGTTAGAAGAACACCTAGTCCTGAAGGTAAAGGAGAAAAATAAAAAGGAAAGGAAATTAGCTGGACTCCCGAAAACGTCATATTATTTAAAAAGTTTGAGTGGCCGAAGACAGCAAGCAGATGAACTCGTAAGGGCGCAGAATCACAACGAACATCTTTTGGTTCAAGCTGCACGGAAGCGCGGCCTGCGGGATCTTGCAACCATACTTAAAACTCTTTTGTTAAACCCAGCCAAGGCAGAAACCATTAGTAGCTTCGCAGATTTCTTTTACAAAGCAATGGATACTTCGGATCCCATAATATCATCAATAAATTTAAAGAGGCGAAAACATAAGCGACTATCTCTTCCACCAGAAGTCATTCAAATGTTAGCTTGCGAATTTGAACCTGATAAAAATTCTTCAGACTCTGCTGATTGTGAAGAGGAAGACGGTTATGAATTGTACAATATTGAAATTAAAAATAAACTTTAAGAATATATTATTAAAAAAAAAAAAAAAAATTTTGGGGCGGAGTTGGGGCCCGCCCACTTTTCCAAAATATTCCTGGGGGCATGTGTAACGCATAAAAAAAAATTTATCCAAATATCTCCAATAGTTTAGGAGGTATTAATTTTTGTAAAAAAACAGGCCAAATGCCCCATAGTGCAGCGGCGTCACCATCGCCGTGGTCCTAATTGTTTATGGGATCATCCAAAACATCCGTTACTGTCGAGTCAAAAGACGACACCCCGACTCCAGCATCGAGATGACGATATCTTCCCGAAAAGCCACGGACGACTTTAACCTAACGCGGGGAGGAGTTAACACGCTAACTCCACGATAAGACCGGACGCGGGCGCAGTAACGTCAGCGCGACTGCAACTAAGTCGCGAAATATGACTCCTGCATTCCAACATGCCCGGAGCGTGTGAAGCGCAATGTCAGTATTCTGCCGTGAGCGCTGCTTCAGAAGACGGGCTACTTCATATTAAGCTTAAGTTCTCTGTCTTTAGTTTAAAAACTCATCAGAACGCGCATAGTCGCATAATAAATCTCAATAATTAAAATTGTTTGTTAATTTATATAAGGCTTTTTATTCACGTTGTTTCTCTTTCCAGCTCTTGACTTAAGCTTCTCGACCTCGATAACACTATCGCTTGTTCTTAAGACAAGACAATTAATTCTATCGATATAAGTGTTAGCTAGTATTTTATATTTATACACCGTGTACTCTTAGTATTTTATATTTATAGACAGCTTACAAAACAAAAAATCGAAAACTTGGGGTTTGAATTAAACATTTAATAGTCAATTATTTCTATTTGGCATATCCCTTTTTAGTTTTTACTGCGCTTGGTAACGCCTAATGGTGTGCATTACCATACAAAAATTGTATGAACTAAAAAAGAGTGTTTCTCTTCTCATCGTTTCTAAAAACCTCTGCATGGTAATGCCGGCAGCTTGACGATTTTTTTAAAAGTAATTAAAAATTTATTAGATCGGTATCGGTTTTTTTTATAGGACTAAATAGTTTTATTTTCGCATATTTCAGTTATTTATTTAGAAATGGGGCGATTTAAGTTATGTGCTTCGCCGAGAGAGGTATTTAAAAAGTTTTCACGAATATATGTATTAGCAAATTTTTTAAATTTCCAGGTTATGAAGTACGAAGACTTTATAAAACGCATTCGAAAAAGCCTCTACTATGGCGTTGGAACACCAGACACAGAAATGTCGGTCTCCTTACCCTTTGCGGAGTACGCGGCAGATTTGTTTTCGGAGACTCATCGCGGGCATTCTTTGCATCGCCTAAGTTGCGTATCTGCTGCACAAGTACATGCCACGCCTTGCTCTTTAATTATGGCATTGATATACCTCGATCGCTTAAACGTCATCGACTCGGGCTATAGCTGCAGAATCACACCACAGCAGCTGTTTGTTGTGTCACTAGTAAGTACGCACTCCTCTATAACTTGCAAACTAATGCAAACAACAATATGAACGCACCGTAAAAAAGTACATGGCTATAAATGTCGAAACTGTAGCTGCTGAAACAAATTTCCGTTAGTTTCACTGTCGGCTGAATGAAAAATGACGATGATTTTGATCAGAAATAAATTGTAAAATTTCACAGCGGCACTCACTGTGTCTGTACATGCACTCAGTCAGCAAGAAGTTTTGACGTGGCTACCATTGCTTGAGTCCGCTTTAATACATATGTGATTGTCTGTTTTTAATATGGTAATTATAAGTTGAATAAATGGTAATTATCTTTACAGATGATTTCCACAAAATTCTACGCGGGCCACGACGAACGGTTCTATCTGGAAGACTGGGCCAGTGACGCTTGTATGACGGAAGATAGGCTCAAGGCAGTCGAGCTCGAATTTCTTTCCGCTATGGTAAACTTTACAATGTCTAAAATACAAAAATAAAATACGTTTTTTCTAGGGTTGGAATATATACATATCCAATGAGCTATTCTTTGATAAGTTAAGAAACGTTGAACGTTCTTTGGCTGAACAGCAGGGACTGCGTAGAGGTTGGCTCACTTACAGTGAGCTCGTGCAGTTGCTGCCTAGCCTTGAATGGACGAAATTCCTCGTTAACAGCCTGTCTGTACTATCTCTAAGCTATGCGGCAAGTATTATAACATTAGCCGGAGCTTTTTTTATTGCGAGCCAAGTTCCCGGTACGTTATGGCATCGGGATGTGGAAACTGCCTCAGATTTCACCATGACAATTAGCAGTCAGGTATCCGTTTCAAATGCATTAGAGTCCACACCTTTTATTAATGTCCAAGTATCCTCACTTTTACGTAAAACGAGTAACGTGAATGTTGAATTGATGAATCTTGAGAAGACAAGCTGCGCCAGGGCAAGACTGAATAAAATTGAATATAAGCATCCGCGCCATCAATCAGTACCTACGCTTTCATTCATAAGCACCTGTCCACAACTTGATTTATTGTATGCCCAAGATGGAACAAGGAATTGGCTAAATATTAAATCGCCCAACAGCGACTACAAAAACAACAGAAACCTTTCAATAACAGTTAGATCCGTACAACTAGAAGAGCAAAAGGCTGAAAATGATTCCGTTATTTGGCAAGCCAACACCGAAGCAATGCAGTAATTGTTTTTACCGCAAAACTTAAAGAGGTGCTAACAACTGATATAAAATAAATATATTTATATTATATATAATATCAATATAATAATATTGATAACAAATTAACCAAGCGTACGAGTAATATAACATGCATAACAGTAATACGAAACTGCTTTTATTTCTTCACAGAACTAATGTTCGCTGGCTTAATCAAACTGTCATAAAAACTATAATAGCACATTATTATATGTGCCTAGAGGTGGATACTTTGGATGCTAAACTAAAATGAACAAAATAAGTTAGATTGTTCTATATTATATTAAAATAAAATGTTTCTGTTGCTCTACATATAAGGAAATACTTTTTTAAGGAACAAAATTATGGCCATCGGACTTTTAGTTTTCCCGGACTTTCGTCCACTCGAAGCGTTTTTCCGAGATAAATAAGTTCGATTATTATACATACAAGCTGTAATATGTTGCGCTATACTTCAAAGTTACTGCCTTACACTGACCGAAATCATTTACAAAACAAGAGAGAATTCTATAATCAAGTTCCCCAACTGTAACTCAGCTGGTGCAAAGACACTAGAATAACAAGATGCGTAACGGCCATACATTGGTTTGGCACTATGCAGCCACTTTTTTTGTGACGGCCAAAATTGCTCTCTTTCCGCTCGCTCACGCTGAGAACGTAAGAAATCTAAAAATAGAATTTGCTTGCTTGGGTGAGTAAAAACAAGAGACGAGAACGCGTATATGTGTGCGTGTTGTGCTAGAAGACGATTTTCGGGCGGAAATCAATTCTGATCGAAGAAATGAATTTACATTGTACATATTAGGGTAATTTTTTTTGCCAATTTCGTAGCAATATGATAAAATAAAATAATTTTTAAAAATTCGCGCCCTGATTATTATAATTTTAAAGCTTTTTAAATTCGTTTGTTAAAATAGCCGCTCGAATTAGCTACCGTTTACACATTTATATTTATGTTCAATTCTAATTTATCTCTCATCTGACAATTTTTTATAAGCGAAAAAAACAGTGATGAAGTGCTCGCCACAAAATCTTCTGTAAATTGGCATTTTTCCGCCCATCTTATTAGCATTGTTGGATCCCTTTCAGGAAATCTAAACAATTTAAGAGCGGGGAAATCGCGCCTAGATTTCCGACAGTGGGATAAGCTGCACTTGCTCCCACTTATGTATCTTCTTTTTTTCTTCAAATGTGATTCAACTGGGCCATTAAAATGTTTTTTTTTTTTTCACTTACAATTTATAAATTTCAACTCAAACCTTTGTCGAAAAGCAGCAGCACGTTGTGTTAGCGCGTCAAATTACGAAAATACGTAAACAATATTCACTATTCACTATTTATCGCAAATAGTTATCATCACTATTATTTGCGCTTGTATTTCCGTACTTTACTTTTGCAACAAAACAACTTTAGTTCAATATAAATTCGATTATATAGCGAAAATATCAAAAAATTGAGGAGCTCTGCGTATAGCCAACTTTAAGCAAACGGGCTAAGAGAAATTAAAAGGAAAAACAGAAAAATTGGCGCGCGTTTCTTCCCACCCGAAATGGCGAGCTTTTTAAAATTATTGAATTGGAATATAATAAAAAAAAACATACTGAAAAACAACTGAATCTAATGTGCACTTTAAATAATAAAAATGGATCATTAACATACATAAATCATATTAAGTCAAATGACTTAATAAATATACTAAATAATTAAAGGAAGTAAAATATAAATTATTATAACTACTGTAATTTAAAATATAAATTTTCCAAAAAGAAGACATTACATTGAGAAATAAATAATTCATAAAAATAATACGAAGTAGAAAATAAAAATTTGTAAAATAAATAAAAATATGAAAACTGTTTATTGCAAAAGTCACATCATAGACACTAGAATTATTCTAGTGTCATTGTTTTGGTCATATCTTGAGGCACGAAGTGCGGCCACAAGCACTCAACAATCATTGCCTTATTAATTTTTCACACGCCGCAAGCTGAATACTCTAATGACAAATATTCTAATATAAAGTCATTTTTGAAATTTATTTTGTGATGGTATGTACATAGATTTGGCTATTTCTAATCTATTTTCAAATAATAATAACGTTAAGGCAATGCAAACAAGAATTTTTCGCATGGTGCCAATTGATCAAAAATAATACAGATTTAAAGTCTAAGAACTTCTAAGGTGAAGGGCATATTTTGTCAAATTTACAATGCATGAGCATACGTGTGCACACATAAAGTTGTCTGCTATCACTGTATGCGTAGAAAAGAGCTGTTCGCTGTACCGCTCTTCGCTCTCTCGCTCTCTAACAAAAATTCGAGAGAGCCTGGAGCCACCTCTAGAGCCACGGCGAAAAAATCGTGTCCCAAAAAATCGTATGGCGTTACGCATGTTGTTATTCTAGTGTCTTTGGCTGGTGGGAATGCGAACGCGAAATTTCATAATTTTTCTGGGATATCCATAGATATTGAGGAATAATATAAGTAAAAATTTAAAAATTATTTCAAAGTGTGGGTTTGGCAGTTTTGAGGGGTTTTAGGTTTACACTACTAATAAAATTATGATGCGGTTTTAGGCCGTAAGAGTGTGCGTGGTAAAAAGTTGTTTGGCAAATCGATAGAAAACTAACAAGACTAATAAGTAGATGATAAATTATCCAAAAACATATTTCAAATGTATGGGCTTGGCAGTTCTGGGCGGCTTGTGGTCGTTCAGTGTACGTGTCAAAAAGTTTTTTGGCAAATCGATAGAAATTTACAAACTAACAAAAATGTGAAAATTTATCAACAAATTTTTCAAAGTGTGGGCGTTTTGCTGGCGGTCTGTATGCTGAATCTCAACCTCAACCTTCTAGCTTTTACAGTTTCTCAGATCGGTCGCTATATATGTATAAATGATATATATATGTATATACAATACAAAATATATATATAATATATATACAATAATTAAAACCTAATTTATATATTAAATGCTTTTACAGCATTAATATTAAGTTCATCAATATTTCAACTTATAAATATAATAAAGCTGCGATCTGCAATTATAACTCTTGTAATTTAAAACATCAATTTTCCAAAAAAAAGAAAATAGATTTAAAAAAATATATTTTATAAAAATAATACAAGCATACTATTTTTTTTTCTCTCTTTTTTTTACAATCTATCTTAAAAAAGTATGACAATAAGTAAATTTTATAATTAATCTTAAATTAAAAGAGGCATTAGTTATCCATTAATCCCTACTACATACTCTATGCATAACATGTTTTAATACTTAAAACCTGTCAGGGAGATCTAGCACGTGAAATCTTCTAAGTCTTCTAGCGTTGTTATTATTATTTACCAAACTTAAGGCTTAGTTATTTTATGTCTATATATTTTTTACTATGTTTTGATATTTCTTCTTTAACATAATGGATTCCTAAGTCTTTATGGATACTTGCATTTGAAATATAAAATGGAGCACTAACAATTTGTCTTAACATTTTTGATTGGTAGCGTTGTAGAATCTCAATATTTGAGTTGCTGACAGTACCTCAGAGCTGTGACTTTTAATGACAAAGTAAAACTGACTTTATATTCCACAGTAGTTGGAGATTTTCGGCCAAGCAACCAGGTCATCATCAAACCTTTTAAATTTAGTTGCTTGCGCTTTGCTTTTATGTGGTTTTTCCACGTTAGTCTGCGATCGAGGTGCAAGCCAAGGTACTTTATGAAATTCATTAAATGACACTTCTGGGCAGTCACCTCTTCTTAATGCAAAAGTTATTTGCGCAGATTTCAAGGCGTTGACTTAAATTTCCCAAAGAAGGAACCAGCTTTCAATAAGGCGTAGCTCTGCTTGCAGGAGTTGTGATGCTTCCTCTTTAGATGAGGTGGTAGCTAATATAGCTGTATCATCCGCGTATGTTGCCACAGTGCAGGTATTTGTTACCGGAATATCGGCCGTGTACAGGGTGTATAAGACGTGTATAACATTGCCAATAGCGTCTCTTTCGCTTTCCATTTGCTTATATATTTTATGTTATTAACTATTTACTTAACTAAATGAAGTGATTTTATACGGAGCTCGATAAAAACACGTCTGTTCACTCTGAAGGTTCAACGAAACTTCGAACGCATTGCATCAAACTCGTGGGCAACACATATAAAAACAAATCTTAATAAACCAAACCTCTCACGAGGATTACTAGCAGGTTGTGGGAGGGCTGGACGATAAACGAATCGTCTTGCTGAATCCCAGTCTTTTAAGTCGCTTTAACGGCCTAGCTAGAAGCAATCTCCTTGCAAGTATACTGCGGTGTCTAACAAGTCGATCGTTGTATCTGCTGGAATGTCTAAGTTAATAAACCATCAAGTTCACATTCCCTTAGCAACTAAGTAGCCTCGCAAAGTAATGCTGACGCCATAATGAAGTTCAGCGCTCTATGCTGAGACCGTTCGGCGGTAGAAGTCCGACGCTTCCCATTTGGAGTGTCGCGCTGTGCCGCAAGGAATGCTGAGTCGGCTTGCCGCTCATGTCTTGGTGGCGCGATGCATTGTCGCGTAGGGTAGACTAAGCAAGAATATTTTATGTAGTTCAGTTCTGGAAATGCTGTTAAAAAAAACACAGCACGACTCCGGCGCATAGCCTTAAAATCACTTTGTACTTATTTACATTGGATTGCTAAGCCACAAGGCTAGCAAGATAGCTAAGGAGGCGAAGTCAAGCCCTCCAACGTAATCTTCCTAACTCCAGCAATTATACATAATCTTGAGAAGGAAGACCCCTGGACTCAGGAGAAAAATACATAACTCTGGACACAGGAGAGAAACACAAACCTGTCGCCCAACGTCATCAAGGACCACTAATAGTCGACAGGAGAGTTAAGCTACAGAACATGTAAGTTTGACAAGCTATTCACTCGACAACCCATCAAGTGTCTCTAAAAAACAATTTTTTTATTTCTAATTAATTTATTTATTAAGGCATACGTGTAAATCTTGGAGCCCCTTTGTGTCCTATTTTTCTATTATTTCTGCCCATTTGGGCGCGCCGGCTAACTATAGTTAGCTTTTTCTAGTTTACAATAATAATACAGTACATAACAAACACATATAACAAATAGGTTTTTTGATAAGCGTCAGCTTCTGCTGACCCTTGTCAAAGGAGATCGGGAAATGAGATCCCTCGGTTGCCTTCTATTGAGCCTCCTTGGTGGGTGAAATCTGTTAAGAGCGCTGGCCAGCCGATTTCTGTGGCGCTCCAGCCTGTCATGGTACCTGCTCGAGTGCTGGTTTATCTCGTCAAATACCGTTGCTAGTTTCAGGTCTCTGTGCAGGGTGGTGTTTCGCACAAACCACTCGCAGACGGTGATGAGTCTTGCTACCTTATTTTGAATAGCCAGGCTGATGTCCGTCACATGCTTGCGATCCAGAAGCACTCCAAGGTTCTTCGCTGCGTTCGGCTGTGGTACGGGGGATAAAATAAATATTTCATACTTTTTATTAGAATCCAGGCTATTCAAAATAAGGTAGCAAGACTCATCACCGGCTGCGAGTGGTTTTTATTATTCTGTATTATTATTGTAAACTAGAAAAAGCTAACTATGGTTAGCCGGCGCGCCCAAATGGGCAGAAATAATAGAAAAGAAGGACACAAAGGGGCTCCAAGATTTCCCCGTATGCCTTAATAAATAAATAAATTAAATTGAAAAAAAAAAATTAAAATATAGCTTAGATGATGATGACTCTTGTCATCAACAAAATTGTGATGACACACGAGCAAGAGGGCGCTGACTTGCTCAACGCTGAGGTAAAAGCCGATGCCCTGCATGCCTTCACTTCGGGTCTCAAAAAGTCCCTTAGAGTTGTGGTCTTCCCGGCTCAACCCAAGGACTTGCCATCTGCCCTCGCTCTGGCCAGAGAAACGGAAGCAAGCATTGAAAGGAGCATGTTTGCGAGTTCCTACGCCAAGGCTATAGAGGAACGAGCGCAAACGTCTGGAAACGGCAAAAGCCGCTTCCAGGGTAGACAAGGGAAAGGCAACCGAGATGAACAACGCCAGGACAGAAACCCACACTTTGTCAGGCGACCAAAAGAAAAAACTTTTAATAGGAGAAATTCCTCGGATCGTTCGACAGGTCCAAGACGCCAGCGCATCAATAATGTCGTGCAAGAAAACCCCAAGCCTAGCGCAAAAGACCCCAAGCAGGAATATGAGAATGCAGCAAATGCTGCAGTCAAGGATATCGACAGTGACAATGAGTACGACCCAAGCGACGACTCACTGAATTTTTTAGGGAACGCTTCCGGTTGCCGTTGCCGATGTTAATTGACACCGGCGCGGCAAAGAATTACATTAAGCCCGTAAAAGAGCTAAAAAATGTAATGCCGGTCGCCAGTCCGTTCTCGGTGAGCTCAATACATGGCTCCACCGAAATCAAGCAAAAGTGCTTTATGAAGGCATTCAAGCACACCTCCCCATTCTTTCTGTTGAATTCGCTCAACTCGTTCGACGCTATTATAGGCCTAGACCTGTTAACACAGGCTGGAGTCAAGTTGAACCTATCTGAGGACTCTCTGGAGTATCATGGCGTTTGTAAAAAAGCTTCACTATTTCAGCTGCCCTAGTGTAAACTTCACAGACGTGAATGACATTGTGGTGCCTGCCTTCGTTAAAAACGAGTTCAAGGACACAATCTTGAGAAGTAAAAAGGCCTTCTCTACCTCACAAGAAGCTCTTCCCTTCAAGACTGCGCTCACCGCCACAATTCGTACGGTAGACAACGAACCGGTGTACTCGAGAGCTTACCCAAACCCCATGGGTGTTTCTGACTTCGTGAACAACGAAATCAAACAACTGCTAAAGGATGGCATTATCAGGCCATCACGGTCATCCTACAACAGCCCGACGTGGGTTGTTGACAAAAAGGGCACCGACGCCTTCGGTAACCCGAAAAAGAGGTTGGTCATAGATTTCAGGAAGCTCAATGAGCGATCCATCCCGGACCGTTATCCCGTGCCTAGCATTCAAAGGCAAAATTCCTTGATCTTACGTCAGGGTATCACCAAATATACCTTGCGGAGCATGACCGTGAAAAGACGTCGTTCTCCGTAAATGGGGGCAAATACGAATTTTGCCGTTTGCCGTTCGGCTTAAGAAATGCAAGCAGCATTTTTCAAAGAGCCTTAGACGACGTATGAAGAGAACAGATTGGGAAGATATGTTACGTCTATGTAGATGATGTAATAATCTTCTCAGAAAACGAATTCGACCACGTCCGCCACATCGATACTGTGCTAAAATGCCTAATCGATGCCGATATGAGAGTAAGCCAGGAAAAGACTAGGTTCTTTAAGGAAAGTGTAGAATACCTCGGCTATATAGTAAGCAAGGACGGAACAAAATCCGATCCGGAAAAGGTGAAGGCCATTCAGGAATACCCTGAACCAGACAGCGTCTATAAAGTTAGATCTTTCCTTGGCTTAGCCAGCTACCACAGAGTCTTCATCACAGACTTTGCCGCCATAGCCCGGCCAATTACAGATGTCCTGAAAGGAGAAAATGGTTCGGTGAGTAGACACATGTCTAAAAAGATTCGTGTTCAGTTTAACGAACGAATTTCAAAGGCTGCGTAATATTCTAGCATCCGAGGATGTTATACTCAAATACTCCGATTTCAAGAAGCCCTTTGACCTCACCACAGATGCGTCCGCAAGTGGCATCGGTGCAGTCCTGTCTCAAGAGAGCAGGCCAATCACCATGATTTCTCGTACCCTTAAACCGCCCGAGCCAAACTATGCAACAAACGAAAGGGGATTAGGTAAGCTGCAGAACTTCCTGTATGGCTCGAGGGAAATCAATATTTTTACCGACCACCAACCCCGCACATTCGCTGTTGCCGATACAAATACGAATGCCAAAATTAAAAGGTGGAAATATTATATATACCAGCATAATGCCAAGGTTTTTTACAAACCTGGCAAAGAAAATTTCGTGGCAGATGCCCTATCCAGGCAGAATCTGAATGCCTTACAAAACGAAACCCGATCAGACGCCGCGACCATCCACAGCGAGCTGCCCCTGACCTGAAACCACTGACAAACCCTTGAATTGCTTCAGGAACGAGATCATTCTGGAAGCAGCACGGTTTCCGCTCAAGCGAAACTTAGTCCTGTTCCGAAGCAAAACTCGCCACTTGATCAGCTTCACTGACAAGAGTCATTTATTGCAAGCCCTAAAAGAAGTCGTTAACCCTGACGTCGACTTCGTGACTATTATTTTCCTAAAATGGGCAGTTTAGCAAAGGAAGTGGTAGCTAATTGCAGGGTCTGCACCCAAGCAAAGTATTACAGGCACCCGAAGAAGCAAGAGCTCGGGGAAACAACTATCCCCAGTTATACTGGTGAAATGGTGCATATTGACATTTTCTCAACCGACAGGAAGCTATTCCTGTTTTGCGTTGACAAATTTTCAAAATTTGCAATAGTGCAACCAGTGGTGTCCAGGACAATAGTGGACATCACAGCACCCCTGCTGCATATTGTTAACCTCTTTCCCAATATCAAAACGGTATATTGCGACATCGAACCCGCATTCAACTCAGAAACTATCACCTCAACTATTACCTCAATTCTCAAGAACAGCTTCGACATTGACATAGTGAATGCGCCCCCACTCCACATCTCGTCCAATGGACAAGTTGAATGGTTCCACAGCACACTGGCAGAAATTGCCAGATGTCTGAATATATTGCATATTTGAGGTAGGCGAACAGGTCTTTGTAAAAAATAACAAGAGGTTAGGAAACAAGCTGACCCCATTATGCACGGAACAAAAGGTGCAAGCAGACCTAGGAACGTCTGTTCTCATTAAGGGGAGGGTGGTCCATAAGGACAACCTCAAGTAAGCGCTCCCTACAGTTAATTAATAAGTTACGTTAAGGAAAACCCGAGCACCGGAGTCGCACCTTATCTTTAATTTCCAGGTTCGCCCTCATGATGTTAATGCCCCTGGTAGTAGCGAATGCTCGGATCACCGACTTTTCGCATGCCAAATACATTCCCGATTTTCTAAAGATCAAGATAACGGAGGCTCAGCTAGTGGAATCTAACTCTAGGCAGATAATCATCAACTCAGAGACCCAGAAACAAATCAATAGACTAACCGACACAATCAATAAGATAATAAATGCCCGAAAGAACGACTTGGTTGACACCCCACATCTATTTGAAGCACTACTGGCAAGAAATAGGATGCTTTTCACAGAAATCAAAAATTTGATTCTTACCATTACGCTGGCCAAGTCAAATATAGTAAGCCCCACAATCCTTGATCATGCCGATCTGAAATCGCTTGTCGAACAAGACACTCCTATAGTGAGCTTAATAGAAGCATCTAAAATTAGAGTCCTCCAGTCCGCAAACATCATCCACATACTTATAGCCTACCCAAGGGTTAAGTCCAGATGCAAGAAGGTCGCTGTCTACCCAGTCTCCCATCAACACATTCTCGTACGCCTCGACGACGACACACTGGCGGAATGTAAAGATGACACCTTCGCGGTCACAGGATGCATTGAGACCACACACCACACGTTCTGCGAACGGACCCGGCGCGAATCATGCGCGCGTTCACTCCATGCGGGAAACTCTGCACAATGCCACACACAACCCATCCACTTGCAAGCAATAACACCGTTAGACGTTGTGATAATCAATGAAGCAACAGCCCATGTCAGCACAGATGGTGGGCCAGAGATTCTGATCAAGGGAACGTACCTGGTGACCTTCGAGCAAACGGCAATCATCAATGGTACCGAATTTGTAAACATCCGAAAGGCACTAAGCAAGCAACCAAGAATCGTCAGATCTCCACTACTCCACTCCCTCTGTTGCACAGACTGAACAGTGAAAACTTGCGCTCCATCCAAAGTTTTAAAGAAGAAGTTACACCTACAGGCTCGCCTAGGATCTGGTTCGCAGCTGGTGTCATCTTGAACGTTGGCCTGATGGGCTCCTTCTTACTTTACATGGCGTTAAGGAGAAGACGAGCAAATACAGCTTGACCGAGGATGGTCAAAAACCTGAGGGAGGGGGGGGGGGTCTAGTTAACAAACCATCAAGTTCACATTCCCTTATGACGCGCCATAATGAAGTTCAGCGCTCTATGCTGAGACCGTTCGGCGGTAGAAGTCCGACGCTTTCCCATTGTCGCTCATGTCTCGGTGGCGCGATGCATTGTCGCGTAGGGTAGACTAAGCAAGAATATTGTCTGTAGTTCAGTTTTAGAAAGGCTGCTCAATAAAACACAGCACGACTCCGGCGCATAGCCGTAAAATCTTGTACTTATTTACATTGGATTGCTAAGCCACAAGGCTAGCAAGATAACTAAGGGGGCGAAGTCAAGCCCTCCAACGTAATCTTCCTAACTCCAGCAATTATACCTAATCTTGAGAAGGAAGACCCCTGGACACAGGAGAGAAATACATAACTCTGGACACAGGAGAGAAATACCTAACTTGCATAATTCTGGACACAGGAGAGAAACACATAACTTCTACACATCTGTTCTTCCACAGTGTGTAGATTGAGATCACAGTGAATTGTGGAGCCAGGCACGTACCAAGGACAGTTAGTTATCAGCCGTAGGGTTCGGTTCTGCATTACTTGTAGCCGTTTATAGTTAGATTTGGCAACAATCCCCCCAGATCTGCACTCCGTACAGCCAAATTGGATCTATACAATGCACGTATACTGCTCTTTTGGCTCTTAGCGATATTATTGCTTATTGCATTGCTCCTTTTATTTATCAGCCATCTTAGTTGCTGCATTCTTTGGCCACATCTTTTGGTTATTGTTTTTATGTGCCAGCCTTGTGGTCTGGCAGAGTAAGTAATAAGAATATATTTTACGACGCTTAGTTGGAGTTGATGAGCTGCCGCTCTTTATTCAGACAAATGCAAATTGAAAATGAATTTTATCTCCCAATTCTTCAAATTATTTCCAAATTGAACAGAGTCTGTCCAAGTGTCAGGTTATTTCCTCCAATGTATATCCATAACGTGGATTCAGTGACGACCTTAGCAAGCGCGTTATGCTTGATTTTGCTTGACTTCTAGCTAACCATAACACTAACAAAATTAATCAAAGAGTAGTTTGTATAGGTGCAGCGTATCCGACAGAATATAACATTCAAAGTTCACAGAACTTTAAAAAATATTTTTTTTTCGGTCTTGGCGTGTGACTGCCCCTTGCCGTTTTAAAAAGACATATATACGTTCGGCGCAGCGCAACAGAAATACTAAAATTCATATATAGTAAAGTTTAACATCAATATAGGCGCAATTCGTCGATCAACAAAGTTTTTAGCAAACAAGATTTTACATCGATGCGATATGTACAAGTTAACGAAATCGAATGATAATGAGCGACTTAATTGCACAGCGAACAGCAGAACGGTAAGCCAAAGGTGTAGGTCCGAGAGAAATAGAAAGAAAGAAGAGAACGCATTGGCATGTAAACAAATTATACATTTAGGAATCTGCTGGCGGTTGCGTGATTCGACACATTTTAATTTTGTAAATTAATTTAATGTTTTCGTCGGTAGTAACCTCTTTTGGGCGTCCACTGTGTTTGCCGTTTTCGGTGTTTATTTCACTACGTCTAAACTTAGCATAGAAATCCTTGTTGTTTGATTTTCCTGGGGCTGGTTCTGGAAATACATTACCAAGCCAAGTTTTTGCCTTTTAACGGTTAGGACTTATATGCTGAAGATTATTTTTGAAGCCCTGTATTACGAAGAAAATGACGGTCCAAACGGTTAGTGGTTGTTTTTCTGCGTTTTACAAAACCATGCTGACATGGTGATATAATGGCGAACACGCTGAAGATCGTAAAACAGTGAGCTTTCGTTTGGAGTGGGAAAAAAGATTAAATTCGACTTTGATACCGCGTAGAATAACTTTTTTGAAAAAACTTGGCATTGCCTGATCCGATGTTACCGTAGTATTTTCAAAAAATGGCAAGGAAGGGTAGGAAATGATTTAGCGCTTATTGCTAACAAAACTATAAAACCGTTTCGGAGCCTGTGCGAAGTGGACTTACAACATCTTAATAGCTAGTCGTTTAAAATTGATCCCGCTTAAAACATTCCAGACGAAACTCTTTCCCTTCCGGAATGTGCCGAAATTCCGCGCGTGAAAGAGACAGAGTACATTTTTGAGTGTGTCTTATTCCGTCGCATATTTTTGTGTATTGTCTGTGTTCCACACACAGATAATGCGGTGGTAAAACACCCCAACCGCATATTACGCGGTGTGAGTAACACCGCAACCGCATTTGATGCGGTGTGAGTAACACCGCAACCGCATTTGATGCGGTGTGAGTAACACCGCAACCGCATTTGATGCGGTGTGAGTAACACCGCCACCGCTTTTTATGCGAGTAGTGCTCAAATCAGGCACCGGTGCCGATCTCTGATACATATGTTCTGATAAATATGTTCATCAATGGTGCAGACGCCTCCCTTATTTGTCGTAAGCAAAAATGCAAACCAAAAATAGAAACCGGCACAATAAATATTCCTATATTCCAATATTTACAACTGGGCAGCACATAGGCAATCTAAAAGACAGCTTTCTTCAAATAAATACCACACCTCCTCCCCTATCCAAATAACAAATTCGATATCATTCTCTAAAATAGACTGCCCATTTAAGGTACCGCCCAAAACACTTAACAAATCGCATAAAAAACATGCAAAACTCCAGGAGCTTTAAGAACAACATCAACTTACAACCATATAATTGAATTGCAAATAAACACTTTCGCACAGGACAAAATTCCTGACTTTCCAGCAAACTCTTACACTCCTACGACACACCCCTTAAAAATCTCGTTACAACACCCAATAAGAAATTTAAATACCCCAGCACTATAGACCGAATAATACACACATGTTTTTTATTATTATATACGGCAGGAAAATGAAATCTTCTAAAGATACCATCTATCGTCCTTGGATGGCATGCACGATTCATAACCCTCAGCTGAGGGCTTATGCCTACGTACTAAACAAAAACCTCCGCTCTTTCTCCTGTCCTTGTCAAGCTCACTGGGAATGCCAGTCAAGGTATTTCATCGGTGAGCCGGATGTGGTGCCAAGTTGCACACCATCTCCTTTTCGGTGCAGAGCAGCGCCTTTTTACGACCAACTGAGCGTACAGTCGTAGAGTTCTTGCCCCGCCAACATACGGGAGTACTCCTTATCTATAGTTCTGATTGGCCATCTCGTCCTCACGGACACGCTTCATCATGGTGACGATGATCACGTGAGCCCCATCCCAAACGATTTTGTCTGCCATCATAGCAGCAACCAAGCCTCTCGGGCTGAAAGGTGACCCAGCGAGCGCCACGAGTTGCGCCCTCTCCTCGGCGAACCTGGAGCAGTGCAGTAGGATGTGCTCTGCGGTTTCCACTGCGTCTGTGCAATAAAGGCACTGGGCTGTATCCACGTGGCGGAACCTAAATAGGTACCCTCGAAAACAGCCATGGTCCGTGAGGAACTGGGTCATGTGGTAGTCCACCGTTTTGTGCTCGCAATCAGCCCACTCCGTTAGTTCCGGGATGAGTTTGTAAGTCCAGCGTCCCCGTTGTGACTCTTGCCACCTGGTCTGCCATACTCCTTGAATCCACTCTCTGATCTCTAGTTGAGTGTATCTCTCATTCGCAAGGTATTTGCCCTTTATGTCCAGGTCAATGGGTGTAATACCTGACAGAGCGTGCGCTGCGTCGTCCGATATGGTTCTAAAGCCTCTGATTAGCCTGAGAGCCATTGTCCGTGATACTGCGCGGGCACTATCTAGATAGGTTTTTTTGGTGGAAACGCAGTTCCAGATAGGCGCAGCGTAAAGCAGCGTTGCCTTTGAGACCGCCACTAACAGTCTCCTAGCCGGCAGTCTAAGTCCTCCCACGTTGGGCATGATTCTCGCCAAGGCTGCTGCTGTCATTGCCGCTTTTTTGCTGGCATACCTTGCGTGAGCTTTGAACGAGAGCCTTCGGTCTATTAGAACACCAAGGTATTTCAACGTTTCTGCTGAGGCGATTTCAACTCCTTTGACTTCCACACGCATGCACTCAACGGACTTTCTGCTGCTCAGCAGGACTACTTCGGTCTTATGCGCAGCTATTTTAAGTCCGACTTTCTCGAGCCATTCTATGGCCGCCGTGATTGCCACGTTACTTTTGTCCTGGAGCTCCGGTATTGTCTTGGCGACCGCTGTTACCGCAACGTCGTCGGCGAAGCAGTGCAGCTCCACACCTCTGGGCTTGCTAATGCTCAGTATTCCATCATACATAATGTTCCACAAGATCGGTCCTAGTACCGACCCTTGGGGAACACCTGCACAGACTTGGTGGCTTCTTGGACCATCTTCTGTTACGTACCATAACACACGGTCCCTGAAGTAGTTGCCAATTACGCCTCGTATGTAGTCGGGAATGCCCAAGTTGAGCATTGCGCCGAGGATATTGGGCCATCTCGCTGTATTGAATGCGTTCTTGACGTCTAGCGTGATGATGGCACAGTACTTCTTACTGCCGCCTAACCATCGGTTACCGTCGAGTGCTTTCCTGGCAGCGTCTGTTACGGCTTTGAGAGCGTCGAGCGTACTTTTACCCTTTCGGAAGCCATACTGTTGGCCCTGAAGGCCTGTAGGACTTTCAGTGATTAGCGTACAGTATGCGCTCAAAGAGCTTGCCAACAATGTCCAAATGACACAACGGTCGGTAACTGCGTGGAGCATTTGCGGGCCCTTTGCCTTTCGGCAGAAGGACCAGCTTCATCTTTTTCCAGCGCTTGGGGAAGACTCCGTCCAGCAGACACTGTTGGAATGTATCCCTGAAGACCTCCGGTCTTGCGGTGGCGGCTGCTTTGACGATCACGCCCGGGATACCATCAATGCCGGGAGCTTTGTTCGGTCTGATCCTCTTTGCTGCTTCGACGACTTCGCATGACGTGATGCACGGGAAGTCAGAGGCGGGGGGGGTCAACAGCGGGTTGCCATAACGTGTGTTGGCTTGGAAATAGTTCCGACACGATGTTGGCCAGGGCGGCTGGGTCCTGAGGAGATCCTGCACCAGCGGAATTGAGTTTTTTCCTTACGACTTTGTAGGCGAGACCCCAGGGGTCGTCGTCTACGCAATCAATCAGGTCCTTAAATGCATTCGCCTTTGCTGCTGATATGCCGTTCTTAAGCTCAGTTCGCTTCGCTTTATATACCTCAATGCACTGGGAGTGGTGCGGTTGCCCTCTAGATCGCTGCGCTTGCCTCCTCGCCTTGATGCATTCCGTCCGAAGCTGGTGCAATGAGTCACTCCACCAGTAGACAGGGGGCTTTCGTTTCGTGTTCCTTTTTCTCGGCATCACCGCATCACACATTGCTCTGAGCCTATCCATGAGCGCTGCCACCATGGTCTCCGCGTGTCCAATTATGGACTCCATGCCCTCGATCTGGTATGCCAGCATGTCTTCATCCAGTTTCCTGATGTCCCATACCGGACCTAGCGCACATCTTCGCTGTTTGGGTGACGGCCTCATTGTTCGGGCACCGAACGTGATTAGGTTATGGTCGCTCAGCGTTATGTTCTCATGGACCATCCAGTTCGAGCTAGCCACTAGAACTCTGCTAACAAAGGTGACATCAATGAAAGATGTACCTCTGTCATTATTGAACGTCGGTTTGAACCCGTCGTTTAGCAATACGAGATCTAGCAGGTTCATTGCATCGATCACTGCTCGTCCTCTTGTGTTAGAGATTCGACTGCCCCATTCATAAGCTCAATGTCCCCTTTTCAACAATAACAAGAGTTCGAGTTCCCCGACTATCAGATACCCGTTACTCGGCTAGTGGGAAAAAATTTTAAAATTGCTGAAATGGGTGGGAGTGACCGTTTTTCGCGTTTTGTAGGTGAAAGGAGGGGCGTGGCAACAGTGGCAAAAATCACCTACGTGTGGTTTTTTGCCGGTCCTAGTGGATCTTTCGTGATCGAACTCTCGCAGTGTGCAGATGTGCCAGCGGACAAATTCACGATGACTAATTACGCCGAGCGATCTGATTGGCTACTGAAATTCGACTGAATAACGGTTTGGTGCACTGCCTATCGAAGAGGACGTAGCTGCCAAAGAACCAGCTAAGCCAGTGGAGGCTGCTGTACCCAAGCCCCCTCCAATCATAGTGCCTGGGGTGCACAGCATTGTAGACATGCTAGCTGACCTTAGAGAAGTTACTGAGCCAGGTAGCTTCGCTTACAAGGCGACCGGAGGAGGTTGCGTAAGAATAATGCCGAAAGACAGCTCGACGTACCGAAAAATTTTTGACCACATGGACTACCATAACATGGCCTTCAGGACATTCCAGCTAAAAGAAAATCGTGCTTTCCGGGTGGTCATCAAAGGGCTTCACTCAACAACGCCAGCTAAATTTATCACTGAAGAACTGAAAGGGCTCGGACACATTGTTCGAGATATCAAGAACGCCGTATCAAGAATTACGAAAAACCCGATGGCTATGTTTTTTGTAAATTTGGAGCCTGCAAGCACCAACAAAAAGGTGTTTGAGGTGAACAGGCTCTGGCATGTGGTCACCATCGAGGAGCACAGAAAATTCAATGACCTGGTGCAGTGCTACCGATGCCAGGCTTTCGGGCACACTAAGCGCTACTGCAGATTGCAGTACACTTGTGTAAAGTGCGGTCAAGGGCATGACTCTACTGAGTGCACTAAGACCAAAGACGCTCCTGCCACAAGCGGTAATTGCGGAGAGGCGCACACTGCGTCTTACCAAGGCTGCCGGGTCTACATCGAGGCCAAGAAGAGGACTGCCCCCAAGCCAAAGGCGAAGGCAATGGCACCACCGCCGAACGTCGTCCATACACCACCAGTGACCACCAACAACGCAACACGCTCTGGCTTCAGCTACGCTGACGTCACCAGGGGAGGGCACCCCAAGCAACAGCAACCCATCAACATCTTCAACCAACAAGGTTCATCGACCAGGAGGCAGAGTTGGAGGAGAGAATTATGAGGCGCATGGAGACTATGATGGCCTCAATGTTCTCTTAGTTTAAAGATATAGTGATGGCCATGCTCTCCTGCCAGAGAACCACGCCATGATCACCCAGATAGTAATCTGGAATGCTAATGGCTTGGCGAAAAACAAGCCAGAAAACCAACCAGTTGGATGTGATGCTGGTCAGCGAGACCCACTTTACAACGAGGTCTCATTTAAAAATCCCTGGCTACGAAGTGGTCAACGCCTCGCAGCTGAAAAATTTGGGTCCGAAATTTCTTATTGGCGGAGACTTCAACGCCAAGCATACATGGTGGGGCTCCAGGATCGTCAACCCCAAGGTCAGCGCTCTGCTGAAGTGCGTTAGAGAGTTGGGCAGCAATCTGCACTCAACTGGGGAGTCGACATACTGGCCCAGCGACCCCAACAAGATACCGGACCTCCTAGATCTAGGCATCAGTAGAGGTATTGACCCGGCGAAGGTAACTACAATTGGGTGTTACGAGTTGTGCTCCGACCACAGTATGGTTAAGGTACTGCTTAGAACCTCCCTTCTAAGGACTCCCGGAAGCACTAAGCTCATAAGGCTGCAACAAGAGCTGGACAAGATTCAACCATGGCTGAAAAGGTGGAACATCACCATAGACGCTGACAAATCCACCTACGTCACGTTTACGCTCAGACCAGGCAACTATCCACCCGTCCACATCAACGACACCAACATACCGTCCAATACGAAGGCCAAGTAACAGGGGCTAACTAGACAAGGGTCTCACGTGGAAGGACCACATAGGGGAAAAAGTAAAGCTCATGCAGCACAAATGCCGCGCGATGACCTGGCTCCTGGGCAGAAGAAGCACGCTTCGCATTAATCACAAGCTCTTGCTTTATAAAGCCATAATCAAGCCGGCATGGATGTATGGGGTCAAATTATGGGGCTCTGCTTCTTACAGCAATATTAAAAAGCTACAAAGAGTAGAATGCCGCATATTTCGGTTCATACTAAACTCCCATTATTATGTCCGAAATTCCACCATAAAAAGAGACCTCAAGATGCCTTCCGTCGCTGAGGAAATTGTGAAGACCAGCAGTTGTCCTGCTGGACAACAGTACCCAACGCCGAAGGCTGAAGAGGTTCCACCCGCTGGACCTACCTTTCCGAGTCCCTTAAAGGAACCCTTCGGTAACTCCAGTTTCCACAGATAAGCTTTAAGAATTTACTTCACTGTCAACGCACCAAAAAATTTATTTGATTGCCCTCTGGGCAGATGTAAATAAAGATATTTATTATACTAAAAAAAAATAAGCTTTTGCATAGTTTCATGCATGAAGGTCATGAAGTCATTCATGCTTTGCTGCATCGAAAGCATAATCGCTTCTTCAACGCCAATTGGCTGCTGTTGCATGTTCTGTGTGTTTATTTGGTGAATTTTATGCTGGACGCTGGAGGTTACTGCTGTTGGTACTTGGATTCCTGATTTTAGTACACTTGCAAAGGAATAATTTCGTTTCTTGTATGTTCCCTTAGTAAGAAGTATAACATGGAACTTTTTTCTCCGATAATTGCAGCTAGTTTGTTAACCAGCGCACTTGAGGTTTTCTCACGCACAGTTGCGGTAACAATAATATCACCATAAGCACATTTTGTGTTTGTCCCAGCGTTTCTGTGTTTTCTGACACTTTTTCATAATTTTACTCACTAAACTTAAATACTACAATGATTTTCAATCGAAATAACAAAATTAGTAACAGATCTAATGGATATTTTGAAAATAATTGGTAAGACAAAAAAAAACCTTCAAATTTAGGCGGTAACAAAAATAGCACTGTTTCTCGTAGTTTGCTAAAACTAAAAAAAAAAAATAAAAACAGAATTCAACAAATGGATTATATCTTAAGAACTATGTTTAAAGAATCTTATTATTTGGTTGCGTGACCTTTGTGGGCAATGACAGCTGCGCATCGTCCACCAAGTCCTGGCACCGTTTTTGAGGAATTTTACTCCATGAATCCTTGACCACACCACAAAGTTCCTCGTTATTAATGGGTTTGACTTTAGAAACCTTTTATTCACGTCCGATTGGATTCAAGTCGGGTGACTGAGCAGCCCATTTCATTACTCGGATCGATTTCTGCCAGCCTCATTTCGTGCACTTTTGCAGCAAGTGCCCAAAAACAAAAAGAAAGAAAGGGGGTAAGAATTTCTTGCTCAGAGACACTACATATGGTATTTATTATTCATGCAATCTGACTTTAAAAAAAATAAACATTCAATATTTTTTTTTTTGGAAATCAACTTTCCACATGCAGTAGTGCTATTATTTTAACCGCAGCTGTATATAGGTTAAGAATAAATTCTATACAAAACAAACTAACAAAACCATATAACGACAAATCTGCCGAGCGAGCGTCTCTTTGATTTCCGCCACTCTCGCCCAAAATTTCCAATGTTGACTTACAACATTTTGGAAACAAGACAAACCTGCTGATCGAGCGTCTGTTTGGCTTCCGCCACGCTCGCACCATTTTCACAATGCTCGCTATCAAAATTCTCAGCTCTTTGGATTCCAGGAAAATATTGCAAGCAATGCAAAACCCTCCACTGCACCAAAAGCCGGTCCCCACCACCGGAGGCATCGGCACTGCCTCTGCAACTGCACTGCCCGATTGTCTGCTACCTCACACAGCATTCATTCACACTCACATAGGGACAAACTCAAATGTGTAAAAGCAGTTTTCAACCAATTTCTAATCGAAAGCAGACCTTTCTGCAAATAAAATTTATAAGAATTTAAAAACTAAAATCATTTTGTGTTTTTTGCGTGCACATAAACTGCACTGTGCACCTATTCTCTCGCTCTCACTCTCTCGCTCTTTCGCTCTCCCACACAAAATCTAAAATTGTAATCTAAAATCTAAAATCTAAGCGTGCTGCTCTCGTGCGGTTCTTTTAACCGCTCGCTTGAAAATTTTGATCTTGTGATTTTAGATAAACATGGAAACAGTAAATGTTGTCTGCTTTTATAAAATTTGCTGCCAGGTTATAAAACCTGAGCAGCCAAAATGATTTGTTGGCTATGTCATAGAATGGTGCATACTAATTGCGTTGGTTTTAATGGCCGAACAACTGACGACCTAGCAAAGGGTAAAAATCTAAATTACTGTTGTGATGCTTGCCTTGTGGTTGCGAACGAGATGAAATCGTTTATGGGCCAAACTAAAGGTGGCTTGAAAGAACTGATCAACAGTTTTGTCGTAGCTAGAGATAGTTTTCGTCGAGCCGATGATCTTCTTTTCGCGCTAAATTCACAGTTTAATGGCCTTAATCTATTAGAGGAATCTCCGAAGCGCAAAAAAGCCACTGGTGGTAGGCTGACTAAGGCGAACGCCACGCAACCACGGGCAAATAATCAACAGGACTCCACAACTGATCAGCTGTCAATCGCAGCAAATCCGCAAATGTTGCTAGGATCAGCAGCTAAAAAAATGCGGAGCAATTCGATCAATCCGCTGGGAGCCCACCCTGGGATTGCTAAAGATCACTGGTTTCTCACCACCACAAGGGAACATTGAGTCCGGACTACCGGCACAAGTTGGCACTTCAGAAATACAATCTGCAGGGCCAAAAACACTCGCGGTGGTTCCACTAAAGAAATAAATTTTCGTTTCTCGGCTTCTACCCTGATCAAACATCATCTGATGTATTGTCTGTGGCAGTGGAAAAATCTAACTTCTCTTACGCTAGGGACATATCATCTGTCAAGATATTTGTCCCAAACGAGTTTTTTTCGACCATATGTTCCTGTGATTTTTGGTCGGATAGTATGGTGGTAAAAGAGTTCGCAGCTAAGATCAAAAATGGGAAAAAGGGGCCCGTCGGAATTAAACTTCCCTCACGTGGGCAGACCTCTTCTTTCAAAAACTAACCACGAATCTTACTATCTCCTAGCAAACTAACCAAATTGTATTGTGATAGCCTTTCCTTTTCATCCCATATAATAGTATTCACAGAAAAGCACTGTGCACTTAATAAGGCGAATTGTAAGTACGTGGCGATGACCGAAGCTTCTAATCTCCCAAAATCGACTGACTTAAGTATAGCAAGAGTTCTTATCTCTAAAGCTTAATCTACTAATAACAAGGTACAGTTTCTTTTAGGCAAAGCTCGATCTATAAATAGGAAAAACACTTGAGGATTACGACTATATTTCGTCTGTTTGGTGATTGTGTTAACTCCTCCCCTTCTAAGACGAAGGCTGTCCACAGACTTTTTACAATTGGCAAATCTATTTGAAAGCGGATCTTACGGGTAACATTGGTTGTGCTTACAGCTTACTCAATGCCACTAAGTTCCCATACTGCCAACTTGGTACTGCGTTAAACCATCGAAGGGAAGGCAGCTCTGCATATCTGGATGATCTGAGAAGTTCGTAAATGCTGTTGATTCTCCATGTCATGGGTTCGCAACAAGGTTCTGGAGATGATCGTAGCGAACTTGGAAAAAATCTTTATTGTAACCGTCGACTTGTTGACGACGATGATGCTGATGTTGGTTGAACTAGTTGACCATCAAAACGTATTTGTTGAACGCACTCTGGATGGCGTCTGATGGCAGATATTATTCAGTTCGTCGTTTCAGTACCCAGGCGCAGAAATAGTTGGCGCATCTTTACGTCTTTAGCAGATACTACGTTGATATATCTTAATTCTTCTCATCTACTTAAGAGGTAGTTACAGTTTTAATACTAGAGTTTTGACAATAATTAAGTATAACAATTATAATTTTATAATAAAGTTCATTCAGATATTTTTGATATTAAAGTATGTAGTAAAACGCTTATTGATTGCAAGTATTGATTTTCCTATTTAGTTGAACAGAATCAGAAAAGGGTATTGATAACATTAGTGTTTTCTTTTTAATCGGGAATTTGAAATCCAATTAGAGTGAGTGCGCTATACTGTTATTATGCAGTTTTGGTAATGCATTTATTTTCTATGGTAGTTTTAGAAAATATTTGTGGGTGCGTGGATTTTAAGTTTTCAAATCATTCGGGTCTAGCATTTCATCACATACCTTTAAACTTTTCTAAAGAGGATGAAGCGGAAATAATTCAAAATGTTTATAGATTAAATAAGTAGGATTTGACAAATATTTAATTAAAAAACTTTTGCAAACTCTTTTACTAGTGTCCAGATTTCACGTTTGTATTTTGCTAACTTGGCGATGGTCAAGTTACGGTCCCTTTTATGAGGACCGTTGTCCCGAGGTCTGCTTCGATTAGTTCTTCCCTATAACGTGGGGTTAGTTTATTTCCCAAGCGATTGTTTTGTTTTACCATGACGGTTTCTCCCACCTCAAAGGTTCTGTCTCGTCTTGTTACATTTTCTCTTCTTAGCTGTTTTTCCTGAGCTTCGTTAACCATTTCTACTATCTCGTTAGCCAATTCGGGAGGAGTTGAATGAATAATGTCGATCGGTCTTCTATTGGTGACTGAGTGCACCGTCTTATTGTATTCTATTGTTGCCTGAAGAATAAGGTTGATTGTATCATTCATTCCACTGTCAAGTTTCAGGCATCGAGCTATTTCTAAAAGCGTGCTGTGAAACCTTTCAACCTGTCCGTTTGAGGTACCATGAAGTGGAGGTGCGTTCGCTATGTCAACATTAAAAAGATTTTTCCAAAGTGACTTCATTGACTCGGAATTTATGGACGGTTCATTGTCACAAAATATTGTCTTTGAATGGGGATAAAAGTTTATTAGTTGCATAATTGCAGGTTCTAAATCAGTTATCGTTCGAGAGCGATTGGTTGCACAATAGCGAATTTGGAAATTTTGTCAATACATGTCAAAAAGTACTTCCTGTCCGTAGAAAATATATCAATATGCAATGTCTCGCCTACATGTGACGGAATAGGTGTTCTCCCGAGGATTTGCTTTTGCGGATGGCGGTCGTATTTGGCTTTTTGACAAACCAAGAGTTAGCAACAAAAGTAGCGGCTATTTGTGACATTTTAGGGAGGAAGTAGTATTGACGAATTTGTTTTACATTGTCCTGTGCTGCCCTATGCTCTCTGTTGTGCTCCAAAGACACTATTTCCCGTTGCTCAGTTTGATTAAAAATGTCGCTAACCATTTTCATAGTGTGTCGGAAGGTCGTTGCTGGAAACTCATTTACAAGACTGTTTTGAATGAAAGCTAGTACAGGTAATTCGCAGTGTGTCGCATTCACTACATCCGGCTTAACCACATCACGAATTCTTCCGATTAAGGTCTCTTTGTCTAGAAATTGTATTAGATGCCTTGTCTTGCTTCCGAAAATAACAAAAAGTCTGCGGTGCCCTCATCTATTACAGTTTGGTTTCTAAAACAGTTAACCGGCTTGTCGATAGTTTCGATTGTAAAAGTCAATGAAATTTCGCTATGTATTGTTCCAATGTCTGACCGGGGTTCGTCCTCTAGGACATGAATAGCCTGCCTGGATAGTGCATCGGCAACATAGTTCTCCTTGCCAGGTTTATAGAAAATTTTAGCATTATGTTCATCTATAAACGCCTTCCATCTCTTGATTTTTGCATTTGGATTCCTATCTGACACGGCGTATTTTAACGGTTGGTGATCTGTAAAAATGTTTAAGTTTTTGACACCATATATAGCTCCTAAGAGACTTTAAAGCCCAAACGATGGCCAAAAGTTCTCGTTCATTTGTTGCGAAATTAAGTTCTCTATCCTGTAAAGTTCTCGAAATCATTGTAACAGGCTTGCCATCCTGTGATAAGACTGCCCCCAGGCCAAAAGCCGAAGCGTCTGTTGTTAAGTGAAAGGCTTTTCTATAATCGGGATACAATAACATTACATTTTCGGAGACAAGAACATTTTTAAGCTTCTCAAAAGCAGAACATTGTCTTTCATCGAAAGAAATTGGTATATTTTAAGACTGGCTTGCGGAAACTTTTCCGTTTTCACCCTTCAGAATGTCAGTGAGTGGTCTAGGAATAAAAGCGAAGTCCTTAATAAAGCAGCGGTAATAACTTGCTAGCCCTAAAAACGATCGAACACTAAACATATTAGTAGGTTGATTATATTTCTGAATAGCCTCTACTTTGCTAGGACTGGTTGTGATACCTCCACTTGACACCATAAATACGAGATACTCGACGCTTTCCTTGAAGAAAAACGATTTCTCTTTAGAAACCCTCATGTTTGCCTCAGACAGTCTGCCTAGTACCCAAGCAACGTCGTTTATGTGGTCCTCAATTCCGTTTGAAAATATTATTACGTCATCAACGTAAACATAACATGACTTTCCTATAACAATCTTGAACATCATCAATAGCACGTTGAAAAATACTTGGGGCATTTTTCAAGCCAAACGGCAAAACTCGTATTTTCCATTTCCTACTGAAGAGGCAGTTTTCTCCCTATCCTTTTCTGCGAGCAGAATTTGGTGAAACCCCGATTTAAGGTCAAGGGTTGTAAAGAACCTGGCCTTTCCCAAATTTGACAAGATGGATACTACGTTTGGTATAGGGTACTTGTCGTCGATTGTTTTTAAATTTAGTTTTCTAAAATCTATAACCAACCTTTTCTTAGTATTTCCCTTTTCATCTGTACCTTTTTTATCGACTACCCAAACCGGATTGTTGTAAGGTGACGACGAGGGCCTGATAATTCCGTCCTTTAACAAAGCATTTGTCTCCTTATTCACAAAATCTGATACGCCCATGGGGTACGGATAGAGTTTTGAGTAAATGGGTTGGTCGTCCTCAGTACGTATTGTGGCAACACTGTTGGTATTATACGGCAGTGCTTCTTCCGGTTCCGCAAAGACGGCCAATTGGTTTCGAAGCATTGTATGGAATTTATTAGATATCTGATTTGGAACCACAATATTCTCTACGTTGGTGAAATTTACGCTTTCACATCTCTGAATAGATTCCACTTCATTGTTGATATTCAACGTTTTGTTCTTAAAATTGCGTCAAAACTAGAGAGACTTGGAAGAATAAAGAATTGAACATATGTGTTAAATAGCTTAATAAAGCATTTCTGTTTGACGGTGTTGCAACCATGAAGCGATTTTACCGTGAATTTATTTTGTACCGGCATTATGTTTTTTAATTCAGGGAGGGACTGTATGTAATTTTTCGAAGCCCCGGTGTCAATCAAAAGTTTTATGGTTCTCCCTACTATCTCTCTTTCTATGTACTGTAGCAGGGATTTGTGGCTAAAAAATGAACATGATCGTAATTCACTAGTTCGTCCTCATAATCATCAACCTCCGCTTCTGCCTCCTTTTGATAACCATCTATGTCTTCCTCACATTGACCTTTCTCATGAGGTAAGTGGTTGATCCTCTGCTGTTTTGGCCCTGTAAACCTTGCAGTGCCACTCGTTGGTCTTTTTGATGCTTGCGCATACCCAACATGTCCCTGAGCCTTGTTCGGTTTTCTGACCCCTGTCTCCAATATTTTTAGAATAAATAAGGGCGAATTGGTAACGCTCATGGTTCGACTCGACCTCTTGCACTAAAGCGAGAGCAGTTGGTAAATCTTTTGGACCTTTTGCAAAAAGAATGTCGCTCAACGATTTCTTAGCTCCGGTTACAAATACACGTAACGCGTCCGCCCTGTACTTTTCATTCAGTGACATCGCCAAGGCACTATCAAATGTCATTATTGTATTGTTGGTAAGTAGGGTCAGTTTTTTCTCGACTTCATCGTAGAATTCAGTAAGAGTCATGTCTCCCTGTCGCAAAGTTGATAGCTCTTGTTCGATTAGGTAGATCGGCCTTTTGTCAGAATATGTGAAAGACGGCTGATCATTGCTTTGAAATGTAACGGAGTATTAAAAGAAGCCAATACTGTATCCGCTGGACCTTTTATTTTATTTCGCATAATACCAAGAGCTTGGTAAAATGTTGAACTTCCCTCGTAGTTTTTAAAAACTTTAAAAGCGACATGAGCCGCTTTTCTCCACGACACATATGTTTCACTTTTGCCCTCAAAATCTGGCAGAGATTTAACTATATCTAGAGGCTCGTTACAGACAACACCTGGTCTAATTTCAGCATCTACATAAGTTTCCACCTCTGGGGTGTTCACTGTTAATTTCCCGATTCGCTCATTCATCTCCTGCAATTGCTTTTCAAATGATTGTTTTTGGACTGCGAGCGCGCCGGCTACAGCACTCTCTACGATCGCTTTTAACTGAGCTTCAAATTTCATTTCGCTAGTTGTATTTGTTTTTGACCACCAATTATCTGATGACTTATTATTTTTTTCTGCACTGTTTTGCCTACTTGCCTGCTGCGCTGACCATTTATCTAAGCTCGACATGAGGTTGTCTAAAAGGTTATCACTGTCACTCATGTATTTTTATTATCAATACTCTTTGCATAGGTTATGTAATAAAAAGGTATTGGTATTTTTAATTCGTTCAATAAGCGTTATACTTACAATATAATAATAGTGCTTAACAAAAAATTTTAAGGTAGATGGTCTTAGTAATTAATATTATTTTTTATGTAATCAGGAAATTTTTATTTTTTAGGTTAGAGTTGATTAGCCAATGCCGCTGGTTTTGTCTCCGGATCCTCCTTTTGTTATTTATTTATAATTATTCAGTTATCGTAGGTTTTTATATCCGTTTGGGCGCCAATTATTGTTGAATAAATTTTCAATATATTTATTAGTGTAGGTTTATTAATTATAATAGGGCTTGTGCGGTCTGCACTTAATGAGGCAAATTGTAAGTACGTGGCGATGACCGACGTAGCAAGAGTTCTTATCTCTAAAGCTTAATCTACTAATAACAAGGTACAGTTTCTTATAAGTAAAGCTCGATCTATAAATAGGAAAAACACTTGAGGCTTACGACTATATTTCGTCTGTTTGGTGATTGTGTTAACTTGTACACTATATATATAATTGCGGTTAGATCTACCCTCGCGTCGGAGGAGTTAATTTTTGACGAGTCCCGTAACTCTGAAATGTAGAATATTTATTGTTTAGCACAATTGTTTTTCTTAGTAATATTTTGATATTATAATAGTTTGCTCATTATATTAGGAATTTAATAAAAAGATGACACGTGCCAAAACTTCTTGATCTCCGGACATACGACGACTACACAACTTTTCCTTACTCCGGACACGATAACTTTCAGCTCTAAGATCTTTTAACTACACAACCATCAACTCGCTTTGTTCTACTTCGACTCTCTCTATGCTTGTCCTATTTTCTTATATCTACTTGCGGTCACGACGCTACCCTTTGCGATGATAATCGATCATCGCATATCGATAACTATTGTTACATTTGGCCATCCTGATCACTGTCGTCTGACCCAGACGACCATAGATCTTCATTTGTAGACGCGTACTTCCATAGCTTCATATTTTTTGCACATGTTGCAGTTATTGTAGGGCCTTCCACCTGAGCTGCCTTCCGTACATCGTATCGGCCGTTTCATTTTTCTTATTCCTCATGTTTACTCCAAACATTACTTGAAATGGCGTCTTCTTTGTGGAGCAATAAATATGGACATTGATTGCTTTCTGCACTTGGGATATATGCTTGTACCACTTTGAAGTGTCATCAATTGATAACTTGCTGATTATTGATAGAATGCATCTGTTGACTCGCTCTATCTGACCGTTGCCGCGAGCAACTCCTGTTGTTGTCCAAACGTGTTCAATACCATTTGACTTGGTATATTCTTCAAATCTGCTTGAGGTAAATGCCACGCCCCTGTCACTGATAATGCGTACCGGCTGACCAAAAATATTAGACCATATCTCCAACTATTTTACAACTTCATCGGTGCCGGTGCTCCTAGTGGTGAAAAGCCATACGAATTTGGAAAATCCATCTACGATTGCAAATTTGTATTTGTAGCCCTTTGACGTTGAATCCATGGGCCCCAAGTGATTGATGTGGAGGGTATGAAGTGGTTTATCTCCCTTTTCAATGCAGTTCAAAAATCCTTCTGGCTTTCCCAACCTCTTGTTGACAATAATGCTGGTTAATGCTTGTTAATCAGCTGGGCTACTTTTCGTTCCATATGTGGTATCCAGAACTGCAGCTGTAGTGTGTGAATTGTTTTTTGCAATGCAAAATGGCCAACACTGTGTGCATCCGCTATAACTTCATGCTCCATTGCTTTGGGTACGACCAACAAGTCACTGCCGTTCATGGTTTTGCATACAACTCCACCTTTCAGCTTAAAATTTTCATACGGCTGCAATTTTAATATTTCTGCTATAGCCTTATTGTAGTTATCCTTTTCCTGGGCAACTTTTATTCTAGCTTCAACTTCTGAAGTTATGGCAAAAACATCTTGTGGATATCGGCTGAGACTGTCAACGTGCTTCATCCTGCTGTCGGAGCGATGCTCGACTTCGAAATTAAAGTCCTGCAGAGCAAGTATCCACTGTGCAACTTCTCGTGGCACATCTTTTTTCCTTATTGTTTGCGAAAAAACAGCGCAATCTATCACCAACTTGAAATGTACGCCTAGCAGGTAGTAGCGTAATTTCTGCACGGCAAGATACGCTGCTTTATCCTCCAGAATGTAGCTGTGGCGCATGCTTTGCTGCATCGAAAGCATAATCGCTTCTTCAACGCCAATTGGCTGCTGTTGCATGTTCTGTGTGTTTATTTGTGTTTATTTGGTGAATTTTATGCTAGACGCTGGAGGTCACTGCTGTTGGTACTTGGATTCCTGATTTTAGTACACTTGCAAAGGAATAATTTCGTTTCTTGTATGTTCCCTTAGTAAGAAGTATAACATGAAACTTGTTTTCTCCGATAATTGCAGCTAGTTTGTTAACCAGCGCACTTGAGGTTTTCTCACGTACAGTTGCGGTAACAATAATATCACCATAAGCACATTTTGTGTTTGTCCCAGCGTTTCTGTGTTTTCTGACACTTTTTCATAATTTTACTCACTAAACTTAAATACTACAATGATTTTCAATCGAAATAACAAAAATAGTAACAGATCTAATGGATATTTTGAAAATAATTGGTAAGACAAAAAAAAAACCTTCAAATTTAGGCGGTAACAAAAATAGCACTGTTTCTCGTAGTTTGCTAAAACTAAATAAAAAAATATAAACAGAATTCAACAAATGGATTATATCTTAAGAACTATTTTTAAAGAATCTTAATATTTGGTTGCGTGACCTTTGTGGGCAATGACAGCTGCGCATCGTCCACCAAGTCCTGGCACCGTTTTTGAGGAATTTTACTCCATGAATCCTTGACAACACCCCAAAGTTCCTCGTTATTAATGGGTTTGGCTTTAGAAACCTTTTATTCACGTCCGATTGGGTTCAAGTCGGGTGACTGAGCAGCCCATTTCATTACTCGGATCGATTTCTGCCAGCCTCATTTCGCGCACTTTTGCAGCAAGTGCCCAAAAACAAAAAGAACCGTTACATTAAGGGGGTAAAAATTTCTTGCTCAGAGACACTACATATGGTATTTATTATTCATGCAATCTGACTTAAAAAAAATAAACATTCAATATTTTTGAATGGAAATCAACTTTCCACATGCAGTAGTGCTATTATTTTAACCGCAGCTGTATATAAGTTAAGAATAAATTCTATACAAAACAAAACAAACTAACAAAACCATATAACGAAAAATCTGCCAAACGAGCGTCTCTTTGATTTCCGCCACTCTCGCCCAGAATTTCCAATGTTGACTTACAACATTTTGGAAACAAGACAAACCTGCTGATCGAGCGTCTGTTTGGCTTCCGCCACGCTCGCACCATTTTCACAATGCTCGCTATCAAAATTCTCAGCTCTTTGGATTCCAGGAAAATATTGCAAGCAATGCAAAACCCTCCACTGCACCAAAAGCCGGTCCCCACCACCGGAGGCATCGGCACTGCCTCTGCAACTGCACTGCCCGATTGTCTGCTACCTCACACAGCATTCATTCACACTCACATAGGGACAAACTCAAATGTGTAAAAGCAGTTTTCAACCAATTTCTAATCGAAAGCAGACCATTCTGCAAATAAAATTTATAAGAATTTAAAAACTAAAATCATTTTGTGTTTTTTGCGTGCACATAAACTGCACTGTGCACCTATTCTCTCGCTCTCACTCTCTCGCTCTTTCGCTCTCCCACACAAAATCTAAAATTGTAATCTAAAATCTAAAATCTAAGCGTGCTGCTCTCGTGCGGTTCTTTTAACCGCTCGCTTGAAAATTTTGATCTTGTGATTTTAGATAAACATGGAAACAGTAAATGTTGTCTGCTTTTATAAAATTTGCTGCCAGGTTATAAAACCTGAGCAGCCAAAATGATTTGTTGGCTATGTGATAGAATGGTGCATACTAATTGCGTTGGTTTTAATGGCCGAACAAGTGACGACCTAGCAAAGGGTAAAAATCTAAATTACTGTTGTGATGCTTGCCTTGTGGTTGCGAACGAGATGAAATCGTTTATGGGCCAAACTAAAGGTGGCTTGAAAGAACTGATCAACAGTTTTGTCGTAGCTAGAGATAGTTTTCGTCGAGCCGATGATCTTCTTTTCGCGCTAAATTCACAGTTTAATGGCCTTAATCTATTAGAGGAATCTCCGAAGCGCAAAAAAGCCACTGGTGGTAGGCTGACTAAGGCGAACGCCACGCAACCACGGGCAAATAATCAACAGGACTCCACAACTGATCAGCTGTCAATCGCAGCAAATCCGCAAATGTTGCTAGGATCAGCAGCTAAAAAAATGCGGAGCAATTCGATCAATCCGCTGGGAGCCCACCCTGGGATTGCTAAAGATCACTGGTTTCTCACCACCACAAGGGAACATTGAGTCCGGACTACCGGCACAAGTTGGCACTTCAGAAATACAATCTGCAGGGCCAAAAACACTCGCGGTGGTTCCACTAAAGAAATAAATTTTCGTTTCTCGGCTTCTACCCTGATCAAACATCATCTGATGTATTGTCTGTGGCAGTGGAAAAATCTAACTTCTCTTACGCTAGGGACATATCATCTGTCAAGATATTTGTCCCAAACGAGTTTTTTTCGACCATATGTTCCTGTGATTTTTGGTCGGATAGTATGGTGGTAAAAGAGTTCGCAGCTAAGATCAAAAATGGGAAAAAGGGGCCCGTCGGAATTAAACTTCCCTCACGTGGGCAGACCTCTTCTTTCAAAAACTAACCACGAATCTTACTATCTCCTAGCAAACTAACCAAATTGTATTGTGATAGCCTTTCCTTTTCATCCCATATAATAGTATTCACAGAAAAGCACTGTGCACTTAATGAGGCGAATTGTAAGTACGTGGCGATGACCGAAGCTTCTAATCTCCCAAAATCGACTGACTTAAGTATAGCAAGAGTTCTTATCTCTAAAGCTTAATCTACTAATAACAAGGTACAGTTTCTTTTAGGCAAAGCTCGATCTATAAATAGGAAAAACACTTGAGGATTACGACTATATTTCGTCTGTTTGGTGATTGTGTTAACTCCTCCCCTTCTAAGACGAAGGCTGTCCACAGACTTTTTACAATTGGCAAATCTATTTGAAAGCGGATCTTACGGGTAACATTGGTTGTGCTTACAGCTTACTCATTGCCACTAAGTTCCCATACTGCCAACTTGGTACTGCGTTAAACCATCGAAGGGAAGGCAGCTCTGCATATCTGGATGATCTGAGAAGTTCGTAAATGCTGTTGATTCTCCATGTCATGGGTTCGCAACAAGGTTCTGGAGATGATCGTAGCGAACTTGGAAAAAATCTTTATTGTAACCGTCGACTTGTTGACGACGATGATGCTGATGTTGGTTGAACTAGTTGACCATCAAAACGTATTTGTTGAACGCACTCTGGATGGCGTCTGATGGCAGATATTATTCAGTTCGTCGTTTCAGTACCCAGGCGCAGAAATAGTTGGCGCATCTTTACGTCTTTAGCAGATACTACGTTGATATATCTTAATTCTTCTCATCTACTTAAGAGGTAGTTACAGTTTTAATACTAGAGTTTTGACAATAATTAAGTATAACAATTATAATTTTATAATAAAGTTCATTCAGATATTTTTGATATTAAAGTATGTAGTAAAACGCTTATTGATTGCAAGTATTGATTTTCCTATTTAGTTGAACAGAATCAGAAAAGGGTATTGATAACATTAGTGTTTTCTTTTTAATCGGGAATTTGAAATCCAATTAGAGTGAGTGCGCTATACTGTTATTATGCAGTTTTGGTAATGCATTTATTTTCTATGGTAGTTTTAGAAAATATTTGTGGGTGCGTGGATTTTAAGTTTTCAAATCATTCGGGTCTAGCATTTCATCACATACCTTTAAACTTTTCTAAAGAGGATGAAGCGGAAATAATTCAAAATGTTTATAGATTAAATAAGTAGGATTTGACAAATATTTAATTAAAAAACTTTTGCAAACTCTTTTACTAGTGTCCAGATTTCACGTTTGTATTTTGCTAACTTGGCGATGGTCAAGTTACGGTCCCTTTTATGAGGACCGTTGTCCCGAGGTCTGCTTCGATTAGTTCTTCCCTATAACGTGGGGTTAGTTTATTTCCCAAGCGATTGTTTTGTTTTACCATGACGGTTTCTCCCACCTCAAAGGTTCTGTCTCGTCTTGTTACATTTTCTCTTCTTAGCTGTTTTTCCTGAGCTTCGTTAACCATTTCTACTATCTCGTTAGCCAATTCGGGAGGAGTTGAATGAATAATGTCGATCGGTCTTCTATTGGTGACTGAGTGCACCGTCTTATTGTATTCTATTGTTGCCTGAAGAATAAGGTTGATTGTATCATTCATTCCACTGTCAAGTTTCAGGCATCGAGCTATTTCTAAAAGCGTGCTGTGAAACCTTTCAACCTGTCCGTTTGAGGTACCATGAAGTGGAGGTGCGTTCGCTATGTCAACATTAAAAAGATTTTTCCAAAGTGACTTCATTGACTCGGAATTTATGGACGGTTCATTGTCACAAAATATTGTCTTTGAATGGGGATAAAAGTTTATTAGTTGCATAATTGCAGGTTCTAAATCAGTTATCGTTCGAGAGCGATTGGTTGCACAATAGCGAATTTGGAAATTTTGTCAATACATGTCAAAAAGTACTTCCTGTCCGTAGAAAATATATCAATATGCAATGTCTCGCCTACATGTGACGGAATAGGTGTTCTCCCGAGGATTTGCTTTTGCGGATGGCGGTCGTATTTGGCTTTTTGACAAACCAAGAGTTAGCAACAAAAGTAGCGGCTATTTGTGACATTTTAGGGAGGAAGTAGTATTGACGAATTTGTTTTACATTGTCCTGTGCTGCCCTATGCTCTCTGTTGTGCTCCAAAGACACTATTTCCCGTTGCTCAGTTTGATTAAAAATGTCGCTAACCATTTTCATAGTGTGTCGGAAGGTCGTTGCTGGAAACTCATTTACAAGACTGTTTTGAATGAAAGCTAGTACAGGTAATTCGCAGTGTGTCGCATTCACTACATCCGGCTTAACCACATCACGAATTCTTCCGATTAAGGTCTCTTTGTCTAGAAATTGTATTAGATGCCTTGTCTTGCTTCCGAAAATAACAAAAAGTCTGCGGTGCCCTCATCTATTACAGTTTGGTTTCTAAAACAGTTAACCGGCTTGTCGATAGTTTCGATTGTAAAAGTCAATGAAATTTCGCTATGTATTGTTCCAATGTCTGACCGGGGTTCGTCCTCTAGGACATGAATAGCCTGCCTGGATAGTGCATCGGCAACATAGTTCTCCTTGCCAGGTTTATAGAAAATTTTAGCATTATGTTCATCTATAAACGCCTTCCATCTCTTGATTTTTGCATTTGGATTCCTATCTGACACGGCGTATTTTAACGGTTGGTGATCTGTAAAAATGTTTAAGTTTTTGACACCATATATAGCTCCTAAGAGACTTTAAAGCCCAAACGATGGCCAAAAGTTCTCGTTCATTTGTTGCGAAATTAAGTTCTCTATCCTGTAAAGTTCTCGAAATCATTGTAACAGGCTTGCCATCCTGTGATAAGACTGCCCCCAGGCCAAAAGCCGAAGCGTCTGTTGTTAAGTGAAAGGCTTTTCTATAATCGGGATACAATAACATTACATTTTCGGAGACAAGAACATTTTTAAGCTTCTCAAAAGCAGAACATTGTCTTTCATCGAAAGAAATTGGTATATTTTAAGACTGGCTTGCGGAAACTTTTCCGTTTTCACCCTTCAGAATGTCAGTGAGTGGTCTAGGAATAAAAGCGAAGTCCTTAATAAAGCAGCGGTAATAACTTGCTAGCCCTAAAAACGATCGAACACTAAACATATTAGTAGGTTGATTATATTTCTGAATAGCCTCTACTTTGCTAGGACTGGTTGTGATACCTCCACTTGACACCATAAATACGAGATACTCGACGCTTTCCTTGAAGAAAAACGATTTCTCTTTAGAAACCCTCATGTTTGCCTCAGACAGTCTGCCTAGTACCCAAGCAACGTCGTTTATGTGGTCCTCAATTCCGTTTGAAAATATTATTACGTCATCAACGTAAACATAACATGACTTTCCTATAACAATCTTGAACATCATCAATAGCACGTTGAAAAATACTTGGGGCATTTTTCAAGCCAAACGGCAAAACTCGTATTTTCCATTTCCTACTGAAGAGGCAGTTTTCTCCCTATCCTTTTCTGCGAGCAGAATTTGGTGAAACCCCGATTTAAGGTCAAGGGTTGTAAAGAACCTGGCCTTTCCCAAATTTGACAAGATGGATACTACGTTTGGTATAGGGTACTTGTCGTCGATTGTTTTTAAATTTAGTTTTCTAAAATCTATAACCAACCTTTTCTTAGTATTTCCCTTTTCATCTGTACCTTTTTTATCGACTACCCAAACCGGATTGTTGTAAGGTGACGACGAGGGCCTGATAATTCCGTCCTTTAACAAAGCATTTGTCTCCTTATTCACAAAATCTGATACGCCCATGGGGTACGGATAGAGTTTTGAGTAAATGGGTTGGTCGTCCTCAGTACGTATTGTGGCAACACTGTTGGTATTATACGGCAGTGCTTCTTCCGGTTCCGCAAAGACGGCCAATTGGTTTCGAAGCATTGTATGGAATTTATTAGATATCTGATTTGGAACCACAATATTCTCTACGTTGGTGAAATTTACGCTTTCACATCTCTGAATAGATTCCACTTCATTGTTGATATTCAACGTTTTGTTCTTAAAATTGCGTCAAAACTAGAGAGACTTGGAAGAATAAAGAATTGAACATATGTGTTAAATAGCTTAATAAAGCATTTCTGTTTGACGGTGTTGCAACCATGAAGCGATTTTACCGTGAATTTATTTTGTACCGGCATTATGTTTTTTAATTCAGGGAGGGACTGTATGTAATTTTTCGAAGCCCCGGTGTCAATCAAAAGTTTTATGGTTCTCCCTACTATCTCTCTTTCTATGTACTGTAGCAGGGATTTGTGGCTAAAAAATGAACATGATCGTAATTCACTAGTTCGTCCTCATAATCATCAACCTCCGCTTCTGCCTCCTTTTGATAACCATCTATGTCTTCCTCACATTGACCTTTCTCATGAGGTAAGTGGTTGATCCTCTGCTGTTTTGGCCCTGTAAACCTTGCAGTGCCACTCGTTGGTCTTTTTGATGCTTGCGCATACCCAACATGTCCCTGAGCCTTGTTCGGTTTTCTGACCCCTGTCTCCAATATTTTTAGAATAAATAAGGGCGAATTGGTAACGCTCATGGTTCGACTCGACCTCTTGCACTAAAGCGAGAGCAGTTGGTAAATCTTTTGGACCTTTTGCAAAAAGAATGTCGCTCAACGATTTCTTAGCTCCGGTTACAAATACACGTAACGCGTCCGCCCTGTACTTTTCATTCAGTGACATCGCCAAGGCACTATCAAATGTCATTATTGTATTGTTGGTAAGTAGGGTCAGTTTTTTCTCGACTTCATCGTAGAATTCAGTAAGAGTCATGTCTCCCTGTCGCAAAGTTGATAGCTCTTGTTCGATTAGGTAGATCGGCCTTTTGTCAGAATATGTGAAAGACGGCTGATCATTGCTTTGAAATGTAACGGAGTATTAAAAGAAGCCAATACTGTATCCGCTGGACCTTTTATTTTATTTCGCATAATACCAAGAGCTTGGTAAAATGTTGAACTTCCCTCGTAGTTTTTAAAAACTTTAAAAGCGACATGAGCCGCTTTTCTCCACGACACATATGTTTCACTTTTGCCCTCAAAATCTGGCAGAGATTTAACTATATCTAGAGGCTCGTTACAGACAACACCTGGTCTAATTTCAGCATCTACATAAGTTTCCACCTCTGGGGTGTTCACTGTTAATTTCCCGATTCGCTCATTCATCTCCTGCAATTGCTTTTCAAATGATTGTTTTTGGACTGCGAGCGCGCCGGCTACAGCACTCTCTACGATCGCTTTTAACTGAGCTTCAAATTTCATTTCGCTAGTTGTATTTGTTTTTGACCACCAATTATCTGATGACTTATTATTTTTTTCTGCACTGTTTTGCCTACTTGCCTGCTGCGCTGACCATTTATCTAAGCTCGACATGAGGTTGTCTAAAAGGTTATCACTGTCACTCATGTATTTTTATTATCAATACTCTTTGCATAGGTTATGTAATAAAAAGGTATTGGTATTTTTAATTCGTTCAATAAGCGTTATACTTACAATATAATAATAGTGCTTAACAAAAAATTTTAAGGTAGATGGTCTTAGTAATTAATATTATTTTTTATGTAATCAGGAAATTTTTATTTTTTAGGTTAGAGTTGATTAGCCAATGCCGCTGGTTTTGTCTCCGGATCCTCCTTTTGTTATTTATTTATAATTATTCAGTTATCGTAGGTTTTTATATCCGTTTGGGCGCCAATTATTGTTGAATAAATTTTCAATATATTTATTAGTGTAGGTTTATTAATTATAATAGGGCTTGTGCGGTCTGCACTTAATGAGGCAAATTGTAAGTACGTGGCGATGACCGACGTAGCAAGAGTTCTTATCTCTAAAGCTTAATCTACTAATAACAAGGTACAGTTTCTTATAAGTAAAGCTCGATCTATAAATAGGAAAAACACTTGAGGCTTACGACTATATTTCGTCTGTTTGGTGATTGTGTTAACTTGTACACTATATATATAATTGCGGTTAGATCTACCCTCGCGTCGGAGGAGTTAATTTTTGACGAGTCCCGTAACTCTGAAATGTAGAATATTTATTGTTTAGCACAATTGTTTTTCTTAGTAATATTTTGATATTATAATAGTTTGCTCATTATATTAGGAATTTAATAAAAAGATGACACGTGCCAAAACTTCTTGATCTCCGGACATACGACGACTACACAACTTTTCCTTACTCCGGACACGATAACTTTCAGCTCTAAGATCTTTTAACTACACAACCATCAACTCGCTTTGTTCTACTTCGACTCTCTCTATGCTTGTCCTATTTTCTTATATCTACTTGCGGTCACGACGCTACCCTTTGCGATGATAATCGATCATCGCATATCGATAACTATTGTTACATTTGGCCATCCTGATCACTGTCGTCTGACCCAGACGACCATAGATCTTCATTTGTAGACGCGTACTTCCATAGCTTCATATTTTTTGCACATGTTGCAGTTATTGTAGGGCCTTCCACCTGAGCTGCCTTCCGTACATCGTATCGGCCGTTTCATTTTTCTTATTCCTCATGTTTACTCCAAACATTACTTGAAATGGCGTCTTCTTTGTGGAGCAATAAATATGGACATTGATTGCTTTCTGCACTTGGGATATATGCTTGTACCACTTTGAAGTGTCATCAATTGATAACTTGCTGATTATTGATAGAATGCATCTGTTGACTCGCTCTATCTGACCGTTGCCGCGAGCAACTCCTGTTGTTGTCCAAACGTGTTCAATACCATTTGACTTGGTATATTCTTCAAATCTGCTTGAGGTAAATGCCACGCCCCTGTCACTGATAATGCGTACCGGCTGACCAAAAATATTAGACCATATCTCCAACTATTTTACAACTTCATCGGTGCCGGTGCTCCTAGTGGTGAAAAGCCATACGAATTTGGAAAATCCATCTACGATTGCAAATTTGTATTTGTAGCCCTTTGACGTTGAATCCATGGGCCCCAAGTGATTGATGTGGAGGGTATGATGTGGTTTATCTCCCTTTTCAATGCAGTTCAAAAATCCTTCTGGCTTTCCCAACCTCTTGTTGACAATAATGCTGGTTAATGCTTGTTAATCAGCTGGGCTACTTTTCGTTCCATATGTGGTATCCAGAACTGCAGCTGTAGTGTGTGAATTGTTTTTTGCAATGCAAAATGGCCAACACTGTGTGCATCCGCTATAACTTCATGCTCCATTGCTTTGGGTACGACCAACAAGTCACTGCCGTTCATGGTTTTGCATACAACTCCACCTTTCAGCTTAAAATTTTCATACGGCTGCAATTTTAATATTTCTGCTATAGCCTTATTGTAGTTATCCTTTTCCTGGGCAACTTTTATTCTAGCTTCAACTTCTGAAGTTATGGCAAAAACATCTTGTGGATATCGGCTGAGACTGTCAACGTGCTTCATCCTGCTGTCGGAGCGATGCTCGACTTCGAAATTAAAGTCCTGCAGAGCAAGTATCCACTGTGCAACTTCTCGTGGCACATCTTTTTTCCTTATTGTTTGCGAAAAAACAGCGCAATCTATCACCAACTTGAAATGTACGCCTAGCAGGTAGTAGCGTAATTTCTGCACGGCAAGATACGCTGCTTTATCCTCCAGAATGTAGCTGTGGCGCATGCTTTGCTGCATCGAAAGCATAATCGCTTCTTCAACGCCAATTGGCTGCTGTTGCATGTTCTGTGTGTTTATTTGTGTTTATTTGGTGAATTTTATGCTAGACGCTGGAGGTCACTGCTGTTGGTACTTGGATTCCTGATTTTAGTACACTTGCAAAGGAATAATTTCGTTTCTTGTATGTTCCCTTAGTAAGAAGTATAACATGAAACTTGTTTTCTCCGATAATTGCAGCTAGTTTGTTAACCAGCGCACTTGAGGTTTTCTCACGTACAGTTGCGGTAACAATAATATCACCATAAGCACATTTTGTGTTTGTCCCAGCGTTTCTGTGTTTTCTGACACTTTTTCATAATTTTACTCACTAAACTTAAATACTACAATGATTTTCAATCGAAATAACAAAAATAGTAACAGATCTAATGGATATTTTGAAAATAATTGGTAAGACAAAAAAAAACCTTCAAATTTAGGCGGTAACAAAAATAGCACTGTTTCTCGTAGTTTGCTAAAACTAAATAAAAAAATATAAACAGAATTCAACAAATGGATTATATCTTAAGAACTATTTTTAAAGAATCTTAATATTTGGTTGCGTGACCTTTGTGGGCAATGACAGCTGCGCATCGTCCACCAAGTCCTGGCACCGTTTTTGAGGAATTTTACTCCATGAATCCTTGACAACACCCCAAAGTTTCTCGTTATTAATGGGTTTGGCTTTAGAAACCTTTTATTCACGTCCGATTGGGTTCAAGTCGGGTGACTGAGCAGCCCATTTCATTACTCGGATCGATTTCTGCCAGCCTCATTTCGCGCACTTTTGCAGCAAGTGCCCAAAAACAAAAAGAAAGAAAGGGGGTAAGAATTTCTTGCTCAGAGACACTACATATGGTATTTATTATTCATGCAATCTGACTTTAAAAAAAATAAACATTCAATATTTTTTTTTTTGGAAATCAACTTTCCACATGCAGTAGTGCTATTATTTTAACCGCAGCTGTATATAGGTTAAGAATAAATTCTATGCAAAACAAACTAACAAAACCATATAACGACAAATCTGCCGAGCGAGCGTCTCTTTGATTTCCGCCACTCTCGCCCAAAATTTCCAATGTTGACTTACAACATTTTGGAAACAAGACAAACCTGCTGATCGAGCGTCTGTTTGGCTTCCGCCACGCTCGCACCATTTTCACAATGCTCGCTATCAAAATTCTCAGCTCTTTGGATTCCAGGAAAATATTGCAAGCAATGCAAAACCCTCCACTGCACCAAAAGCCGGTCCCCACCACCGGAGGCATCGGCACTGCCTCTGCAACTGCACTGCCCGATTGTCTGCTACCTCACACAGCATTCATTCACACTCACATAGGGACAAACTCAAATGTGTAAAAGCAGTTTTCAACCAATTTCTAATCGAAAGCAGACCTTTCTGCAAATAAAATTTATAAGAATTTAAAAACTAAAATCATTTTGTGTTTTTTGCGTGCACATAAACTGCACTGTGCACCTATTCTCTCGCTCTCACTCTCTCGCTCTTTCGCTCTCCCACACAAAATCTAAAATTGTAATCTAAAATCTAAAATCTAAGCGTGCTGCTCTCGTGCGGTTCTTTTAACCGCTCGCTTGAAAATTTTGATCTTGTGATTTTAGATAAACATGGAAACAGTAAATGTTGTCTGCTTTTATAAAATTTGCTGCCAGGTTATAAAACCTGAGCAGCCAAAATGATTTGTTGGCTATGTGATAGAATGGTGCATACTAATTGCGTTGGTTTTAATGGCCGAACAAGTGACGACCTAGCAAAGGGTAAAAAAAAAAATAAAAACAGAATTCAACAAATGGATTATATCTTAAAAACTATGTTTAAAGAATCTTATTATTTGGTTGCGTGACCTTTGTGGGCAATGACAGCTGCGCATCGTCCACCAAGTCCTGGCACCGTTTTTGAGGAATTTTACTCCATGAATCCTTGACCACACCACAAAGTTCCTCGTTATTAATGGGTTTGACTTTAGAAACCTTTTATTCACGTCCGATTGGATTCAAGTCGGGTGACTGAGCAGCCCATTTCATTACTCGGATCGATTTCTGCCAGCCTCATTTCGTGCACTTTTGCAGCAAGTGCCCAAAAACAAAAAGAAAGAAAGGGGGTAAGAATTTCTTGCTCAGAGACACTACATATGGTATTTATTATTCATGCAATCTGACTTTAAAAAAAATAAACATTCAATATTTTTTTTTTTGGAAATCAACTTTCCACATGCAGTAGTGCTATTATTTTAACCGCAGCTGTATATAGGTTAAGAATAAATTCTATACAAAACAAACTAACAAAACCATATAACGACAAATCTGCCGAGCGAGCGTCTCTTTGATTTCCGCCACTCTCGCCCAAAATTTCCAATGTTGACTTACAACATTTTGGAAACAAGACAAACCTGCTGATCGAGCGTCTGTTTGGCTTCCGCCACGCTCGCACCATTTTCACAATGCTCGTTATCAAAATTCTCAGCTCTTTGGATTCCAGGAAAATATTGCAAGCAATGCAAAACCCTCCACTGCACCAAAAGCCGGTCCCCACCACCGGAGGCATCGGCACTGCCTCTGCAACTGCACTGCCCGATTGTCTGCTACCTCACACAGCATTCATTCACACTCACATAGGGACAAACTCAAATGTGTAAAAGCAGTTTTCAACCAATTTCTAATCGAAAGCAGACCTTTCTGCAAATAAAATTTATAAGAATTAAAAAACTAAAACCATTTTTTTTTTTTGCGTGCACATAAACTGCACTGTGCACCTATTCTCTCGCTTTCACTCTCTCGCTCTTTCGCTCTCCCACACAAAATCTAAAATTGTAATCTAAAATCTAAAATCTAAGCGTGCTGCTCTCGTGCGGTTCTTTTAACCGCTCGCTTGAAAATTTTGATCTTGTGATTTTAGATAAACATGGAAACAGTAAATGTTGTCTGCTTTTATAAAATTTGCTGCCAGGTTATAAAACCTGAGCAGCCAAAATGATTTGTTGGCTATGTGATAGAATGGTGCATACTAATTGCGTTGGTTTTAATGGCCGAACAAGTGACGACCTAGCAAAGGGTAAAAAAAAAAAATAAAAACAGAATTCAACAAATGGATTATATCTTAAGAACTATGTTTAAAGAATCTTATTATTTGGTTGCGTGACCTTTGTGGGCAATGACAGCTGCGCATCGTCCACCAAGTCCTGGCACCGTTTTTGAGGAATTTTACTCCATGAATCCTTGACCACACCACAAAGTTCCTCGTTATTAATGGGTTTGACTTTAGAAACCTTTTATTCACGTCCGATTGGATTCAAGTCGGGTGACTGAGCAGCCCATTTCATTACTCGGATCGATTTCTGCCAGCCTCATTTCGTGCACTTTTGCAGCAAGTGCCCAAAAACAAAAAGAAAGAAAGGGGGTAAGAATTTCTTGCTCAGAGACACTACATATGGTATTTATTATTCATGCAATCTGACTTAAAAAAAAATAAACATTCAATATTTTTTTTTTTGGAAATCAACTTTCCACATGCAGTAGTGCTATTATTTTAACCGCAGCTGTATATAGGTTAAGAATAAATTCTATACAAAACAAACTAACAAAACCATATAACGACAAATCTGCCGAGCGAGCGTCTCTTTGATTTCCGCCACTCTCGCCCAAAATTTCCAATGTTGACTTACAACATTTTGGAAACAAGACAAACCTGCTGATCGAGCGTCTGTTTGGATTCCGCCACGCTCGCACCATTTTCACAATGCTCGCTATCAAAATTCTCAGCTCTTTAGATTCCAGGAAAATATTGCAAGCAATGCAAAACCCTCCACTGCACCAAAAGCCGGTCCCCACCACCGGAGGCATCGGCACTGCCTCTGCAACTGCACTGCCCGATTGTCTGCTACCTCACACAGCATTCATTCACACTCACATAGGGACAAACTCAAATGTCTAAAAGCAGTTTTCAACCAATTTCTAATCGAAAGCAGACCTTTCTGCAAATAAAATTTATAAGAATTTAAAAACTAAAATCATTTTGTGTTTTTTGCGGGCACATAAACTGCACTGTGCACCTATTCTCTCGCTCTCACTCTCTCGCTCTTTCGCTCTCCCACACAAAATCTAAAATTGTAATCTAAAATCTAAAATCTAAGCGTGCTGCTCTCGTGCGGTTCTTTTAACCGCTCGCTTGAAAATTTTGATCTTGTGATTTTAGATAAACATGGAAACAGTAAATGTTGTCTGCTTTTATAAAATTTGCTGCCAGGTTATAAAACCTGAGCAGCCAAAATGATTTGTTGGCTATGTGATAGAATGGTGCATACTAATTGCGTTGGTTTTAATGGCCGAACAAGTGACGACCTAGCAAAGGGTAAAAAAAAAAATAAAAACAGAATTCAACAAATGGATTATATCTTAAGAACTATGTTTAAAGAATCTTATTATTTGGTTGCGTGACCTTTGTGGGCAATGACAGCTGCGCATCGTCCACCAAGTCCTGGCACCGTTTTTGAGGAATTTTACTCCATGAATCCTTGACCACACCACAAAGTTCCTCGTTATTAATGGGTTTGACTTTAGAAACCTTTTATTCACGTCCGATTGGATTCAAGTCGGGTGACTGAGCAGCCCATTTCATTACTCGGATCGATTTCTGCCAGCCTCATTTCGCGCACTTTTGCAGCAAGTGCCCAAAAACAAAAAGAAAGAAAGGGGGTAAAAATTTCTTGCTCAGAGACACTACATATGGTATTTATTATTCATGCAATCTGACTTTAAAAAAAATAAACATTCAATATTTTTTTTTTTGGAAATCAACTTTCCACATGCAGTAGTGCTATTATTTTAACCGCAGCTGTATATAGGTTAAGAATAAATTCTATACAAACCAAACTAACAAAACCATATAACGACAAATCTGCCGAGCGAGCGTCTCTTTGATTTCCGCCACTCTCGCCCAAAATTTCCAATGTTGACTTACAACATTTTGGAAACAAGACAAACCTGCTGATCGAGCGTCTGTTTGGCTTCCGCCACGCTCGCACCATTTTCACAATGCTCGCTATCAAAATTCTCAGCTCTTTGGATTCCAGGAAAATATTGCAAGCAATGCAAAACCCTCCACTGCACCAAAAGCCGGTCCCCACCACCGGAGGCATCGGCACTGCCTCTGCAACTGCACTGCCCGATTGTCTGCTACCTCACACAGCATTCATTCACACTCACATAGGGACAAACTCAAATGTGTAAAAGCAGTTTTCAACCAATTTCTAATCGAAAGCAGACCATTCTGCAAATAAAATTTATAAGAATTTAAAAACTAAAATCATTTTGTGTTTTTTGCGTGCACATAAACTGCACTGTGCACCTATTCTCTCGCTCTCACTCTCTCGCTCTTTCGCTCTCCCACACAAAATCTAAAATTGTAATCTAAAATCTAAAATCTAAGCGTGCTGCTCTCGTGCGGTTCTTTTAACCGCTCGCTTGAAAATTTTGATCTTGTGATTTTAGATAAACATGGAAACAGTAAATGTTGTCTGCTTTTATAAAATTTGCTGCCAGGTTATAAAACCTGAGCAGCCAAAATGATTTGTTGGCTATGTGATAGAATGGTGCATACTAAGTGCGTTGGTTTTAATGGCCGAACAAGTGACGACCTAGCAAAGGGTAAAAATCTAAATTACTCTTGTGATCCTTGCCTTGTGGTTGCGAACGAGATGAAATCGTTTATGGGCCAAACTAAAGGTGGCTTGAAAGAACTGATCAACAGTTTTGTCGTAGCTAGAGATAGTTTTCGTCGAGCCGATGATCTTCTTTCCGTGCTAAATTCACAGTTTAATGGCCTTAAGCTATTAGAGGAATCTCCAAAGCGCGAAAAAGCCGCTGGTGGTAGGCTGCCTAAGGCGAACGCCCCGCAACCACTGGTAAATAATCAACAGGACTCCACAACTGATCAGCTGTTAATCGCAGCAAATCCGCAAATGTTGCTAAGATCGACAGCTAAAAAAAAATCCTGAGCAATCCGATCAATCCGCTGTGGAGGGAGCCCACCCTGGGGTTGCTTAAGATCACTGATTTCTCAACCAGTGATTCCACCTGTCCCGATTAGTTTACCACCACAAGGGAACATTGAGTCCGGACTACCGGCACAAGTTGGCACTTCAGAAATACAATCTGCAGGGAAATTTTTATAGTGTTCACAGAGACTTGGTTAAAGACGGAAATACACCCACAGACGGGTCGGTGGGTTACTTTTTGACGAGTCCCGTAACTCTGAATTCTTATGCGTAAAGCTGTCATATTACGTGCTCGTATATTCCGCTGTCTTCTGATTTCCCAGAATATCAGAATCATCTGTCCGCTATCCAGTCCATCAAATAAACTGTCTGACAGGGACCAATTGGTAGGTGATTTTAATATACAGGTATACATAACGTGGTCCCCAGAAGCACAATCGAATATCCTTCTCCCTTTAGCACAACATGACTTTATTGACGGCTTGCTGGACTTATCGTTGTCGCAAGTTAATTATATTCGAAACTCTCTTGGTCGACTGTTGGATCTATGTCTTGTAACAAGTCCTGAAAGTGTGTTTCTGTCCAGGGTAGCACCTCTTACTCAACCTGAAGATCCATATCATCCTACTTTCCAGGTGGCAATCGGTGGTACGAGGTTGTACGGTATTAAAAGTAAATTCAAAGAAGTCACCAAAGCAAATTCACTGTTTTCGCAAGGCAAATTGTCGGAGGCTAAACAATTTTATAGCTGGCTTTAATTGGTCCGATCTTTACTCCTGACGGATGCCATTAATATGTTTTATTTCTGTTCCGATGTACTATCTGCCAATCTCTAAACCTTATTGGTTTAATAAAAAGTTGACAAACCTTAGAAATGTAAAGTCCAGACTTTATAAAAAATTTAAAAATACACCCTTTGTAAATATTTAAGCGCTTAATGCTCAGCCAAGAATTACAATTATAAAAATAATTATTTAAACCCTTGTAAGTTCCAGTTTGCACAGGATCCGAAACAGTCTTATAATTTCGTTAACACTATGCGAAAAACAAGTTCTTTCGAAAACACTACGGTAACATCGGATCAGGCAATAGCCGATCTATTCGCCTAGTTTTTTCAAACTACATATACAACTTTACCTTATTCCGAACAGCCATACTCTTATGCGGTATCTAAGTCAAATCTAATATTTTTCCCCATTGTAAACGAATGCTCACTGCTTCACGATGTTCAGCGTGTTAATCCGGTCTTTTCCCGATGGCTGTGTGCTCAGATTCTGTGCGGAAGCCTTGTGCAAGCCTCTACTAAAACTGGTTACCTTATCTCTGGAATCTTCACAGCTCCCTTATATATGGAAGGAGTCCTTTGTGATTCCTCTTCATAAAAAAGGTCGCAAGCTGGATGCAAGCAATTGCAGAGGAATCTCTAAATTGTCGGCTATCCCAAAACTTTTTGAAAATGTTATCACTCCTCATTTGCAGCACCTTTGTAGATCAATCATATCAACGTGTCAGCATGGTTTTATGAAACGCAGATCAACAACCACTAACCTCTTGGAGCTAACTTCTTTCGTAATACAGGGTTTCAAAAATAATCTTCAAACAGATGTCATCTACACTGACTTCAGTAAAGCATTTGACTATGTTAATCATTACCTGCTAGTAAGGAAACTTGATCTTTTAGGTTTCCCTTTTGATCTTCTAAATTGGATTTCAAGCTACAAGTCCTCCTTAAAAATTCTCTATCTTGTATTCTCCGAGTCACATCCGGTGTTAAACAAGGGAGTCATCTTGGTCCGCTTCTTTTTACCTTATTTATTAACGACCTCCCCTTAGTAATATGTACGTAGACTATGTTAAATAGACAGCTTTCAAATATGGTGCCGTAATAACGTATTAAACTTGAATGGCTCCAAGTGAAAAGTTATGACCATTTATCGTGTCAACCCAATACGCAGTACTTACACTCTAAGTGGGTGCCCGCCCTTTGGACAGAATAACACTGGTTGATTATCATAGTGTTCTTCTAGACCCTAAATTAAAATTTTCTGGCCGTAATTCGACTATTGTCAATAAGGCCGGGGGTGTGCTTGGTTTTATAAAAAGGTGGTCTAAGGATGATCCTTACATAACTTAAACCTTATTTATTTCGTTAGTCCGTCCGATTCATGAGTACGGATCACCTATTTGGAGTCCACAATACGTAATTCACTCGGGCCGGATTGAATCGGTAAAAAAAAACTTCTTACTTTTTGCCTTACGGCGTCTAAAATGGGATGCAAACCGTATATTACCTCCTTATTCCAGTAGACTGCTTTTAATTAATTTACTTTCCCTAGCTAACCGTAGAACTATGCTTGGAACAGTTTTTATTTGTAAGCTTATTCGTGGTGATGTTGAGAGTCCCGACTTGATTAGTCGGCTTAACTTCTCGGTTACAAGTAGGTTCACTAGAAACTATATACCCCTTATCTTAAATCAGTGTAGATCTAACTATGAGTTGCATGACCCTTGCAGAGTTATTAGTTTATCCTATTATCCGTAATCTTGACTCTCTGCCGCTCTTAAAGCAATCAATTTTAACTTTTTTGGTACATAATTAGATCCTACTAACACTAATACTTAATAGAGGTATTTTACATTATATTCATTTCCTCGGTTCTGTTCTCTTTTCTTCTCGCGAATCGTGCGAAAAAAACAAATAATTGAATAAAATACATATCTAGGAGAAACATTGATATTTAATGTTCTTTTACATAGATGCATTTATAATATTATATAAATGACTGGCAAGATATACTAAAAAAAAATTAAAAACGACTTTCGATAAGTTATACAAGTACATAATCCCAGATTCCAATACAGTAGAAAACCAAAAGACAAAGACCGAATCAACTGCAACCTCAAGGAAATATATGCGACAAATTTCTCAACTTCGACAGGTTCGTATCGCTAAGCGCGATTACCATTTGGGTTAAAATAGCCAACTCATTCCAGAGAATGATGACACATGCATTCACAGACTTACAGCCTTCGCAAGTGTTTCTGTATATGGCTGATTTAGTTTTAGTCGGTTGTTCGGAAAGGCATATGCATAAGAACTCAATCAAAGGTCACCGAGTGACAAATCTTCGAATTTGTCACTATTAGGAATTTTAAAGAAAACGCCAATAAAATACTGGAAAACAGAAAAATAGCGCTATTAAATATGGTTACAAAGATCGATGACGAGTATCAATTTAATGCAATTCTGTCTAAATATCATGATAATCCGTCAGAAGAAGGCCAACGAGGAATTTCTAAAACCCCGATAAAAATAACACTTTTATTACTGCCCGAAATGCCAACAAGCTAAGATATAAGAGCGAATGACTATTACAGAAACACCAGCAACAGCATTTGAAATAGTTTTGATCCGTATTGATTCTAGATCAGAAGATCGAAATGAATATGCTATCACTATTATTTGCGATTTAACTAAGTATTTGGGTCGGTACCATACCGAACAAGAGTGCAAAATCAGTTGCTAAATCTATTTTCGAAAAATGTATACGTAACTCCGGCCCGGGAACCGAGTCTAAAAATCCAACAATAAACGATTTGTACAAGTATATGAAAAAACAAACATTCCTGCAGTTGCACTGCAGTTGAACCTCACCACCAGATGTTAGGTACAATTGAACGCAGTCACAGAACATTTCACGAGTATGTTCGCTCGTACATATCTGTAGAACTGATTTAAATATTTTACATATTGCTTCAACAACAGTAGTACACGAATATTGTCTATATGAACTAGTATTTGGGAGATTACCAAGGCAAAACACAACCTATATATAACACGGATAATTACTATAAAGAAGTAAAGATATGATTTGAAATAGCTTATAAAATGGCTAAAAGTATGATAGAAAAGACCAAAACCGATAAAATTCTAAAATATGATAGAAACGTTAGTTATTATACGCGTTACTCGTAGAGTAAGAGGGTATACTAGATTCGTTGAACAGGCAGAAGGAAGCGTTTCCCACCATATAAAGTATCAATAGCCGAGTCAAGCTGTCCATGTCCGTCTTTCCGTACTTTGAGGTCTCAGGAACTATAAAAGCTATAAGGTTGAGATTCAGCCTACGGATTCTAGAGATAGTTTGTTGACCCACCCCCACTCCAACGCCCACAAACCGCACAATAACGCCCACACTTTTGAAAAATTAGTTGATATTTTTTTCATATTTATATTAGTCTTGTAAATTTCTATCGATTTGCAAAAAAACTTTTTGGCACGCCAACTCTAACGCCCTAAAGCCGCCCAAAATTGCCACGCCCACACTTTTAAAAAATGTTTAGATTTTTCTTCTATTAATTATTTGTCTTGCCATATTTTATCTGTATACCAAAAACACAATGGTCACGCCTACAAAACGACCAAAACGGTCACGATCACACTTTTAAACCATTTCTTTATTTTTTTTTCTAATTTTATTCCCCAATATCTTTCGATATCCCAGAAGAATTATGAAATTTCGCGTTCGCATTTACATTAACTGAGTATGGGTATCCAATAGCGGACCTCTATTATAGCATCTGTCCAATAATTAAATGATGTGTGGGGACGTTAACTTAAGGAACACAATGGTATTTTTTGGGGGGGAACTCAAACACATATTGACGGAGCAGATTGCCGGTCACTACCATGGAAAGATGAAGCACCGGAATCTAAGTGCGACCATAAGCGAGATTCGAAGAAAGTTCTGGAAAACAAATTTAAGAATGTTTTTACGGAGAGTTATGACAAACTGTCATATATGCAAACTCTAGAGAGCGCGACCGATTCCACCACTAATGGGTCCGTTGCCAGAGGACCGACTTGAGACCAACGTGTGGCCATTTAAGGTCACTGGCATGGAATACTGTGGAACGTTGTAAGTGATGATCGGACGTCGAGTGGAGAAATTATGGGTCGATCAATTTACTTGTCTAACCACTATCCACTTGGAGATGGCCCACGATTTGTCGACATATTCTTGAATCATCGCAGTGACAAATTGACAGGAAGTGTATGGGAGCAGATGGTCCAATGCGTAAAAAAGGTGCTCGGGCACACCGAGAAGGAATTGGCCTCTAAGGAACACGTGCTGGGGAGCTTACTAATCGAAACCGAGAATGTACTTGGTTCTCGTCCTCTTACCCTTACGGTGGATTAGGAGGTGGCGGAGCCACCTGAATAGGAAAGGAATATCAAATGTTTCCGCTCTTCCAGGCGACAACAGACATACGCCTGAGAGATGCGCCACTCTGCGCCTACAGGGATAAGTTGTACGATCATGTCGAGCCTATACGTCTGGGGAATCTGGCGTACATCTGTGATACGGCCATTCTTTGTAGGGATTAGAGGAAGGGGGTCGTGGAGAAAGGGCAATCAGAAGCTAATGAGTACCACGACGAGCAGCGGTGCGCCTTACCAGCATGATCGACCCTTATTAATCAAGCGTCCCGTCTCCAAGTCTGCTGTTCTGGACGTTGTGAATGCATCTGCTCCACGGGGGTGGTGATGTCACGAAACGTCATAGGATGCGGTCACACAAATAAACAATTTAGTAACAATAAATAATATCAAAAACTAAAATTTGACGTGACAATCCCCGATTTGCTTGCTCAACCAGTGAATGATTTGAAAATTAATCATTGTTAACGGCTAATGACACACATTCGCATAAAGGCCACGGGCCTATTCGCATCTTTCTTTCGCACTCTATTTGCTCGTGTGTCTGTGATCTCGAGTGTTGTTGAGAGACCCGCTGCTGACGCCGAAGTAAGTCGCTAAGCTTTGTAACACCAATGCGCATGCCTATCACAGGCTGCAATCATTTCGTTTTGGTCGACCAAATGTCGCAGTTTCGGCACTTTTGGTACAGTTTTCGCCCTCGCCGCATTTTCGCTTCGTCGCTTTTGTTACAATAACTGATGGTGTCATCAGTTGTTGTTGTCGCAGCTCCCGTTTCTAATCGCATTAATTCTCGGTCATTCTACCAACGACTTTAAATAAGCCTTTGTCGATTTCAAAAGAAATATTTCACGCATCAAATAAATGGTCGAGACTCAGTCGGACTCCACCGACAGCTGAACTTTAATGCATTCATTCTGCCAAAGACGTTAAATAAGCCATTGTCCATTTCAAAAGAAATATTTTACGCATAAAACTTTAACGTCGTTTGAGAACCTTGGAAGCCTAGATGGAATCGGACTTTGAATCCCGGACCTCCAGGCACCGGACGGGCGAATCTGGAGGACACCTATGTCAATGTAAAGACTGCCATTCAACGACTTATTGGAAATGAGCTGAACAACACAATCCTCTCTCCAACACCAGTCTCCCGGCCACCATCATCTCGACTCCCAAGATTGGCTTTGACTTCATTTAATGAAAACCAGACCGAGTATAAAAACTTTATTACTCCATTCTTGAATTTTATGAACAAAGATAAGTGTAACAATCTCCGCAAATGTCTAACAGGCTCCGCATTGGAGGCCATAAGAGCCTTTCCAGTTTCCTGAGAAAGTCATCTACTGGCATTGTATAAACTGAACTCTCGGTACGATGCCAATTTTTTCTGTCGAGTGGTCCTGTTCAAACGCAAAGATCAGGGCAACTGGGGACGAATATTAACATTCACAGAGCACATATTTTCTTGTTCGCACTTACCAAAAATTCTTGTGTACTTTGCTTTTCGGCTTCACACAAGCTATCCGAAGCATTGGTCAGTCACAAACAGATTATTACACAGGTAAATTAAATTTTGCATGCCATCCTTTAAATTGTCTGCTGATATCTGCGTTGCGTCCCATATCACCTACCACCACCATCGGCACCAAGACGTGGAATCTTCTAGATAACACTCCGCTAGCGGACGATAAATTTTATCAATCGCGCTGTATTGACGTGTTACTGGGAACGGGATCATTTTTTGATCCTCTGTCGAGGATGGGTCTCATTGCACCATTCAAAATGTATTATTTGGATGGGTTGTGACTGCCAGATTTCAGCCCAGTGACACGGCAATATCATCAATCTGCTAGGCTCTCAGCTCCACCGGAATTGATTGACTGGGAACTCAGCGACTCTGGGAATACAGGAAAACTACATATTTAGATAGCACTGGCCAAAGAGTCCATCAAACTGCCGTTCAAGGATAATCCAAGCCAATTGTGGGGCCCATTCGATATCGCTCGTCGCCGGTTCCTAAATATCGAACCTCGTTTATCGGAATCAGTTGTCGGAAAACAAATGAAATTCCCCTCAATGTTTTAGTACTCGTTGGGATTCAGGATGATGTATATTTACTGATGCTGAAATTTAGGAATTATCGGTACGCCGTCACCGCAGACGTGACCGAAATATTGACCTTAATGACCGCAAATGCTAGTACATTCTTTGGAGAGCATTTCCAGACGACATTTTTTGCACGTACCAGGTGAACACGATGGCCTTCGGTACCGCTTCGGACCCTTACCACCTCGCTGAGATGCATCGCATAAATTATTTACTCGGTTCTTCAATCATTAAGTCGTCATTTTACGTTCATGACTTGCTCGCCGGCGTTGACGATTTGGACACGCTTCAGACCAAATGGCATTCCAATCACGCTAAAATCACGCTCTTGAGATTAGCTGGAACCAGCGGACATGCTTCTCTTCAACTTCATACCTTCTTGACTCATCTGTAACTTGGGCAACTTCACTGCAAATCGTCGACTTAGATTCGGCCATCAAAGCGGAACAAGGAAAGAGAGTCTTTCGTCTTGCGCAACTTACGAAGGGAGTCAAAGACCTCGGCAATGTTTTATCACCTGCAAAACTTCGTCGTTTTGCATTATTTTGAATGTGCAGCAACAATCGTATCCGGAAGATTTTCGTTTACTCCAGCGATTAAAGCCACTCACAAGTAACTTGAAGTCCTTAATTCAGTTCTTGACAATTAGTTTGGAGGACGACTACACAACGCCGTCATTCCGGAATCCGAAAGGCATCCGATATTGTTGCCCAGTAAATCACATTTGGCCTGGATCTATGTTTGGCATTTGCATCTGCGAAATTGTCCTGCAGGGGCCAAGGCACTAGTTTCCCTGATTCGCCTGGAATACTGATCCGTAAATGCCAGAGATTTAGCTCGTCGAATAGGATCATTACCGCTCGAACGACTACTACCACAAAAAGCATTCCAGAAATGCGGTGTTGATTCTTGTGGACCTATTAACACATGTTTACGCATCTGAGGAAATGGTCCAACAAAATCGTATTTAGCTTTCTTTATTTGTTTGGCAACCAAAGCACTTATCATCGAAGTAATTTCTGATCTGTCAAGCAAACCATTTATTTCTCGCAGCTTTAAAGAGAATTGTTTCTTGACGTTCCATGTCTACAGTCATCTTCTGCACCAAATGAACCGATTTCGTTGGAGCTACCAATCATCCTCAGAATCTAAGGAAGTTTTTGTACGACAATTCCACTGAAGACACTATATCGACTTATTTCGCTACTGACATTGCAAGGTTCCATTTTATTTCTCCAAGAGTTGTACACATTGACGCGGTCTGTGAAGCGGCCGTGAAGAGCGAGCATTCACCCTCGGCGGTCCCCCACCAAAGCCGCCTCGACAACCAGAGGTCTAAGAGGGCACCAAGAAATACTTTGTTGTACTTTGTTGCGGCTCACTTAAAACGCTGAGACATAGTATCAACTAAACATTCGAAATGCTGCATCGGCGACCACTTGAAACGCTGAGTCTTGGATCGATTACCATTGGAAACGCTGAATCGATCCAAACAACGGGCCACTTGACAACACAGAACCGCATCCGCTCCACTTCTACTTTTCGGTCAATCAGCATATTAGAATAAGCATAAATGTACCAAACCAAAACTATAAAAATGAGGAGAAAGAAAAAACCATTCATTCAGAATTTCAAACTCAGCTCCAACGGACGTTTCTCTTGGGATCAATACCACCAAATCTTCACTACTCAAACTCCCGGACCTACATTGGGAGATAGCTGGCGCAGTCGGTAGTTCCAGGTCTAAGGACGATTCAACAGGATTCGTGACGACCAGGACACGAGGATAGTACTAATAATATCGATATAAGGAAAAACAGTGAGTAGAGTGAAGTGTGTAAAATGGAGGCGGAAATAATAAACCGCGAGTTAACAATTAGTAAGTGCAAAGAATATAAAACAAAAAACAAAAAACATTATAATAATAAATAAAGAACAAATATAAATAATAATAAAAACAAAGGAATAAAACAAAGAGGAAAAAGTCGAAATAAGACAAATCAAAAGAATAATGCTACATAAGTAAAATGCGAAAATCAAAGAACTGACCTTCGTGTGTGAACAGAAGAAGTAGAGGCAAGGCCGAAGGTTGGTAAAAAGAAAAGTATTTATTTAAGAAGTGCAAGAAAATGGGTTCGAACAAGCAAACGATCGGAGGTAGATATCGTGGCTCAAAGTCGCAGAGAACGGCTAGAGCAAGCGAACGACCGTCAGAGAACGGTGGCGGTTGCTGAAAGTTCTATGCGACTAGGGGTCTCGCCGGTCGAACGATGTCATGCCGCCGGTCGGCGGCAGTGGAAGTGCCAACAAGTTCGAGTGTAGGAAAAAAGGGAATGGTCGAGCCGAACGGCTCTATTGTCGATTAGAAATTAGAAAAATTCTGTTCCTTCTCATGTGTTAGGCAGGGCACAGAACAACCAGCTTCAGCTGTTGCGAATAATAAATAGCCGAAGAAAGTTTGTTTATTTTAAGATACTGTATACGGCTAGGGCCGACAACGAGCTATATCGAATGCACAAGTTTAGTCTCTTCCGACAGACGAAGAAGTGGTAATTGGCGGGACAGACAGCCGAAATGCAGCGCCCAAGCTTAACGTAGGTAGATAACAAAAGGAACAAGGAATGAGCGCCGTACAGATAAATGCGTGCGAGAACACCGGTTTGCACTATGGGCATCGCAACTGCTACCACTGACTACTTCGGCTTACAATATTAAAGAGTATGAGATTAGTCTACTGCACAGTTTTGGCGGCTGCATGACCCAACATCCTCCCCCCGTTGGAAGCTTGGCTTCCAACAGAGTCCTCAAGGGGAAGCAGACACAGTTTGTTCACTGACCGCATTATTACTCCAGAATGCAGCCATCGATTCCCACGACGGAATAAGGTTGGCAAAGACCGGATCCTCCAAGCGCTCCTTCCACTTAGCTTGGCTCGCCGCATCCAGCTTTTGCAGCAGCACTTGCACTATGATGCAGCCAGCAATTTGCTCAGTGGTGCCGAAACCTTTCAACGCACGAATGTGAGCGTTAAACTTGTCCGACAATTCCCGAAGCAATGCCACTGAACCATTCCGTAGTACCATTAAACCCAGAATCTCGGTGATGTGCGCCTGAAAAACGAGGCGCCGATTATCAAACCTTTTTTGAAACAACTCTAAAGCCGCTTCGTAATTGCTGTTTGAAATCTCCAATGATCGGATAGTTTCCAGCGCTGAATCCCTCAAACATGACCGCAGATGTTGAAATTTCTCAATGTTGGAGAGGTCCGGATGGCTGTCGATTATGCTCGTGAACACGGAGTAAAAAAAATCCGCCCAGTTTGCGTAGCCTCCGCCAAACGTTGGCACCTGCACAGGCGGCAACGGCATCGGCCTCGGCCGCGGCTGCGTTTGAGGACCACTACACTGGTGGGGCACAACACCTTCCGCGAGCGTTGAATGCGTCGCGAAATGCACATTGCGTTTGGCTATTTTCGTACGCTCATTTCACTGCCAATTTCGTCGAAATCCAATTCCTCCAGCTCTGTATGCAGAACATTGAAGGCACTTTGCAGCTCATCAATCTGCTCCAGCCTCACCGTAAGAGTGGGTTCGTCGTATCCGCTTAGCGTCTCATTAGACAGCGACGTTTGTAGCATCTGCAACCTGCTGAGCAGCGCATTGGCTTTGCGCTTTAAAAAGGTCACCCTGTTTTTTTCACCTTCAGCGGGCATGGCAACAAATCGCCTTTAATTCGGTTCAGCGGGAAGATGAGCACAAAAGAAATGCCGAAAATGCATGCGGAGTCAATGCACGTAACGATATATGTAGCAATGTATGTGTGTATATATGTATGTAATGCTAGCTCGCTTAAACACAGCCACTATCACCGAAATCACCATTCACTTGTCCAACCGATTGCGATTTAATGTATTTATATTTATTTATAAACGGGATGAGTGCACTAATTAATGCATGCAAATTAACGCGATCACGTCGGGGTCACCAATGTTTAGCTATTGAGCTTTTTCAATAGCTGTTGCGAATAATAAATAGCCGAAGAAAGTTTGTTTATTTTACGATACTGTTTATTTCGCGAATTGTTTACAGCAGCTAGGGCCGACAACGAGCTATATCGAATGCACAAGTTTAGTCTCTTCCGACAGACGAAGAAGTGGTAATTGGCGGGACAGACAGCCGAAATGCAGCGCCCAAGCTTAACGTAGGTAGATAACAAAAGGAACAAGGAATGAGCACCGTACAGATAAATGCGTGCGAGAACACCGGTTTGCACTATGGGCATCGCAACTGCTACCACTGACTACTTCGGCTTACAATATTAAAGAGTATGAGATTAGTCTACTGCACAGTTTTGGCGGCTGCATGACCCAACACAGTGTATTACAAAAAATATATATAAATAAATAAACAAAATTATTAAACCCCATTTTGTTAAGTAATATTTGCATTTTAGAATTTTACTCATAATAATTAATTACAGAACTCCATTTTACACAGAGACACTCCACTACACAAATTAGATATATGTTTGGCAATTCAACACATATCTTATAAACTAAATCACTTGAACAAGTACACTGCTTAAACACAAGCATACTGTTGAGGAGGAAAATTAAATGGTATGAGAAGATGGCGCTGAATGCCTTTATTTCGGCCTTAAAGGGTCCGATAGGAGTAACCATAAGGAACCTGGGGGTCCTGAATATAGCCAAGGCTTTTGAGATAGCTTGTAGGGAGGAAAGGTTAGTTGCCTTGGAAAGTGTCGACCCAGATTCGAGAACGCAGAGGTCGGAGTCGCGAGACAAGAGCACTGACGAAACTCAGAAACAGGAGCATGAGAAGGAGGAGCCCCAGGTGTTGGAGACGGGAATTTGGTCGCAGTACCAGTGGGGAGGAAATAATCCTCCTCCGTTTCCGATGCCGTTTGCCATGCCGGGTATGAATGAATAGCCAGATTTCGGAATTCCATACCCGATGATGGGCAGCCCATTCAGGGCAGGTAATTTCAATCAGGGAGACGCTACAGGCTATCAAAGACCATATCGCAATTATCAGAACAGGAACTCCAGATGGAATCAGAATCAAACGAACCGAGATAGGCAGTGGAACAGTTATAATAGTAACAATTTTAACAACAACACTTATAATAACCGGTATAACAACAACGGTTATAGAAGCAATGGCAGCGGACAGCTACCGATCGAACCACCAACAAACACAGAAGGCAGCGGCCAGTCCAGGATGTCCAAGAATTCAACCAATTCGAACAATTCTAAAGGATCGTTTAATTCAAGCGGCACTGCAGATAAAAACGACAGTAGAACCTCGGTCAGGGGTCAGCTGCATAACATTCCACAGTCAGCCGCGAACAACCCACAGGATATTTATGAACAAGGAAAAGTCATTCGACATTGCCCTATTTGTTAGTAAAGATGACGCCGGGAAGATCAATAAAATTATTAATCGACACAGGATCCACGTTTTCATTTATTCGACCAGAGTTAGTACAACCACAATTTATAAGGAAACTAAAAGACACAATAGCCATTAAAACCATCACACAGTCGCATGAGGTTCAGAGAGAAGCATTTATACCAATGTTCGCAGAGTTAGGAGGAGTTGGTAAAATAAGAATGCTTCTCTTTTAATTTCATCAGTTCTTCGAGGGGTTGATCGGAATGGATGTGCTGCAGCAGTTGAAGCCTGTTATTGATAGAACGGATGGTTTGAGTTAGCAAACATGAAACAGAAGATTCAATCTGAGGACTATAGACCATCAGAATTGTATACAATAGGAGCCGAATCGAAAAGAGTTATATCTCTTCCGGTGCGGCTAAGAGATGGGGATTTCCTAATAAACAGAACCATATTAAAAGAAGACATGGAGATTTCAATAGGTATCTAAAGGGCAGTGTCAGGACAAAGCCTGATAGAGGTGATTAACTACGCGGAGTCAGATCAGGAGATATTTTTAGAGGAACCAATAAATGTCGTTGAATTTAAGTCCACAAAACATTTTGAACTAAACATTATAGAAGAGGAAAGGAACGGTAATAGTAGCATTCTGTTTGACAAGATCAGAACAGACCATTTGAACAAAGAAGAACTCGGAGAACTTCGCAAAATTTTTAGGAAGTATCCGGGAGTCTTCCACAAGGAAGGAAACAAGCAGTCAAACATAAAATTAGAACAAAAGATGGCATTCTCATTTTTGCCAAGCCTTATAGATATGCGTTTAAAGAAAGACAAGGGTGAGAAGACAGCTGGAGAAACTGTTAGACCAAAAGATTATTAGACATAGCCATTCGCAGTGGAGTGCTCCGGTTTGGCTGGTGCCTAATAAGAAGGATGCCTCAGGAGAAATAAAATGGCGAATGCTGGTTGATTATAGAAAATTGAATTAGAATGTGATAAAGGATGGATACCCCTACCTATAATAAACGATGTATTAGAAAACCTAGGTAGAGCGAAGTACCTCTCGAAGTTAGACTTAGCAAGTGGTTATCATCAGATTGAGGTTCAGGAGGAGGACATTCCGAAAACTGCTTTCTCCGCAGAGGGATGTCATTTCGAGTATGTCCGGATGCCGTTCGACTTGAACAACGCTCCCGCAACCCGCAAATGTTTTCTCATTTATATGGACGACATCATGGTGTTCCTAACGTCCTTGCAGGAACATATTACAAATTTGGGAAAAGTCTTTAAAAAACTCATGGAAGCTAATTTTAAACTGCAGTTGGATAAGACGGAATTTCTGAGGACAGAGGTGGAATACTTAGGACATGTAGTGACCCCACAAGGAATCAAACCGAATCCGGGAAAAATTTAATCGATTAAGAAATTCACCGTCCCAAAGACCAGGAAGCAGATAAAATCCCTCCTAGGGTTATAACAAAGCCGCTGACGAATTAACTTAAAGGGAAGAAGGCAGTACAAATAGAAGAGGAATACACAGAAGCATTTGAAGTGTGCAAAACCCTCTTATGCAATGACCCGATCTTACAATTCCCCGACTTCGAAAAAACATTCATCCTGACCACGGATTCAAGCAATTATGCGATTGGGGCGGTCCTATCACAAGAAAACTTGGGAACGGACAGACCAATAGCATACGCAAGTAAAACCCTGTCAACATCAGAAATAAACTATGCTGCGATAGAGAAAGAAATGCTTGCCATTATTTGGTCAATAAGGCTTTTCAGACACTACTTATTCGGCACGAAGTTGAAAATAGTGACAGATCATATGCCATTACCCTGCCCAATGAGCATTAGGGAACCCGGCTCTAAACTTGTAAGATAGAGACTCCAGATGTTGGAATATGACTATGAAATAGTATACAAGAAGGGCTCCTTGAACGTGATGGCGGACGCACTGAGCAGAATCCAACCAAAGCTCAACGTATTGGAAAACGCCTCGGAAGTGGCAACAAACGGAGAGACGATACATTCCGCGGGGGAAGACTTACAGTTGGGATTTTCAATTTCCGAAAAACCACTGAACGAATATAACATTCAGGTGGTTATAGAGAACGGGAGAACGGCTAATGTAGAGAAGCAAGTTCCATTTAGGAACAAAATGCGGATAACTTGGACAGAAAATAACTTTGACGACGAGACAATATCGACAAATTTTGGAGATATGCATGGGGAGTAACTATTCCAGCCAAGGAACACAATATTTATAGTTAGATAGATTTATAGATTTATTTATAGATTTATAGTTAGATCACTGAAAAATAAATTACAGATGGTGGAAACTAGGTTAGAAGGAATGCCCAAGCAGAGAAGAGCGAGAGGGTTGATCAATGGATTGGGATCGGTAGTTAAAGCGATAACAGGGAATTAAGTCGCAAACGACGCGGAAAAGTTGGAGGAGGAGATAAGGAAGATGAGAGAGAAGAGGCTAAGAGAGAGCATAAACTCACAAGAGGAAGCAGGCAGCAAGGTCAATTTCATGTTTAAGAACTCAACGAAGTACATAAACGAAGAGCAGAGAGGGTGAACACATTTATTAATAACTATAATAATGGGATAAATAAATCATTTATAGAAGAAGACAGGAGGATTTATAGGTTAGAATATATCGACAGAAATTCACTTACTATAGATATATTGGCCTTGAACCTGAATGACGTTGCCGAGAGCCTGTTGTTGGCTAAGTTAGGAGTAATTTCTATTCGACAAGAAAGAAACGGACAGGTGTGTCCACGAATTAGAGAGTCAAGGGATACAATTATTATCCGACGAAAATATGTAGGAATTTTAAGATTTAAGCACTATCATTAATTATATAGACTACTATTTTTAATTAAATTGCCGTTATTTAAGAACGAAATATTTTCGTTCCGAAGATTAATACCACTTCCCATGAACAACACAGAACGAAATACACTACTATAAAGAAAAATGTCACTTAATAAGGAACATTTATATATGTAAAAACGATAAAAATATAAAGTCAAATCAATTCTAAATGTATGAAATGACTGTTAAGAGGAAAGGAAGCGGAGTGCGAAACGAAGAATGTCGGATTGGTCGGAACGATCTTCGAACCGGAGGCCGGCTAAATCGCAATTTTCAATGGAGGATTGTAGCTTGCTACAGACGGATTGCGGAGTCGATAAAACATTGAATGATCAGCCCTTATAAAATTCACCCATTGCAAGGCAATGGTAAACAACGTGCAGTACGAAGCGGTAGAAAGGCTTGGCACAGCAGAGTTGAAGTTGTACATACCTCGGTTAGAGACGAATAAGAGAAACAGGACAACCCAGGAGCTGGGAATACACGAGCTGAGGATTGAGGATCTGGGAACGAAAATAAAGATCAGCAGGATACAGTGGGGAGCCACGATCCATACAACAACAACTTACTCGATGCTCGGTATACTACTGATAGTAGTATTCGTCGTGGTCTGGTTCCCAAAGAAGACAACAATTTTCACACCAGAGACTACACCACAGGCCACCTTCACACCCACCATCGCTTCACCTGCTACGGTAGCGGCAACTATGTCCCCGCTATGGTCGGTAGTTCAGTCTGAGGGGGGAGGAGCTACCGCCACAGCATTCACCCTCGGCGGTCCCCCACCAAAGCCGCCTCGACAACCAGAGGTCTAAGAGGGCACCAAGAAATACTTTGTTGTACCTTGTTGCGGCTCAATTAAAACGCTGAGACATAGCACAACTAAACATTCGAAATGCTGCATCGGCGACCACTTGAAACGCTGAGTCTTGGATCGATTACCATTGGAAACGCTGAATCGATCCAAACAACGAGCCACTTGACAACACAGAACCGCATCCGCTCCACTTCTACTTTTCGGTCAATCAGCATATTAAAATAAGCATAAATGTACCAAACCAAAACTATAAAAATGAGGAGAAAGAAATAAAGCATTCATTCAGAATTTTAAACTTAACTCCAACGGACGTTTTTCTTGTGATCAATACCACCAAATCTTTACTACTCAAACTTCCGGACCTACGTTGGGAGATAATTAGCGCAATGGGCCTACCCTACAGAACACTGACGAATTCTAGATTTAAGTTTGAAGACCTTCCCACTGTCACACCTAAGATAAAAGCCATTCTTAATTTACGCCCTTTTTCTCCGCAGTCTCCAGATCCCAGCGATTTTGGAGCACTTAGAAGGAATATGAAATCTTTTCGTCCAACGTCAAAACCTACAAATCTGGAACGATTTGACGCCGTGACCGCTACTATACAACAGGTTTGGCGAAGGGTCAGCCGACAAGCTTCGAGGACGAACAGAATGGACGACACCATCATCAAACATTAGAGAGGGCGCAATGGCACTCATTCATGACGATAATCTTGCGCCCCTGCATAATACCGTTAAACTTCCACAGGAACCTTGTGTTCCTTGTGTGATGTTGTTTCTATTATTCACCACGGGCCACAGTCAACAAATTCAAATAAGCAACCCAGTTTCCGGCCTTGGCTACTTACTATTCTCAAGCAATCCAATTCAAATACCAGTAGTATCACTGTTACTGTCTAAGAATCAATATAAAGGAAATCGTGACATTGATTGATTGATCAGTGATTCTTTTGGTAACAAATTCCTAGACCCGCCCAGATTGAAATGAAATTGATTGAAATGGTTTCACTATTCATCAGCAAAACATAGTCTATTTGACATAATAGGTTCATCTTTTAAATTTCTTTTTGGCACACTTGATTAAAATGATAGGGTAAAAATTAACAAAAAAAAATATAATTGCAGAAAATTCAATCCAACTTCATACACTAAATGATGTAAATTTTGTGAATGAAGGACTGCAAAAGCTTACTAACAACGAAAATAGCCGTTAAAGTAATTACACAATCGTTTATGAACTTATGCAATTTATTGAATACATAGACATAGAAGACATAGAAATGTGCATGCAACTTTCAGATGGGGCTTTTGGGATTTTAATCCGCAATTACTTAATTACGACACGTAATAAAGCATAACAACCAAAATATAATCTTGACTTGACTTGACCACAAAAATAACGAATAACTCATTTCATATTTCCCTATTAGTCAAGAAACCATCAACTCCATTAAAATAATTCCCTATCCTAACCATATCAGTTAGGCATTTCAGATCAACAAACATATTTTGAAGATGAGAATAAAATTTATAATCAAGACAAAAAAGAAGTTAATAATTAATGCATTAAAAATATAATAAAGCGTAAGACTCCAATTCGTCATTTTATGCCGACGCCCTCAAGGGAAATTATCCAATACGTTGAACCAAATATAATTTCTATAATAAATCTAACTGAAACGACAGTCTCCCAATATTGTCAAGAACTAAATGGCGATATAAAAATAATTGGCCACTCTTGTGGCCAAAGGTATCTAGTTGGTGGGGACTGGAACGCCCGACATTGGCTATGGGGTGATACGTACAATTCACCCAGGGGTCGAGAACTAGCAGTAGTCAATTTAGCCAGAGGTGCTTATATCCTTGCAACAGGTTCACCAACTAGATACCCACATGTGCCCAGTCACAGACGTACCTGTATTAATTTTGCTTTGTACCATGGGATAAACTTAGACAGAACAAGTATTTGCGAAAACTGGGATCTAGACACCGATCATGTCCTTGTCCTTGTTGCTACTCTACAACAGAAGGTGCTTATTTTAGGCCAAGCTTTCAGTTAATAAACTGCCGAACTGATCTTTTTGTTTTCAGACAACATCTGGAAAACTCTTTTAATTTAAATACGGTTCTCAGCTTTAAGGAAGACCTCAAGAACGCAGGAGACCTCAAGAACGCAAAGTATACATAGAGCTGCGTTTGCTTCTACGCCGCCTGAGCCTGAGACATGCCCCAGAAGTTATGGTATTGTACGAACAAGAGAGGCCAGAGAACTAATCAGAACTAAAAGACCCACATCCACTAGCTGTATACAATTAATATCCCAAGCGGGCGATCTCTCTCCAGAAATAATGTACACTAAAGGGCTTTAAAAGAAAGATTTTTGCCACTGACATTTAGTCTTAATCTAAGATGAAAAGTATAAACACGTTAGTGTTCTCTCCTATAATTTTTATTTCTTAGCGTTGTCCTTAGTCAACTGACGGGATATTAGTTCGACTCAATAAAATCAATTCACAACATTTACATTACATTACATATTAAAATAAAGAATATTACATATAAATGGGTCAATAAGTGGTCAATAATGGTAAGATACTCGGCCATACAGACATTCAGCCACTGTGGTTGCTCCTTTTAATTTAAAACTTTTGTAACACTCGCTCAGTTCATCTTAACGCTATATGTTCAGCACAATAAAATATTAAAAAGACGTTACATAAGCAGAGCGAACCATTTGGATAAGATATAGGATCGAAAATAAACACCTATTAAGAGATATAGAAGAAATAGTGGAGAACACATTAAGAAGGAAACAATTGCTTATGTTAAGTTGAGTACAGATCTTGAACAAATTTCGTACGTTTATCAGAGTACACGAATTTGAGGAACAGTACATAAACACGTCTGACTTAAATACGAATCCGTTGACTTATTGCTCGAAACTCGAAACAGCTAGGGTATTATCAATTTTACCTTATTTAATAATCAACAAATAATTGATTAAAATACATATCTAGGAGAAAAAATTATTTTTAATGTTCTTCTACATAGGTGCATTTATATTAATATATAAATGGACTGGCAAGACTTACGAAAGAAACTTAGAGAAATAAAAACGACTTTCGATAAGTTGTACAAGTACATAATCCCAGATTCCAGTACAGTAGAAAACCAAAATGACTAATCAGCTGCAACCTCAAGGGAATATGTGCAACAAATTTCGTCCACAATTCTTGAGTTTGACGGCAAGAAAGCAAATTTAACGAAAGATCAAGTAATATAACATCATTCTTAAGTTCGGCAAAAATGGCCAACTCATTCCAGAGAATGATGACAATTGCATTTAGAGGCTTACGGCCTTCGCAAGTGTTTCTGTGGCTGATTTAGTTTTAGGCGGTTGTTCGGAAAGGCATACGCATAAGAACTTAACCGATGTTTTTAAAAGATCTAAGCAACATAACTTAAAACTGCATCCAAAAAATTGTACTTTTGTTTATGTAAAATAACTCTAATAAATATTATTGTTAGTAGTATCTAATTTTGTATTAAAAAAATTAAAATTGATTGCCTTCCGAGCGGCAGAGAGTCAAGATTACAGAAATTAGTCTATAAAAGTCAGAACATAATACTCTGTAAGGGTCATGCAACTCATAGTTGGAACAGAGAAGTTAAGCCGACTAACCAAGTCATGACTCTTAACTTCTCCACGAATAAGCTTACAAATAAAAACTGTTCCAAGCATCGTTCTACGTTTAGCCAGGGAAAGCAAATTAATTAAAAGCAGTCTACTGGAATAAGGAGGAAATATACGGTTTGCATCCCATTTTAGACGCCGTAAGGCAAAAAGTAAGAAGTTTTTTTTTTACCGATTCAATCCGGCCCGAGTGAATTACGTATTGTGGACTCGAAATAGGTGATCCGTACTCATGAATCGGACGGACTAACGAAATAAATAAGGTTTAAGTTATGTAAGGATCATCCTTAGACCACCTTTTTATAAAACCAAGCACACCCCCGGCCTTATTGACAATAGTCGAATTACGGCCAGAAAATTTTAATTTAGGGTCTAGAAGAACACTATGATAATCAACCAGTGTTATTCTGTCCAAAGGGCGGGCACCCACTTAGAGTGTAAGTACTGCGTATTGGGTTGACACGATAAATGGTCATAACTTTTCACTTGGAGCCATTCAAGTTTAATACGTTATTACGGCACCATATTTGAAAGCTGTCTATTTAACATAGTCTACGTACATATTACTAAGGGGAGGTCGTTAATAAATAAGGTAAAAAGAAGCGGACCAAGATGACTCCCTTGTTTAACACCGGATGTGACTCGGAGAATACAAGATAGAGAATTTTTAAAGAGGACTTGTAGCTTGAAATCCAATTTAGAAGATCAAAAGGGAAACCTAAAAGATCAAGTTTCCTTACTAGCAGGTAATGATTAACATAGTCAAATGCTTTACTGAAGTCAGTGTAGATGACATCTGTTTGAAGATTATTTTTGAAACCCTGTATTACGAAAGAAGTTAGCTCCAAGAGGTTAGTGGTTGTTGATCTGCGTTTCATAAAACCATGCTGACACGTTGATATGATTGATCTACAAAGGTGCTGCAAATGAGGAGTGATAACATTTTCAAAAAGTTTTGGGATAGCCGACAATTTAGAGATTCCTCTGCAATTGCTTGCATCCAGCTTGCGACCTTTTTTATGAAGAGGAATCACAAAGGACTCCTTCCATATATAAGGGAGCTGTGAAGATTCCAGAGATAAGGTAACCAGTTTTAGTAGAGGCTTGCACAAGGCTTCCGCACAGAATCTGAGCACACAGCCATCGGGAAAAGACCGGATTAACACGCTGAACATCGTGAAGCAGTGAGCATTCGTTTACAATGGGGAAAAATATTAGATTTGACTTAGATACCGCATAAGAGTATGGCTGTTCGGAATAAGGTAAAGTTGTATATGTAGTTTGAAAAAACTAGGCGAATAGATCGGCCTGATCCGATGTTACCGTAGTGTTTTCGAAAGAACTTGTTTTTCGCATAGTGTTAACGAAATTATAAGACTGTTTCGGATCCTGTGCAAACTGGAACTTACAAGGGTTTAAATAATTATTTTTATAATTGTAATTCTTGGCTGAGCATTAAGCGCTTAAATATTTACAAAGGGTGTATTTTTAAATTTTTTATAAAGTCTGGACTTTACATTTCTAAGGTTTGTCAACTTTTTATTAAACCAATAAGGTTTAGAGATTGGCAGATAGTACATCGGAACAGAAATAAAACATATTAATGGCATCCGTCAGGAGTAAAGATCGGACCAATTAAAGCCAGCTATAAAATTGTTTAGCCTCCGACAATTTGCCTTGCGAAAACAGTGAATTTGCTTTGGTGACTTCTTTGAATTTACTTTTAATACCGTACAACCTCGTACCACCGATTGCCACCTGGAAAGTAGGATGATATGGATCTTCAGGTTGAGTAAGAGGTGCTACCCATTATTTACCAGTGGTTGCGGGGCGTTCGCCTTAGGCAGCCTACCACCAGCGGCTTTTTCGCGCTTTGGAGATTCCTCTAATAGCTTAAGGCCATTAAACTGTGAATTTAGCACGGAAAGAAGATCATCGGCTCGACGAAAACTATCTCTAGCTACGACAAAACTGTTGATCAGTTCTTTCAAGTCACCTTTAGTTTGGCCCATAAACGATTTCATCTCGTTCGCAACCACAAGGCAAGGATCACAACAGTAATTTAGATTTTTACCCTTTGCTAGGTCGTCACTTGTTCGGCCATTAAAACCAACGCACTTAGTATGCACCATTCTATCACATAGCCAACATATCATTTTTGGCTGCTCAGGTTTTATAACCTGGCAGCAACATTTATTATTTCCATGTTTGTCTAAAATCAGACTACTATGCACAAAAACACAAGATTAAAACTTTCAGGAGAGCTGTTAAAAGAACCGCAAGAGAGCAGTCTGCACGCTCAGAAATTTTAGATTTTGTGTGGGATCAGAGAAAATACAACTGAAAAACATACAAAATCTATACAAAAAGTGAAAATATATATATTTTTTTTAACAGACAAAAATCCATATGAGAAATAATATAAAAATATAAAATATAAAACAAAAATTAAAAAGAGCCCGCAGATCTCCCATCAGCACTTTAGCTATGCGAGAAATTGGGAAACCGAAAATTGAGGACCAATTACGCAAATAATAGCCAAACAAATTTAAGAACAAGGAAATCCGTACAACAATTCATTCCACACTTGGCTTATGTTCCACAAACCCCTAGAGTAACTCATTATGTACCACAGCAACAATATGGAGGGAATTACCAACAACACTATGGCAACCTACCAACACAGCCACCAAGACCATCGACCCAAAGCCACACCCTAGGCCAGAGCCTATGGACAAAAGTATGCAGACAAAACAAGTTAACTACATGAACAGACCCAGGTTTGGACAGCAGGAAAAGAGACCATCACCACAAGGACTAAACGGACCGCCAGACAAAAACAGAGAAATTTTCATATAGACACCGCTAGCAAACAAACTATAGACGAACCAACAGAAACTGATGAAGCAACACACTCAATGTGTACTATACTATTCAGAAATCTCAGATTTCGAGCAGGATACAGACGAGGCAGAATATACTGAATTACATTTTTTAGAGTAGAACCCTCTTCGTAACCCTACTTCCAATCCAAAGAAGGTAATGGAGAGATGATCAACATTCTGATAGACACCGGATCCAACAAAAATTACATCCAACCCAGATTAGCTAAGAAACCAATCAAAAACAACCAACCCTTTTTCGTTAACTCTGTGGGCGGAAAAATTCTTATACACCATACAATCGCCAATCCTTTCGACCTAAAAAATACTTTTATTTAATTTAGCCTCCTTAAAGACCTTCGATGCCATTATCGGAAACTATACACTACGCGAAGTAAAATACAAACATTTAAGAACTATTTGCTTAAACTTTAAAAATCTTTTTGGAGATCCGGACGAAAAACTGACATACACAACAAGAGTAGAAGCGACTATAAGGACTACAAACGAGAGCCCAATATACTCAAGACACTACCCGTACCCAGAGGCTCTTAGACCAGAAGTAGAAAAACGACATAACTAGACCCTCACGATCCCCATACAATTCCCAAAAATGGATTGTCCCAAAAAAAAATGTACGCATCAGGACAGAGAAATCACAGGTGGACGAAAACGCTAGGGAAGCATTCAATAAACTAAAACAAACTCTAGCTTTCGATGAAGTCATGCTGGCTTATCCAGATTATAGTAAAGAATTTCAATTGACCACCGATCCCTCCGATTATGCCATAGGAGCGGTATTAGCTCAGGAGGACAAACCAAAAATGTTTATTTCTAGAACTTTAAGTAAGGCAGAAGAAAGTTACTCACCGAACAAAAAAGAAATGCTGGCCGTAATTTGGTCAATACAACCTCTTCGAAATGTTTTGTATGGTCCGACCAAAATAAAGATATTCACAGATCAAGAGTCTCTCACACACACAACCAATCCAAAAAGCCGTAACGATCAAATGAAAAGATGGAAAGCAATTTTAGAAGAATACAACCACGAACTTTTGCACACACCTGGCAAGGCAAACGTGGTTGCCGATGCATTGAGTAGACCTCCCTTGCAAACGCATGGGGAACTAAATGATATGACAGAGGCCGTGCACAGTAGCTTCAGCTCTCCCGAAAAACTAATACCTATGGCGGAAGAACCAATAAATGTTTTTAAAAATCAAATACTGCTATCTTTAGGAAATAAATCTTACATATTGGATATTGGTTTTCCAACATATCACAGACACACTATTACAGAACCAATACTCAATTCAGACAACATTCTACAAATTCTAAAAGAAAGACTCAATCGTCCGTCATAAATGGAATCTACACCGACGAGGAAACCTTAGGGAAACTACAAGAAATTTATCCACTTTTTAATAATTACAAAACAAGATTCCCTAATAAAATGGTTACAGATCTGACCGACGAAAGTGACCAAGAAAACGCTATTATATCGGAACACAGGACACCACACCGCAATAGCAGATAAAACAAACAGCAGCTGTTAGAAAAAGTATATTTTTCACAAATGAGGGCGAAAATCACAGAAATAAAGAAGGAATGTCAGATCTGCAAAGAACAAAAATAGGAAAGACACCCAAATAAGCCAGAGCTACAAAGCACACCTATACCACAATACCCAGGGCAAATTATTCACGTCGACTTTTATCTCACATGTAAACAAGTAGTCCTCACAGCAATAGATAAATTTTCTAAATTCGCACAAGCTAAAATAGTCAATTCACGAGCAACCCAAGACATTAAACAACCCCTGAATGCTTATGCAGTAGTTCTTTGTGCCACTTTACTGTACTTTGTCAAATGCTTTAGCAATGTCCAAGTAAACAGCATAGCGAAATTTCTTTTTGTCAAAATCGTCTGTTATTTTGTTAATTACTCGATGGGTGACTCGGTGTGGCTGCCCGATTCTTCCCTCCCGCAGCTGGGCGTACTTGTGCCGTTGGCACACTACGATTAGGAGTATTTTTTCGTGTTACCACCGAAGTAGGCCTCACCCCGTCAAGGAGACGGTCCTCGAACTGTCTTGCGACATTTTCCGCAGTCAAGGACTGCGGTATTTTAACGCTTTTGGGCCTATTTTTCATGGTTCCCACAAGTTGCAGAGAAATAAGCGGTCCACCCGGGCAGAGATCCGCAGTACCCAGGTAAGGCTAACCAGACCAGGCGAACGCCACTTGCCCGGACTCTCTGTTAGCGGGTCGAATGACAGCTTTTTTTCAGCTCCAGCCCAATTACGATTATCCAGCACTCTTAGCAGAGACATGACCTAACTAAGAGCCTGTTTCGAGTCGCCCTCGCGTGGAGATTGCAGTTGGGCGTACCACCAGGTGGTACCAAAGACACTAGAATAACAAGATGCGTAACGCCATACGATTTTTTGGCCCACGATTTTTTCGCCGTGGCTCTAGAGGTGGCTCCAGGCTCTCGAATTTTTGTTAGAGAGCGAGAGAGCTGAGAGCGCTACAGCGAACAGCTTTTTTCTACACATAAAGTGATAGCAGACAACTGTATGTGTGCACACGTATGCTCATGCATTGTAAATTTGACAAAATATGCCCTTCACCTTCAAAGTTCTTTGACTTTAAATCTATATTATTTTTGATCAACTGGCACCATGGGAAATTCTTGTTTTGCATTGCCTTAACGTTATTATTATTTGAAAATAGAATAGAAATAGCCAAATCTATGTACATATTATCACAAAAATAAATTTCAAAAATGACTTTATATAAGAATATTTGTCATTAGAGTATTCATCTTGCGGCGTGTGAAAAATTAATAAGGCAATGATTGTTGAGTGCTTGTGTCCGCACTTCGTGCCTCAAGATATGAACAAAGCAAAGACACTAGAATAATTCTAGTTATCATATTTTTATGAAATTTATGAAATTACAGTAGTTATAATAATTTCTATTGTACTTCCTTTAATTAATTAGTATATTTATTAAGTCATTTGACTTAAAATAATGTAGCATTAACATTAAAAGTGTTTCAAAAAAAATATTTCGCTTTTTAAAAAATTGTCAGATGAGAGACAAATTAGAATTAAACATAACAAATTTTAACAAACAAATTTAAAAAACTTTAAAATTATAATAGTCAGGGCGCGAATTTTAAAAAATTTTTTTTATTTGATCATATTGCTACGAAATTGGCAAAAACTACCCTAATATGTACAATGTAAATTCGTTTCTTCGATCAGAATTGATTTCGGCTCGAAAATCGTCTTCTAGCACAACACGCACACATATACGCGTTCTCGTCTCTTGTTTTTACTCACACAAGCAAGCAAATTCTATTTTTAGATTTCTTACGCTCTCAGCGAAAGCGAGCGGACAGAGGGCAATTTTGGCCATCACCATACAAAATACGCCACCTTTTTCATCTGTAGTCATCATGTATGTTGCGCTTCACTTTTAAAACTTTGTAAGGACCCAAAAACTTAGGTTTCAGCTTTCGGCCACTACCAAACTGGGTACGTTTAATAGCTATTGGGTCGGCAACATCTTGATTGCGACGAAGATTGTACGCCTTCTTGTTTTCGTTCTGTATCTTCAATATCTGAGTCTTCGCCTTCGTTCGTAACTCGCTGTGATCTTCATTAAAAACTGCTATGGCCTTTTTGTTTAACAAGTCTCGAATCTGAAGATCGTCTTTCGTTCTCTTTTTGACACCAACCAGTAGCTCAAAAGGACTCGTATTAATGCTTCTCACAAACGTTGAGTTCGTCGCCTGCTGCACTCTGTTAACATTGCGATACCATTTCGTGGGGTCACCGACACGTAACTTTGAGAGTACTAAAATTATAATGGAATTTAGTCGCTCAACCTGTCCGTTTACCCTTGGTAAGCCAGTAGTTGTCTTCACTAGCTTTATTCCTTCGTCGGCGAAATATTTCACAAAGTCTTGCGATGTAAATGCTGAGCCTCTATCCGCAATAATGAATGCTGGGTTGCCATAGTTAACACTTTGGTTGCTGAGTTTCACAATCACCTCATCAATAGACGCAACATGTGCACTTCTGTTTCATAAGACTGATTATAAATACTTAAAACTCATCTCAGTTATCTCAGTTAGCAACTTCAAAACATTAACTGCATTTTCTTCGTCAAAATCAAATCTAAACTGTGCCTTTGCCAGTTAAAGGTCTAGCTATGCGTAGTTTGGTATAAACTTCCTGAATTAGCCCGTCAGGCCCAAAAAATTCATACCTGCTTAATAGTTTGTGCCATCTTGAACTTGGATACAACTTTGATTTTCTCGGGTGAGGGGTAAATTTTGCAATTTCCTATAACATGGCCAACAAATTCGCAAAATGCGCCAAGAATGCGCGTCTTCAAAAAATTGAATATTTTCAAATTAAGCTGCAGTCCATATTCTTTGCATGTCGCAATAACTTCCTTCAAGTGTTGCACAGCGTCTTGTTCGGTCTTAGAGGGGATAATAATATCATCTACATAGGGCAATGCAATGCCTCTGCGTGACAGATCCCGAAATATCGCATTGACGTGGCTCTGAAACACGCCTGGCGAATTGGAAAATCCGAAGTGTACTTTCAAAAGCTGATATTAGTCTCGATGTGTCACAAACGACGTACATTTTCTGCTCGATTCAGCAATTGGTTTGTGGAAAAATCCGTTTTTCAAATCGATTGTGCTGAATATACTTGCAACTTGCAGACGATCCAACTGATCCTCGATAAGCGATAATGGGAAATGGTCTTTCACAATTACTTTCTTAATACTGCGATAATCTACACACAACCGCATTTCTACATTTGTTGTTTTTGTTTTGACTGGTTCACAGGGCTGCATAACACCATTCTCTTCCTTTGCAATTAGAGTATTCATTCGTTTTACTGCGTATTTAGAATACATGCCATTCAGTTGGTCTTTGCATTCACTTCGTATGTATTCGGACTTTTAGGCGTCCGATCGAAATGAACTAACTGAATGTGTTCAAAAAATGAATGAAGCCAATGAATTTTCGATGTTTCAATTTTCAGAATACTCTGAATTCTTTATGTTGTCATTAGGTAAAATGAGTTCGGACAGCGCGGAGGTAAGTCAAAGTTTGTGTTTTATTATGCTTATGTGTGTGCGTGTGCGTCTTATTTAATAATATTGTAGCATTTGTCTAATATAAATTATTTAGCGATCTTGTCAAATTGTGTTGTCAATTACAAATATTTTAAAAAGCATATTAATAAAAATAAAATCGTTTGTACAGCTAACGTCAGGCGACGCATTGTTTATCGAGGTTTGTTGGAACGATCATAAAAATATGTTCCCAAACTTATATAAAGTCAGTTGCAAAATTTTTTACATACCAGCAACAAGCGCTGACTCTGAAAGAGCATTTTCAGACGCTCGAAATTTAATAACAGACAAACGTTCTGCTATCTCTCTAAATTCAGAGAATATTAAAAAAATAATGTTTCTTCATAATAATATTGAAAATTAAAAATTAGTATATTTATAAAATAAGAATATAATGTATAATCATTTAAGTAATAATAAATAATAATATGAAAACACGAACTGAGCATACCATAACTGTCTTTTATTGAAACAAACACCCATTCACTTTACTTGGACTTCACTTAATTCTTTTCAGAATGTGCCGATCGAATTGAATGAATTGAAGTCAGCAACGAGCGACTTTAAATGCACGATCATTTGCGAAACGAGCCGAATTCACTTCCTTCATTTCAGCACGACTGTTGTTTTGAATGGTGTTATGCAGCCCTCTAGTTCATAGCTCGAAATTAGCTCACGCACCTCATGCTTAGCATATTCGCTCGCATCGTGGTTAAAGTCAAATAACTCAACACAAATGTTTAAAATATTTTGTTCGTCATTGATTTTATTTTTTTCGCACTTGCAATCCAAAACAATTAAAAACAATCTCTGCGTGTGCACATAGCTGTTTTCCTATTATTAATTGCATATCAAGGAATTTGATTGGTACGACACAAAAATCGAATACATAATCTTCATCATCAATCATAATTGTTTGTTTAAATTGTCCAATTGGTTTTATTTTATTAGAGTCGCGGTCACTACCGAATCCAATTAGAACGACATTGCAGCATTCCAGCTTCGGCTTGCCAATATCACAATAAAAATCTTTCCGTATGATATTGAACTTACTGCCTGTATCGAATAACGCCGTACACTTTTTATTTGCAACATAAACTTATTTGCTAGTTAAATAATTTTTAGAAACCAAACTGCTGGTATCGTTATTTAAAAATTTTTTGTCAATTTTTGCGCACTTTTTACTGATTACATTTGTAACACTTGCTGCCTTTTCCTTTATTGTTACAATCATTCAGTACATGCCCTTTTAAACCACAGTTGTAGCATTTCTACCTTTTTTTCGCGTTTTTGATGAACATCTGATTTTTTATGTCTTTTTCTTTCTCACTGTTCTCGTTGTGCTTTGACTTGTCTTTCTCACACTGATTTTCCTCTGCAATTACTGTTCCAAAACACTTTAATTTGTCTTTAAATTGACTCATATTTTTGGCACCATATAATATTGTTTTCGTCAATACCGTCAATTAAACACGGTATGAGAGCGTCATCTTCAATTTTACCGAAAGCAGCAATGTCTTTCATTCTATAAAAGTACTCGAAAACTTAGCTTACTGCTTACACTTGACTTAAATGCAATGCTATTTTGAGAGAATTCCACGAAATTAGACATCTCTCGCTCAACACAAACAGTTTTGCACTTCCCTTTAGTGCTTTTATTGCAAACAGAAATTTCTGGAAGTTATTCCAACACATGAGCGTCGCCTGTTCTTCGTATTCTTCTATCCATACTTCGACTGGAATAGTCTTAGTGCCTTCATAACTACGATGCTCTCTATTCTACGTCGCGAAAACTGATCGCAAAGCGTGGCGTCGACATTCCGTCGTTTTCTGTACATACGTTGCGCCTGGTATTCATCTCGTTTCGACTTTCATCGTCTGTTTCGACTTCGGTTGACGCCCGTAAACTGATAATCTTCAAATTGCGAAAAATGTGTACATGCAAGTCTTCGTTTTTGTACCCTATGCCTAGCACGTTGCATATTGAAACAAGGTCAGCCTACGTCAAATTATTAACTGCGTATTTCCTCTTTGCACTATATCTGTGGTCGTTTTCGGCAAAATCGAAACCAGTAAATTCCCGTAATCTTTGACGATTACTTCTGTCTCCTTCATTTTCAAACACAAACTTATGCAGTGCAGCAATGCTCTCTTTCTTGATTGAGCGTAAGCTAGCACTTATGAAATTATTTAAACACTCCATTGCAGTAAAAAAAATTTCGACTGTATTATTTTTTGTTACTCCTTTAACTTTCGTTTAATGTCATCAATTTTGTTTACATATGTTCAATATCGTTCACATTTGTTCAAATCCGTTCGCGTTTGCTCAAACCGGTTCACATTTGCTGAATCCCGGTCGAGCCCCCAAAATGTGGGGTTTTATTACATTAGTAACAGCATTTGAAATAGTTTTGATCAGTTTTGATCCTAGATCAGAAAATCGAAATGAATATGCTATCACTATTGTTTGCGAATTAACTAAGTATTTGGTTACGGTACCCATACCGACCAAGAGTGCAAAATCAGTTGCTAAATCTATTTTTGAAAAATGTAAATTTAAGTACGGACGATGATAACGGACATGGGAACCTAGTCTAAAAATCAAATAAACGATTTGTGCAAGTATATGAAAATTTCAAACAGTTCTTCAACTGCACATCACCACCAGATTTTAGGTACAATTAAACGCAGTCGCAGAACATTTCACGAGTATGTCCGCTCGTACATTTCTGTAGAACTGATTGGGATATATGAACTAGTATTTGGGAGATTACCAAGAAAGTTAACAGATTTAAACAATTTAGACAAAACAGAACCTATATATAACATGGATAATTACTATTAAAAAGTAGAGATAAGATTTGAAATAGCTTATAGAATGGCTAAAAGTATGTTAGAAAAGGCCAAAACCGATATAATACTAAAATATAATAGAAACGTTAGTTATTATAGCCGTTACTCGTATAGTAAGAGGGTATACTAGATCCGTTGAAAAGCATGTAACAGACAGAAGGAAGCGTTTCCGACCGTACGAAGAACATATATTCTTGATCAGTATCAATAGCCGAGTCGATCTGACCCTGTCCGTCCGTATGAACGTCGAGATCTCAGGACCTATAAAAGCTAAAAGGTTGAGATTAAGCATACATATTCTAGAGACATAGACGCGCGCAATTTGTTTTACCCATGCTGCCACGCCCACAAACCGCCCAAAACTGCCAGCTCCAATCTTTTGATATTTCTTCATATGTGAGCTAGTCTTGTTAATTTCTATCGATTTGCCAAAACTGTTTGCGACGCACATTCTTGAAAATATGATATTCTTTCATAATTTTATTAGTCTTGTAAATTTCTATCGATTTGCCAAATTATGTTCGACACGCCCAAAAATCGAACAAAACTCCAACGCGTACACTTTTCCACTAACTGAGCAACGGATATTTTATTGTCGGGAAACTCGACTATAGAATTTTATTGTTTTTAACTATAGATTCGACAACGAGAAAGTCAGCTTTTGAGAATTTCAAGTTATCTAAAATTGTAGTGTTTTCGAGCAGACACACCTAGCTAGAAATTTGGCCCACAAACAATAACATATTTCTCGTCGGCTCGAAAAGTGAACGGCAAAACCATATTTTTTTAGTTTATAAAAAAAAAACAATGCTTAAGTTCTAAATCTGTGACCAACTACAAATGGAAATATTAAGCAAAGACACATATTAGTTATTTTACCTATTTGGTGTGTGATGTTAAAAATTTATTAAATGTACTATTATAGTCTAAGATAAAACTTTTAGCTCAATAAAGCTGGGTTCGGAAAAATTTGAATTTTTGAAATTTGAAAGCTGGAATCGTTTGCCCATGTTTGCCCACGTCCAGTTTTTGAGATATAACTTTTCGAAAAAGTTAAAAAATTTTCAAATATCAAAAATTGACTTAAAAAAAACAATTTTTTTATCACAATAACATCGTGCCCACGTTTGCCCACCTTTTAGAATTTCGAAAACATATAATTTTATTAATTTTTTTTATTTTTAAGAGTGGACAAACGAAAAAAACTAATTTTAAAAGATGGGCAAACAATAATTTATTTTTAATTGGGCTAACGAAATTATATGTATTTTTAGCGTTTGGATGTTTTTTTTAATTTTTTCAAAGGTTTTTTTAAGGGTGGGCAAACGATAAAAACTAATGCAGTTTAAAGTGCTTAATTGCCTCACTCAATTCAGCTATAATTCTCATTTTTATGTACTTTTATGGGTGGAATTTATGGTTCCTATTACTTGAAATACTTATTTACTTGAAATAATCTGATATCTTTTTTTGAACAACGTTATTTGCCCTTATTATCAATAGCTTTTCCTCTAATTTCTAAAGCTCTTTAAGTTACCCAGAACAATTATACTTCATTCCTAATTGTTCCAGAGTCGTGATTTCGTCACATTCGGCAGACTCGCAATGCATTTTTCCATGTTCAATGTTGTGGTGCTTACGCCAACGCCACAACCAGTTACCATCTGAAATGTCATCTACTTTGAATTGATCAAAGAACTCTTGCTTACCCTAGCAACACGTGATGGTCCAGTACTACTTGTTCGATTATTGATGGTTTTTCTTTGATTGCCCATTATTTCGCGACCTCTCTACACTCCGTTGACAGGTTATACGCGACTCAGCAGTTAATGGCCAGATATGCAACGCTCCCAGCGAGTATAGTATAGTGCCAACAAAAAAAAAGCAAATCTAATCACAAAACGAACACTATTATCGGTGGCGTCGTCTTTTTCACTTTACTAGCAAAGAGTGACGATCTATAATAACAACCAAAAAATGATGATCAAAATTGCAGCATGAATTTGCAGTTATCCTAAAAATGCACTTACATACATTGAATGTAACTAAACGATGTTACTGCGATGCCAAAAAAAATCGATTTCTCGGAACACAGCTTCTTTTAGCTAATGTCATATTTGGCGTATTTTGATTGAATTGGTGTAAGCCCAACCATTTTTTTATTATTTTGTTATAGAACAAAATGTAATATATTTAATAGACTATATGTATATATTCGTTATTCAAAGAAGTCAGCGCTACCGTGTCGACGTTGGTTAAGCCGTTAGTATGGCCTGCGAGACAGCCGCAACTTCTTTTCCATTTCAAACTGCCTAAGATCGGTTCTCTCCAAAAAGTCTTGACGGTCCAAATACCTAAATCATTGGGTAATAAATTTAAGTTTATCCATTTAAATACTCTTCTTCTTCTTCTTCCAAACTCACCCGTCCTTGCCTTTGTTATGCGAGCACAGAAGTTCGTCTATGCCTTCGTCTTGTTTAAATATTTTCCAATCCAATTGTGACCTTTCAAGCACTGTCAATTTTTTCTTCTTTTCAAATTTATTTATCATGGTACCGATACTCTTTTCAGCGGATGATCGTTTAATTTTTCCGAGTGTGGAAACTGAAAGCGTGGTTCTTTTGGAATCGTATTGCTGTGCAGTTTTTATTATTGCCGTATCGTTTTTATCATATTTATTACAAGTCTCATGCGTATTGGTATTGGTAGCACTTGCTGCGTTTCCCTCCGTATAATCTGTTTTTTGGTTGATTACGCTTTTAGTATCAATGTCGCCAAGAAAATCGGCCCATAAAGCATCCGACCGCGATTTTTCAGACTCCTCTTCGGAATGAAGGTCGTCGCACTCCTTAGACCTGTATTCCCTATTATCGCCGTCACAATGCCTTGTTTTCCGCAATGCCTTCGCAGTATGCTTTGATTTTAGGCCTGGATAATTTTCAGACTTGTCCGACACATCACTTTCACTCTTATCACTGCCCTTGCCTGAAGTTAACAAATCGACATAATAATCATCGTCGGTTTCGCAGTCCGATACGTATTCTTTTTGTGAGTTCATTGTGTCTGTTCCTCATAACCAAAAAATATGACCCGATCTTAAGCAACATAAAATCCCTTATTCGATAATTGGATGAACTTTTATGTCTGAATTCCACTACCACACATTTTCGTTTTATGCCATATTCTCAAGGATAGCCCGATAAAATCTTCTTTTGGCCAAGCCGTGCTTGCAGTCAAATCATTATATTTTAATTATTGACATTGTAATAAAAATTTTAATAATAGATAGTTTTCATGGTCTTCTTAAACAGTGGTTGCGTTTTTCGCAGATCAACTTGTTTTACATATGTAGACAGAATTACACTTATAGGTACAGAAAAAAATGTCAGCCGCTCAAAAGCGGTGCCAAATTCACTGTAACAGTTAGGGACAAAATAACAATAATAAGTAATAATAAAATATAAACAACAACGAAAGAAAACATAATAAACTGCAGCAGTGGAATCAATTCATACGAATAACTCACACACAAACAATTATACCCAAATTCGACCGGACTCGATCAAATATAAATAATACGACATCGACTAGGACACACAAGCATACCCACCAATACTACCTAAGTCCAAATTCAATACCAACTTATCCGTTTTGCCAAGGTGATATTTCAATAAGCCACATATTAAACTCATGCCCATCCCTCCTACAAGCCAAACAAGACATATTTAACAACACTAACCCTCTAGACCTTCTAAGCAAAACCGATCCAGACAAACAAAAAGGCAAATTTACATAACAAGCATAACAATTGATTAGCCTATTAGTTATTAAATAGATTAAGATACAATATCATTGTTTATCAATGTATCCAGTGCTATACTATTTAAGTTAGTCTAGTTTTGTAAACTATTCTGTCTATCATAATAAATAAATAAACAACGAAAAAAGATACGCTTAGGGAGCCATAGATCCAAGTCGTGATCTATACAACCTACAAAGTTAATATTAAGCAAGCCGGATCAACTGACGCCTATGATCTACAAGTTTGTTTCAAAAAATGGCCACGGACAGTCATACGCCCACAAACTGTACAAATTGAACCCCCACACTTAAGTGAAATTTGTGTAATTTTATTTGATTTAAAATACGTTTAGAACACACTCACTTGAACAAGCCACAAGCCCACAAGCCGCCAAAAACAGCCAAACACTTGTGAATATTGATATGCATTTTTTTATTTTATTATTTGTCTAGCTGTTTTACGTCGATACGTTTGATTTAAAATACGTTTAGAACACATTCACTTGAACAAGCCACAAGCCCACAAGTCGCCAAAAACAGCCAAACACTTGTGAAAATTGATATGCATTTTTTTATTTTATTATTTGTCTAGCTGTTTTTTTATCGATACGTTAAACAAATTTTTGTCATTTCCCGCCCAAAGAAACAAAACATTCAACGATGTTTTAGTATCGCAGTAGATTGCTTTAAAATTCATGATATTAGAAAGGCCGGGTTTAGATCCTAAATAGTTTTTGAGGCCACAAACTGTTCGATGGCGAATTTCAAAAATGCAAGTAAGAAAGTAGTTTTTATTTTGGAAAAATTGTCTATATGAAGCATTACTCCCACCTGAGAGGGTATTAACTCCCCGATCCACTGTTTCTTAAGATGTCTGTCGTACTTGCCTTTCGAGAACTGACTTGCAATTTATAACTAAAGGGTTTTTAATTGGCCACGAATGTTGACTTCGAGAACATCTGTATTTTGGGCTTGTTGGCATAGAGCTGCGACTTAAGAAAACCCCACAAGAAAAAGTCCTGAAAGGTCAAATCGCACGATCTCGGTGGCCAGTTCACGTCTCCTCCGCGCGCCATATCCGGAAATTGCTCATGCAGAACATCCATCGTAGCGTGTGCTGTGTGGCGCTACGTTCCCTGTTGATCTAACATGTTGTCCAGATCCATATTTATATATTTAAGGCTAAAAGCAGTTGGTTATCATCGAGCGGTATCACCAACCCACTTGGTGAACCTCGTGTGGATTGGTCTCGTCCCACATACGGCAATTTCGCTTCTTGACATAGCCATACATCCAAAAAAGATGCGATTATTTGCCTAAATCGGCGTCAACTTTACACTACTGTAACGCCGAGTCAGCGAACACACGGCGCTGTCTATAGTCATTAACCCTAAGCTCCTGGGTCAGCTGGATCTTGTACGGGTGCAGGCCCAAGTCCCAACGTATAATTCGCCAAGTTGCCATCTTGCGAAAGTGCGGAATTGACTGCCGCGGGTTTTCGAAAACACTGTCGCGCACAGCGGCAATATTTCTCGGAAGATCTCGCGTTACGTTAACCGGCTTTTTGTTTACTGACCCGGTTGATTCGAATTTGTTAACCAATCAAGGATTTCTTTTTGTTTCGGGTCTAAGCTGAGAAATAGGTACGGTGGGCAATTTTCGCAGATATGTGAAAACAGTAGAATTTCCCGATGCTGGTATATTTTCTCAAGCTTATCGATGACAAGTTCTGTCGCATGTTAGTTTTATTTTTGTTTTTGATTTTTGAAAGGCAAAGACGAGATGTTCTTAAAGTTGAATTTAAGAAACTTTAAGAGAGGCAAACTGGAAAGCTTATAGAGTGCATACACAGTGACAACGGAAAAAAAAACTCGTAAAAGCAAATATTGACAATTTCCTGAAAGCGAATGGGATAAAGCGCAATTGACAATCCCGTATAGCCCACAACAAGACGGAGAAGCGGAGAGGTCCAATCGTAAGTTAGTGGAAACGGCCCGATGCTTGCTGACGCAATCTGATCTGATGTCTTTATGGGTCTTTATGCGGAGAACATATATACACAGCTGTATATCTGAGAAACAGAGAGCCTACGAACGCTCTGAAAAATATGACACCAATGAAAGCATGGAATGGAAAAAACCATAAAATTCTCACTTTAAAGTTTTTGGCTTTCGCAGTTGCATTGGATAAAGGCCACGCAGAAAGGAAGGAATATAAAATAATTGGTTTCAGTTCCGAATTTCCGCTAAATATGCCTCTTCTGACACCTGAAGTGGTAACACCGCCCTTCCTAGAATGACAGCCAGAAAAATGGAACGCGGGTCGAATTGCGTCGTAGCTAGTGTAATTAGGTGTTCGTAGTAAGTATAATTATTATTATTAACATTAGTATAGTAATCCTTATATACTAGTCCTTATATTATATTAATCCTTACATACTAGTCCTTAATTTATATTACTCCTTATAATCCTGTTCTTTCGTGTAATATTATGGAAATTGAGTACAATGAGTGCGTGACTAATATTTGTTAATTGCTAATTTGCTTGTTTTTTTATCTTTTTGTTTCGACTGACTAAACTGCCTATCTTTAATTTTCCTTCTACTTATTTTTTATGGACTTTTTGTCCTTTCTTTTATTCAAAAGTTATTCCGTGCTTAACGGTGTGTTTTAAAAATCTTGGTGTTCTCATAGTTCCTCGGTTCTCTTTTCTATATACTTCTGTCTTCTGTTGTTAACGGTATTGGGTCTGTTCTTTTTCCATTCAGTATCTATCCTTTGGCCAATTCTTGACAGAAATGACTGTCTGTACTTGGGTATATAATTATACCCGTTACTCGTAGAGTAAAAGGGTATACTAAATTCGTTGAAAAGTATGGAAAAGTATGGAAAAGTATATATTCTTGATCAGAATCAATAACCGAGTCCTGTTGGAACCATAAAAGCTAGGTTGAGATTCAGCATACAGATTCTAGAGACAAAGACGCAGCGCATGTTGGTTTTTACCGTGTTTTATTACATTGCTATTACATTGATATCTTATCGTAATTTTTTTCAGTGTATTTCGTGGGCCATTTCCAATTAATTTTTTTTTTTGTAATAAAAACTCCCTCAATTTTTTTTTTCTCCTCGGCGAAAGATCTCTCCCGGCGCAGCGTGGCATAATCCACGAATATTTTGAAAATTTATGAACACACAGATATTCTCACTCGAATTTCGGATCAAACGACTTTTTTTTTTAATTTTACCGAAAATTTAAATGCGCACTTTTTGAAAATGTACTTATCTTAGAATGTTCACGCCAGAAGGGCGCAAACAGTTGAGCGGCAGTGTAAGCGGCCAATGCTTGTACTCAAAGCTCCTCCACGGCTCGCAAGCACCGCTGCTCGCGCTCTCCTTCTCTCCTCTCGCTCTCCTCCCTTCCCGCAAGGTCTTCACCACTCCGCGGTCCCGCGGTATTTCCGATGTTAGGTTTAAGTTAGTCTTAATTTACAAGTGCGAGAATAAAGTGCAACCAATTGAAGGCGATTCCGGACGTTTCATTTCTGGAGGAATTAGCCGCAACAACAAACAATTCCGCCCACTCCACTTCATGGTCCTTCGAGCCGGATATTTCGAGTCCGCGATACATCCTGATCCTGCCAGCGCTCCTTGCGGAAAAATCAAGATAAGTACGGCTTTAAATCCTATTCCGTCCGTGGTCACCATTCTCGTTTTTCCAACGGCGTTTATTCTTTCCGTCCATCCGTATCAAGTGAAAAGTGAAAATTAAGTGAAAATATATAAGTACATGCGCCCAGCCACCGTGATTACTTCTTTTTTTAAGTGCATAAACAAGCACTTTGCCAATACCGGCCCCCTAATTCGTCTCACGGTGATCCGCTGGTATCCAAGCGCATATACATATATATACATACATTTTTTTTAAACACTGTCCAAAATTCACTATTATCGTCCGCTGCTAAACTGCTGTTTTTTTGCCGCAATAAAATATACAAACCACAAATTCAATTAAATTAAATCAAATATACATATACATATATTCAGCAAAATTATACATACCCATAAATATACATATCCATACATATCCACATATATTCCAATAAAATTTACATCCACATATGTACATATATAAGAATCACTCCATAGATTTAACCAATTTAATACACAAATGAAATATATTACCAAAAATCATAAATAATATCGAAGCCGAACTGAGAACAAATTTTATCTCTTGGCTCAAAATAAAACACAAATCTCGACATACAGAATAAAATAAACCCTGACTTTTTCTTCCGAGATTACATTTCATATATATGTTTCTCCATACATAAATACATATTGCACGTCTCCTATTAAACTCCAAATAATACATACATACATACACACAGTCGCGACTTACATAGGCTTGCCAAGTGCAAGCTCTTTCGTCTCTTCTTTGTTCTTTATTGCCCTGACAAAAAACCGGCGCATAGCGACGAGAGAATACCCTAGAATCGAAACATAAAATAAAATAAATAAGTCCGACGACAAAATTTAAGAAAAAAACTGACCCGATTATTGAATAATTATTTAAGCCAAATAATAATTTTTTACAAGCTATTTCTGGCTCCTATTTCTGGTTCCTAAATTAAAATAATTATTTATCAGTTCCACCCAAATTTATCAGCCTCCCAACTTGGCTTTTTGGCGTGTTTGTTGGTTTTTTTTTTTTTTTTTTTTTTTTGGTGTTTATGTTTCGCATCCGTTTGTCGCGATTTTTTTTTCGTTGTGGTCCTAAATCCGGTAGCTATTTTTATAAATTATTAGCTTTCATCCGAACTCTATTCGATAGCTATTTTTTAAGCTATTTTTCCATAAATTCCAATTTATAGCTATTTTCTATATATTAGCTACTTTTTTCGGGATTTCCAGTCGGTAGCGATTTTTTATAAATTATTGGCTATTACAAAGACACCATCTGGTAGCTATTATTTAGCTATTTTTCCATAAATTCAAATTTATACTCCAGCTGGTAGCTATTTTTTTTAGCTATTTTTTCCAGAAATTGCAATTCATAGTTTTTTTTTATAAATTTGAGCTATTGTTTTTCTAGACTCCAATATAGCTATATCTTCTTGTGGACTTCACTCTAGCTTTTTTTGTGAATCCTCCTAGCTATTTTTTCACACTGAATTTTAGCTATGTTGTGCTTCATTTAAGCTTTTTTCCAGTTGATTGAAGATCTATTGGGGCCTTATTTCACAAAAATTGGGATTTTTTTCCTTTCGTGCTCCAATCTCCAGATCCCAATTGCAACTTTCTCCCGAATTCCGACGCGATCCTTTGTCCATCCAGATTTGGGTGCCCTCTGTGTCTGGTTCTTTTTCAATTCCACATTTTTTGCGGCGTGCAGGCCTTCTTGACTTCCTTCTCCTAGGGCATAGCTGAGCATGCCCCTAGAGGGAGACAAGAAAAAGACACCCGCACCTGGAAAAGAACAAAAGTTCAACTCGCAATCTCCGCTATCCATTCGCGGTAAGCCAGCACCCAAGTCCGTTAGTCCCAGGGTCAAAACCGCGACTCCCACTCCGAAAGCAAAGTTTTTGCCATCGACCAGTTCGAAGACAACTCCTAGGTTGGTCATTTCCCGACCAGTGACGCGAGCGTCTAGTGAGTCTTCTCTATCGAGAAAATCCGAGAGTCCCTCCGCTGTCGGGACTGATTTCCTCCGCGTCACACGCTCTACCACAAAGAAAATGGCATCCTCTGAGCAGCCAACGCCCGCAACCGCAGCGTTGCATAAATTCATCGCCGTCAGCGATCGCGTAAGCCTATTCGAAGCGAAGATCAACACTCCTGAACAAGCCTCTCCGTCCCTACACACGTTACAAGTCCGTCTGCAACAGGTGCGAGCCTTATGGGACAAAGTGGAAAGAGAGTACGAAACATGACCTCTGACCTAATGGCCCAAGAAGGATCCCTCGACACAGTGCCTATTCTCCAGGCCAAATATGACTACTGCTACTCAGTATACGAGTCATGTGCAGCACAAATTGGCGAAACAATCGACAGAGCAACGCCTCAAGTCGCGCAAGCACCCTCTCAGCCGGTAATTTCGTCCGGCTGCCGCTTACCTCCATGCGACACGGAAGTCTTCGATGGCGACTACCTCCGATGGCCCACTTTCCGGGACCTATTCACGGCAATTTACGTAAACAACCCCAGGTTGACTCCGGTCGAGAAGCTATTCCACCTCCTTACGAAAACAAGTGGCGAAGCAAAAGCCATCGTGGCGAAATCTCCTCTCACGAATGATGGGTTTGCTTCGGCGTGGGAGGCGCTGCGAGATCGGTTCCAAAACAAGCGACTTTTAGTCCACAGCCAGCTCAAGCTCCTTTTTAACTTGAGTTCAATTTCGCAAGAATCTGGTCATGCTCTAAAAGAGCTACAATCCACGATTCAGGGGTGTTTAACAGCACTAGCGCATTCCCAGGTATCCACAGAAAACTGGGATTGTCTCTTGTCGCGAGCAGACTGCCCAAGCAAATAATTAGATTAGGTTAGCTTATATAATATGGAAAAATATTAAATACTAAAAGGAATTCGATTCAAATAAAATTAAGAAATATACATAAGTGATATAAACTAAGTCTCCTCCTCGGGTACACATTTTTTATAACTTATGGTAAAACCTTGTAATATATAATTTAAATATATAACATCATTTTTCTCAGTGCAGAATGACGGTTCGTTGATTTTTAATTTTCCGAGGTAGGGTTAGGTTAGACAGGGGTCATCAAGCATTTTCTTATATATATTTTATATTTTTTTATATGTTCACTTCATCAGGAACACTGTGTATTCTCGCCTCCTAACCCCGCTATTTCCCTCTTGTGCTTTTAACCTCACTTTGGGGTTCTCTTTTAATTAATAAATTTTCTAGCAATTAATTTTAAAGACACGCTTCCCTAGTGGTCCACTAAACGGCATGGCTCGGTCCTTTTTTATATTTCTGTCTGCCTAAAAAGTTAGAGCCTTCGCGTCAACTAACAGATCACTTTTTCCTCTGCAATACACTTACCTGTGGCTGCCCGCAAGACATAGATCCAACAGTCTACCAAGAGAATTTCGAAAATAATTAACTTGCGACAACGATAAGGCCAGCAAGCCGTCAATAAAGTCATGTTGTGCTAAAGGGAGAAGGATATTCGATTTTTCTTCTGGGGACCACGTTCTGCCAGGTATATTAAAATCACCTAGAACGACCAATTGGTCCCTGTCAGACAGTTTATTTGAGATGGATTGGATAGCGGACAGATGATTCAGATATTCTAGGAATTCAAAAGATGACGGAATATACGAGCACGTAATATAAACTGATCTGTTGGAAAATGACAGCTTTACGCATATGACGCCTTGACGCCTATGCACTGACAGTCTTACGCCCACAAACTGTAAAAATTGAACCCCCACACTTAAGTGAAATTTGTGTAATTTTATTTGATTTGAATGCCCACAAGCCGCCAAAAACAGCCAAACGCTTGTGAAAATTGATATGCATTTCTTTATTTTATTATTTGTCTAGCTGTTTTTATCGATATGTTAAACAATTTTTGATTTCCCGCCTAAAGAAACAAAACATTCAACGATGTTTTAGTATCGCAGTCGATTGCTTTGAAATTCATGATATGTAGAAAGACCGGTTTTAGATCCAGGGGATTTGGCCATGCAGATTGTATTTCTGAAGTGCCAACTTGTGCAGGTAGTCCGGACTCAATGTTCCCTTGTGGTGGTAAACTAATTGGGACAGGTGGAATCACTGGTTGAGAAACCAGTGCAGACAATTCGGAATCTTTAGCAATCCCAGGGTGGTCTCCCTCCACAGCACATTGAACGGATTGCTCCGAATCTTTGTTAGGTGCCGATCTTAGCAACATTTGCGGATTTGCTGCGGTTGACAGCTGATCAGTTGTTGAGTCATGTAGATCATTTGCCCGTGGTTGCGGGGCGTTCGCCTTAGGCAATATTACAAACCTCACATGCGCTAATATAAGCCCTGACGTCAGAAACGAGACCAGGTCAGAAATAAAAACGTTGTATTCTTTCTATAGTTTTGTGAATGTCGCTATGCGCAGCCAAAGAACTGTTTGCATGGCGATGTTTAACGTTAAGCCCGCGTGCTTTATGTGCAGGGCTAACTAGTAGGCTAACCCTAAGTACATTTAAATGGCCCTAAAACTGGAAGATACTATCAACAGGGCGTCTAGATAGATAAAAACTTCATTTCTCAAATGAACAGGCACTACTTTGTCCATCAATCGAGACATAGTGCTCGTGGCGTTATATAGCCCAAAAGGAATGACTGTAAATTGATATACCGGTCTGCCTGGGACAGTAAAAGCCGTTTTGTCCCGAGATTGAGGATCCACAGGGACCTGCCTATATGCATCCTTTAGATCCAGACTCGATATATACTCGGCTTTTGGTAAACGGCTAAATATCCCGTTTGTTTGGGGTAACGGATATACATCCTTTTCTGTAAAACAATTGATCTTGCGACAGTCGAGGCAAATTCTCACTTTACCTGGCTTAGTTACCTTTACGATTGGAGAAGAACAAGCACTCTCAGACTCTTCTATTACCCCTAATCGCAACCTCCTGTCAATTTCGGCATACATCGCTTTTTCGACAGCGGGAGAGAGGTCCTGTTTCAGTTTTGGTACGACATACAATTTGAAAAGCTTCTTGAGGTCGCCGTATTCCACGTCCACCTTTAGAAGTTCTATTGTTCGTTGGGAACTACCGTCTGCGGTCGCCGTTCTCCTCTTAAAGTCTTGAAGTTTTCGAATTCTATCGCAGCTTTTTCCAACTCTCCTCCAATGCAACTAATCGACGCGCCTGAATCCAACAAGCCATAAACCAGGCGATTCAATAAACGAATCGGTAAGAGCGATCGGGGATCTCGAGGACCTGTCGGGATAGAACTGATGTAATCCAAACTGGTTTAACACATTTTAACGTTCTTCCAAAACAATTTCAATCGACGAGAACTACGAGATTTCCGATTAAGAATTAATGGGGATTCTTTGAGATTTGGAATGCAGACATTCCGTAACTCAGAAATTTTGCTGTGAAGTAGAGAATAAGCAAGTTTAATTGGTTCGTCTGGGAGGGATAGAGACACACTGGTATTGGTGTTCTCTAGTGATCGGTCATGGTTGATTGATTTCGATAGGCATTCAAAGTCTTCGGTTTGACTGGCGACATATATAGTGACGTATTTGGGTGGTCCAAATTTGACTGCTCTCTTTAAACCTTTTCCTAATCTTAAGAATCCAAGAGTGAAATACAAATATTGTTCTAATACTGAGGCTTCTCCTCAATCCAATTTGCATTTGATCTTTAGTCTTAAGCGGATATCTGAATAAAGAAGTTCAACAAATACCTTCGATTAATAATTATTCTCTCAACTGAGGGGACATTTATTCGACTCAAATACAAAAATATTACAACTAATTTTACTGGCGCAGTCGGATACAAGAAGTATCCGGAAAAAGAACCTTCAAAACATTTCCCAAAATAAATTCGTGTAACTTGGATTATAATTCCAATTCGGTTATCCAATAAAAAGTGGAAGTGAAATACGAAATAAAAACATTAAGTCCAAAGGCAATTAAGTTTTAAAACCAACATATAAAAAAAAGAGCAATATAAAAGTTTAATAATACAACACAAAAATTAAAAATTTACAATAAAAAAAAGTGAAACTAGAAAACTTAAAAATAATAATAACATTGATAAGAAACAAAAAAATAAAACACAATATTTAAAATTTTACAATAAAAGTGTCACAACCAATTATTGCCGCACCCCAAATCAATCAGCGACAACAACCTTGCCAAACCCCGTCGTCAGCTTTAAGACATTATGCCACTCAAGGGTGATCCAGAAACACTTCCCGCATTCGTCAGAGGAGTGGATTACGTAATTTCGTTCTACCAAACAAATGATGGGAGATGGGAGCCATCGAAAGGAACTTGGACGGAGAGGTTACACTATCTTTGGGACTTCCGAACATTGAAGATTGGCCTACCCTCCAAGCAAGACTCATTTAATTAAATTAATTGAATTTAAAACTCAAACACCAAACTACAAACTTCTGGAGAACTTCAAAACCTAAGAAACCTAAGAGCATTCAATTATTAATTTCGAAACTACACCTGGAACGTAACAAATAGGATTTACTTATTTATATTCAGGCTATTAAAGACCAATACAATTATTTAATATTTTACCTCATCACGATATTACAGACTTAAGATCCTTAATAACCCACAATATTCCCAACCCTTCCAACCTAATTTTAATCAATACATGCAACCATTTAGACCTAGCTATACACAGCAGATGACTAACAACCCAACAATGTGGCAGACCCAACCATACATAAACACACAACCCATTATAAAAAAAAAATCAAAGCTCCAAATCCCCAAACAACACATTTTAGAGGAAATACATACCCCCGACTACAACAACCCTCTACATCTAAAAATACTAACTTCCCGATTACTAAACGACTAAGACCATGGGACAGTAATTAAACTAAAATGTCTATTGACGAAATGAGATTCCAAGACGCGCATGAATTCGAACAAGTCCAACCTAATTATAACGAACAACAGTATTATCACCAAAATCATTACAATCCATGTCAAAATCATGGGTTCATTAATGAAGGGCAACAGCCCCGTACAAAACGAATACATAAAAATAGTATAAAAAATGGTGTTCATACAGGGTGTTCTAGACACAGTATCCACAATTAATATGATCAACGAAAATATATTTTGTCTTCCCATTCAAAGTAGTAGATGTGAAGTTTTAACATCAAATGGCCCTATTACCTTGAACAACTTGATTATGTTACCCAGAAATAGTATTTTCAAAAAAACCGAACCATTTTATATGCACAAATTATCTAATAATTACTATATGCTAATTGACAGACAATTGTTGAAAAATGAACAATCAGTTATTTATTACAAAAATAATACAGTTACCCTTTTTGATGATCAAACATACAAATTAATTACTTCAGAATCCGAAAGAAAACAAAATGTTGATATCCAAAAGACATCAGAACCAATTTCAAGCTCAGATCAGGAATCAATAGATCACCTAAACCAGGAGGAAACTTTAAATTTAAGAGGCTTATTAAATAAATTTAGAAATCTTGAATATAAAGAAGGAGTCAAATTAACATTTACAAATACCATTAAACACGTACTAAATGCAACACATAATTCCCCAATTTCTTCAAAACAATACCCACTTGCACGAAATTGAAGTAGGAAACCAAGTACAGGGAATGCTAAATCAGGGATTAATTAGGGAAAATAATTTACCATACAATAGTCCTACTTGGGTCGTACCAAAAAACCGGATGCTTCTGGCATAATGAAATACAGGCTAGTAATTGATTATATAAAGCTAAATGAAATAACCATACCTGACAGATATCCAATTCCAAATATGGACGAAATTCCCTGCAAACTGGGTAAATGCCAATATTTTACAACAATCCATCTGGCAAAAGGATTTCACCAAATAGAAATGGACAAGGAATCAATTCCTAAAACTGCATTCTCCACCAAAAGCGGTCATTATGAATACCTTCGAATGCCACTTGGCCTTAGGAATGCACCTACTACTTTTCAAAGGTGCATGAATAATAATCGTTTGAACAAAAACTGTTTGGTGTTTTTTGATGATATTATAATTTTTTCAACATCCCTTACAGAACATTTGAATTCAATACAATTAGTTTTTTCAAAGCTTGCAGAAGTAAATTTAAAATAGGAACTACACAAATGTGAGTTCTTAAAAAAGAAGCTAACTTTCTTGGTCCTGATGGTAATAAATCAAATCCTATTAAAGTTAAAGCCATAGTTTCATACTCAATTCCGACAAAAGTAAAAGAGATTAGAGTTTTCTTTGGCTATTATCGCAAATTTGTTCCAAATGACGCAGACATAGCAAAGCCCATGACCAGCTTCTAAAAAAAAGGAGCAAAGATAGATACGCAAAAACTTCAGTACATAGAGGCATTCGAAAAACTTAAGGCTTTGATAGTTCGAGACCCAATTTTACAATTACCTGATTTTGAAAAGAAATTTGTTTTACCCAGACGCACGAAACTTGGCCATCGGGGCTGTCCTTTCTCAAAACTCAAAACTCCTATATCTTTTATTAGTAGAACACCTAAGGATCACGAATTAAATTACAGTGCTATCGAAAAAGAATTACACGCCACAGTTTGGCCCACAAAAACTTTTCGACATTATCTACTCGTGCGACAATTTCTCATTGCTGGTGACCATCAACCTCTTAGATGGCTTCATATTTTAATGAAACCGAATGCTAAGTGCAGAATTAGATTAAGCGAATACCATTTTGAAATAGATTATATTAAAGGGAAAGAAAATTCAGTTGCCGATGCATTATCAAGAATTAAAATTGAAGAAAATTATCATGGTGAAGCTACTCAATATAGTGCAGAAGCAGACAATAGCAACCTTATTCATTTAACAGAAAAACCAATAAATTATTTCAAAAAAACAAATAATCTTTATTGAATCCGATAAAAATAATAGAGCATTCAATAATATTCGGTAACTCCATTACCACAATTCAATATCATGTAATGACACTTGAAAAGGCCAAACAAATTTTACTCGATCACTTTATCCATAGAAACTGTCTAAATGTGTTTAGACATGATAAGTAGGCAAACTATAAATATGTTCTATTTATGGGCTGCAATAAAAATGTCACTGGACAGCATAAGTGGAAACTACTTATAAGAACGATTGCAGCGGCCTATTGCCGAAGTGTCAAGAAATATGACCACGCGGGAGGTGATTAGCGCGGTCATAGGCCTCAAACATAGATTTAAGAATAAAACTCAGCTGCATTTACCAACGCAGACTGCGGCGTCTTACAAGCGCTGCATTATATAATTAGATGATAAGAACCGATGTAAGAATGAATAAATGGCGAAGCCCACGCAGCAGCGAGTCAGTGAAATTCAAACACCCGAATTGAACTCAAAGTAAAAAGAAAAAGGTTATTCGAGTGATTCTGTTGTTTCCCCACCAGTGGTAAGAAACACAGAATAAACATTATGGTCCTTCGAGCCGGATTCTGTTGTTTCCCCCACCAGTGGTAAGAAACACATAATAAACATTTTGGTCCTTCGAGCCGGATTCTGTTGTTTTCCCCCACCAGTGGTAAGAAACACAGAATAAAAGACCACGCTTAAAGTACTAGGACTATAAGGTGAAACATTGTGTTCGTGCTTTTCCTTGGCTGATCAATCACAATGCGCTGGTGAAATTGGGAGTTGGCGATCATCAATATTTTAATGATAAAATATTTATTAAAAGGAGTCACTATTAAAGGTAGAAACACTTGAAGAGATAAATATACCAAGCGGATCAAAATTTTCTTATACCGCATCAGCTCGGAGCTCCAGTCCAGTTGATAATCTGGTTCAACTGGTGGATAGAAGAGCGGACAGGGTGAGGCAACAGATGAGCCTAATCTACGAAACCCTAGATAGTTCAAGTGAGATTGAACTAGTCAAGCAGGCAATGATGAAAAGTCATTGGTCCAACGTGACGGACACACTGAAACTGTTTGAACAGGTAAGACAGAACTGCCTTTGATCAAGATGAGGCAGACATTCTGCAATCTGAAGTTGCCGCACTAGAGGTGGTACTTCAAATGAAGATGGAACAGTTCAAAAGTTCCAACAACGACGTGCCAGAACTCCCAAAAGTGGACCTTCCAACGTTCAATGGAAATGCGAAGGAATGGCCAGCATTTAACGAGCTGTTCTCTGAGCTAATAGACAACAGGAAGGATCTCAGCAACACAAGGAAGCTGGGATATTCAAGAGCCTGCTTAAAAGGAGAAGCTCAAATGCTGGTTAGCCATTTGATAAGGGGATCAGCGGCTAGCTATACAGCAGCTTAGGAGCTTATCTGCAAACGCTATGAGAATAGCAGAAAAATATTCTCCCAACACTTCAACAAATTAATGAAAAAAGAAAAGAATTCGTTCAAAAGAAGAGCATGTGCTTTAGATGCTTTGGAAAGCATACTGCTATCGACTGCAGAAAGGAAATTACATGCAATCGATGCTCCAAAGGACACAACAGCCTTCTTCATGAAGACACAAAACGCAGTGTCAACAGCAATAGCCTCAAGCAAGGCCAAGACACACTATTGGCTACAGCTGTTGTTTTAGTGAAAAACAAACCTGGAGTTTACAGCGAGTTGAGGGCGATTATTGACGGTGGATCCCAGAAGACGCTGGTTTCAGAGCAGACAGCACAAATATTAAGGATTCCCAGAGTAAGGAGTACTATAGAGGTCGAAGGTATCTCCCAGACTACAATTAGACAATTAGATAATTATCAAAAAATAGCGTCCACCTGACGATCAAACCAAAAATTCCAAGCAGCTTCAAAACATCAACGGAAACATTGGTTTTACCAACGCTCCATAGAGCCCTTCCCAGCAAAAAGTTTGATATTGATATCAACAAAGAGTGGAAGGGCTACAGGCTAGCAGATCCACGATTCAACGAGCCAAGCAGAATTGACATGGTGATAGGTGTGGATCTATTTCTCCTGACTATGATGGAGAAAATAAAAACCGTGAATGGAATCTTGGGACAAAAAACCAGATTTGGATGGATTGCGTCCGAAAATATAACTCGAGCAGTAAAGATAAAAAATTATAAGTCCCACTACAACAATAAATCTAAAGAACCTGGAACCCTTTTGGGAATTGGAAGATGAAGCCGATGAGACGATTACAGACAATGCAGAATGCGAAAGAAAATTCCAAGAATCAACTGTCACCAACGAGGAAGGCAGATTTGAGGTTTCAATTCCATTCCACAAAGAAACAAAGCTAAGAGGAAAATCGCAACAGCCGTCACATCTTACAGCTGAGGAATTAAAGCTAGCAAAGATTTCCGTGGTAAAGATACAACAACAGCTGGATTTTGGACACGAAGTCAGACTACTCAAAAACAAAAGACCATTAGGCCAAAAGAGTAAGTTACAGGCGCTAAATCCGTTTTCGGATAATGATGGCGTACTTCGAGTTCGTGGACGAATACAAAACGCAATGATACCCTATAATGTAAAACACCCAATTATACTGGAAAAGTCACATTTGACTTGGTTAATTGCAAAGGATGCTCATAAAGAAACTCTGAATGGCGGAATTAACATTATGAGAACTTATATTCAGAAGGAGTTCTGGATATTTGGCATACAAAATTCCTTAAAGAAATATTTAAGGGAATGTATTGTATGCATACGATACAAGCAAGAGATGTCCAGTCAACTGATGGAAAATTTACCAGTTTATCGAGTGATGGCTGATTACTCGTTTCGTCAGACAAATTCCTGGATGCTCTTCGACGGTTCTTTGCAAGAAGAGGCAAGAGTGAGAACCTATAGTATTGGACAAAGAATTTGTAGCTGCCATTAAAAACAATAATGAGTTAGCACCTACACTAGAAAAAGAAGGCATCAAGTGGCACTTTATTCCCCCGGGAAGCCCCCACATGGGAGGTTTATGGGAAGCCGGTGTAAAATCTGTGATGCATCACCTTAAACGAGTTATTGGAGAAAACAGCTTTACATATGAAGAATGTGCATCGCTGCTATGTCAAATCGAAGCAGTGCTAAACTCGCGTCCATTAGTCACTGTAAGGAGCGAAAACGATGGTGAGGACATATTAACGCCGGGTTATTTTCTGGTGGGAGGACCTTTAATTGGAGCTCTTGAACATTTTGACGAAAGTAAGACAATCAACTCTTTGGAGAGATGGAAGCTTATTCAACGCATCAGAGGTGATTTTTGGAAGAAATGGAAAGAGGAGTATCTGGTGTCATTGCAACAGCGAACCAAATGGCGCCAAGAAAAGCCGAATCTGAAGGAGGGACAGCTGGTTCTTATAAAACATGGGAACACTCACCCTGCAAAATGGCCAATGGGAAGAATCATTAGTACGACTAAAGGACAAGACGATAAAGTCAGGGTAGTCACGGTTAAAACAAACAATGGGGAAGTAAAAAGATCGCTAAACAAGATCTGTCAACTTCCTGTTAGCGAAGCAAAACCAGCTGGAGCTGCAACGCATAAATGAGAGACGACTACTGGCCGTACTCTTTTCCCCCCGGAGAATGTCTAAATATGTGTTTAGACATGATAAGTAGGCAAACTATAAATATGTTCTATTTATGGGCTGCAATAAACATATCACTGGACAGCATAAGTGGCAACTACAGATAAGTACGATTGCAGCGACCTAGTGCCGAAGTGTCAAGAGATATGACCACGCGGGAGGTGATTAGCGCGGTCATAGGCCTTAAACATAGATTTAAGAATAAAACTCAGCTGCATTTACCAACGCAGACTGCGGCGTCTTACAAGCGCTGCATAATTAGATGATAAAAACCTATGTAAGAATGAATAAAAGGCGAAGCCCTCGCAGCAGCGAGTCAGTTAGATTCAAACACCCGAATTGAACATATTAAGTGTACGCACAAGTTTATAGTGTGAACAGAAAAATTACTATGTATATTGAGAGCGATGTGGATTTTGAAATTATTCAAAGAGCACACATAGAAATTATTAATACCACCAACACAAAAGTAATTCTCATTTTTTTCCTATTAAAGAACATTGGTTCATACGCCGAATTCAAAGAAATCATACATCAATCACACGAAAAACTTTTAAACCCTGGTATACAGAAAATGACAAAATTATTTAAAAAAAATCACTTCTTTCCAAATAGACCACTACTAATTCAGAATATAATTAACGAATGCAACATATGCAATTTGGCAAAAACAGAAGATAGAAACACCAAAATGCCTTTAAAAAACACACCTAAACTGGAACATTGCCGAGATAAATTTGTAGTATATATTTATTCATCTGAGGGAAAACATTACATCAGTTGCATTGATATTTATTTTAAATTCGCTACACTTGCTAATGATTGGATAGAATGCAGAAACGCATTAATTAGGTAAACCCCAATTACTAAAGGCAGACAGAGAAGGAGCTTTCTCCAGTTTAGCTTTAAAGCGATGGCTTGAAGAGGAAGAAATTGAATTACAGTTCAATACAGCAAAAAACGGGGTAGCAGACATCGAAAGATTACACAAAACAATAAATAAAGACGAAGAAGTAAAATTAAGCACGATGGAAACAATCCTTTACACATACAACCATAGAATTAAACATGACACTAGTGGACAGACACCTGCTCAAATTTTCTTATACGCTGGGCATCCAATATTAGACACTCATAAAATTAAAGAGAAGAAAATAGATAAAATAAATGAAGACAGGAACTTAATATAGACACTAATTACAGAAAAGCTCCACTACAGAAAGGCAAATTAGAAAACCAATTTAAACCAACCAAATATGTAGAACAGACAGACCCTGACCATTACAAAATCACTAATAGAAATAGAGTTACGCACTACTACAAAATACAATTCAAAAAACAAAAGAAAAATAATAAACTTTCAATTTCACAGGCACCTAGTACCCGATACCACTATTGCTTGTACTGATTACAGCGGTTCATGGACAGCAAATTCAAATTATTAATATTGACACCTACCACGGATATCTCCTTTTTTTCTGATAAGCCAGTCCAGATACCATCCTCCATTGAACATCATTGTTTAAAAATCAATTTAACTGAAATAGACATCGTGGTTGACTATTTTGAGCAAAGACTACGAACCAATTACCAATTTTAAATACCTATTTGGGACACTAGATGAAAATGATCGAGTCGAAATACAAAAAAACTTGAAATCAGCGCCCATAACTCAGTAAAATTACATGAGCTCGACACTATACGATTGATAAATGACGGAATAAATGACACCATCATTGACAGTCTTTTGTTCGAACTAATACAGTTTACGGAATACGTAGAAGATTTGGAAATGGCTATGCAGCTTTCCAGACTTGGACTCTTTAACCACAAATTACTAAACTATGACAAACTTGAGAATGTGAACAGCCAAAATAATTTAAACATTAAAACATCAACTTGGATTAACTACAATGATAACCAATTATTAATCATATCCCACATATCCATTTACTTTTCACTACTAAACACAATTAAAATAATCCCTTATCCAGACTTCAACGGCTATCAGCTAGATCACACAATCATATTTTGAATAAGAAAATAAAGTTTATAATACCGAAAATAAAGAAATAAAAAATGAATGTGTCACCAATTTTATTAAACACTTAAGCCCAATTTGTAATTTTAATCCAGTGCACACGAACGAAATAATAAAAATCATAGAACCAAACACAATTGTAACCTGGAACTTAGCCAAAACAATTCTTAACCAAAATTGCCAAAATTAAATTAATAATATAAAAATAGAAGGAAACAAAATGATAAGAGTAACGCAATGCAAAATAGAAATCAATAGTATAATTTAAAGTGAAAATCTGTTAAAACCAGAAATAGATTTGACCCTACTATACACACCACTTAATATAACAAAAATAAAAATTGTAAAACACGACATTGTTGAGATGATTTCAGAGAACAATATTACATACTAATGATCATTTTATTAATTGCACAAATTTTGTTGTACTTATATTTAAGATATGTATCATTTAAGCCATTTATGATGCTGTATGCAAAACATAAAATAAGGAAAAATCAAAACACACCACAACAAATAAAAATAGAAGAAACTCCATTTCCCATACTATATCCATCAATCCTAGCCCAAGTACAGGCTTCTCTTTAAGATAGGGGACTGACGTATTTGGGTGACCCAAACCCAAACACTTCACTTTCAAAGAAAACAGCTGCGCAGCATCTGTTTCTAATAAAGAATTCTTTGGCAGCGGCACTCAGCCGTTCTTGTAAACATCCTAAAGCCTGACCTAAGCAGATTTGACTGCTCTCTTTGAACCTTTTCCTAATCTTAAGAATCCAAGAGCGATGCTCTCCCGAAATAGAAATATTGTTCAAATACTGAGACTTCTCCTCAATCCGATTTACATTTGATCTTTAGTCTTAAGCTGATATCTGAATAAAGAAGTTCAACAAAAACCTTCCTTAAATAATTCTTCTCGGCGTTGTCCTTAGTCAACTGACGTGACATTTATTCGACTCAAATAAAAAAATTTTAAAACTAATTTTACTATATTTGCATATATGTATGTACACATATGTACACATGTATTATTCTTGACTTTTTATTTCAGCTTGTTTTTAACAATCGAAGACCTATATTATTCAATGCTATTTTGTGTCTGGGCCCATAACCTATTGTTATTTTCTAATACTATTGTGGAATACAATTATTAAATATTGTCAGGCCAGCATGAATTAAATAGGCACGTGGTTGTTTTCCTTTTATGTCTCTTTATTGTAAGAACAACTGCACACTCTCGCTTTCATAAATCGACTGACGCTGCGTAGATCATAGATACACATGCGAGGCCACATACCACAAAGCTACAAATAGAATGAAGCTTAGCAGCAAATGAGCGACTCATCACCTCTCTACATATACTCTCTGGTAGAGGTGCTGAAAATTTCGTTAAGACAAGATTGCATGCTTGTTTCACAAGCACCCCATCCAGCTACAGTGCAAGGAACAGTTTTTCCAACAAGTCCATGGAATTCCACAGCCAGTGACTTAATAGGCCCACTTCCTAACGGGAAATACGTGCTGGTGTTCATCGACGATTTTTACAGGTATATGGAATTAAAATTCTTACAGTTCATATCGTCCGAATCGATTATCGGGGCAATGAAGGAAATATTTTGCAGACTGGGTTTCCCAAAATATCTAAGAACAGATAATGGAAGACAATACATAAGTACCATTTTTGAAAAATACTGCGACACTAATGGCATAACATTAATAAGGACCCCTCCATATTGGCCTCAGGCGAACGGCGAGGTCGAAGATATGAATCGATCCCTAGTAAAGAGACTTTACTTTGTTCATCTTAATAAAGCCAATTATCAAAAAAATTGTAAGACTTTATATTAATGCACAATGTGACACCACATACAGACACCTCTCTTTCTGAGCTAATGTTTATCCGTATGATCAGGGACAAAATTTCAAACGTCCAAGATATTGCTGGCGAAGTCCACGATTCAAGAGGAAAAGATATTGACTGCTTGAAGAAATATAAGGGGAAAGTAGCGGCAGATAAAAGGAGAGCGGCGAAGGAGATAGATATTAAGGTGGGCGACCAAATCTTAATTAAAAATGTCGTTTTCCCAAACATGTTAACGCTCAACTATGACACAGCAACATATGAAGTAATTGGGCGTGAAGGTAATGTTGTTAAAGCTTCAGGTGAAGGAAAGACAATAATTAGAAATGCTAGTCATCTCAAAAAGATACCAGAGATGTCGGAGATGTCACTTCAACACCATAAGGCATAGACTACACCACAAAATAGCACATCTTCTGGACCTGTGTTGAAGCTCAAGCTGATAAACAATGGAGGGATGTGGGAACCGGTGCGAGAGAGCTGTCAGCCAAGCAGCGAGAGGGGCAATGGTTCTCTTTTGGACCAATCACACTAATGGGCAATAAAAAATCAACCCCCGTGAGAGACAGACGCGCACGCATTGTGAATCCAATTAATTACTAAATAAATGATTTATAAACCTAAAACAAACTGTAAACTTTATTACCTAAGCGGGTTAATAAAGTATGTAACAGGCAGAAGGAAGCGTTTCCGACTATAAATTGATCAGGATCAATAGTCGAGTCGATCTAGCAATATCCGTCTGTCTGTATGAACGTCGAGATCTCAGGAAATATATTAGCTAGAAATTCAGCATACAGATTCTAGAGACAACGGCGCAGCGCAAGTTTGTTGACCTATGTTGCAAAGCCTATTCTAACGACCACACTTTTAAAAATTGTTTTTATATTTTTCCACATTTTTTGCAAAAATCTTTTTGCAACAAAAAAACTGTTACGCCCACATTTATAAACAATTGTTTGATATTTTTTCATAATTTTATTAGTCTTGTAAATTTGTATCGATTTGCAAAAAAACTATTTGCCATGCCCACCCTAACGCCCTACAACCGCCCAAAACTGCTACACCCACTATAAAGCCCTAACACCGCCCGAAATTGCCACGCCCACATTTTAGAACTATATTTTGTTATATTTTCATAATTTAATTAGACTTGCAAATTGTTATCGATTTGCAAAAAAACTCCTTGCCACGCATACTCTAACGCCCCAAAGCCGCCAAATCGGTAACGCCCACACTTTTAAACAATTTTAAAATTTTTTCTCATTTTATTCCCCAATATCTATCGATAGAAGAATGATGAAATTTTGCGGTTTTGCCTTAACATACGGTCCTCAAAATGACTATTGAACGGATTTGACCAAATTAAGTTAAATTCTAATTTAATTTTAATTTAAATGGCTAGGTTGTTGATACTTAGTATTTTAAACTAAAAATCAGTATGTAAGGTGAAATACACCTTTCTGTTCCTTAACTACATATATCGATCATAGCAACCACTTTGTTTGTTTTTCAGACATATGTGACGTTTGAAGAATATACAACTTTACGAAGTCCAAAATATATATTTATTTTTCAACACCAAATATTACATATATAACAAAATGTCTGATCCTGAAGACATTGATTGTGATTTTCCCATTAGCTTTGAGCCTAATCCTGAGGCATCTCCTGAACCAGAGGAATTGGCCCTTCTTCCCCCAAATCACCCACTACTGAGCAAGTTTCAGGTCTGCTTAAAGGGTCACTTAATACGTACTAAACGTGAAATAGAAAATGAAATTGCAGAAATAAAACACCATGTTAAACTGAGAGAACAGCGACGAGAGGAGCAAGGACTGACATTGTATGATATGCAACAAAAAATGAAATTTCAAGAAAAACAAATTATGGAGTTATCCGCTGTTATAGAAAAACATTTAAAAAATCGGCAAGATGAAGAATTTAACACAAAAACCTTAAAAGCGGAAAACGAAGAAAAAATTAAGTTAACTAAGTCACAAAAAACTCTTTACCATGAAAGAATGGCAGAACTAGGGGACATGCAAAGCTTAGGAAGTAACATCAAAAAATGGGCGTGTTCCGTTGAGGATGAAGTAAAAAATGCTAAACGCATTGTTAGTAGAGACGCTCAGTTGCAAGACCAGCTATCACAGGAAAAACGAAAATCAGATATACTCTTTTATCGGCTAGATATAGAAATAAAAAAGAGAGAAAACGAGTTACTGTCAATTTGTGAAGAAGAAGCTACAATGAAAGAAGTGATTAATATTTTAAATATGAGTATAGCAAATGCCAATACAGATTTAGAGGTATTGCAAAATGAACATAAACGCCTCACACAGGCATGGAACGAGGTTATTATAGCCATTCAGCTGAGAGATAAAATTTTATTTCAAGTACAAGACGCAGCAAGGTAAGCTAAGAAAATAAAAAGGTATTATGTTTTATGTTATGTTATGTTTTTTAACATTGATTTTAAGAAAACACAGGGAGGCAATGAAACACAATATAGCTGGGATAGAAGCTATCAAAAAACAAATTGGAAAGGAAATGGAACTGAATAAAAAATTGGATTCCTTTAAGCAACGACTGGCAGATGAAACTAGTTCCTTAAGAAGGGAATGTAAGTATTTCATTGTATATGTATGTATTTATGTATGTATATTTCTAGTTATCTAAATACCTGTTAAACGGTATATCAGATTCGTTGAAAAGTATTTAACAGGTAAGGAGGTGATCGTTTTCATATCTGTGCATGTCCGTCGTTCTGTCCGTATACACTTCGTGATTACTGAAAAAATTCAAGCTAAAAAGTTGAGATTATATATCCATATTTCAAAGAGATACAGCCCAAGTTAAACGTTACTGATGTTGCCACGCCGTTAATCCGCCCAAAACATAAAATGTAATGTAATGTATTTTTTTAATTTTTTTAATTAAATGTTTTAATATATCCTCATTTTTTATATCTACATCCTTTCCCTTACATATTCTATATTTACTATATATAATCTGGGTACTTCCAATCTCATTTAATCCTAAAATGTGTCCAAGTATAGAATTTGGTTGGGAATAAGTGTCCAAACAACTTTGTCGTCTGTCAATAGAATAAATTTAGTTCCATGAGTCTTCTTTTTAACTTACAACCATATATTATACTCAACGCCAATAAATAGATTTCCAGTTTACCAATCACAGGCTTCAATTCATTCAGAGTACCTAAAAAGTCATAGAAATTCAAATATATTAGTTTTAATATATTAACCTTATATGTATGCAACATCGGAACATATTTTACATGCAAACCATTATACTAATTAATTTACTCACAAAAACAGATAATTTACACTGCTCCTAATTATATATTACAAGAACAAAATACTAAGTGATAGATATACCCCTATATATGGGGTATTAATTCCTTTATAAGTATATTTCGGAAAAGCAGAGCCCGTCTTTTCTTCCACTTTAGCGTCCATATTGTGCAGCACAGCCAGTCCCCTGCGTGTTGTTTCTTCTATCGCTCTCACCAGACTAATTAACTCAAGCGTCGCTCTCTCGATGCTTTTCTTCTATTCCTCAACTTCACTCATTTCATCATTCTTACTTCGTTTCTGCGAAACTCTACCAAAACAACAACAGGCGCCATGCTCACTTGAATACACGCACAAATGGCGCCATGCTCATTAAATACACGCACAAATGATGCTCACTCAATAACGGAACGCTTTCCGTGAATTTTATTATTCGTTGTTCATGTTCAACATAACGGATTAATAAAATATATTCGGTTACATTCAAATAATACGTTATAGATCTACTCAATCTCCGACACGGCCTTCCTGACATGCTCACGACCTCGTGTGTTGTATCGCATTACATAGTTCTTTACATTTTACATAACACTTTCTATCTTCATTCATTTTATTTTAATATTTCATCAATATCCAATCAATGTTTATTAATCAACATATGGGCATCCCTTGCCTTGCTCCAGCTTGTTTTCGCAGTTTACATTTTCTGACTTCATTTCTTTTGATCAAACAGTAATCGTATTTCTTGCCACACCTCTTTCTCCATTTCATTCCTTACTTTACCATTCTCTCTCTTTGTTTCTATTATGTCACACTCTCAAGCTCTTGCTACACTCCTTGCAACGATCTCACGCATCCTCATACGTCATTGTCCCTCTGGACCCTCACAGCCCCCGCCACATGGTCACTGCGCAGATAACCATATGGTGTAACTGTAGCCTTGTGAATAATTTAACTAGAGCCTATGGTCTCTACGAGTGCATTGGTCTGTGTCTACCTCAACAGGCATCGACCGTAACTGTTCGTGGGCGTAATTATACATTATTTTGCTTGCCAAAGATGTCAACACATATCGGTCACCATCAAGCTTTTCCGTTATCATAAATGGAGCCTTAAACTTTGGGTCTAACTTTGTTTGATGCCGTTCTTCACTCTTGAGAATACATTGAATAGGACAATCTTAGTTTTATTCTCATTAAATTTTTGCTTGTCATATTCAGCATTTTTTTTTATATTTTGCAAGGCCGTATCTCTAACATGTTCTACATCAATCTTTTCTTCTTCATTGGCATCATGCCCATTGGTCTAGCTTCCTTACTTCCTTATCATTGGCATCATGCCCATTGGTCTAGCTTCCTTACCAATCAATAGTTCTCAAGGACTCATTTTTGTGACGCGATCAGCTGTGTAATTCATAGCCAACTGAACTTCCTTTAAAGCTTCCTGCCACGATCTACTACTCGTCTCTACAGCGGTTAGCATAGCCTTCAAAATGCTCGTTACGCGCTCAACCTGACCGTTTGCGCGGCTAGCTTCCGTAGCAATTAGGTGTAACTCAATCTTTTGAAATAAACAGAACTGTTTAAAATCATTACTGGTAAAATGATTTGCAATTCTCTACAAACTTTCTCACATATTTGGACATATATTTAACCTATACTGTGTGTATACTTTATCCAAGGTCTTTTCCCAGCCCAAATGCATTACAGCTTACTGGCAGGTATCTATTTCAGCCATTTCTCTGTTTTTTTATATGCAACATGCCAGACCTTAGTTCGTAAGTCTTTGCTAATTCGTATTCCAATTCGTTATTTTGCAGCTTTGTAACTAGTTCAGAAATTTCTTTATCTCTACGCTGTTCCGCAAGCAACCAGTTATTTCAGACAACTCTACACGAACTTCAGTTACCTTAGCGACATATAAGAGTCTAGGATCTGGTAGTGGGTTTCTAGACAGAAAGTCTACATGCGCCATACTTTGTTCTTTTCTATAGTCAATCTTAAACTCACACGCCTGTAAATTTGCCCACCATCGATGGACTCTTGGTGACAAATGCCATAAGGTAGATGTAGCCTTAAGCGACTTGAGGTCTGTATAAACCACAAACGGGCGGCCATGTAGGTACTGGCAAAAATGTTTTACTGCATTGTATACAGCCAGTGTTTCTAACTCATAAGAGTGGTATCTCCACACTACACCTTTAGTGCTCTTACTATAATACTCTATGACTCTCGGTTCGCCAACAATTTTGTGCATCAATATGATATGATATTATCACTTGACGCACCTGCTCATGTCTTTCGTGCCATTCAAATTGGCTATTTTTTTATCCAAGTAAGTATAATGGTTCCATTAGCTCAGAAAAGCGAAGATTAAACTGTCGAAAATATAAAGATAAGCCAATAAACTGTCTCAGTTGTGTAACGAATAATGAATATTCGTTGTGAATAATATCCGCTGCACTCGGTGCTCTATTTGAGCTACATGTGCGAGCACGACCAATACACCAATTTTTTCATTGCTTATTTCTTTCTACTTCGAGAGCAATGCCGTTACTCGTTTGCTGGCATATTCATTCGCTCTTGGGCCATCGTTCTACATGTTTAACAAAATGGCTGCCGGCGTCTATGATATCGTTGTGTAAATAGTTCTCTGAATTCTGGCCACTTAATTCCGCCGTAGCAAATCTGGGATAACCATTGGGATGCTCTTCCTTCTAATGAGTTGCTTGGTGCCATAACCAAAGCGCTTCCTTCAAAACATTTTCTGTCATAATTATATCGGCAGTTTTGCGTCATCCAGCTGCATCTACATTTACAGTGTCTGGGTTAAACTTCGGTAGCGTCACTTTGCTTTGAGGGTTGCGTCCTCATTTTGGAAGTCTGCATACATTTAATCTCCATTTTACTTTGCGATTCTAATAATGCACGCCACTGATCGCTCGAGAACAATAATGGATCGCTTTCCGTGAATTTTATTATTTGTTGTTCATTCTTAACATAACGGGTTAATAACATATATTCTGTTACATTCAAATACTAATTCAAATAATACGTTAGATCTACTCAAACTCCGACATATACATTCCTTATAAGTACATATATGTACATTTTTTTCATTTTCCTGTCGTGTCGTTGCTGCTTTGAATATATTTTGCGACAGCTTCGTTCATAGTCGAAAAATTTCTAACTTTAGTATTGTCTTCAGTCTGCCATGTTAACAATTTTTAACCATCGTGTTAATGGCTTCCTTTGTACTGAATTTTTCAGAATGTTCGGCTGTTAAACCTTCATTTATGAACCATGCTTCAAGTCTCGTTTTTTAAATATAAACCTCAGATATTAATTTTGCTTTTGTTTTTCCCTTTTGGGTTATTGTTACTAATTTTTCTTGCAATTTCTTATTTATTCCGGTTATCTTATTTTCATTTTGTATTTTGTAATGTGTTACTCCTACGATTTTACATTTTATTACCGCTACTGGTATGGCTTCGTAGGGTCCTTTTGTTAAAATGACTAGTTCTAGTGCGTTAACAAATCTTTTTAAATGAATAGTTTTACCATTGTATGAAATGTCTTTTAAGCATGCTCGTTGGGCTATTACTTCATTAGCCATTGTGCCGTTTATTTCTTCAATAGTGCTTAAATCTGAATCTGTTAATTCTTGATTGTTAATTATTTTTTGTTCTTACTGTTCAATAAATATTTTATTAACCCGCACTCTCTCGCTGTCTGCAAGCGAATAAAAACGATTACTCTATAACATGCATGTGAGAGCCAACAACGACAGAGTACCAAGAGAAGAATAATAGAGCGCGTTCTCTCGTTCCACGATCCTCTTAATTTCATCACTCTCAAATACACACAATTTTGCATAAGTGTGACTTTTGTATTTTCATTTTTGTATTTCACCTCAAGTATCACACTGATAATAATTGATTAAAAATTTAATGAAATTTTGTAATGGTTGCATTCTATTTCTTATCTTTTTCTCGGGGGCTTTGCTCATTCAAATTATTTTCATCATTCAAGATTTAGTTAGATAAACATAGGAATGGTTAGACTAGTAGTTGCTTTGATTTGATTATAGTTATATATGTATAAAAGTTTCAAACTTCATATAAAAATTCATTTTGCTCATTCAGATTATTTTCATCATTCAAGATTCGGTTAGCCCCAGTTGGTCTCGCAGTGCAGTGAATCTGGCAGTTGGTAGTGGCTTTGTCAAAATATTAGAAAATTGTAAGTCTGTGGAAAGATACTCTATGTGCTTAGTTCTCTTGTGGCAAGTAGGATTATTGGCTAAACTTATACAACCTTGGTTATCCTCGAAAATAACTATTCGATCATTTAATTATAATTTCATTTCATTTGTTAATGATTTTAGCCATATTGCTTCCCTTACTTCTTCGAATAAGGCCATATATTCAGCTTCGGTAGATGAAGCAGCAACCGATTTTTGTTTAATAGTACTCCAGCAAATTGAACAATTTTCAAACATTTTAAATATATACCCTGTAGTACTTCTTCTGTCGGTCTCATTTCCGGCCCAATCAGAATCAACATACCCCATAAGAATTTTATTTACTTTCAAATTCCTTTTAAATGATAACCTTAAATTGACAGTTGCCTTTAGATATCTTAAAATTCTTTTAAGACATTGCCATAATACTCTATTATTGTAGTTAGTATATCGACTTAAGATACTTATCGATGTACTTAAGAGGAGGAGTCCCCCAACTGGATTACAATCTTCCATATCGAATTTTTTTTAAACATTTTTAATATATTCAGATTGACTGAGACAAATTGGATCATTTTTCCTTTAAATTTTTATGCCAATAAAAAATCCTATTTCATTTAAATCGGTGATTTGAAACTTATTAAAAGATATGTTTGAAATTTAGACATTCTTTCGAAATCGCTAGTAGAAATTATTAGATCGTCAACATAAAAGAGTATGTCGCAGATCATTTAAATGAAACGAAATTTCGTGTTTCTGCTTGGCACGCGCCATGCAGACGCCTCTTTTTATTTTTCTGATGCGCGGCAGACAACCGTTAGAGTTTCTGCCGAACGTAGTCTGGTCGCGGGTAGGAGCGGGGGGGAAGTAGATGTCTGTACGAAAACGAGGAAGCATACAGAAAAATGCGGTGTGCATAAGTATTGGTGTATGCGGACTAGAACAACTGTCATAATTGTGTTGGTATTGCATGTAAAGTCAAGAACTACGCATAATTCTGATTTTGTGAAGAAGAGATCAGTCAGTCAGTTTTCGATCGTTACTCGTAACAGACATGCCTCGCTCAAGCGCCAGAAAACGTCGCGCGAACCATAACGAGAGTAGTGAAGAGGAAGAAGGGCATTCTGATGACTCTTCGACAAGTACATTTGTACATATTTATTTATATATATATACTTACGTAGTTATTAATTTTTGTGAGTCGAATAAATTATCCGTCAATAACAAAGACAAAGATCAACGCTGAAACAACTATAAATCGAAACACGAACAATTTTGGTGAACGTCTTTATTTTAAAAATGTCAGGTTAAGACTGATCGGCTCGAAGTGAGTCGCGAGAAACGAAAGTGTCTAGCCAGCATATTTGTGGGGTTTGGTTTTTTAGATATGGTTGCACAACAAATCATGCGCCTAAGTGTAAACAAAAATGTGAATTGGTTTCATGTTTCATGTGTTTATGCATGTGCAAGATTGTATGTGCGGTGCAAGATTGTATTTTCAATGCTTATATAAGCGAAATATGTAAAGCATATTCTGCTACTATATATATATATATATATATATACGACGATATATACGGTATATATACATCTGCCTACTTCTAGACTCCGAAATTCAAAATTTTGTAGTGCACTTTCAAATATCTCAAACCGGCATCTTGCATAAATGGCTTTATTAAGTTTACATACTTTATTTCCATCATACTGTATTAAACCTTTTGGAATCTTTAAAAAAGCTGTTTGAAATCCTTCTGATGGATCAGTAAATTATATTGATTTGAAAAAGCTAAAAGATATGAACTAGAAATTCGTGCAACTGTTGCAAAAGTCTTATCATAATCCATCATATATTCTTGGGTGAATTCCCTGGCTACCAATCTTGCCTTATATTTAAGTATTGTAAATTACCATTTTCATCTTGTTGTATACTAAAAACACACTTGCAATCTACCATGTTTTTATCCTTAGACATTTGCACTAAGCACCATGTATTATTTACAAAATGAGAATTCAGTTCGATTTTAATGGCATCCTCCCACAAGGTTCTGTCTTTACGAGTTTTAATCTCTTCATATGTATTGGGTATATCATTTAAACACATTTGGGTATTCATCAGACACTTTTCTAAAAATCTATATGATAACTTTGATTTATCTTTAATTCTCTCACTGCGTCTAATTTGTTCTTGATTTTTATTTTCTTTTATTTTATCACCAGTTTCAGCCACTGGAATTGTATTCTCGAGACACGTGGAATTTTCATTTGGATTTTCATCAGACTTCGAAGATCGTAGATTCACAATTTTCCTGCAATGGAAAATTCGACTCTTCATTCTCTTTAATTAGAGAATCACTGTATTGGCCAAAAAAATCATGTTTTTCCACAGAGTCATTTTCATTTGAAGTCACCGATTTCTTGTTTATTTCATCCACCACTACATCTCTAGCTGTCATAAATTTTCTCGAGTTCTCATTCCACAACTTATAGCCATTTGGCTCATATCCGACCAGTATAGTTTTGATCGATTTCTCGTCAAATTTTCGCTTTCGAACTTTATTTAGTGCTTATACTGTAGTTGTGGGTATTAGGAACCGCTAAATGATAGCTGTTATCTTCTTTGACACAAAATTTACGCATTTCATTATATTCTGTTCCATTATCAATATATAGATTAACCATTTTTAAATTGAAATGAGCCACACTCTTTGCTACAAAATCTTTAAATACGAAGAACACGTCCGATTTATACGTTATTAAATACGTCACACAATAATGTGTATATTGATCAATAAATACTACATAGAGGTTTTTATTATCAATAGTTGAGAGCGTAATCGGACCGCATACATCCGATTGAATTACAAATAGTGGGCGTTCAATATTTTCTTTATTTTTGTGTTTTTCAAATTTTAGTCTTGATTGCTTTCCGTTAATACACGCCTCACATAATTTACTACTTTTTACTTGTACGTTTTTTATAAGTTCACTATCTTCAAACAAGCCATCTCGTTTAATTTCTAAGAATTTTCCAACACTTACATGTGCCAACCTCTCATGCCACAAGCGATACTCTGCATCATTTGATATTGCAGATGTATATACTTTACTATTTAAAGTAAATTTAACAGTCGGTACATTATACTCACATACTCCTTCAAATACCAAGTTACCATTCTTGATTACTTTAATGCCATCCTTATTAAACTCGACGGACATTCCAGCATCTATCATCTTCTTTACTGATAGCAAATTGTGCGGGATTTCTTTACAATACAACACGTTGTGTTATGTAATGTTGCTTCCAGAATGGTTAAGTTTAACTTGTCCTTATGCAGTAGCATAAACAAATTCTCCACGCTTTGCAATCTCAGCCACGTTTAAATTTAAATTTTCACACTCAGAAAATAAATTAATATTATTCACTAGGTGATCTGATGCCCCCGAATCTAATATAAAATTTACTTCGTCTGGCTTTTCAGTGTAATTTACTAATTTCACCATAATTGCAAATGCGCACTTTTGCTGCGTTTCTACCTTCTGAGTCTGTCTTTCTCTAACTTCTGCATTCATCAGAAATGCAAACGCACGTTCTGGCTGTGTTTCTGTCGCCATCTGAGCCTGTCTCTCTCTAACATTATTTCCATCAGGAACATTCCGGTTTACTGCCTGCCTTTTTAATAGAAAGCAATTTTTCTTTATATGACCCAATTTCTTGCAATGAAAACATTTTAGGTTGGACTTATTCTTAAAAGGTTTCTTCATAAATTCCATAGCTTTGTTTTTGTGTGTCTTTCCCTAGACTCTCGATTGCCTATAGCTTGCAGCACTTTAGCACTTGTGTCTTTGTTAATTCCTTTAAACTTTATTTCATGATCGAGTAGCCGTGTCTTTACAAAGTCTTATGTCAAATTGATTTCGGTAGGAGTTCCTATGGCTGTTATTGCTCCTTCATAGTTAGTCGAAAGTGTATTAAATAGGTGAGCAATTTTGTCCATTTCGTCCAACTTGGCTCCAGCCGCAACTAACTCAGTTATCAAATCATCACATAAATGAAAATGGTTTACTAGAAGAGTATCACTTTTCAGTTTTAAAGAGAATAATTGCTTGCGTAGTGACAGTTGAGATGCCAAGCTTTTACTCTCATAAATAGTATCCAATTTTTCAAAAATCTGCTTTGCCGAATTTCCACTGTTGGGAAAACTTAAAAAAGAATCACTCAAATATTCTATTATGATCCCCTTTGCATTTCTTTCTGCCCGTTTTACTTCCTCGCTTTCTTCTGTTTGTTCTTTCTCAATTACATTTAACAAATCGTTTTCCTCTAACAGTGCCCTTACTCGGAACTTCCAAATTGAATATTTTTCACCGTTACATTACATTCCTCTTTCCTTTTATATTATTTTTGACTTTTGACTACGCGTCGTCGCGATGATAAAACCGTTCTATTGAATTTAATATAATATAATACGTTTAAGTATGTTTATTATAAGCCAGCCCATCAACCAAATAGTGAAACACTTTCATTGTTTTAACTATTCAATAATAATTTTATTTAAGCAACCGATAGAACTGCACTCTCTCGTTGTCTGCAAGCGAATAGCCCAATTACTCTCTAACATGCATGTGAGAGGCAACAATAACAGAGTACAAAGAGAACAATAATAGAGCGCGTTTTCTCTTACATTATCCTCTTAATTTCATCACTCTCCACATACCCGTAACTTTGCATAAGTGTGACTTTTTACTATTTTCAATACGTTCTTATTTTTATTCTTTGTTTCTCCGTTTGTCTTGCGCTCCTTAGAATCACTTATATACAACCAAATGTTTTTGTGTATAGTTATCCATACATATGTATGCATGTATGTATTTCGTAAAACTTATATGCACTTGTGTTCAATTAATGCATATATTTAAACAAGAAAACTCATTTTTATTTGTACAGACCCCGAAAATACACAATTGATACACGCTGAGCTTCTGTTATTGATCCGTTTTATTCGTTCTTCGGTAATATGACTTATCAATCCTGTGGTTCACAATTGACTGACTCCTCCCTCTCTTGCTGACCACTCATCACCGCGTCTCTCCCGCTCCCGCGTCTGTGACGTCGCTGCTTGTTCCAGTAGCGTCGCTGTTTGGTACAGGTTCCCACAATTTTTATTTTATTTATTCTTATTTGTACAATTAAATTCACCACTTGGCCGAAAATGTGACTGGACCCATAACCTTTTGAATTTAATTTCATAAAATACTTTTAAGTATATTATATTATATATATATATTTATATATTATTATATTATATATATAAGTTAACACGAGCCAACGAGCTATACCAGTTGGCTCAGTGCAGGAAATATAATATCATAACGTTAAAGTGCTGACCCAGCATCGGGCCGGAAACCCGTGCAGCTGGCAAACACAGCATATTTGCGTGGCCGCTGCGAGTCTTTTGTTAGCTATAAGATTCAATTTTAAGTTCAGTTGATTTTTGACATTAATAAAGAGCGGCTGCTCGTCCTTATTACTCCGACTGAACGTCGTAAAATATATTTGTATTAATTTCTCTGCGAGACCACAAGGCTGGCAGTTAAAAGAGGAAAGTTCCTCTCAACATAATATCTGGGACTGCAGCGAGGGATCCCCCCTGCCACCACAAACTTTAATAACTGGCGCCCAACCAGTGGTAAAAACCACCACCCACCACCACCATCACCAACACCGCCCACACAATGTGAATAAAAACAAAAATCATATAATTGTTTTTTATAACAGAGCATATTTACTTTTCATTTATTGTTGTTATTTTGTGTTTCCATTCGATTCAAGCGCGACATTCGACGCTGCAGCCTTTGTCTTTAGTTGTTGTTTGTTTGGCTTTGGTCAACTGCTGCCCACACAGGCAGCTTTTGCATACCTAAGCGAATTGGACTGCTCATGCAGCCCAGTTCCTCACAGTATAGGAATAGTACACCATACTCCACGGACTCAGAGTCCGATTGTGAAAATCAACCTCCCCCTCTAAGATGTGCAACCGCGAATTCCCCTGCAATGGCGATAGACCCAGAACAACTAAAAGCTGTAATACAGGCAGTGGTGGCCAATACTTTAGCGGACGAGGCTGCCAAAAACGAACTCGCACAAAATGAAATGCGTCAGAAAATTCAGGAGCTGGCCAGCCAGTTGGCAGCAACACAGGTCGCGCCCACCTCAGTGTGGCCCCCGCAATTAGAGCTTACGAACCCATAGACATAACTAGTGGTGTATCATGTAACATGACTTTAGACGCCGTTAAATATTTGCCTGAATTCTCGGGGTCACATGAATCATATGTTTCGTGGCGACAAGCGGCGGTTGCTGCGTATCGCATATTTAAAGATTACAACGGCACCTCTCGCCATTACGAGGCAATGGCGTTAGGGGCGCGTCCAATAACGTCTTATCCTACTGTAATGAATTTCGATGCCATTATAAATCGGCTCGATTTCACTTACAGCGACAAACGCCCAATGCATGTCATTGAGCAGGACATGAGCACTTTAAGACAGGGAAGCAACATGACCCTGTTGGAGTATTATGATGAGGTCGAGAAAAAACTCACCTTACTCACAAATAAAGCCCATATGTCTCACGAGCCATCGGCGGCAAATATATTGTGCGAAAAATTCCGAGAGGACGCCTCGCGTATTTTCATCTCGGGACTTAAACGCAACCTCACTGACGTGCTTTTCGCGGCAAAGCCGAAAGACTTGCCGTCAGCCTTGGCCTTAGCGCAAGAAGTGGAATCTAACCACGAGAGGTACGTTTTTGCAGCTAGTTTCGCAAGAAGTCAAGAAGACAAAGATCGCAAACCTACTGCAAAAGCGCAGGGTCGTCAACTTGACAAGTACGACCGCCATGACCCACAAGCTAGTAATACCAAAAACCCGTATTTTAATAGGCAGCATAAGGCACAGGTTCACGCCGACCCGCAAAGTACCAAAAATTACAAAGACGACGGCCCACCAGAGCCTATTGAGGTCGATCCCTCACTTTCTTAATTGATGCAGCCGACCCAGACAAATGCCTACCGGAACAGAAGACCAGCCACCTCCGAGCGCACAGGCGCCGTGAGGAAACAACAAAAAGTTAACTTCATTACGCAGAATGCGGAAGAAAAGACAGGAGCATATGCCGCCGCCGCCTCCAAAGCGGAATCGAAAATAGACGACGATGCCATTACCGAGTATGATTCTAACTACCACAATTTTTTAGGGGAAAATCCCTGTTACCCGTCATCAGACGAAGAGTAGCAGGGGTACCAATGAAATTCCTTTTAGACACCGTCGCGTCAAAAAATTTCATCCGGCCTCGCAAAGAGCTAAAGGGTGTCCGCCCGGTGGACTCTCCTTTCGAAATTCATTCAATTCACGGCACCACCATCGTTACAAAAAAGTGCTTCGTCTCGATTTTTAATTTGAAAGCGACTTTTTTCATTCTACCAGATTTTACAATATTCGACGGTATAATCGGGGCCGATGTGCTAACACAGGCCGGTGCATCACTTTGCCTCGCTTCCGGCTTACTCAAATGGGGTCAGGAAGTTGAGAAGATTTCATTCAATAAATGCACTGACGTCAACTTCACTAACGTGGAGTTGGTGGTGGTTGGTAAAAAAGGAACCGACGAGGCCGGCAATAAAAATAGACGATTAGTCATAGACTTTCGTAAGCTAAACGAAAGAACTATCCCAGAAAAATACCCTATGCCAGATATCTCCATGATACTGGGCAACTTGGGCAAGGCCAAATTCTTCACGACACTGGACCTCAAGTCCGGGTATCACCAGATCATCTTAGCGGAAAATGACCGCGAAAAAACTTCCTTCTCCGTAAGCGGAGGGAAGTACGAATTCAAGAGGCTTCCCTTTGGCTTGAGAAATGCTGCCAGCATCTTCCAGATAGCCATTGATGACATTCTCAGAGAGCAAATCGGCAAGACTTGCTATGTCTACGTCGACGATGTAATAATCTTCTCAAAAAACGAGAATGCTCATGTCAAGCACGTGGATTGGGTTTTAAAAACCATAAGCGATGCAAATATGAGAGTCTCAGTGAAAAAGTCAATTTTTTTTTAAAAAAAGGGTCAACTTTCTTGGCTTAATAGTCACCAGTGATGGCACTACCACCGACCCAGAAAAGGTCAGGGCCATAAAGGAGTTCCCTGAACCAAAAACAGTATTTGAGGTTAGATCATTTCTAGGTCTCGCGAGCTATTACAGATGCTTCATTTAGGACTTTGCAGCCATAGCAAGGCCTATTTCGGACATCTTAAAGGGCGAAAACGGAAGTGTAAGCAGATACAGATCGCGACACATCCAAGTACAATTCAATGAGGCGCAAAAAAATTCTTTCGAAAAACTGCGCAACATTTTAGCATCCGAAGATGTTATGCTCCGATACCCGGATTACAAGAAGCCATTCCATCTAACGACGGATGCTTCAGCCTACGGTATTGGAGCAGTGCTTTCACAGGAGAACCGTCCTATTACAATGATCTCGATGACATTAAAGGACAGGGAAATGAACTACGCCACAAATGAAAGGGAATTATTAGCCATCGTTTGGGCTTTGGCCAAACTGAGACACTATTTATATGCGGTGAAAGATATAATTATCTTCACCGACCATCAACCATTGTCATTCTCGGTATCAGACTCTAACCCTAACGCGAAAATTAAAAGGTGGAAGGGTCGCATCGAGGAAACGGGTGCGAAGGTAGTCTATAAACCGGGAAAAGAAAATTTGGTTGCTGATGCCCTGTCTAGGCAGCAAATTAATGCCATAGAAGAACAGGAAGCAGAATCATGTGGTGCGACCATTCACAGTGAGATTTTCCTCACTCACACCATAGAAACTACGGATAAGCCCCTAAATTGCTTCCAGAACCAACTAATTCTGGAAGAGGCCCGCTTTCCGCTAAAACGCTCTTTCGTTCTCTTTAAAAATAAGAAACGACATACTATCAACTTCACTGACAAGAAATCATTACTCAATGACCTTGCGGACGCAATAGTCCCCAACGGCGTAAACGCCCTCCATTGCGATTTGCACACGCTAGCAACGGTGCAGGACGACTTAGTCCGGAGATTCCCGACTACAAAATTCTGGCACTGCAAAAACCGAGTTACTGACATTTTTGGGGTCGAGGAAAAAAGGGAAATCATATTGGCAGAATACAATAGGGCCCACCGATCGGCCCAAGATCGGTTCCAAAAATGGCCAAACTGGCCAATAAAATGTTGTCCAAAACTGCAAAACGTGCGCTAAAGTTAAATATGATAGGCATCCTAGGAAGCAAGAGATTGGCGAGCCTCCGATTCCCTCTCATGTAGGAGAAATGCTACACGTAGACATTTTCTCAACAGACAAAAAATATTTTCTCATTTGCATCGACAAGTTTTCGAAATTCGCCGTCGTACAGCATGTACCGTCAAGAACAATTGAGGACTTGAAACCGGCCTTGTTACAGGTCATGAATTTCTTCCCAAAGGCCAAAGTGATTTACTGCGATAACGAGCCATCGTTAAAATCGAACACGATCACGGCCATGCTAGACAACCATTTTGGCGTCAGCATCACGAATGCGCCGCCCCTTCACAGTGTCTCAAACGGGCAAGTGGAACGTTTTCACAGCACCCTACTGGAGCTCGCCAGGTGACTAAAAATTGGCAAGGGCATGAGCGATACCGTGGAGATAATCTTGTTAGCCACGACCAAATATAACAAATCAATCCATTCGGTCATCGAAAAGAGGCCAGTCGACGCAATACAAGAATGCACGGACGACACACAAGAACGGACTGCTGACAAAATTAAGAGTGCCCAAGACGCGCTAAGGTCTAGAGAGAATGCTTCTCGGCAAAATAGAGTCTTCGAAGTGGGCGAAAAAGTTTTGGTCAAAACTAATAGAAGACTTGGCAATAAACTCACTCCCTTGTGTGAAGAAAAAGCCATACAAGCAGACCTGGGGACCACGGTCCTCATTGAAGGGAGGGTGGTCCACAAAGACAATTTAAAATGACTCTCTCCCTTAATTTTTAATTTTTTATTATCACTACCTATTATCAGCCGTTTGGCAAACTTCCATTTAATAGACATTAAGTACGTTGCCAAAGGCGCGATGTTTTAGTTTTAATTGGTGTCAGCGCACGTCACTAACTATTCGCAAACAAGGTATATCCCCATCATAGATGGAGAGATCCTGGTATGGGAGGATCTCGCATATGTGACCCACTCGGCAAATCTCTCGGAATACATGCGCGTAATAGAATAAACAAGCAGCATGAACGAGATGTTTCCGCAGTCTCATATGAGGAAATTGCTAGAAGTGGATACCTCGCACCTTCGAGACACGCTGGATTCGTTAAAAGTCCACCACAGAATAGCAAGGAGTTTAGATTTTCTAGGCTCAATGCTAAATGAAGTAGCGGGGACGCCGGATGCCGGCGATCTAGAAAGAATTAGGTTCACAGAGTGACAGTTGACACAATCAAACAATAGGCAAATCAAAATTAATACTAGGATACAAAGTCGAATCAACAAATTAACAACAACAGTAAATCAAATCCTGCAAACACATAAAAATACCCAAATTGACACCGGCCATTTATACGAGACACTGCTGGCTAGAAATAGAATACTAATGATGGAGTTACAGAATTTAATGTTGGCTGTAACGCTGGCAAAACACAATATTGTCAGTCCAAATATCCTAGATCATGCAGACTTAAAATCAGTTTGGCTGAAAGAACCCACCGATACCCCCATAGGGGATCTTATGTCCGCATCGTCTGTAAAAATACTGCAATCCTCTAACATGATGCACTTTATTATCAAATTTCCCAAAATAAAATTATCTTGTAAGAAGGTCACTATTTTCTCAGTCACTTGCAAAGGAGTTATGCTGCGGATAACCGACAACATGGTAGCAAAGTGTGGTGAAGTAGTCCACACACTCAAAAATTGCATCCCAACACCGGGGGCTACCTTTTGCCAACTATCAACGGAAAGCTCATGCGCCAGGGAACTACACGCAGGCGTCCTAGCGCATTGCGAGTCGCAACCAAGCGACCTACACCCGCTCACCCGCGTGGATGAGGGTATCATCATCATCAATGACCGGCCAGCCAGGGTCACGGTAGACAACGAAACAGAAGTCTACCTACGCGGCACACATCTCATCACCTTCAACGATCGCGTCGTGATAAATGACACCACCTTTGTAAAGCATGACAAGGCCCAAACAAGAGCTCCAGGGTTAGCGAGTTCCCCATCATTCAATATTACCGCCAACAGAGATATTCTGAGCCTCCCTTACCTTCACCACTAAGTGAACGTAACTTGGAGTTCATCAAAGAGTTCGGGAGAGAAATTAATCATTCTCATCGCATAATATTTATCGCAGCAGCGATTTGTTGTGCATTGGTTTGTATCGGCATCACCTGTCTACGGTACATCGGAGCGCGGAGATCTGCAATCCAGTTAAACGGGATGATCGCCGAATTAGGACCAACCGAGGACGACCGCAATCTTGAAGGGGGAGTAGTTAACACGAGCCAACGAGCTAGACCAGTTTGCTCAGTGCACGAAATATAATGTCGTAACGTTAAAGTGCTGACCCAGCATCGGGCCGGAAACCCGTGCGCAGCCGGCAAACACAGCATATTTGCGTGGCCGCTGCGAGTCTTTTGTTAGCTGTAAGATTTATTTTTAAGTTCAGTTGATTTTTGACATTAATAAAGAGCGGCTGCTCGTCAACCTTATTACTCCGACTGAACGTCGTATAATATATTTGTATTAATTACTGTGCCAGACCACAAGGCTGGCAGTTAAAAGGGGAAAGTTCCTCTCAACATAATATCTGGGACTGCAGCGAAGGATCCCCCCTGCCACCGCAAACTTTAATAACTGGCGCCCAACCAGTGGTAAAAACCACCACCAACCACCACCATCACCAACACCGCCCACACAGCTACTAAATTTGCGGCAAAGCAAAAGACAGCGGCGCGGGAAAAGTGTAGGGAATTAGTGACAAAATAACACACACACCAAAAACAAAAAATTATGTGAGTGGGAACCGATGCTAAACGCATTTTAAGTCTGTGAATATTTAAAAAAAAAAGTATATAATAATAAAAGAATTACTAATCCAAAGCTTACGAACCCATAGACATAACTAGTGGTGTACCATGTAACATGACTTTAGACGCCGTTAAATATTTGCCTAAATCTCGGGGTCACTGGAATCATATGTTTCGTGGCGACAAGCGGCGGTTGCTGCGTAGGACAGGGAAGCAACATGACCCTGTTGGAGTATTATGATGAGGTCGAGAAAAAACTCACCTTACTCACAAATAAAGCCCATATGTCTCACGAGCCATCGGCGGCAAATATATTGTGCGAAAAATTCCGAGAGGACGCCTCGCGTATTTTCATCTCGGGACTTAAACGCAACCTCACTGACGTGCTTTTCGCGGCAAAGCCGAAAGACTTGCCGTCAGCCTTGGCCTTAGCGCAAGAAGTGGAATCTAACCACGAGAGGTACGTTTTTGCAGCTAGTTTCGCAAGAAGTCAAGAAGACAAAGATCGCAAACCTACTGCAAAAGCGTCGGTCGTCAACTTGACAAGTACGACCGCCATGACCCACAACCTAGTAATACCAAAAACCCGTATTTTAATAGGCAGCATAAGGCACAGGTTCACGCCGACCCGCAAAGTACCAAAAATTACAAAGACGACGGCCCACCAGAGCCTATGGAGGTCGATCCCTCACTTTCTTAATTGATGCAGCCGACCCAGACAAATGCCTACTGGAACAGTAGACCAGCCACCTCCGATCGCACAGGCGCCGTGAGGAAACAACAAAAAGTTAACTTCATTACGCAGAATGCGGAAGAAAAGACAGGAGCATATGCCGCCGCCGCCTCCAAAGCGGAATCGAAAATAGACGACGATGCCATTACCGAGTATGATTCTAACTACCTCAAGTTTTTAGGAGAAAATCCCTGTTACCCGTCATCAGACGAAGAGTAGCAGGGGGTACCAATGAAATTCCTTTTAGACACCGGCGCGTCAAAAAATTTCATCCGGCCTCGCAAAGAGCTAAAGGGTGTCCGCCCGGTGGACTCTCCTTTCGAAATTCATTCAATTCACGGCACCACCATCGTTACAAAAAAGTGCTTCGTCTCGATTTTTAATTTGAAAGCGACTTTTTTCATGCTACCAGATTTTACAATATTCGACGGTATAATCGGGGCCGATGTGTTAACACAGGCCGGTGCATCACTTTGCCTCGCTTCCGCCCAACTCAAATGGGGTCAGGAAGTTGAGAAGATTTCATTCCATAAATGCACTGACGTCAACTTCACTAACGTGGAGTGCGCAGATGCACCACCTTTGGTGAAGAAGGCATTTCTAGGGATGATAAGGAGCCGAAAAAACGCCTTCGCAGATCCCAACGAGGCCCTGCCATATAACACATCGGTAGTGGCCACGATTAGGACTATTAGCGAAGAGCCCATTTACGCTAAATTATATCCATACCCCATGGGTGCAGCAGATTTCGTCAACAACGAAATCCAAGACCTGCTTAAAAATGGTATAATTCAAAAGTCGGTGTCTCCTTATAGCAACCCATAACAACCAATATGGGTGGTTGATAAAAAAGGAACCGACGAGGCCGGCAATAAAAATAGACGATTAGTCATAGACTTTCGTAAGCTAAACGAAAGAACTATCCCAGAAAAATACCCTATGCCAGATATCTCCATGATACTGGGCAACTTGGGCAAGGCCAAATTCTTCACGACACTGGACCTCAAGTCCGGGTATCACCAGATCATCTTAGCGGAAAATGACCGCGAAAAAACTTCCTTCTCCGTAAGCGGAGGGAAGTACGAATTCAAGAGGCTTCCCTTTGGCTTGAGAAATGCTGCCAGCATCTTCCAGATAGCCATTGATGACATTCTCAGAGAGCAAATCGGCAAGACTTGTTATGTCTACGTCGACGATGTAATAATCTTCTCAGAAAACGAGAATGCTCATGTCAAGCACGTGGATTGGGTTTTAAAAACCATAAGCGATGCAAATATGAGATTCTCAGTGAAAAAGTCAAGTTTTTTTAAAAAAAGGGTCAACTTTCTTGGCTTTATTTCACCAGTGATGGCACTACCACCGACCCAGAAAAGGTCAGGGCCATAAAGGAGTTCCCTGAACCAAAAACAGTATTTGAGGTTAGATCATTTCTAGGTCTCGCGAGCTATTACAGATGCTTCATTTAGGACTTTGCAGCCATAGCAAGGCCTATTTCGGACATCTTAAAGGGCGAAAACGGAAGTGTAAGCAGATACAGATTGCGACACATCCAAGTACAATTCAATTAGGCGCAAAAAAATTCTTTCGAAAAACTGCGCAACATTTTAGCATCCGAAGATGTTATGCTCCGATACCCGGATTACAAGAAGCCATTCCATCTAACGACGGATGCTTCAGCCTACGGTATTGGAGCAGTGCTTTCACAGGAGAACCGTCCTATTACAATGATCTCGATGACATTAAAGGACAGGGAAATGAACTACGCCACAAATGAAAGGGAATTATTAGCCATCGTTTGGGCTTTGGCCAAACTGAGACACTATTTATATGCGGTGAAAGATATAATTATCTTCACCGACCATCAACCATTGTCATTCTCGGTATCAGACTCTAACCCTAACGCGAAAATTAAAAGGTGGAAGGGTCGCATCGAGGAAACAGGTGCGAAGGTAGTCTATAAACCGGGAAAAGAAAATTTGGTTGCTGATGCCCTGTCTAGGCAGCAAATTAATGCCATAGAAGAACAGGAAGCAGAATCATGTGGTGCGACCATTCACAGTGAGATTTCCCTCACTCACACCATAGAAACTACGGATAAGCCCCTAAATTGCTTCCAGAACCAACTAATTCTGGAAGAGGCCCGCTTTCCGCTAAAACGCTCTTTCGTTCTCTTTAAAAATAAGAAACGACATACAATCAACTTCACTGACAAGGAATCATTACTCAATGACCTTGCGGACGCAATAGTCCCCAAGGGCGTAAACGCCCTCCATTGCGATTTGCACACGCTAGCAACGGTGCAGGACGACTTAGTCCGGAGATTCCCGACTACAAAATTCTGGCACTGCAAAAACCGAGTTACTGACATTTTTGGGGTCGAGGAAAAAAGGGAAATCATATTGGCAGAATACAATAGGGCCCACCGATCGGCCCAAGATCGGTTCCAAAAATGGCCAAACTGGCCAATAAAATGTTGTCCAAAACTGCAAAACGTGCGCTAAAGTTAAATATGATAGGCATCCTAGGAAGCAAGAGATTGGCGAGCCTCCGATTCCCTCTCATGTAGGAGAAATGCTACACGTAGACATTTTCTCAACAGACAAAAAATATTTTCTCATTTGCATCGACAAGTTTTCGAAATTCGCCGTCGTACAGCATGTACCGTCAAGAACAATTGAGGACTTGAAACCGGCCTTGTTACAGGTCATGAATTTCTTCCCAAAGGCCAAAGTGATTTACTGCGATAACGAGCCATCGTTAAAATCGAACACGATCACGGCCATGCTAGACAACCATTTTGGCGTCAGCATCACGAATGCGCCGCCCCTTCACAGTGTCTCAAACGGGCAAGTGGAACGTTTTCACAGCACCCTACTGGAGCTCGCCAGGTGACTAAAAATTGGCAAGGGCATGAGCGATACCGTGGAGATAATCTTGTTAGCCACGACCAAATATAACAAATCAATCCATTCGGTCATCGATAAGAGGCCAGTCGACGCAATACAAGAATGCACGGACGACACACAAGAACGGACTGCTGACAAAATTAAGAGTGCCCAAGACGCGCTAAGGTCTAGAGAGAATGCTTCTCGGCAAAATAGAGTCTTCGAAATGGGCGAAAAAGTTTTGGTCAAAACTAATAGAAGACTTGGCAATAAACTCACTCCCTTGTGTGAGGAAAAAGCCATACAAGCAGACCTGGGACCACGGTCCTCATTGAAGGGAGGGTGGTCCACAAAGACAATTTAAAATGACTCTCTCCCTTAATTTTTAATTTTTTATTATCACTACCTATTATCAGCCGTTTGGCAAACGTCCATTTAATAGACATTAAGTACGTTGCCAAAGGCGCGATGTTTTAGTTTTAATTGGTGATGGGATAAACCTCAGCGAACAAGAAAAAGCGACTAAAAAATACATTTCCACAGGTGCAGAATTTTCAACCTCCTCTCACTGGCATTGGTGTCAGCGCACGTCACTAACTATTCGCAAACAAGGTATATCCCCATCATAGATGGAGAGATCCTGGTATGGGAGGAGCTCGCATATGTGACCCACTCGGCAAATCTCTCGGAATACATGCGCGTAATAGAAGAAACAAGCAGCATGAACGAGATGTTTCCGCAGTCTCATATGAGGAAATTGATAGATGTGGATACCTCGCACCTTCGAGACACGCTGGATTCGTTAAAAGTCCACCACAGAATAGCAAGGAGTTTAGATTTTCTAGGCTCAATGCTAAATGAAGTAGCGGGGACGCCGGATGCCGGCGATCTAGAAAGAATTAGGTTCACAGAGTGACAGTTGACACAATCAAACAATAGGCAAATCAAAATTAATACTAGGATACAAAGTCGAATCAACCAATTAACAACAACAGTAAATCAAATCCTGCAAACACATAAAAATACCCAAATTGACACCGGCCATTTATACGAGACACTGCTGGCTAGAAATAGAATACTAATGATGGAGTTACAGAATTTAATGTTGGCTGTAACGCTGGCAAAACACAATATTGTCAGTCCAAATATCCTAGATCATGCAGACTTAAAATCAGTTTGGCTGAAAGAACCCACCGATACCCCCATAGGGGATCTTATGTCCGCATCGTCTGTAAAAATACTGCAATCCTGTAACATGATGCACTTTATTATCAAATTTCCCAAAATAAAATTATCTTGTAAGAAGGTCACTATTTTCCCAGTCACTTGCAAGTTTTCGAAATTCGCCGTCGTACAGCATGTACCGTCAAGAACAATTGAGGACTTGAAACCGGCCTTGTTACAGGTCATGAATTTCTTCCCAAAGGCCAAAGTGATTTACTGCGATAACGAGCCATCGTTAAAATCGCACACGATCACGGCCATGCTAGACAACCATTTTGGCGTCAGCATCACGAATGCGCCGCCCCTTCAGTGTCTCAAGAGCTCGCCAGGTGCCTAAAAATTGACAAGGGCATGAGCGATACCGTGGCGATAATCTTGTTAGCCACGACCAAATATAACAAATCAATCCATTCGGTCATCGATAAAAGGCCAGTCGACGCAATACAAGAATGCACGGACGACACACAAGAACGGATTGCTGACAAAATTAAGAGTGCCCAAGACGCGCTAAGGTCTAGATAGAATGCTTCTCGGCAAAATAGAGTCTTCGAAATGGGCGAAAAAGTTTTGGTCAAAACTAATAGAAGACTTGGCAATAAACTCACTCCCTTGTGTGAGGAAAAAGCCATACAAGCAGACCTGGGGACCACGGTCCTCATTGAAGGGAGGGTGGTCCACAAAGACAATTTAAAATGACTCTCTCCCTTAATTTTTAATTTTTTATTATCACTACCTATTATCAGCCATTTGGCAAACTTCCATTTAATAGACATTAAGTACGTTGCCAAAGGCGCGATGTTTTAGTTTTAATTGGTGATGGGATAAACCTCAGCGAACAAGAAAAAGCTACTAAAAAATACATTTCCACAGGTGCAGAATTTTCATCCTCCTCTCACTGGCATTGGTGTCAGCGCACTTCACTAACTATTCGCAAACAAGGTATATCCCCATCATAGATGGAGAGATCCTGGTATGGGAGGATCTCGCATATGTGACCCACTCGGCAAATCTCTCGGAATACATGCGCGTAATAGAAGAAACAAGCAGCATGAACGAGATGTTTCCGCAGTCTCATATGAGGAAATTGCTAGAAGTGGATACCTCGCACCTTCGAGACACGCTGGATTCGTTAAAAGTCCACCACAGAATAGCAAGGAGTTTAGATTTTCTAGGCTCAATGCTAAATGAAGTAGCGGGGACGCCGGATGCCGGCGATCTAGAAAGAATTAGGTTCACAGAGTGACAGTTGACACAATCAAACAATAGGCAAATCAAAATTAATACTAGGATACAAAGTCGAATCAACCAATTAACAACAACAGTAAATCAAATCCTGCAAACACATAAAAATACTTAAATTGACACCGGCCATTTATACGAGAAACTGCTGGCTAGAAATAGTTACAGAATTTAATGTTGGCTGTAACGCTGGCAAAACACAATATTGTCAGTCCAAATATCCTAGATCATGCAGACTTAAAATCAGTTTGGCTGAAAGAACCCACCGATACCCCCATAGGGGATCTTATGTCCGCATCGTCTGTAAAAATACTGCAATCCTCTAACATGATGCACTTTATTATCAAATTTCCCAAAATAAAATTATCTTGTAAGAAGGTCACTATTTTCTCAGTCACTTGCAAAGGAGTTATGCTGCGGATAACCGACAACATGGTAGCAAAGTGTGGTGAAGTAGTCCACACACTCAAAAATTGCATCCCAACACCGGGGGCTACCTTTTGCCAACTATCAACGGAAAGCTCATGCGCCAGGGAACTACACGCAGGCGTCCTAGCGCATTGCGAGTCGCAACCAAGCGACCTACACCCGCTCACCCGCGTGGATGAGGGTATCATCATCATCAATGACCGGCCAGCCAGGGTCACGGTAGACAACGAAACAGAAGTCTACCTACGCGGCACACATCTCATCACCTTCAACGATCGCGTCGTGATAAATGACACCACCTTTGTAAAGCATGACAAGGCCCAAACAAGAGCTCCAGGGTTAGCGAGTTCCCCATCATTCAATATTACCGCCAACAGAGATATTCTGAGCCTCCCTTACCTTCACCACTAAGTGAACGTAACTTGGAGTTCATCAAAGAGTTCGGGAGAGAAATTGATACTAATCATTCTCATCGCATAATATTTATCGCAGCAGCGATTTGTTGTGCATTGGTTTGTATCGGCATCACCTGTCTACGGTACATCGGAGCGCGGAGATCTGCAATCCAGTTAAACGGGATGATCGCCGAATTAGGACCAACCGTGGACGACCGCAATCTTGAAGGGGGAGTAGTTAACACGAGCCAACGAGCTAGACCAGTTGGCTCAGTGCACGAAATATAATGTCATAACGTTAAAGTGCTGACCCAGCATCGGGCCGGAAACCCGTGCGCAGCCGGCAAACACAGCATATTTGCATGGCCGCTGCGAGTCTTTTGTTAGCTGTAAGATTTATTTTTAAGTTCAGTTGATTTTTGACATTAATAAAGAGCGGCTGCTCGTCAACCTTATTACTCCGACTGAACGTCGTATAATATATTTGTATTAATTACTGTGCCAGACCACAAGGCTGGCAGTTAAAAGAGGAAAGTTCCTCTCAACATAATATCTGGGACTGCAGCGAGGGATCCCCCCTGCCACCACCAACTTTAATAACTTATATGTACATTATAAGCCAGCCCATCAACCAAATAGTAAAACACTTTTATTGTTCTTACTGTTCAATAAATATTTTATTTAACCAACTGATAGAACCGCACTCTCTCTTTGTCTGCCAGCGAATAAAAACGATTACTTTATAACATTTATAACAGAACAATAATAGAGCGCGTTGTCTCGTTTCACGATTCTCTTAATTTTATCACTCTCACATACACACAACTTTGCATAAGTTTGACTTTTGTATTTTCAACAAGATCATTTTCCTCTATTTCATAATGTATAGTATCAGTGTCCGATCCTTCTTGCCCTTCTGAGTAAATTGTTTCTGTTGCAACTGATTCTGTTTTGCTTGATCCCTATGTTGATTGGGTATTTTAATAGTCGGGACTGTTATATCTAAATTGTATTTTTTACTGCTATTAAATTTGATCGAAGTCTGAGCAAAAATATTGATACTTTAGACCTTTTCTTATTTGTGCCTCTGCTCGTACATAAGTGTTTTTGCGGTATTAAAACTGTCTACTTATATCCGGGCATGTTTATTTATGGTGCCCTCTTGAATCTGTCCATTCAGATATAAATGTCAAATGTCGTTTTTGTCTCCAGCTTGCCAGTCCATTTACATATATGTAGCAAGTTTCTATTATAATGTGTTACTTTATTGTTTAGTGACAATTGGTTATAGTACACTTTATTATGTTTGATGACAATAGTTCTCGCTTATTGTAATTTAATTGTTTGATGACAATTGTTTGGCTTTAGTTGCGTAAGTATATAGCGCGATTGAAAAACTTGCGACTGCTCTCGTTCACCATTCTACTCGAAGTACCCTTTTTGTTCTTTCCGTTAATAAGCGTTGCCAATGCGCGTTACTCTCTTGCTCTCTGTGTTATCGATCATTTTAGTTCGCTGATCTGGTTCATTTCCCACATATATGTATCTTTTGAAGTGATATAGGTTATCGTTGTGGGAGTACCAACAATGTTTCTACGAGATACGTACGAAGGTTACGTAGGTTCGTAAGGTTATATGGACAAGACTATAGATTTTTATAATGTTTCTGTTTGGTTATGCAGCCTGCAGCCAGCAGAAGCTCATCATAAATTTATTTCATCACTCTTATACATTACTCTGTGCAGCAATATATTTTGCATTTCCCTTTGTGTTATGTTCTTCTCTCTCAATAGAGAGCGAGCACAACTGTTTAAATCTTTATTTTTTGAAACTTGTTCATTTGCCTTCTGCATAGCAAAGTCAGTTACAAATTAAGTGTAGATCACACCGGTAATACTGTGATGCACTATAACTCTTAATCGATTCGGTACGGGCACTGCCGTCGCTATTTTTATACATTACAGCCCTGTGTGGCAAAATATATTGAAATAAAACTGAAGTATTACTTGAAACATTATACATTTAATTTGTTTATAAATGGCCACACCACTTTCCCCCCCTCCCCCGTTTGGCAATCATGTTGGGTGATCTGACCGTTTAAATTATCCCGGTTCGCTCCGGGATTACTCTTAAATGGCCCGGAATATGTCCGATGGCCCAAGGTTGGATAGGATTAGGAATATGGCGGGATCGTGATTAGATGCCTACAGGTCACCGCCAAGGCAATTTCCAGTTAAAATTATTAGAAACAGGGAGTTCAAAGGTTTAGTTTGACGTAAAACTATTTTGTTTTAATTTTCCTTAGAATAACCGGGGTGCCGACATAAAGGGCCCCGGGTAATATTACATTTGAATTCCGGAAATAAATATTCCGTGGAGCCAGTCTGCCGTAACCTCGCCGCCGGAATTTCAGCTATATTTTTTTTGGAATCTTACTTGTCCACTACTCTAGGAAGTCACCATCTGTCCCAGGGCGAACCTTCGAATAGTCGAGCGCAGGGTGGTCCGTGTTCCTCGGAGTAGGAGTCTTCAAGGACAACCTCCCTTGACTCCCGCTTATATCTTGGACAGTCCCAAGGCGTCGACAGCCACAATTGTTCACAGAGGCCATAAGCTGCTGGTGCTAAGATATTTTATTCAATTAGGCTTAATTTTTGTGTAAATTATTTTGTATCGGTGTCAATCGCGAGTTCGAATTGTCGCCGTCGTGCCGTTCAACTTTGGGTCACGAAAAGCTGGTAAACAACACACATCTGCGTTTAGTTGCGAGTCCATTCTGATCCCTTGGAGCTACTCAGGGTTAGGTGACAAAACGTCAATTGCGGGGCAAGTTTCCGCGGCGGGAACTTCCAGAACTTACAATTATGTCGTTTTTGTAAAATTAATTCGTTTGTTTACCTTTTTCTGCTTATCAGCTTGGTAGAGATCGTATATATAGTCGTGAGACGTCGATAGTTATCGATATTGCGAGCTGTGTGGCACGGGAAAACTGCACCCTGTTGGGTGTACAATGCCTGTTTCAGAACTTATAATATTTTTTTTACGGTTTGATTTTAAAATTTTTCATTTAACTTTTGGGGTATAGTTTTATATTTACAGATAAAGTACAGTATTACAATAAAACCTAATATTATTAATGTTGTAAGTGTTATTATTTAAAAGACATTATTCTTCTGATTGTGTTTTTCGATTATTTCTTTTGTCTGAATGTAAGTTAACAACTGAAAGGGCGCTCAATATATTTGAGTCAGCAGCTAAATAAGTTTACGTTAAAAATACCCAAGCAACTAAGTAGCATCACACGAACAATGCCGATGCGCCATAACTGAGTTCAGCGCTCTGCGCTAAGAACGGTCAGCAGCGGCAATCCGACACCCATTATCCAGGGTTCCGAACTGCGCTGCATAAATGCTTGCCGACCATGGGTTTATGGCGTGATGCATTGGAGCTAGGGTAGATCCATATTTGTTCCATTTCTTTGTATTCACTTTTAAGGTAGTACTTTAGCAATAAAGAACAGCTACTCCGGCACTTGGCCGAAAAAATATCATTTGTTTAATTTGAACATTCTCACTGAGCCAACAGGTCAGCGATCGACTAAGGGGGTTAAGTCACGCTTAAGTCACGGCTTAGCAGCCGGACACACCGAGGACTCAGGAGGATGACATTCCCAGCGTGTGGAGACGCAGAAGACATTCGGGCCGGAGGAATAACTTAATTTTTATTCTATTTTTTATTCTATGTATTGTTTACATAGATAGTTTAAGTATAGTCTAACATTGTGTTGGTAAATAATATTTCTTCTAATTTAACAGAACAATTAAGTGCTTAAGTAAGTGTTATTGCCTTCTATTATAGTTTCTCTATTTATATAATTTTGTGTTAGAATAGTCTTTGGAAGATTCCAACAAAGACACTAGAATAACAAGATGCGTAACGCCATACGATTTTTTGGCACACAAATTTTTTTTAGAGAGCGAGAGAGCGGAGAGCGCTACAGCGAACAGCTCTTTTCTACGCATAAAGTGATAGCAGATAGTATGTGTGCACACGTATGCTCATGCATTGTAAGTTTGACAAAATATGCCCTTCACCTTAAAAGTTCTATGAATTTAAATCTATATTATTTTTGATCGGCACCATGCGAAAAATTCTTGTTTTGCATTGCCTTAACGTTATTATTATTTGAAAATAGAATAGAAATAGCCAAATCTATGTACATATTATCACAAAAATAAATTTCAAAAATGACTTTATGTAAGAATATTTGTCATTAGAGTATTCATCTTGAGGCGTGTGAAAAATTAATAAGGCAATGATTGTTAAGTGCTTGTGTCCGCACTTCGTGCCTCAAGATATGAACAAAGCAAAGACACTAGAATAATTCTAGTGTCTATGATATGACTTTTGTAATAAACAGTTATCATATTTAATTATTTAGTATATTTATTAAGTCATTTGATTTAATATGATGTAACATTAACATTAAAATTGTTTAAAAAAAATATTTCGCTTTTAAAAAATTGTCAGATGAGAGACAAATTAGAATATAACATAAGTATAAATGTGTAAGCGGTAGCTAATTCGAGCGGCGATTTTAACAAACAAATTTAAAAAGCTTTAAAATTATAATAGTCAGGACGCGAATTTTTAAAAATTATTTTATTTTATCATATTACTAGGAAATTGGCAAAAACTACCCTAATATGTACAATGTAAATTCGTTTCTTTGATCAGAATTGATTTCGGCCCGAAAATCGTCTTCTAACACAACACGCACACATATACGCGTTCTCGTCTCTTGTTTTTACACAAGCAAGCCAATTCTATTTTTAAATTTCTTACGCTCTCAGCGGGAGTGAGCAGAAAGAGAGTAATTTTGGCCATCACCAAAAAAGTGGCTGCATAGTGCCAAACCAATGTATGGCCGTTACGCATCTTGTTATTCTAGTGTCTTTGGTTCTACGTTGTGATTATATTAGGCTCTACATATTTTATTTCAAAATCAGAATGTGTTTTACTGTATCTACATTGTGTAGGGACCTGGTTTATTAAATCAGTTATACATTTATTTATAACCAAGCTTTGAGAACTTGCCGTGTATGTTTGATTATTGTGTGAAAAATATTTGTCATGTATTGTTTCAGTTAGTATGTTACTTTTTCCGTCTGGGTGGTATTATGGTATTATTGCAAAAGCTGGTGTTTTGGTTATTTCTTTTGGAATGTGGAATATTATCAGATATTATTAGTTCGTATCAGATTTAAGCCAAGATAAGTTTTGATATTAGGATGTTTTTCAGAATTTACGTGGATTAATGAATCGTGTTTTAAAAGTTTTGGATTAAAGATACCTGAGCGTGTCAGTTAAAAACCAAGCTCCATGTCTTCAATGTATTCAATGAATTGTTGAAAGTTGAACATTATTAAAGCTATCATTTGTTCTCCTTCAAAGTTATTACTTTAATGATTAGTTAATTCGATTCCTTGGTTAATGACTTCCATTACGTGGTTAAGTTCGCTTACGTCTACATTACTTTTAGAGACGTCGGCTATTTGTTGTTGCAATTCTTCTTTGTCTTCTTGACCTAAAGTACCGAATAAGTATTTGTAAATTGTCCCCACAAAGTTAGCAAGACCGCGTTTACTACGTTTTACAATTCTTATACCGTTCATTTCTCTGTTAAGTTTTTCTACCAGATACTGTATTTGTGGTAAGTTATAAAAAGGTTGAGTTTGTTTTATGAGTTCTTTATAAGTATTTTCGGTTGTAGTTAAGTTAATAGATTATAATAGTTAATAGTTAATAATGATATTCGTGGTTTATCGGCAAGTCTATTTATCCGGTTTGAAAGATTTGGTAGCCGTTTTTGGCCTGGATAGGACTTACTTCTAGGTATCGTGTGTTAATTGTCGATGGAAGGCATAACATGCCTATCATGCTCGGGAGTAGAATTATCGGTTTTATACTTACTTTTATTAATTTTCTTTTTCTTTTCAAACTTAGATTTATAGTGTATTATCTTTCTACCTATATTTGGTTCTTCGAAATGTTTATCATCTATTTGTCTTAAGTTTCCTGTCTTTTTGAATGGGTTAGTCGTTTTTGATCTAAGTAGAGGGAGGGGATTCTTTGAAGTTTGTGTCTATGTTAAAGTCGTGCCTATTTTCGTTGAGTTTGTCAATTTTGTATACTTTATTTTGTTGAGTGTCCATTTTGTTCATTCGCTTGTTATTTTTCTTAATTTTTCATTAACGGTTTTATGAAATCGCTCGATGTAAGAAATTCTATTTTTACTTGTTGTTATATTTTGAGTTACTCCTTCTGATTCTAACCACGGTTTAAGTGCAATGCACATAAAGGCGCATTCTTTGGCTTACCAATATCGTTGAATATGCGTAAAATAGCTCTTATTTTGCTTCAAGCCAATCCCTACTTTTTACTTCTATCAGGGAGGCGTATTTCTCATTCGTTTATGCTGTTTTGGATAAGTTTTTGATAATCAGGCTAACAGTAAAGTTCTTTGAACTGAAGTGTGATTTTTTCTATACCAGGGTGTAATACTTCTTTGTGTTTTGAGAATAATATCCCTGAGTTGGGCGTATTTTTGAATGCCAATTAGTTTACTACTGGTTTTCATAGTGAAACTGTCGGCAGTTATGATTTTGAAATATTTGAAAGTCGATTTTATTAGGGAAGTAAATAACACTTTTCTTAGCGCAGAAGTATTCTTTAATTAGATCCTTAGCAAGGGTATCAGTCATTAATTTTTATAGTAGTTTTATGGAAATATTTAATTATTTGGACGTCGTCAAAATTGTCCTTTATGAATTCGAATTGTCTGTTACAATAATTAAGAGGTCTTTCTGTTATTGAAATGTGATTTTGGTTGTCTTCTGGTGCACTATGCACAGTAGCACAGTAGGAAGTTTTCTTGAATTTGAACTTTAGATAGAGCGTCAGTGACATGATTTTTTTAACGTGTGGATATTGAATATTATAATCGTATTCGTTAAGCTTTATCTTCCATCTCTGTGATTTTATATTCGGATCTACTATGTTACTTAGCCATACAAGTGGCCTATAATCGATTAATATGTCGAACTTTCTGCCGAATAGGTAGGACCTGAAATATTTTGTTGCCCATACTAATAGTTTTAATAGTTCTAATAGCTAAAAGTTCCTTTTCTATTGCAGAATAGTTAAGTTTGTGTTCGTTTAAAGTCCTGCTTGCATTATTATTAAGTGGGTTTGTAGGTGTACTGCGACCCAGTTGGATCTATTGTACTACCCCTTCATGACTCAAAGATCCCCCCACAGTGGAATGCACTGTATATATGCCAGAATTTTGTTGGGGTTCAGGGCTGCAATTGTTCCCCGTGGGACTACATACATGCCCAGGAGTCTGTTCATCTTGATGGCAAGCGCCATGCAATCACATATAATATGTGCAGAGTTCTCCTCCTCCATGCAGGAGAAGCGACAGAGTTCACTTTCTGCAATGCCAATTTTATGCAAATGGCTGTGAAGCCGGCAATGTCCCGTAAGAAGGCCAGTCAAAATGCACACGGTGTTTGACTTCAGTAAGCCCTGCACTCTGTGGTGACCAACACCACAGAATGGTTCGGGCCCAATTAGTGGGTTCTCTGCCCCTTTCCTGGCTATGTTGTCCGCTAGCTCATTTCCGGGATGTTGTTGTGTCCCGGGACCCACCTTATTGTGAGTTTGTCTAGCGCTGCCCTCACTTCATTTACTAGCACAGATGTTATCTTAGCTTTGCTGAGCGCCTTTATGGCTGCTTGACTATCAGACAGTATAGCAATGTCCTTGCCACGAAAGTTCCTTTGCAGATTAAACTCCGCACAGCGTCCAATAACACAGACTTCATCCATTGATTCATTGTATTTTTACCTGGGGTCTACAACCCCCAGCCCACTTCCCTCGTCAGTGAGGGATCCGTCTGTATACCACTTTATTGTTTGTGGTTTCATAGGGTGTACTTTCCCCAGGGATGTCCAACTGTTTTTATTACTGAGATGAGTGCTGAAGTTCTGAGCAAACCTATGCTCAGCTGGGATCTCATCCCTTGGTTGCATTAGCAAAGGGATATCCCCTTTTAGGCTTTCAGCATCCTTACTTTTGAGGTTGCGGTCATTTCCTGCTCCCTCAATTCTTAATAGGGTGGATTTCCATTCCATTTCAATGACGATATGAAGCGGCGTCACCTCCATTAGCACTTTTAGGGCTGCAGTGGGACAGGTACGCATTGCTCCTGTCATGCATACGCAGGCCATTTTCTGCAGCTTATGGAGTTTGGCCTTAGTGGTGCTAAGGCGTGCTCTATCACCCCAGGCTATTGCCCCATAGGTTAGTATGGGTCTGACTACCATGAGGTACAGCCATCTTATTATGCGTGGTGAGGTTCCCCACGACTTACCAGCAATGTTTCTACACGTGAAAAGTGCTCTGGTGCACTTATCAATTGCGTTATCGACATGAGTTTTGAAGCTAAGTTTGGAGTCAAGGGTTATCCCAAGGTATTGCTGGCCTCTATGCGACATCCTGACAGGGTTATTGCCTTCATTCTCTGTAGATTTTTCTCTGTAGACCTGTAGATACCTATTTGTGAAAGGAACAAGAACAGCATTCGCTAACAGCATTAGCTGGTCATATTGAGGCCCAGTTGAATGATATCGCAGAGTGTTTCCTCATATTTACCTCTAGCTATGACCCTGCGGGTCAGTCTTTCTAGCAACTCGTCTACCAGAAGGCTCCACAGCAGAGGTGAGAGGATACCCCCTTGAGGGCAACCCCTTGTGGTAGACACTGTGGACGACTGTCCTCCTATAGTGGCCATGGCTCGCCTAGATGCCAGTAGTGACTTGATCCATCTGCTGGTTTTCGCATCTAGTCCTCTTCTTGACAGGGATGCGTTGACAGCCTCATGGGAGGTATTGTCGAAAGCACCTTGTATGTCTAAGAAGGCACATACCGCCACTTCCTTATGAGTCAGTGAATCCTCAATAAGGCTTTTCAGGTGATATAGGGCAGTATCAGTTGATCTGCCCGTCCTGTAGGCATGCTGCGTCCGTTGAAGCGGATGCTCCACAGGCAGAATGCTTCTAATGCTGACATCCACTAGCTTTTCCAACGTTTTTAGCAAAAACGATGTCAGACCCGATGATGGGTCTGAACGACTTCGGATCAGTGATGTCTTTCTTTCTAGCTTTCGGAATGAAGACCACTTTGGCTATACTCCAGGCAGTAGGTATGTGTCCTAATGCTAGGCTGCTGATCAGTATGTTCGTGATCGGTGTTGCGAGCTGACTTTGAAGCAGGATTGGCTGAATGCCATCTGGATCCGGAGATTTGTAGGGCTGGAATGTACGAATCGCCCATTTCAATCTCTCCTTTGTTACTATTGATTTTGCTTTAGCCTAATCAATAGCACGCGGTCTACTTTGTGCCGTTACTGGGGTATTCCCATCCGTTTGAAGCGTGCTTCCCGGAAAGTGAGTTGCCAGTAGTAGCTCAAGTTTCTCCTTACTTCCTATATTATAGGAGTTATCCTCCTTTCGTAGTGCCAGATTTGATTCTTGCACTCCTTTGGAGATTGCTCTGTGAAGTCTAGCGCCTTCACATGTGTTTACTATTGCCTCACAGAAGGTTCTATAATTCCTTCGTTTGGCTTTCCTGATCTCATGGTTATACATGGTCAGCTTATTCCGCTAGGCATCCCAGTCCCTTCTCTTTTTGCTTTGTTAAAGAGACGCCTGGTCACTTTCCGCAACTTCTCCAATTGGTCGTTCCACCATGGAGCATCTTTATCCCTCTTGGCTCGGCCAAGGGAGCAGTTTTCTCTGAACGCGTTAGTAAGTCACGAGTCTTCTACGGCGGCCACCAGTTCTAGAGTGTTACGGATATTCCCCAGTAACTGGATCTCGCAGTAAGGAGGCATTAAACCCTTCCCAGTTCGTATTCTTACGAGCTTACGCTCGCTACATTCTAGATTTAGCGCTATGTTAAAACGAATAATTCTGTGATCTGACATTGACTCCTCAGGAGATACATGCCACTCGCTTACATGCGAAGCCACTGATCTGCTCGAAAGGGTAATGTCCAGAACCTCAGATCTTACCCTGGTAACAAATGTCGGAACATTGCCGACATTTAGGATTTCTAGATTATTATTTAAGATAAATTCTAAGAGTGACTCACCTCTTTGGTTGACGTCGCTGCTGCCCTATATCACGTGATGTGCATTTGCATCACATCCAATGATGATGGATAAGTGCATCTTCTTACAGTGGTCAACCAGTGCAGTGATTTCGGGCGGTGGGCACGTCTCGTCACCGGCAACGTATGCCGGTATATATATATAAATTACTACTTCTACATGCCAGGATACAGGCTCTAGGGCTAGAAGCCCGTTGATCCCACATTACCTTGGCGGTCTTCACGTACAGTCCTTTTATTCCCTGGTTATACCAGGGTTCTTGTACCAGGGCTAGCCCAAGATGTTTTTTGGTGAACATCCTTGCCAGCACGGCCGGAGCCGCCTTGGCGCGATGGATGTTCACCGGAGCTATCTCTGTACTCCCGACCATTAGATGATCGGCTCCATCGTCGGCGTTACTGATCTCTCTTCAGTAAGTGTTGATGTGTGGATTGGGTGTGCCCGATGCGGAGGCGGATAAAGGTCGCGCATTCCCGTTTATGTACGTTCGTTGGTGGCTTGGACATGATGCAATTCGGATCAATAGACTGGTACCTGTGTATGAAGCATCCTTCTCCTTTCGGAGAGTTTCTTTTCTTTGAGGCATTGCTTGATTCGACTTTGTAAATCCTTGGAGATAAACGGAGTAAAAAGGATTGATGGTGTAAGCCTCATCTCTTGGGCAGCTTTGTCAACGAGTTCATTCCCATGAATACCTTGATGACTGAGAAGCCAGAGTAAGGTGATTTTTGTTTGATGAGAAATTATTGTAGAATGTGCCCAACTTCTTGTGTTGTGGGGTCATTATGATGAGAGAGAGGAGAGACTGTCTGTGCAGATAACAGATTTACCAGCTTTTTTGAAAGTGAATTGGCATGCTTTGAGAATGGCGAAAGCTTCGGCTTTGAATATGGAGTTTTATAACGGGAGCTTACCTCCTGCAATTATTTTACGGTTACAGTGAACAACCGCAAACGTGGTTGCGTCGGTGTAAATCCAGTTTTTCACACCAAGATCTTCTTGTATATTAGGATTGGATCGGACGTGATGAGTACTTTTAGTTTCTCAAAGCGGACATGTAATCATTATCTTTTGTTAATTTAAGGGTTTTGCTATTTTTGCAAAATTCGGTATGAACTTACGGTAGAATTCGCTGAGTCCAAGGAAAGATTATATTCCTTTTGTAGTTTTAGGAAAAGGAAAATTATAATTACATTTATTTTGTTAGGGTTTGGTTTAATACCGTCTGTCGTGATAATGTGACCGAGAAATTCTGTTTCTTTCTTCAGAAATTCACATTTATCAACATGCAATTTTAGATTAGCTGATCGTAGCTTATCGAATACCTTTTTTAATGACAATATGTGTTCTTCCAAAGAAGTGGAAGAAGGTTTAGAAGATTGTTCATGCAGCATTGAAATGTTGCTGGTGCATTTTTTAAACCTAAGGGCATAATATTCGTATATTCGTAATGTCCATGTTTGGTTAAAAATTCTGTTTTGGATATTGATTGCTGGTCCATTTGATGGAAACATTTAGCTAGATCAATGGTTGTGAAGTATTGACAGCATCCAAGCTTGTCTAATATTTCATACATTACAGAAATAGCGAATTTGTCGTCAATGGTTATCTCGTTGAGACTACGAGAGTCTTTGACTAATCGAAATTTTGGTTACCAGAAGCATCAAATTGGAGAACAATATGCGGATTTAGATTTCCTAATTATTTTTTGTTCTGTCATTTCGTTAATTTGCTTGTTTACTTCTTTATCAAACGCTTGGGTGTATTTATATGATTTTTTATAGATAGGGTCTTTGTGTTTTGTATGAATAGATTTAATCGTACTTGTAAAAGTCAAATTTTCACCCCTTTTGTACTGAATATCACTGTATTCAAGCAAAACGTGGGATGTTAGATGTTCTTATCTGAATAAGATAAGGTAATAAGAGGGTTTTCCTCAGATTTAGACGTCTTGGGACACTCATAGGTAGTCTTGGACTCTTCTCGGTTAGACGATCTGTGGCACTGATTGAAGACCTTTAACTCGACTGGTTTTAAGTAGGGTTACCTAATAATTTTCCGGAGGGTTTACTCCTTTTTTGTGGTATGTATACGGTTTCTTTGGGTTAGACTTGGGGCACTCATTGGTAGCCTTGGACTTATCTGTTTGGATGTAGTCGTACCACATTTTGAATGTATAGCCGTTTAGAGTGACTGTGTTGAATAATTAATTTGAGTGTTGGTTGGCTCTAAATAGTTTCTGCCTTATAGTAAGTCATCTTTTCTGAAAAGTTGTAAATATAGAATGTTTGGGACAAAGTTTGCTTTACTGAAATGAAACACTTTGGTTCAATGTTATAATACCATTTATAGTGTGGACTTTTACTTTAGGAGGTTTGACTGGGAAATTAAAGAAATTTTGTTTCATAATATTAATAGACGAACCCGTGTCTATTTTAATTTTTGATTCCGAGGCTGATTGAAGAAAATTGTTGCATCCTGTGTCCATTCTGTATTGGGCACTAGTACATACTCTCTGTCGTTTGACGACAGATTCAGTACACTACCTGTATTTAGTATTTGCATAGACACTAGAATAACAAGATGCGTAACGGCCATACGTTGGTTTGGCACTGTGCATCCACTTTTTTGGTGACGGCCAAAATTGCTCTCTTTCCGCTCGCCACGCTGAGAACGAAAGAAATCTAAAAATAGAATTTTCTTGCTTGTGCGAGTAAAAACAAGAGACGAGAACGCCTATATGTGTTCGTGTTGTGCTAGAAGACGATTTTCGGGCCGAAATCAATTCTGATCGATGAAATGAATTTACATTGTACATATTAGGGTAGTTTTTTGCCGATTTCGTAGCAATATGATAAAATAAAATAATTATTAAAAAATCATGACCAGACTATTATAATTTTAAAGCTTTTGAAATTCGTTTGTTAAAATCGCCGCTCGAATTAGCTACCGTTTACATATTTATATTTATGTTAATAATTAATTATGTGTCATATGCGTAATAATCGGTACCCAGGGAACACCACGAGGAGGCCATTACAATTTTAATGGGGTCCTATATTTACGTATATATCAAGTCGACTTGAAATATTTGAATGTTTAACATTAAAACATTTCCATGTTCAATGGTTTTAAGTTTTTTTTTCTAACTATGGTTTTTTATTATATATTGCTCGATTTTTCAGTCGTCAATTATTTAAATATCGCTATTTTTTTATTTATGAAATAGAATGCTGAGCTTAGATTGCTTTTTTTGTCTTTCAGCAATCACAGTCCACTTGCAATGCTTAAAAAGCAAAACTTAATAGATCTGTTCTATGTGCATAACATTCATTATTTTCATAAAATCATAATGAGAAGGCACTACTTTCATTTGTGCACTTAATGCATTGCTCAACAAAAAATTTTTTTATACACATTTGTTTTTTATTAGTTTTAAAAATATTTTCGAAAGCTTTAGTGTGTATTTTGCAAATATTAAAAAATAATTCAGATGGTGCCTTTAATTTCCTAAAGTCCGAGTCTATTTAGTAGTTTTTCTCATGTATAAAAAGCTCTGATGGAGCTGTTAAATGCTCGGTTTCTTTTAAAATTACCGATCTGCATTTATCGCAACTGGATCCCTTAGCAATACATCCAACAAAATATCTTGGATCTTAATTCAATGGGTACATCATTGCACAAAAAGTTATCTATATTTTGGTCAAAGTACCTCTCATTGTCTTGCACAATTTTGGAAAATGATACAGAGTATTCTTGTTGCTGTATTTCTTTTTTTTTGTTCAATGAAAGGCTGATATATTATCGAATCGAAATCTATTGGCAACATAACATCAACATCTGATTCGCAATTCGACTTTTGTGAAAATTTAAAAATGTGGAGACATATGAGCTTGGCAATTACTATATTAAATTCGTTAACTGAAGGATTTCTCCAGTTACCACCTTTTGCTCGAACGCGCGCAAATATATTTTCAAGGGGATCCTGGTTAACTCTACTAGTTAAAAAGAAAAAGTGGTCTGTGTGATCCTTAAAGAGATCTTCGACAAGTCCAAATATAGCTTCAGTAGTTTTGATCAAGCCATCAACACAATATATTTTATTCCCGTGATATTTAACGCTCTTTAGGTATTCCTGCATTTCCTTTAGTTTGTTCCAAACTCCATTGTTAACTTGGAGCGCGCATTTCATGGGGTAAAAACCCCACCCTCTGCCATTCAGGCAATCAAAGTAATCATTAACTTTTTGGACAAATGCAGCAGTAGAAGCAACAGTGTGGCTAAGTGTTTGAGTTGCCAAACATACGCGCATTAGCTCAAATCTAGTTGGATTAACGTGACTCCTTGTTAATTTAGTCATTCTCGTTACTGATCCATGATCTAATTCGTAAACCTCTCGAATGACATCAAAGTTAACTAGTCCGTCAGGGGTTTCAAAATTAGCTTTTAGAAAATTATTCCTTATAGACTTGAAAAGATGCGGAATGTCATAAAACATATAATATTTTTTATTATTTAAGGTAAAGTAAGGTTTCTCATTGGTAGTGAGGTAAATTTTCTATTGTTACCTCCTTGATCGTACACAACACCCCTTACTTTGAACCCAATTGTTTCAGCAATAATAATGTTTTTATAAATAAGACTTTTTAAGCAATTGCCTTTTATATTCGTTTCGGCCACGAAATAGTTTAATATAAATTTCCATTTTTTTTAATACCCCGAACAACAAATACGCAAATATGGCTTCCGATTTTATTAGAGCGGTCAAGTAAATGCTCTATTCCATCTATAATATCAACTGACACATTGTAAGTTAGGTTTTTTTTATTGCTACTTCATCACTTAGCCAATATGCACTCTTTATCAGATGCATTCATTTCTTTAATAGATTCATTAAGGGCTGAGTACAAACATTCGTTGTCTCCTGGCTGTACCTTTTTGATGCTGTTCCACTTTTGCAAAGATGATGGACTTGGAAAATTTAATTTCAGCGAGTCTCTTAAGAACGTATATATGCTCTGAGCATACAATTTTTCGCAATCATTCCATCTTGTATTTGTGCCCTTTTTTCCTTAAGAAGCATTTTCGTTAATATTTTTTCATTTCCCGTTAAATTAATTTTATCTATTTCAGAATATATGTTCTTTTCGGTCTTAGATTCCAACCTAACTAATTATCTTCTTAGATTTGAGTTTTCTTTCCTCAGCATTTTAATTATAATTTGCCTCTCATCTGACAACTTTTTAAAAGCGAAATATTTTTTTGAAACACTTTTAATGTTTTCGCGTTTTTATGGCACTGCCGACAAACTTCAACAGGGGAAATCATTCATCATAAATCATTTAAATTAATATCGGCATTGTAGTAGGCTAGAGGTACACATACATAAGTTCAGTTCATAATAGCAACATAGTATATAAACATTAAGTCATTGTTCGCTTTCGGGTGGCATTCTCTCTGTTTCGCAACATCGGCCTTGTAGCAACAAGCATATAGGCAGATCGCAAACGGAGAGGGAGTCAGTCGAATGCTAAAGCTGAACACGGAAAGTAACAAATAAACCAAAGAGTCCAACTCCTGCCTTTGTGTTTTAATTAACTAAGAGGATATATAATACCCCTACAGCATTATTGCAACTTTTATATTTTATAAGATTGCGATCTGGAATTGCCCCTTTCTTCAAATAATTAACCCCAATATCATCTGGGGAGTAATGATCTTGGCATAAAATCTTCTGTAAATTGGCATTTTTCCGCCCATCTTATTAGCATTGTTGGATCCCTTTCAGGAAATCTAAACAATTTAAGAGCGGGGAAATCGCGCGTAGATTTCCGACAGTGGGATAAGCTGCACTTGTTCCCACTTATGTATCTTCTCATTTCTTGGCCATATCCATAAGGTTATTCAAATGGGGCATTAAAATGTTTTTTTTTTCACTTCTTACAATTTATAAGTTGCGACTCAAACGTTTGTCGAAAATCAGCAGCACGTTGTGTTAGCGCGTCAAATTACGAAAATACGTAAACAATATTCACTATTCACTATTTATCGCAAATAGTTATCATCACTATTATTTGCGCTTGTATTTCCGTACTTTACTTTTGCAGCAAAACGACTTTAGTTCAATATAAATTCGATTATATAGCGAAAATAAAAAAAAAAATTGAGGAGCTCTGCGTATAGCCAACTTTAAGCAAACGGGCTAAGAGAAATTAAAAGGAAAAACAGAAAAATTGGCGCGCGTTTCTTCCCACCTGAAATGGCGCGCTTTTTAAAATTATTGAATTGGAATATAACAAAAAAAAAAAAAACACATACTGAAAAACAACTGAATCTAATGTGCATTTTAAATAATAAAAATGGATCATTAACATACATAAATCATATTAAGTCAAATGACTTAATAAATATACTAAATAATTAAAGGAAGTAAAATATAAATTATTATAACTACTTATAACAAAAGGAAGACATTACATTGAGAAATAAATATTTCATAAAAATAATACGAAGTAGAAAATAAAAATTTGTAAAATAAATAAAAATATGAAAACTGTTTATTGCAAAAGTCACATCAGAGACACTAGAATTATTCTAGTGTCTTTGGTTAGGTCATATCTTGAGGCACGAAGTGCGGACACAAGCACTCAACAATCAGTGCCTTATTAATTTTTCACACGCCGCAAGCTAATGACAAATATTCTAATATAAATTCATTTTTGAAATTTATTTTGTGATGGTATATACATAGATTTGGCTATTTCTAATCTATTTTCAAATAATAATAACGTTAAGGCAATGCAAACAAGAATTTTTCGCATGGTGCCAATTGATCAAAAATAATACACATTTAAAGTCTAAGAACTTCTAAGGTGAATGCAAAGACACTAGAATAACAAGATGCGTAACGACCATACATTGGTTTGGCACTATGCAGCCACTTTTTTGGTGATGGCCAAAATTACTCTCTTTCCGCTCACTCCCGCTGAGAGCGTAAGAAATCTAAAAATAGAATTTGCTTGCTTGTGTGTGTAAAAACGCGTATAACGTGTAAGAACGCGTATATGTGTGCGTGTTGTGCTAGAAGACGATTTTCGGGCCGAAATCAATTCTGATCGAAGAAACGAATTTACATTGTACATATTAGGGTAGTTTTTGCCAATTTCGTAGCAATATGATAAAATAAAATAATTTTTAAAAATTCGCGTCCTGACTATTATAATTTTAAAGCTTTTTAAATTTGTTTGTTAAAATCGCCGCTCGAATTAGCTACCGTTTACACATTTATATTTATGTTTAATTCTAATTTGTCTCTCATCTGACAATTTTTTAAAAGCGAAATATTTTTTTGAAACAATTTTAATGTTAATGTTACATCATATTAAATCAAATGACTTAATAAATATACTAAATAATTAAATATGATAACTGTTTATTACAAAAGTCATATCAAAGACACTAGAATTATTCTAGTCTTTGCTTTGTTCATATCTTGAGGCACGAAGTGCGGACATAAGCACTCAACAATCATTGCCTTATTAATTTTTCACACGACGCAAGATGAATACTCTAATGACAAATATTCTTATATAAAAACATTTTTGAAATTTATTTTTGTGATAATATGTACATAGTTTTGGCTATTTCTAATCTATTTTTAAATAATAATAACATTAAGGCAATGCAAAACAAGAATTTTTCGCATGGTGCCAATTGATCAAAAATAACATAGATTTAAAGTCTAAGAACTTCTGAGGTGAAGGGCATATTTTGTCAAATTTACAAATGCATGAGCATACGTGTGCACACATAAAGTTGTCTGCTATCACTTTGTGCGTTGAAAAGAGCTGTTCGCTGTAGCGCTCTCAGCTCTCTCGCTCTCTAACAAAAATTCGAGAGAGCCTGGAGCCACCTCTATAGCCACGGCGAAAAAATCGTGTGCCAAAAAATCGTATGGCGTTACGCATCTTGTTATTCTAGGGTCTTTGGTATTTGTGCGAATTCGTTTGCTAACCTTGGATTTGGTTCGCAGGGTCTTGGAGTAGTGTTTGGATTTGATTTATTTGTATTATGCATAGCATTGTTTACGAAATTTTGATAGTTTCCCTTATTCTTAGAGGTTTGGGTTTGGATTGTGTTAGGGTTGGAACTATTTTGGGGTTTTGATCGGTCATTGGAAGTTATTTCGTATATACCTTATTGTTGTGCTCTTTGTTCGATTTTAGATACTGTCGTAATGTCTAGAAAGAGTCATAAATAACCTATCGGGAAATTTTCTCATGATTATATTGTGTATTACGGTATTATTGATATTATTTTCTAGCATAAGTTTATTCGATATTGTGAATGATTTAATTTCTAACTCCTCGACGAACTTACGGACACTTCCGCTGAAGGGTTTGTTGTAGAGACGACGGAGAAGTTCTTCACGTGATGTTTGGGTTTTATATTCGCTGATGAGTGCGTTCATTAGGGTTGACCAGGTTGTTGCTCCGGATAACTGGGATACTCGTTGGGCATCCCCTACAAGTTGCATCTCAATTTGTCTTTGTCTAGTGTCGGTTGATGGGTAAAGTTGAAGTATGAACTCGACCCTTCGGATAAAGGCAATGAGCTCTTGGGTATTATCACTGAATGTTGGTATTTTCCTAACGTGGCTTAAAGCTTGATTCAGATGGGGTTCCGATAACAGTTTGACTTGCTCGGTTGCCATGGTTGCTTTGGCAGAGTTTTTTGTTTTTACACTTTTATTGACCGTATGCAGTAGATTTGACTATTTTGTGTCAACCACCGATTATACTTAGTTATTTTGCGGATAAAAAAGAGTTCATTTTATTACGATTTTATGTTCACTTTAGCAGATTCGCATGGTTCAATCTTGAAAGATATGCTTGGTCGTACAAGGATCTTTTGTCACTAGATTGATAGTTGTAAACAACTCACAGAATATTTCAATTCAGAACCAGGGTTTAATAATTAAAAGAACACAGTTGGTTTTTTATGCATTATTAAACGATTTTATTAATTCCAATAAAGGAAGAACTAGAGCCCTTGGATTGTCACTATGTTGGATAATGGACTTCGAAGTTGAATTGGGCTTAGCAGGGCTATTCGTGATTGATAGTGTACTCAGTACTGAACTCTCACATGGAGACATGTTTGCGTTTATATTAGCAGAATAAACTTATAAACGTATATTCTCACGTAAAGATAGGAGCTCCCGAAAAATAGGAGTAATTAAACTTTATATTTTATATGGTCCTGTGTACTTAATGTCTAATTTGTGGCAAGATAAGCAAAAAAAAAAACAAGTGAAAAAGCTTCAAGCTAAACAAAACAAAAATAACTCCTACCTTTCATTCACCCACATATCAAACTACACACAAAATTATCAAAGCTTACACCCTCAAGAGAGACCCAACAATTGCTCTCAGCACAGGAGCGCATAATGCGCGCCAAATTCATCTGCACGTACACCAACAACAACTTCCACAATAAACACACCCTCAACTCTCTCGCTCACAGCAGTTACGCTCTTAGCTCTCCCACTCTCAACTCTTCCGCTCTCAGCAACTTCAGAAACCAATACCACAACGGCAGCAACTATAGCAACAACAACTACAGTTTGCTATGCTTTAAAGCCGATATGCTCTTCTTCATCGAATATTATAACGCCCACAACCTCAATACCCGCTCAAACAACAATAAACAAAACTCAATCCTCTCTTCCAAACCAACAAAACTTAAAATGTCACCGAAACAATCAGTCTCCAAACAGTTCCAAAGATCTCTTAAATAACAACAAGAAACAATTCAATGCTCAGCAAGGGCATGAAGTTATAAATTTACACAACATCCAGCGCTACGACTCCAAACAACCATTGCCTCTATTCTCTATTAAACTCAACATGAAAGACAATAATAAAGACATTTATAAAATTGAGCACATACTTCATCGCAAAGTAATCTTTGAACCACCGCGACCAAAGCGAACACTTCCTCAATGTACAACCTGCCAAAAATATGGACATACAAAAAATTATCCTGTACTATTAACACAAGATTGGACAGAACAAGCATTAAATGTGCGCTATGCAGTGAAAACCACACTGCAAACTATAAAGGTTGTATGGTGTACAAATCACTGCAATTAAAAAAAACCCAACTCTTCGAAAAATAGAAATACCTGTTAGAGAAACAACACATCAAACGACACAACACAGTACAACACATAATGTAGTAAGCATAAATACGCCAGCTTTATCCTATGCCGAAGTCTTAAATAAAAACCAAGTAACTAGCCATCAAACCAACTCAACCTACTATTGTACCTGATATACAGCCTGCTTCAACTCAATGAAGCCAAATCGCACAAAATGATTTGGACGAACTTAAACAAATGATGAAACAATTAGTAGCCCAAATGAGAAATATGATGAACAATTTCACGCTTTTATTATCTAAACTTGACAAATAAACATGTAACAATCGCCATCTGGAATGCTAACGGACTTTCACGCCATTTACTTAAACTAAAAACATTCTTAAATGAAAAGCAAACTGACGTCATGCTCATTTTTGAAACACACTGACCTGAGAAAACGGGTCCAACGGGTCAAATAAATATATCTGCAGTTTATTGCCCGCCTAAATTTAATAATACAAAAGACCTCGATTTCATAAAATCACTGTGAAATCGGTACCTGGCAGGAGGTGACTATAATGCCAAACACATAACTTGGGGGTCCAGACTTACCACTGCAAAGGGACGTCAACTGTATGAAGCAATAAGAATCAAAAATGGCCGTGCTCTAAGCACAGGAGAGCCGACTTACTGGCAAACTGACACAAATAAACTACCGGATTTAATTGACTTCTGCATTCCAAGAAATATAACATGAAAGAACCTAACAATAAAATCATGCCTAGACCTCTCTTCCGACCGTTCCCCAATATTAATTACATTAGATGGTGGGCTAGAAGAAATCGACAACGACTCCCCTTTATTTAACCACATAACAAATTGAAACATGTTTCGCGACATTTTGGAACAGAACATAATAAAGAAATAAAATAAATATCTCTCTAAAGACAAACAACGAACTGGACTCTGCAGTAGCATATTTAAATTTTTATTTTTTTTTTTTTGTGTAGCCTTTTATTTATTATTTAAAATCTGTCCTAGTGGACAATAATTAAATTTTTTGGAGGGAAACATTAACGTAAGGGGAGTACGCCGAGTGTACTTGGGTAGGGGCTAAGTATGATTAAGTATGTTGAGTAAGGTCAAGCGGGTGCGTTCTCTGCAGGCGTCTTAGGGATTGGCTATGGTCTAGAAGGTTGACGGCCAGGTGGTTGTGGTGGTTCTCCAGTCTGCTAGCATATCTCACACTGTGTCTGTAGATTTCGTCGTCTACCCATGGAATCCCGAGCTCCTCGTGGATGGCGGAATTTTCGTGGTAGGGATGGGCGTTGGAGACTATTCTCAAACATCTGTTTTGAAATCGCTGGATCTTCCTTCTATGTGATGTGCTTGCAGTACCCCACAGCTGAATTCCGTACGTCCAGCTTGGCTTGAGAATAGTCTTGTAGACGAGAATCTTAAGTTTCTCTCGCAGCTTGGACTTTTAACCGATGAGCCAGTGGAGTTGCTTTAGGCGTATGTTGGCCTGGATACGCTTTCTGTTGATGTGGGGGCCCCAAGTCAGCCTTCTGTCCAGGGTCAGCCCTAAGTATTTGGGGGTGCTGGAGGTAGGGATGGTGTCGCCGTCGAGTGAAACCGGGGGGCATTCTCCTCTGCGCAGAGAGAAGGTGGTGTGGGAGGATTTATCAGCGTTGATCACGATGTTCCAGCATTTCAGACATGGATCCAATGCATCCAGTTGCCTCTGGATGATGGCTGATGCTCGTTGAGGGTTTGTTGCGGTGGCAAGGAACGCCGTGTCATCTGCATAGGTGGCTGCTGTGAGGTAACGGGAGGGTATGATAGGGAGGTCTGCTGTAAACAGGGTGTAGAGGATGGGACCAAGGACGCTGCCTTGAGGTACTCCGGCTCGTATAGGCCTTGTCGTGCTGGTTGAGGAACCGCATCGCACTTGGAACTCTCTTCCTTCAGTATACGATTTGAGTAGGGCATAGTGGGAACTGGGAAGGTGGGACTTGAGTTTGTAGAGGAGTCCAGGATGCCACACTCTGTCGAACGCCTGCTTGACATCCAGGAATACGGCCGAACAGTATCGTTTGTTCTCTAATGCATCTAGGATGCGTGCTACGAGCCGGTGGCATTGCTCGGGTGTTCCGTGGGATCGCCTGAAGCCAAACTGGTGATCAGGGATCAGTCCAGCCTCGTCCAGTACTGGCAACACTCTGCGCAGAAATACTCTTTCGAGTATTTTGGAGAGGATTGCCAGCAGACTAATCGGTCTATATGAGGCAAGATTGGCTTCAGGTTTTCCAGGTTTGAGGATGAGAATGACTTCTGCACGTTTCCATGATCTCGGGAAGTACCCTAGTGAGAAGCATCTGTTGTATATGTTGGCCAGCAACTGGGAACAGGGAGGTGGCAGCATTTTAAGGGATGTGGCGTCGATGCGATCCAGTCCTGGGGATTTGCTAGCCTTTAGGGAGGCGATCTCTTGCGCAACCTCTTCTGGGGTGACGGGCTCTATGGGCAGGCTAGGAGGACATGGACTCTCTAGGAACCTGGTGGTTGCAGCACGCTCTTCGCCAGTGCATCTGTCAAATGGTGTGAATGCATTCTGGAGGTGATCTGCAAACGCTTCAGCTCTTTCGGCTTCAGAGCGGCACCAAGAGGCGTCCGCTTTGCGCACCGGCGACGCCTTCTTTGCAGGCCTCCTGATATGACGGGTGACTTGCCACAGATTATGTTGCGGGTCACCAGGTTCCAGCTCCTCAAGGAATCTGTCGAAGGAGTCTTGCCGTAGGGTACACAGCTTGTCCTTGAGTTCCTTGATGGCTCTGTTGAGTGCTGCCTTGTCCCTTGGGTTGCGCGAGAAAAACCAGATTCTCCTGAGGCGCCTTTTTTCCGCTACGAAGGCCGCAATTTCTGGAGACCAGAGGTGAAGGTCTCTACCAGGAGTTCTTGGGGACGTTGAAGGAGGAGGATTGGCAAACTCAGCAGCATTGTACATCTCATCTGTGAGAGTTTTGATTGCCGCATCGATGTTGCTTGGAGTGGAGAGTGGAGGATCCGGGTGCAGGGAGGACAGCATCCAGAGTGTGAACTTGGAGGCGTCAGTGTGCTTCCCGGTGAGTCTTCTGGGCAACTCTTTTTTGAGGACGGGGATGTTGAGAAGCATTTTTATAGCGCTGTGGTCGGATATCAGCTTGTTATAGTTGGAGCAAGTTAGTCTGTCTTGCCCTATGCCTTTGGAGATGGCAAAATCCAGGAGGTCGGGCAGCAAGGAAGGGTTTGAAGGCCAGTGGGTAGGCTCACCAGAAGAGTGGCAATCCAGTCTTCTGCTCTGCAGGAATCTGTGGAGCGTTCTGCCTTTGGGGTTGATGGAGCGGGACCCCCACCAGGAGTGTTTGGCGTTGAAGTCACCATCTGCTATAAAGCGAGGTCCAAAGGACTCAAAAAAATCTTGTTGGTGAGTCTCGGTGATCGAGTGTCTAGGGGGGAAGTAGACCGCTCCAACGGTGAGGTCTCCATGTAGGCTGGAGATTCTGGCCAGGGCACACTGGGCCCATTCCTCCTGAAACGCAGGTAGCTCCGTGTACTGGATGCCACTCCTGATGAGCATGGCTGCTCCTCCGCGCGCTCTGCCAGATGGATGGTTGGCAGGGATGACATCGTAGCCGCTAATGCTAAAATGGGATCTGCGACAAAAGTGGGTTTCTGATACCAGTAGTACATCGATGGCATCTGTTTTTAGGAGGTGTTCCACCTCGGCTCTGCTCCTCTGCAGACCGTTAGCATTCCAAATAACTATTTTTAGGCTTTGCATACTTTTGCGTTGAGGATGGAAGCAACAAGCTGCGTCATTTGCGAGAACATCTTCTCCATCATCCTTTCGACCATTCCTTCGAAGCGAGCAAACATTTGTTCCATGTTACTGGGTTGCGGAGATTCACGTGGGGTTTGACGGGTTTGGTTGGGATTGGTTTGCTGAGGCACTTGGGTAGACATGAGCGCATCTCTGTAGCTCATATTGGAGATACTTGGGAGCTTGATGGTGCAGGGCTTGCTGAAAGGGGTGGCCGGTCTGGGTTTGGGGGCTTGCTGTGCCTTTGCCTTTTTATAAGCAGGGCACCCTCTAAACGAGGCAGGGTGGTCGGCTTGGCAGTGAAGGCAGCATGCCTTCTCGTTCTCCTTCTTCGCGCATGCTCGTGTGTCGTGATGTCCACCACATTTTACACAGCGGTGTTCTAGAAAGCAGTAGCGCTGGGTGTGTCCGAAGCCTTGGCATCTGAAGCATTGCGGCACGTCATTAAATTTGAGCGGAGGCTCGATGGTGACGACCGACCTGCACAGTCTCCTGATCTGGAATACCTCCTTGTTGTTGCTAGCATATATCATATCATATCATATATGCAGCAACGCAATCGACACCATCTATAAAAATGATCACATTAAAGAAAACTCCCGTTTTTATTAAAGAGAAAATCAAGCAAAAGCGTAATCTTCGGAGGATATGGCAAAGGACTAGGCGTCCAGAAGATAAAAACAAACTAAATAGAGAAACAGACGAGCTGAAGAGAACTCTCAGGGAAGACAAAGATAACCGGCTTCAGAACTACCTTAGCAAACTTGGAACTTCCTTATCTACAAAGCGACCAAAAAATTGACGAACTCAACTATACACAAGCCACCTATAAAAAGAAACAAAAACACATCAAACAAAAAAAAATGACATGGACAACGACAATGCTGAGCTTCCAAGACAAATCATCTACTTAAATTGTGCAATTAAAACTATAACAAAGGCAGAAATTAAATCTCAAATAAAACAAATTAAAAACAAGAAAGCCCCCAGATATGATTTAATCGGAGGAAAAATTCTTATGGAACTACCGGAAGCTATCACCTATATAAGAAACTTGTTTAACAGAATCCTTCGATTGCAGTACTTTCCCATCACTTGAAAGGTAGGCCAAATTAAAGCCATTCCAAAACCAAACAAAAACGCCAATACTGTAAGCCCGTACAGACCAACAGGTCAATCGAGTAATTAACAAAATAACAGATGATTTTGGCAAATAGAAATTTTGCTATAAAGTATAGCACAAAGGACTGCTGCATATGCTAAGAAATATACTACCATATAACCTATATACCATTCTTCAAAGCTATATAACGGACAGATATTATTTTAATATTAAATACGACAATGAATGCTCAGATATTATGCCAGTGTCAGCGGGTGTTCCACAAGGAACTGGGCCTTGGCCCACACACACAAAACGACAACCCAAAAACTTCGCAATTAAAATCAATGACAATCAACTATTATTACACCTATATCCCAAGTACCTTGGACTAACTATTGACTCAAAACTAACATGGAAACAGCACACTCTAAATAACCGAAATGAAACAAAAAACAAATTTCAACAACTTAACTGGCTAATAGGAAAACACTCTGTAGTGAGTATGGTCGTTTTTAGTTTTCCTTAGGTTTTTATTTAATTTTATCTAATTCTGGTTTGGCAGAAATGGTTCTGCCAGTTCAACTTCTCCACAGTGTCTGTGTTGTGAGTCTTAAATAAATTTCGTCTTAGGCTAAGCCGCGTAACTGCGCTGCCGGATACGCCAGCGGCGTAGCGGCTTCCTTATGTATATCTTATATATCTAGGCTTATCGAGAGAGCGAGCAGTGTACTTATGTATTATGCATTTGGTCGGCGTGGAAATGCTGACCATGCACTTATACTTTGTAGCCTTCGAGTGAACGATCATGTTACATCCGCCTTGAGCCTTATTGGTTGCATGGCAACAAAGTGCTGCTATGTGTTAGTATGCTATTATACTTAAATTTTCTTAATATAACATAGGCACATACTACAACTCAAAACTAGAATTACATAATTAAAATAGCAATATACAAGGCGTTAATAAAACCAATATGGACGTATGGAATATAACTCTGGGGAACTGCCAGTAAATCCCACTTACAGCTAATTCAGCGAACGAAATTAAAAATGTTCAGAATAATCACAAAAACCGAATGGTACATTAGAAACGAAGATATGCATAATGATTTAAACATAGAAACAGTCAACGAAACTTTAAAAAAAGCAGAAAAAAACACACAAATATACTACTTAGCCACCAAAACTCAAACTTGAGACAAATACCGATGACAGATTTGGAACCAAGAAGATTATTTATTTATTTATTTATTATGATAGATAGAATAGTTTATAAAACTAGACTAACTTAAATAGTATAGCATTAGCTACGTGGATTACAGCTACCTTTTTTTTTACAATGTTATTATATCTTAATTTAGTTAATATCTAATTTGTTAACTAATTGCTGGCTTGTTATGTACAATTGCCTGTTTTGTTTTTAGATTTTGTGGTATAATTTGGTTTTTTTTTTTTAGGAAAAGAATGAGTTTTTGTATATTATCTGGATTGGGTTTTCTAAGAAGGTCTAGAGGGTTGGTGTTGTTAAATATGTCTTGTTTGGTTTGTAGGAGGGATGGGCATGAGTTTAATATGTGGCTTATTGAAATATCACCTTGGCAAAACGCACAAGTTGGTATTGAATTGGTATTTAGGTAGTGTTAGTGGGTTATGTTTGTGTGTCCTAGTCGAAGTCGTATTATTTTTGTTTGGTCGAGTCTGGTCCAATTTGTGTGAGATTGTTTGAGGTAATCGTATGTGTGTGAGGTATTCCTATTAATAGATTGGTACCATGGAGTGCAGTTTATTATGTTTTCTTTATTTTTAGTCGCAAGGTCGGCTTTAAGCTGTTTTTATATGTGTGGTATTTATGTTTGGGGTGAGGATAAGTGGCATATTGCTTGCTGATTTTGCAGCTTGATCGGCTAGTTCATTTCCTTTTATTCCTGAATGGCCACGGAATCCACATTATTTTAATTTTTTTTTTTCAAGACAACTGCCTCCGTTGTAATGGCGAATGTTATTGTGTAATTAATTTTTGAACCGTCAGTGAATATGAAATTATGAGTGTTAAGGTTATTCTTTGTGTGTTCGTATAATTTTCTGTATTGATCTGGTGATGTTTTTTTCTTTCTTATGGATTCTGAGTGAAGTTTCTATTAGATTGGGGAGGGTTCATGATGGCCTGTATTTATGGAGTTTTATTGGTTTGTAGGGTAGATTAAGTTCTACGCTAAGCTTGATTGTTCGGTCTATTATTGTTGTTTTTTTCTTTTTAGTTTTTTTATGCTTGACGAACTTATGTATTGGTGTGTTTTTGGAGAAGATTAGGTTTTGAGATAGTTTGGCTATTTGAAGGTCTCGTTCCATTTCTAAAGAGAGAGTATTTGATTCGTAAAGTAAATTATTTATTGGTGTAGAGCGATAGGCTCCGAGAGCTAGACGGATTGCAGAGTTAAATGGTGTTTTTATTTTGTTTAAATGCTTTTGGGAGTATGAAACAGAAACAAACCATACTCTAGTTTGGCTATAATTGTTGCTTTTGCGACATTAAGTAGTGTATGCGTGTTGCAATTAAATTTAAGGCTAGATAGGCATTTTATTTTATTTAGCTTATTGTGTAGTTCGGGTAGAAGTAGGTTTATGTGTGTGTTCCATTTGTATTTGTTGTTTAAGGTCATTCCTAGAATTTTTAAGGAAGTAACGGTTGGAATTTGAATGTTGTTGCAGCTTATCTTGCATGTGCAGTAGTGTTTTCTGTATATGTGAAGGTGTTGGCATTTGGACAGGGATAGCGATGCCCCTGAGTAGGAGCACCAATTTTCTATATCATTAAATAGGTTGTCTAAGCTGAAGTTTGTATTTGTGTTTTTGTTGAAATTTATTATAAGGAAGAAGTCGTCGACGTATGCATTAAATTTAATTTCTTTATGTAGGGATATGATGTTGGATAATTTGTTGAATGCTATGAGGAATAGTATCACGGATATGGGTGAACCTTGGGGGATTCCGTTGAATAGGGGTAATGGGTTTGATGTATGCGGACCGACGCGGACAGTTATTTTTCTGTTACTCATGAAGTCTTTAATGTACTTTATTATTTTGCGGCCTGTTTTCCATTCCTGCAATTGCTGGATTATGGAGTGCACACCTACTCGATCAAAGGCTCATGAAAAATCAAGAGTGACGAGGGATGTGTGCATTTTTGACTTGGTTGAGGTGTTTATTTCACCATGGACCCCTGTATGGATGTGTGTTAGGTGAGGTTTGTGGGATGGAGAGGTTTGCGCTATAAAGATTAATTCTATTGATTAGAGCGGCTTCTTTGTTTACGTTGTGGGAAGTGGAAATGTTCCCGGTTGGCTTCTTTGAGTTTAAAAAAGGGTCTGTTAAATTTTTGTGGTTTGGTTGTTGGGAATAGTGTTGTGATAATAGGGAAATGGTCGCTACCATGATAAGGTGTAGAGTTTAAGGTTCTATATGGATTCGCTGTCGCTGTTGTTAGTGTGCTTGTTTTTGTTTACAGCTTTGGTCTTTAATTTCGATGCTTTAAGGTTTATGGATAGGTTGTTGGTCTATCTTTCGGGAAGATATTTATTTTTAGGTTTTCTGTGAGTTCTGATGAGTATGGCGTAGATGGTTTTCTGGTAGGTGTGTAGTCGGTATCCATGTCTTCTAGTTTGTCGTAGCTGTGGTGGTGATGGTGTTGGTGTGGTTGGTTGAATAGTAAGGTTGTTTTGGCTGGTCCAGTTGTTGCTGTCTTAGGTGAAGTGTTTTGTGCTGCTGATGTGGGTGTGTGGTGCGGATTTTGGTGTTGTGATTGGGTTGTATTTTTGTGTGAATATAAGGTAACAGAGTGTTTGTTGTCCTCTGGATTATGCCGTTTGTAAGTGTTTTGGCATAGGTGTTTTTCGTTTGGAAACCGTGAAGTTCGAAATATATGTGTTGGGCAGTTTTATGGTCAACTTTTTGTGAAGTTTTAATGGCTGTTAATTTCTGGTTTTTTTTATGAACGTAGGGCATTTGCGGTCAATTGGGCTGTGTTGATGGTCAAGTCCTGGGTTGTTTGCATCCCTCAACTTCTCCTCCACAGGCAAAGTCCACCGATTTTTTTATGACAAATGGTGATGTTCTTTCGAAGAGTTGTTGTCTTTCCTTTCAATAATTATAAATTTAGGTTCGCCTAATTGGGATTGGTATGTTGTTGAAGTAATTTTGTAAATGCTTTGTGGGTCTGTCATGATTGTTGATTAAGGGCTTGAGCCCGGGTTAGCGGTATTGTTGTTTTTGTTGTTGAGGTTTTTATTTTCTCTTTGTGGTTGATATTTGTTTATCAAGATTTTGCTGATAAGGGTTTTTGGCTTACGCGAAGCGAGGCTTTAAACTGGGTAGTACTGAACCGAGAAGATTAAAACGCAGAGCTCCAACAGAACTAAACTATTAAATTATGAATATATTAGCGTATCCTTGCACTGGGCCGCTTCTTTTATTTTTCACATCTAGTCAACCAATTACATATTGTTTAAAAAAAACAGATTGTAATTTAAAGAAAAAAATAAAAAATTGTGACCAGTCTCTTTTTTTAGCAAGACTTTAGTTCAGAATCTTTGTTTTCTATCATATGTGTAATTCCTTATTTTTTCCCCGTTACTCGCCATGTCCGTATGAACGTCGAGATCTCAGGAACTACAAAAGCTAGAAGGTGCGACCTATAACCTATAATGCCTCGCCCACAAGCCGCACAAAACTGTCACGCCCACACTTTTAAAAAATCTGTTGGAAAGCTTTTTTCCACGCCCATATAACGCCCTTAAACTGCTGAAAACTGCCAAGCGATTTTTTTTAACATTTTTTGGATATTTTTATTATATATCTTATTAGTCTTTGAACTCACTGTTTCCTAATAATTTCACACACAGATATTTAACTGAAAATTGCCTTCGCGTTGCCTTTCGGGCATCTAATCATGGTCCCCTCCGTATTCCTATAAGAAAAAACTCTAAAGGAGTGGGGGTTGCGAGTAATTTCAGTTAGATTTTTTTCCTTTTATATTTAATTGTCTACTTCCACAACACCATTAGGGGCCAATAAATTGTTCGTATTGTATTCATTCGAATTTTCCCTTTTCTTTTAAATCATATAGAAAGCAAAGCTCAAGAATAAATAAAAAAAAGTTATTTACTTTTGCCATTTAGCTTTCATGATTTTTTCCGGTGTATAATTGAAAAATTAAATTTTGTTTGCTATTACATTGATATATCATCGTAATTTTTCTCAGTGTTTTTCGTGGGTCATTTCCAATAAAATTTTTTCTTTTTGTAAATAAAGCACCATTAAATTTGTTATTTTTTACTTCTCGGCAAAATATTGATCTTCCGGCTCAGATGAGCTGAAATGAAAGCGTGGCATTTTCCACGAATAATTTTAAAATTTACGAACACAAAGAAACTCTCACTCGAATTTGGAATCAAACGACTAAAACAGACTTTTTTTCTTTAAATTTTACCGAAAATTCAAACGCAGACTCTCTGAAAATATACTCATCTTGGAAAAATAAAAAAAGATTAGGTAAGCTTATATAATATTTTCTTTTTTTCGCACGGGTCCCACGCCACACCTCCCGACCAACCGACCGAGGGGCGCCGCCAAAGACACTAGAATAACAAGATGCGTAACGCCATACGATTTTTTGGCACACGATTTTTTGGCCGTGGCTCTAGAGGTGGCTCCAGGCTCTCTCGAATTTTTGTTAGAGAGCGAGAGAGCGAAGAGCGCTACAGCGAACAGCTCTTTTCAACGCACAAAGTGATAGCAGACAACTTTATGTGTGCACACGTATGCTGATGCATTGTAAATTTGACAAAATATGCCCTTCACCTCAGAAGTTCTTAGACTTTAAATCTATGTTATTTTTGATCAATTGGCACCATGCGAAAAATTCTTGTTTTGCATTGCCTTAATGTTATTATTATTTGAAAATAGATTAGAAATAGCCAAAACTATGTACATATTATCACAAAAATAAATTTCAAAAATGTTTTTATATAAGAATATTTGTCATTAGAGTATTCATCTTGCGTCGTGTGAAAAATTAATAAGGCAATGATTGTTGAGTGCTTATGTCCGCACTTCGTGCCTCAAGATATGAACAAAGCAAAGACTAGAATAATTCTAGTGTCTTTGATATGACTTTTGTAATAAACAGTTATCATATTTAATTATTTAGTATATTTATTAAGTCATTTGATTTAATATGATGTAACATTAACATTAAAATTGTTTCAAAAAAATATTTCGCTTTTAAAAAATTGTCAGATGAGAGACAAATTAGAATTAAACATAAATATAAATGTGTAAACGGTAGCTAATTCGAGCGGCGATTTTAACAAACAAATTTAAAAAGCTTTAAAATTATAATAGTCAGGACGCGAATTTTTAAAAATTATTTTATTTTATCATATTGCTACGAAATTGGCAAAAACTACCCTAATATGTACAATGTAAATTCGTTTCTTCGATCAGAATTGATTTCGGCCCGAAAATCGTCTTCTGGCACAACACGCACACATATACGCGTTCTTACACGTTATACGCGTTTTTACACACACAAGCAAGCAAATTCTATTTTTAGATTTCTTACGCTCTCAGCGGGAGTGAGCGGAAAGAGAGTAATTTTGGCCATCACCAAAAAAGTGGCTGCATAGTGCCAAACCAATGTATGGCCGTTACGCATCTTGTTATTCTAGTGTCTTTGGCGCCACCGTGTATCGTACGGCTCGATTCGCGGGAAGATAGACGCGATATAGAAAAGAGAACAGAAACGAGGAAATGAATATAATGTAAAATTACTGTATTAAATATTAGTGCTAGTAGGATCTAATTATGTACTAAAAAAGTTAAAATTGATTGCTTTAAGATCGGCAGAGAGTCAAGATTACAGATAATAGGATATAATAGACTTTAGAGTCAGAACATAATACTCTGTAAGGGTCATGAAACTCATAGTTAGATCTACAATGATTTAAGATGAGGGGTATATAGTTTCTAGTGAATCTACTTGGAACCGAGAAGTTAAGCCGACTAATCAAGTCGGGACTCTCAACATCACCACGAATAAGCTTACAAATAAATTTTAGTTTAGGGTCCAGAAGAACACCAAGATCATCAACCCGTGTTATTTTGTCCTAACGAGCTATATTTTCCCCGCGCGCTTAACCTTACTTTGGGGTTCTATTTTAATTAATAAATTTTCTGGCAATTTAAATACACATCCCAGGGTCAGGATTTATTCGGCGGGTGCGGTCCCGCTGCGGCTGCTTCTCTTTTTCTGCCACTCGATGGGAAGGGCGCTTTACTGGTGCTCCACTCGAAGGTATGGTTCTGTTCTTTTCTATCTTTCTGCTCGCCTAGCCTTCGCGTCAACTAACAGATGACTTTTCCCCCGATATTCACTAACCTGTGGGTGCTCTAGTCGAACCTTGGGGTCTGGGCAGTGGCGCTGCTGCGCGATGGCTCCGCCAAGCGAAGATTTTTCCAGATTACATCTCCGCCAAGAAAACACAAGCACAAGCGCACCGTATTGTGGCGAAAAAAACTCACTCTTATAATATATTTCCCCACTAAAAAAATTGACACGCCCGCAGGTTATAATTTTACAACAAAACTTACTTTTCACGACTTGACTCCACGACGATTTGATTAGAAAAGAAATAGAACGAAAACTCAAGCTGAGGTCTAGGCCATCCGCGGAAATCACGATCAGCTGAAAGTCACTCAATTTACGATAACCAAATTATCCCAAAACCTTCCGGGTGCAGCTGATAGAAAGGTGCATCTCGTTTAGTATATTCTCGATGCAAAATACTGCATTTAATATGACTTAGAATCATAAAGCTAAGCGCAAGCTTCATGAAGTTTGTCTATCACGAGCTTTAAGAGTGCTTTAACATAATAGTTTCAGTCGCCACAACAAAACCACCTCACTCATAAAGACACCCCAGGCTGAGACCGACTGATGGCACCTTATTGCCGAACCTCCTTGGCATGATATGTACCGACAACTCGTCCTTGGAAGTCTTCCAGCTCGTAATACGAGTTGCCGATCCTCTAACGAAATCGGGATTTCCCGAAAAAAGCAGCTTTGCTTGAAATTACGGCGATAAACTTCTTGTCCTTCGACAAACGATACCATACGAGAACGCAAATTATATCGTTCTCGTCGTGCTTAATTCGCATCTGGTCATCAGCTTGCTTCCGAATTATTTCGAAAGAATCTTCAGAGGACGATCGTCCAAAAGATTTAATCGTCTAAAAAACGAGTATGTCGCCCCTGAAGTGATCATGTGTTGCTCAAATACCGTATAATAAGGACCAATACTAAATTATACTGGCGACCGTAATGCACAACATATTCGGCTAAGGAATTCATCCCAATCCTTCTGGTCGAGGCGAAGATATGCCCTGATTGTAGCAATTACCGACCGGTTTACACGCTCAAAATAGTTTGTCTGAGGCGACTGAACAGCGGTCAACGTGTGCTTATTCCACGTCCACCTTTAGAAGTTCTATTGTTAAAGACTTAAAATTTTCGAATTCTGTCGCAGCTTTTTCCAACTGTCCTCCAATACAACTAATCGACGCGCCTGAATCCAACAAGCCATAAGCCAGGCGATTCAAAACCAATCGGTAAGAGCGATCGGGGATCTCGAGGACCTGTCGGGATAGAACTGATGTAATCCAAACTGGTTTTACAATATTTTAACGTTCTTCCAAAAATATTTCAATCGACGAGAACTACGAGATTTCCGATTAAGAATTAATGGGGATTCTTTGAGATTGGGAATGCAGACATTCCGTAACTCAAAAATTTTGCTGTGAAGTAGAGAATAAGAAAGTTTAATTGGTTCGTCTGGGAGGGATAGAGACACACTGGTATTGGTGTTCTCTAGTGATCGGTCACGGTTGATTGATTTCGATAGGCATTCAAAGTCTTCGGTTTGACTGGCGACTTCGACATGCCGACCTTGAAGTTTTTTGAACACTTGTTGAAAATTGGTTTATAGGTGTTTGCTGCACCCACAACAAAAAACTCGTCTTTCGGATAGACATTCCTGGTAGCGGTGTCCTTCGACTTGGTAATTCCAACATACTAGAGAAAAATCGTCTATGTCGTTCTCACTTCCGAAAGTTGACCTCACCTCATCTTCAACCCTCTGACAGACCTAGGATATCTCACGTTTAAACGGAGAACATTTCGTATAGCCCCTATATCTTTTGACGTCAGCCAGGAATGCCTCGCGTCGCTTACAGATTTCTCTCAACTTCGATACCGTTCTAACATTCCGAATTTTGTGGCGAATCTCGGGACGAAGGTTACTTCTCAACAAGTTTGTTGGCTGTCCAGAGCTGCTCTAGCTGATCAACTAATTCTGATTGAAACTCTCATAGAAACTATTAAAAGTTTCATTCGGTTTTTGTTTAGTGTTCCTAATCAACTCCTTCATGTCACCATCGTTCTGACTCTGTCGAAATTCAAGTCGTAGAGGTATCCCACAGAATCCCCATTGGCTTGAATTCATTAGACTTGCCTTCATATAATACACATTTGTTTCTACATAATATGTTGAAATTTCCATTTAAAGTCTTTCTTGTAAGTGCCTCGACTCTGAATATAAAATTGTCTACTGACACTCCTATCCGGCCGATCAAAAAAATCGAAAGTAGCGCTTCGTGGAGAAGGATCAGGATTTGGCGTTGTTAAATACTGCCTCTTATGGGTACTTGGTTTATGAGCGAACATTTCCCTTGCAGTAACAACTACCGCAGGACTCGGATTGAACATTACTCGGTGCATGCTTGCGGTAATAGCATTTTGTATCAAATCTGTCATCTTCTCTGACAACGTTGATAGAAGCCTACGCTCCATGACTAACAATTGCTTGAACTGGTTTTATTGGTTTTAGACCCGCGATCTGATGTCGAAGGTCTCGTCCTACTCTTTCTGTTGGTTCGACTGGAGGTCTACAGGCTAGTTTCCACTTCATACTTGCACGTAGTTATGTAAGAGTCTGGTGTGCTGATCTCTGCTGCTCATATAGCGCAAACAGATTTTGAGACACTAAGAGATTTCCTAGTTGGTGATCTGCCTAACCCAATCATACTTCAGAAAAACACCACGTTTCAAAATTGAGAGAAAAAATAAAAATAAAATAATATAAAAAAATATCAACGATAATATGCGAGATAAGATTATCAAACTTGGCTTGATGTCCTCCTTTCATGGGGCTGTCTATTATTTTCAGCTTAAAGAATTCTCAAGAATTCTTAAGATTCTCATTTGCTAGACTAAATTTCAAAAACAAAACCAATAGGTATTTGTAGTGAAGTCTTGGTCCGTGCACTCTTCCTCTGCACGAGTATTCCAACCTGGAGGGAAATCTCTCTTATTTTAGGAGAATAGTGAAGAAGAAGAATATCGTCAACTATACTCCATTTCTCTGGGGTGATACCAATATTTTCCGTCATGTAACATTGATGATCTTTTTTTTTGTTTCTAAGACAGCGGTAAGTTGACTCGAGGAAGTAGATTTAACTGGGACAGAAACCAAACCGGAGTTCCGTGTTACACTGTTTTCCTCAGAAAAATGCACCTTTCCGTTTGCTACACCTAGGATAATCCCTATTTTTGGGATAAGTCTTAGTTATGGCCAGTCAGCAACTTGACGTGGACTTCACAACTAATTCTGAACACAAAAATGTTGGAAGTATGAAACTGAAACGGAAAATTTAAGGCCCCACACGTTTGGGAGACACTTTATCTTATTTATTATTATTCCTAACTAAACTGTAACGTGTAACGAAATAAATTGATGGAAGGCAAGGGAACCTGTACTTGCGTTGTGTGTGGTGGTCTTTTTCTACAGATGCCTTTTCGCTACAGATATAAATGAATATGATCAAGAATTGAGCGTGCTTGCAACAACAGAATAGTGGAGATAGTATACAAAATCGGAGGAAGCAAATTAATATTTTCGGAATGAGACAGTTCTAGAAGAGTGGAAAAAGCTGGAGAATTTGTTGCCTTCGAAACACCAGTGTAATCGTGTTCGCGGATTGGCCTTCCTATGCTCCTTCAGAGCATGGCTCTAGTGGCCCCTTTGGTACCTTACGACCAGAAACAGCAGCCGAGTTTAGTATTTAAGATTTTACACATTAATTTTGTTGTATTTTTGGTGGTGACTTATAATTAATTACTATATTTACAAAATACCAACTAAAGTAAGTTGAAGAAATATAAGGCAATGGGTTTTTGTTTTTATCGTAAATTCTAAAATAAAGTTTTTATAAAAGTTATTTGAGTAAGTTATAATTAGGAGGAACAAATTTTTAATTTAAATTCTTCCATAATTAAGTTTTTTCAGTTCTCTATATTCTTTTTCCATGAATTATTATTTTTCTTAAATCAATTTAATAGAAAAAGAAAAAAAAACTAAAAGAGGGGGTTGCGAGTAAGTTCGGTAAGATTTTGTTCCTTTTATATTTAATTATTTATTTATTTATTTAGGGACCAATAAAATGTTAGTAGTGTATTCATTTGAATTTTTCCTTTTCTTTTAAATCACATTGAAAGCAAAGTTCAAAAATAAATAAAACAAATTTATTTACTTTTGCCATTTATCTTCCATGATTTTTTCCGGTGTATAATTGAAAAATTAAAATTTGTTCGCTTTTACATTAATAACTTATCGTAATAAAAAATTTTTTTTTGTAAATAAAACTCACTCAATTTTTTTTTTTACTCCTCGGCCAAAGATCGATCCCCGGCGCAGATGAACTGAAATGACGCAAATGTACTCATCTTAGAAAAATAATTAGATTAGGTTTGCTTATATAATATAAAACATTAAATACAAAAAAATTAAATGAAATTAAAAAACACAAAAGTGATATAAACTAAGTCTTCTCCTCGGGTACACATTTCTATAATTTTTTTTTTAAATTTTGTAAAATATAATTTAAAAATATGACTTCATTTCCCTCAGTTCAGAATGGCGGTTCGGTGAATTTTAATTTTTCCGATGTAGGGTTAGGTTAGACAGGGGGTCATCAAGCATTTTTTATATATATATTTTAAGATCTCTTATATGTTCACTTCATCAGGAACTTCTCACTGTTTATTCTTGACTCCTAACTAGCTATATTTTCCAGCGCGCTTAACCTTGCTTTGGAGTTCTATTTTCATTAATACATTTTCTGGCAATTAATTTAAATACACATCCCAGGGTCTCGATTTATTTGGCGGATGCGGTCCCGGTGCGCCTGCTTTTCTTCTTCCGACACTGGATGGGAAGGGCTCTTCACCCGCCTAGTGGGCCTGGATAGGTTCTTTTCTATATTTCTGCCCGCCTAAAAAGTTAGAGCCTTCGCGTCAACTAACAGACCGATATTCACTAACCTGTGGCAGCCCCAGTCGAACCTTGGGGTCTGCGCCAAGCGAAGCTTTTTAGCCGTTTTGTGACGAGGAAAACTCACTCTAATAATATCTTTCATCGCGAATCAAAATTTTTACGCCCGCAGGTTATGATGTCTCAACGACACGAACTTTTCACGACTTGTCTTCACAACGATTTGATTAGAAAAGAAATAGAACGGACACTCAAGACCATCGGCGGAAATCACGATCAGCTGAAAGTCACTCTATTTACGATAACCAAATTATCCCAAAACTTTCCGGGTGCAGCTGATAGAGAGGTGCATCTCGTTTAGTATATTCCCGATGCAAAATACTGCATTTAGTATGAACCTAAATTAGAATGTCACAGCTGAACGCAAAGTTCCTAAAGGTTGTCTATCGGAAAGTGTATTGTTTTACAGTTTCAGTCGTGAATACAATTTGGATCAATAACCGAATCGATCTTGCCATGTCCGTCTGTACGTCTGTCCGTCTGTCCGTCTGTCCGACTGTCCGTATGAACAGGCGCTTTCCCGGCTTGGACGGCATCAATGGCACTATGTGCAATGCAGTCTGGCGAGCCATACCTGAGCACCTAGCATCGTTGTTTCCCGATGCATTCGATTGTGATACTTTCCGCCGAGTGGAAGTGCCCACGAGTTGTCTCGCTGCTCAAAGAACCAGAGAAGGACAAGTGTGAGTCCTCCTCATATAGAGGAATATGCTTGTTAGCAAAGACTGGTTAACGTGATCGAGGCCATCATGGTGAATCATGTGGGAGAAGTTCTTCCGGCTGCAGATGCCAGTTTGGATTTCGCCAAGGACGATGTGTGGAAGATGCTTGGAGTCACGTGAAGAGCAGTGTTGTCGCCAGCCCGGCGCAATACGTGCTTGGCACATTCGTGGACTTCAAAGGAACATTCGACAACGTCGAATAGAGTGCTGCACTCCGCCGACTAGCCGTCTTGGAATGCCGGAATATGGGCTTGTGGCAGAGCTTTTTCTCCGGCCGAAGAGCAGTGATTCGAAGCAGTTCCGGTACTGTGGATGTACTGCTAATTAGAGGCTGCCCGCAGAGGTCAATCAGCGGGCCATTTATCTGGGACATAGTGATGGATGTACTGCTTCAGCGTCTCCAGCCGTATTGCCAGCTGAGTGCATACGCTGATGACGTGCTGCTTCTCGTCGAGGGAAATTCCCGAGCAGTGCTAGAGGAAAAAGGAGCGCAACTGATGTACATCGTAGAAACGTGGGGAGCGGAACTTGGAGTTGCCGTTTCGACCAGCAAGACGGTAATAATGCTACTGAAAGGTGCCTTGAGACGTGCGCCTACGGTGAGGTTTGTGCGGAGCTGTCGGTACCTTGGCATCACGCTCAGTGAAGGAATGAAATTCCTCACGCACATAGCTTCGCTTCTCCAGCGTATGACCTGATTTGTTGGATCATTGGCGCGTGTGCTTCGAGCCGACTGGGGCTTCAGTCCTCGAGCCAGGCGGACCATATATGACCATCGCACCATGTGTCCTGTTTGATGCCCCGGTATGTTATGACACCGCGGAACAAGTAGCTGCCTAGAGCCGACAGCCTCCTGCCAGAAGCTAATCCTGCTTGGATGCCTTTCGGTATGCCGAACAGTGTCCACAGTGGCACTGCAGGTATTGGTGGAGCTCCCCCGCTTGACTTGGCGGCTAAGTTATAAGCGGTCAAATACAAGCTAAAGCGTGGATACCCGCTGGTGGAGAATGACTGGCTTTACAGCGAGGACATTGCCGAGGAAGACTCGTCTAAAGGAGTGTTGACTGCAGAGTTGGCAGAGCAGACGTCACTCTCGCTTATCGATATCAAAGTTTTGGATTCTCGTGGAGGACGTCTTTCCTGCTTACAGGGCACGGGTGGTTCGGAGGAGGTGTAAGCTCACTTGTTGGTATATAGGGTGTCGTGGTTGTAATCCCTTCCGTGTGGAACACGTAACGTAAAACAAGTTCGGAAGGATGCGAAAAGCATACATTGTCCGTATGAACGCCGAGATCTCTGGAACTATAAAAGCTAGAGATTCAGCATAAAGTTGAGATTCAGCATACAGATTCTGGAGACAAGACGCAGCGCAAGTTTGTTGACATATGTTGCCACACCCACTCTATGGCCCACAAGCCGCAAAACTGCCACGCCCACACGTTTAATACATGTATTTTTTATATATATATGTAGCAAGTTTCTATTATAATGTGTTACTTTATTGTTTAATGACAATTGGTTATAGTACACTTTATTATGTTTGATGACAATAGTTCTCGCTTATTATAATTTAATTGTTTGATGACAATTGTTTGGCTCTAGTTGCGTAAGTATATAGCGCGATTGAAAAACTTGCGACTGCTCTCGTTCACCATTCTACTCGAAGTCCTCTTTTTGTTCTTTCCGTTAATAAGCGTTGCCACTGCGCGTTACTCTCTTGCTCTCTGTGTTATCGATCATTTTAGTTCGCTGATCTGGTTCATTTCCCACAATCGGCCCTCCTGATACATCATTCGACCCGAATGAATTTCCCCACGGCTTCATATATTCTGCGACTGTCGATGTTTTAAAAGGTCCATAGCCGTCTCCAAGTTTTTCTACGTCATACCTTCCGTGCTTGTTTAGCTTAACAATTTTGTAAGGTCCTAGAAATTTTCCTTTCACCTTTAACCCAGTTCCGTACTGAGTACGCTTAATAGCTACTAGATCATCTATCTTATAAATTATTTCACCTTTGCGCTTTAAATCGAAACCCCTTTTATTTTCTGTCTGCAACTGTTTTATGTTTTCGGAAGCTCTTGCGCGCACCAGCTCTCTCTCCTCATCCAAATCCATCACTAAGGATTCCTTTATTAACAAATTAAGCTCTAGATCATTCGGAAGACGCATTTCAATGCCAGTCAAGATTTTAAAAGGCGACACTAAAGTGCTTCTAGGTGGTGTACTATTATTTATTTGCTGCACCTTACTGACATGCTTATACCAGTCTCCTGCACTTTCATGACTTAACTTCGACAACATCGACACTACTGTCTTATGCATTCTCTCAACCTGACCATTTCCACGTGGTACACCTGTTGTAATCACTAGATGCTGAATTTTCTGCTCCTCACAATACAACTTAAATGCCTGTGCAGTGAACGCAGTTCCCCTATCAGAGATAATCCGTAAAGGATTTCCAAAATTAGTAGCCTGACGCTCTAGACAACTTATAACTTCCTCTGCTCCTGTGCTACGGGTGGGATACAACCATACAAATTTCGAAAAACCGTCAACTATAGCTAAAATGTGGTTGTAGCGCTTGCTCGTCATCTGTATTGGCCCAACATGGTCAATGTGATACGTCATCAACGGTCTATCTCCCTTTTCAATCGGGGTCAAGAAACCTTCTTTCTTCCCAGCTTTCGAATTAAATATAATACACTCCACACAACTGTCCACAACACGAACAACCTTTTCTTTAAGTTTTGGTATGAAGTAAGATTTCTCAACTAAACCTTGCGTTTTCTTCGCAGCAAAATGTCCTTGCTTATGAGCAATCGTAATTATTTCATTTTCCATCTGCGACGGTACAACAATAAGCTCGCGATAAGGATCTTTAAAAAGTATTTGATTTTCTATATAAAAATCTTCATACCCTTTATTTTCTACAAGGCTTCTCACTACTTTCGTCCATTCATCGAGTAATTGTGCTTGTTTCAAGCGATGTACAACAGTATCGCTCAGCATAAAACACGATACTCTACTCAACGCATCAACATGTCTCATTCTCGTCCCTGAGCGATGTTCGATTTGATAATCAAAGTCTTGAAGGTATAATGCCCACCTAGCTACCCTCAAAGGAACGTCCTTCTTCTTCATCGTCATAGTGAACGCGTTGCAGTCAGTCACAATCTTAAACCCAACACAATCAAACCCAACACATACACACGCCACTTCATTAATGCTCCGATAACTGCAAGAACCTCAAGCTCATAAGAATGATACTTTTCTTCGCATTGGTTAGTCTTACGACTCATGTATTGAACTGGATGAAACAAACAATCTTCTGGGTCTTTTTGTAACAATACACCACCGAAACCATATTTTGAAGCGTCTGTATGGATTTCCGTTTCTAATTTGGGATTGTACAATTTCAATACGGGATTAGAAGTTAAGGCTACTTTCAACTGTTCAAACGCTACCTTCTGCAGCACATCAAATTTAAACTTAGTATTTTGCCTTAAAAGGTCCGACAAAGGCTTAGCAGTCACTGCAAAATCTTTGACAAATCTACGAAAATACGACGTCAATCCTAAAAATCTTTGAACACCTTTTTTATCATTTGGCAACGGAAAATTAACGATAGCACTTGTCTTCTCTCCATAAGGCTTAATAGTACCACTCTCAACTATATACCCCAAAAAGTTTTCTTTCTTTTGCAACACCTGACATTTCGACCAATTTATTTTTAATCCATTTTCACTGGCAACACTAAACACCTTCTCCAGCTTTACCAATCCTTCACACACATTTTTACTGGGCACAATCACATCGTCCATGTATACTACTACATCTCCACTGTTGATTAGTTCCCTTAAGACTGCCATTATGAATCGAGTAAAAACTGCAGGTGAGTTTGTAATACCAAAGGGCACATACAGAAATTCGTACTGTCCCTTTTGTGTTACAAAGGAGGTATATTTCTGGGATTCCAACTCAACGGGCACATGAAAGAAACCGTTAGTTAAATCCAAAGTCGTATACACCAAAGCACTCTGAAGCTTTTCGATAACAACGTCAACCTGAGGCATTGGAAAGTGATCACGAATTATCTTTTCATTTAATTTCCGATAGTCACAAAACAATCGTTTTTTCCCATTCTTTTTCGAAACAAGCACCACTGGTGATGCGTATTCCGACACACTCGGCATTTACGTGTCTTGTTGTCACTGTTAATCTTCTTGGACTCAGAAATCTGTTTATCGACGAATGATCCAGGCTTGTTTAATGACTTGCTTGAACTACAAACTTTTTTGTAAACATCCAAACTAAGTTTTAGCTCTTTTAATGTTTTTGCTTGATACAGCACTTCTTTGTTTGCAGGGGAATCCTGAATGCCACTAATGAAATAATCTATAATGCTCTCATCTTCAAGCTTTGCTGGCTTAGCTATTTCCATCAGTGCGTACAAGAATTCATGTAAACTCTCATCTTTTTTCTTTTGCCGTCTATTTAATCTTCGATGTATTTCTGCTGATGACACTTTAACTTCGAACTCATCTAGCAATACAGTTTTCAATATATTCCAACTTCGAATGTTTTGTTGACTTTTGACAAACTAGCAGCACCTCGTAAAAGCTGCTTCGCATAGACAAACATTTGTAATTGGTTCCACTGAACTGTACTCCCACATTCTTCTACCTCATTTATCCACTGGTCAACATCAACACTACCTATAGTACCTGAGAATTCAGAAATACTACCTTCGACATCTTTTAGAGTAAACCATGACCTATTATTTTCATTTGTCATAATTGGTGCAGTTGCTACTGACTCATCGTCCGAAATGTTTTGTTTTTCATTGTTTAATCTGTAGTGAGCAAGGAGCCGCTGCTGCAGCATGCTTTTAGTACCACTTGTCTGCAAATTTAACTCAGACAGCTTATTTCGTAGGTCATCAACGCGCAGCGCAAGAATTTCAACCCGATCCATTCTAAATAATATAAAATTTATCAGTACAAAATTCTTAATACGAAATAAAATCAACTGTATATTCTTTGCGTCAAGCTGCAAAACTACTTAACATACCCTCTCTTTAAAGTTTTCAAAACTACTTAGCCAACTCTGTTAAATCTATGTTAACAGTAAACACAACTTGCCGCGTCGTTTTCGCCTCTTCGTTGTCCTCGCCTCTTTCGCTCCTACTGCCTCGCCTCTTTCTCTGTTGCTTCGCCTCTCTCGTCGCTGTTGCCGCTCGATCGCCTTCGTATATGTGGCGGCGTATTTCGTTGCGCCGTTATTTTTCTTCTGCTTCTTATGCCACTGAAGCGACCATCGTTTTTCTGATTGCTTCACCGTTCTTCTTCTTCTGATACACCGTAACCGTCGTATTGCCGTTCTTCTTTAATTGTCTGCTTGCAATTTCTACGGCGTGGCCTTCAACTATTGGTCACCGCCGTTGCACTTTGAATAAACACTGCGTCTCCAACACCTTTGGCTGCTGCCGTTTTTTTCAATAGCCTGCTTGCAATTTCTAAGGCGTGGCCTTCAACTATTGGTCACCGCCGTTGCACTTTTGAATAAACACAGCGTCTCCAACACCTTTTGGCTGCTGCCGTTTTTCTTCGAGCACTAGATACGGAATCTCCAACACCTTTCGGCCTCCGTCTTCTGAAGTCTTCCAATGGACACTGCGTCACAAACACCTTTTGCTCGCCGTCGTCGATTGACTTCTAATTGCTTCAGCTTCACCGCGACTCCTCTTGCGTCGTTGTCGTTTTCCTTTTAATTGATGCGGCGTCACGTTCTGTCTCGCTCGCACTCATTAAATTCGCACTTATGCATGCACAACTTGGGCCATCCCGGACGAGCCTCCAAATTGTAGCAAGTTTCTATTATAATGTGTTACTTTATTGTTTAATGACAATTGGTTATAGTACACTTTATTATGTTTGATGACAATAGTTCTCGCTTATTATAATTTAATTGTTTGATGACAATTGTTTGGCTCTAGTTGCGTAAGTATATAGCGCGATTGAAAAACTTGCGACTGCTCTCGTTCACCATTCTACTCGAAGTCCTCTTTTTGTTCTTTCCGTTAATAAGCGTTGCCACTGCGCGTTACTCTCTTGCTCTCTGTGTTATCGATCATTTTAGTTCGCTGATCTGGTTCATTTCCCACATATATTTTTTTAAAATAATTTTAATAGTCTTGTAAATTTCTATCGATTCCAAAAAAATCTATTTGCCACGCTCACTCTAACGCCCTAAAGCCGCCAAACTGGTCGCGCACTCACTTTTCTCATTTTTTTCATTTTATTTCCCAATATCTATCGATATCTCAGAAAAATGATGACATTTCGCGTTCGCCTTACCTTTACCTGAGTAACGGGTATCTGATAGTCGCTTTCATTTCAAAGGATCCATGTGGAATAGTATTATACAATATATATTAGTAACTCAGTGTGCCATCATAATTAATATTTTGCTAGATAATATTCTGCAGAACGATGAGAATTGTCTAAACCGAAACATGAGGGAAGTTGATTAGCTTATGAATGATATGCACTTAGAAATTAAATGAAAAGCAATTAAATGAATGATTATATTTAATGAAAGCATTTAATAATATTGTATTTTACTTCTGGATCAACAGGAGGCCCTCATCAATTATTAAATACCAGCCTCTATCTTGGATAGTTCCTGAATTTATACATACGAATATTTTTAAAAGTTTTTTTTCTAAAAAGTTTTTTATACATTATTTTTAGGTCAGGATGAAAGCGAATCTCTTTTGAAGATGCAAGCAAAGCTAGATGACCTGCCAGAGTTTTTGAATACAACGGAAACTGATTTACAAGATGCTTTACGAGAGGGAAGTCATCTATTCACAGAAGTTCGAAAACTAGACATCGCCTTGGATAAATATTTAACGCAAAAGTTCCGCACTGAGGAAACAATTCTACGGTTAGCGCAGGATCACTTAATAACAGACAAGGCTACCGCTTACCGTTTGAAACTATTAGGTAAATCTCAGGAAAAACGGCGAAATGTCGATTTATCATTATCTAAAGTTCAAAATCAATTGTCTCTATCAATGCTTGAGGTTGAAAAACTTAGATGCGTAGTTTTTAATGAAAGAGCCTATAATGATAGTACGAAAACAAAATTAAAAAGTGCAGAAAATAAATCTTCTACGTTGGAAAATGGTTTAAAAAAGATACACATTCAAATTGAAATTAAAATGAAATTATACGAAAAGATTAACTGCAAAATTGAGGAAATGGATCATTTATTTGGCGATGCGTCCGGAAATCCAACAGACTTAAAGGTAAAATAATAAAACTCTCCTATTAAGTTAGATTTACTCGTAGACTAAAAAATTTATTGATAAGTATGTTAAAGGTAGAAGGAAGCTTAAGGTATATATATTTTTAAACGTCACCATTATCTGAGTAGATCCTGCATTTTCCTTCCGTATGAACGGCGAAATCGCGGACGCTTCGTCTGGTATGAAAGCGATTAGCCATTTAATTTAATGCTTAAGACTGCGTTGGCCATGGTAGGTCTTAAAATCTTAATTTATGGAGAGCTCAAATGGGCCGTGCCAAATTATTATTCCATGCCGATGGAAATTGGCATGAAAATTATACGCTTACAATAATATATAGACAGTTTGATGTAATCATATCGCTCCAAAAGAGCTTCCATCTACCTATTTTAGTTTTATTGTATACCAAAAACAGTTTTTCTCATTTTATTCCCCAATAGCTATCGATATGCCAGGAAAATAATGAAATTTTGCTTTCTCATTTCGTAGCTGAGTAACGGGCTTCGACTATAAAGTATATCCTGTTTTAAAATATTTTTATTTCCGCTTTTTATTCATACGTTTTTATTAGTTCTAGTTTTTTGATCGTGTTTAATTTATTGGTTAAAATATTTTTCAGATTAAACAACTTGAAAAATCCATTCATATAGGAGAATTGCAAGTTCGTGAACATCAGCAGTTTTGGATAATGCTGCAGAACCATTTTGTAAATCTGTCCCAAAAAAGAAACGATCAGCTAAATGAAATTCAAGTCACTCGAAAACGTAAGTCATTAAACGATATTTATGTCTCCGAAAATATTTACAATGGAATCGCTATTCCGCTTTTTGGGCATAACATAGTTTTTATAGCCGTTACTCGTAGAGTATGAACGTCGAAATGTCGGGTCAAATACATTAGAATAACAAGATGAGTAACTCGATTTTTGGTGATGGCTCTTGAACTGGCTCCAGGCTCTTTCGAGTTTTTGTCTAAATGCGAGAAAGGGGAGAGCTCTAGAGCCATGGCCTTAAGCATTTGAACCAAAACCAAAAGGATGACATAAGCGTAAAAATAATTGCGGCGTTTTCAAACTTTCTCACACCAGCAGATACTATGGGAACTGGAATATGTATTATTAGCGAGCGAGCTCCAAGACTTTACCTAACGCGTTATAACGTTCGATTCTCAAAGCCCCCTTGTGTGTAATGTGGTAGTGCGTCAGCGAGCCCTTTATTTATTTTTTTCTGTTGGTCGGTGATGCGTCTATTGACATCTTAAGCGTATCGGCTGGCGTTCTATTCTGCAAAATCCGAAGATCTCGCGACCCACTTTAATGCATATACCCGGCAATTATAAATTGTATACCCGTTACTCGCAGAGTAACGCACGATTCAGAATGGGGAGCTAGTAGTTTTAAGACAGCGCACCCTTCATCAAGGGACTTCACCATTCTACGGAGGAGAGAGGAACTGAACAAACAGTGCTGTGAGGCATCTGTACATTTATATTGGCAGGAAATAGGGATATTTTTTGTAAATTTCGAACTAGCAAGCAACAACACCGAGGTCAGTAAAATAATGATGATTTGCAGGTTGGTCAACACCATAGAGCCGCCATTGAAGTTCAACGACGTTTTGTTGTATTTCAGATGCAAAGGGTTCGGACAAACCGAGCGCTATTGCCTCCTTGAATATCGCTATTAGAAATGTGGTGGTCCTCAAGACTCCAAAGCAGGCACCAAGAAGGACGACGAGAAAGCATGCTGCTTACATTGACAAACTGATTACCCTGCATCGTTCAAAGGATGCCCTGACTACAAAATGGCAAAGGAACAAAGCTTCCAAAGCTAGACCAGTCGCGAGTAGCCAAAAGCTATCTTCCATCCAGAATAGTATGAGCTACAGGGACGCACTAAAAGGAAAACAACAACAACAAGAATCCCCAACAAACCCCACAATCTTACACGAAGCCCCACAACCCAACCAGCTTGAACCGATGTTTGCCATCATGCAAGGAATGATGGAGAAGATGTTCTCGCAGATGACACAGCAACGGAAATATCCTGCAGAGGAGCAAACTGAAGTTGAGCATCTCATAAAAATAGACAACATCGAGGTAGTACTGGTATCGGAATCCCAGTTTGTCGCAGATCTAATTTTAACATCAGAGGGTATGACTTGATCCATACCAACCATCCATCTGGCTGAGCACGCGGAGGAGCAGCCATGCTCATCAGGAGCAAGTGGCAAGTCACCAGGTCCGGATCAAATCGATGCATATTACCCCTACCCTGTTCCCTGAGGCTAGCGCGAACCCAATATGCAGAGTATATAGATCGCCTTTGAAATGACAACACTTATTGTTCAAAATTTGTTCAGCGAGAAAAACGCTTGTATGCAGACGAAGTATGTAAAACGACTGAATACAAAACTGAGAGAGTTCGTCTCCCCGGACGCTCTTTATAAAGATTAGACTGTATGCAAACGGTTGTTTAGATAAATGGCAAAATAAAAGCGCAAGAAGAAAACAATGATTGATTTACGTTAATCTTACCCGACACCTACTATAAATACCAACTGCACGTCCGAACCAGGTAACTGGTGCAGTCGGTAATCGAACAACTCTACAATAATCCCAGAGGAATGACAAAATCAATGGAACACAGTAGCTGTGAAAAATATGCGAAGTGGTTGTACAAAGTGTAAAAAAGGAAATGAATGGAATAGAATATAAATGTACAAAAAACAAAGACATAATGTGAATAATTCAAATATAAAAACCAACTCGTATACACTGTCGGGTCACGCAGCCACCAATTCCGAGATTTGTTCTATGTAAATAAGCCAACTTTGGAGATAGCTGTGAAGCCATGTCTCTGTTATCTAAGCCCCCCTCTCGCAAGTACACCTTTTGCTTATTGTTCGGCTGTTCGCTCTGCAATTAAGTCTCTAATTATCATGATCTAATTATTCGGAACCAATAAAATCTTATCATTCGAAATCACTAAATAAAAATGGTATTTTCATTGCTCGAAAAAAAGCTAATAGAAAAGATTATTAGCTCAACATACACAGAAGAAAAGAATGAATAAAATAATGAATTCACGCGGAAACAATAAAATGAGTGTCTGACCTTGCGCTCACACACAGCAGCAAGTCTGTGGCAAGCGCACAAGTTCGATGTGTCTTTTCGACGCGAACAACCTGTTCGGTGCAGAGCAAGCGCAGTGGTAGGGCTAATACATTAGAATAACGGCCATACATCGATTTTGCACTATGCATTCACATTTTTGGTGACGACCAAAATTGCTCTCAATCCGCTCGCGTAAAATTGAGAGCGTAAAAATTTAATAATAGAATGCTCTTGCTGTGTGTGTTAAAAGAATAATGTATATGTATGCGTACTTGTGCTAGAAGAAAAAAATGTAATATAGAAATTAATGCCTTGACTTTTATTTTTTTAAAGAAGTCTTTTTAATTTATCTTTTTAATTTATCAACTACCGGTTACATATTCATATTTATTAATTTGGTCGGAAACGCTTCCTTCTACTTGTTACATACTTTTCAACGAATCCAGTGATATCGTTAGATATTGGGGAATAAAATGAGAAAAATGATTTAAAAGTATGAGAGTGACCGTTTTGTAGGTGTGAGGAGGGACTTGGCTAAAGAGTTTTTGGTATACCGATAGAAATTGGCAAGACAATCAATAAAACGAAGAAAGGTCGGAACATTTTTCAGAAGTGCGGGGGTGGCAGTTTTGGCCGGCTTGTGGGCGTTAGAGTAGGCGTGGCAAATCGAAAGGAACTTACAAAACGAATACAAAAATTAAAAAACATCAAAAACTTTTTCATTGTGGGCGTTAGAGTAGGCGTGCTGCGTCTTGTATTTAGATTCTGTATACCTAATCGAGACGTTTTTACGGGCGTGACCAGATTGACTAGACATTATAAGATTGGTTACAAATTCATACTTTTGAATAAATATACAATAGCATACCCTCTTACTACGGGTATAAACACAAAATCTAGAAACAATGTTCAGTCATGCATATTCTATTGACGTCTAAGCGTTATTTTCAAATCGTCGTTTGGTCTACACGGTAACGATGCCCACAAGATGTCTCAGACTCGCCCATAACACCGGAATTTGTCTGGCGCCTTCGGCAAGCATATATCAAAAGTATATGGAAATGACAATTAATTTAATCAATACTCATCTAAACTTCTTTGAATTGGTTATTTTTTATTTATTAAGAGTGATCAGCAATCGTAAACCGTCAACTTCTCAAATACAATAAGTTTTTCTTATTTATGTTTCGATGGTTACGGTAATTAGCCGATTTTTTAATTTTAACTAAACCAACTAATAAATTATTTTCTTTTGCCCTAGAACTATCCATTATTAGGCAAAAGTCATTAAAAAGTGACCAAGAGCTGGAGATATCACATAGAAAAGCAAAGGAATTACAAATATTCATTAAAAAATTTACATCGAAATTGGAACTACTTAACGACAAAATATATAAGAAAAGGATTCACCATGACGTAGAGGAGACTGAGTTCGACCACGAACAGGCTGAGCAAACTCAAAAACTAAAGGTATGCTTTACGCCCTACTCATTCGTTGTATAAATGCCATTTGTTTTTTAGATTGCGGAGCTGGAAATACTTAAATTGGAAGGAAAAATTGTTGAGCTACAAAACGAAATTGAACTTCACAAAGATTATGTAATAGATAAACATAGGGAAACATTATCGTGGGAAACAAAATACAAAATGATTGAAGAAACTATTAAATGGGCGAAATTAGAGCGCTCTGTAAAAGGTGAAATCGGTCTTATGAAAACTGAAATACACCGCATGAATATAAGATATAGTCAACTAAAACGAGCACAGGAAAGTCTGGTTTTAGATCTAGAACATTGCGTTATGCATCGTGAACAAATCTTTGTCAATGCATCGGTCAAGGAGCATTTACAAGCCAAATTTAAGCAATTAAAAAATACTTCTCAAATTCAGGTTAGGCTTGATGAAGTTCACAATAGGACTAAGCTAATAAGTAATGAAATAACGTTTTTATCGGAAAAGCAATTAATTGATGACATTAATAAAATTGAACGCATGATTTATATGCTCCGTAGAATTCAGTCAGATCTTAACGATATCATTAAGGAGGACGCCAATATTCAGGATCGAATAGAAGAAGGAATATTAGCTAAGCATGCCAACTTGGAACAAATAATACGAAAACAGATGAGAGCAAAAGCTTATAAAAGGCTTAATACATTAAAATCACAGCAAGTAATACTCCGTTCAGAGTTGACAGTTCAACAGCTATCTCAAAAGCAAAGCGAGCTAAATTATGATCTCACAGAAATAGCGAAGGCTCTTTTACTAGACTATCCTAAAAAGAAATCGTATGTTTTTAAAGTACTTCATGTTCTTAATGACTAGAGATAAAATGAAAACTATAAATTGTGATAATACAAATAAAAATAGTGTTGTGATGTTTGACAGCTCGCGGTTTGGTATGAAATAAAACTCAGATCAAGTTTGTAAATTTTCAAGAATTTTTTATTTATATTATATCGAAAATGCAGAACTTGGTATAACATTTTAATACAAATGTTTTCAAAACATTAGTTTGGCTTAATAATTGGGCGTTTAATTGAAAAGTGTTTAAAGCAACTTTAAAAAACCTATCCAAAATAACGGAAAATTCTGGAATTTTTTGGCTACTTTTGTACTATTTGCCATTTTACTAAGCAATTCAGCGGTAAGCACTTTAGTGAGCAATTTTTAGAGCAAAACATAACTCTAGCATTAAAGATTTCAAAGCTTTTTTAGTAGCGTTTCAAGCTATAGACACGAGGCACAATCTTTGAGCTTTGAGCCTTTGTCTATGACATGAAAACTAACCGACAGTGAAAAGATGCTATCGGGAATTACTCTGCACTTATGAAGCCATCAATTATGTCTAACACTGCCTCGGTGGTCGAATATCTGGCTTCATAACAGTAAATAATTCTTTAGTGTATGCTTTAAGGCAATGGCCTGATAAAGCTATTTGAGGAAAGATTTATTATTCTAGTTCAAAACGAGGAAGGACAGCCATCTGATTTCGTACCGCAGGATACGATTCTTCAGGAATTCCCGGACTTGGAGTGCAGCTGGTGAAGAAGGAGAAGGCGCGAGTTAACTCTCTGCCGCTCGCAAAGCAATCAATGTTAATTTTATTAATACATAATTAGATACTACTTACAATAATATTTATTAGAGTTATTTTACATAAACAAAAGTACACTTTTTTGGATGCAGTTTTAAGTTATGTTGTTTTTAAAGACATCGGTTAAGTTCTTATGCGTATGCCTTTCCGAAAAACCGCCTAAAACTAAATCAGCCACAGAAACACTTGCGAAGGCTGTAAGCCTCTAAAGTAAGTAAGTCTTTAATTATTAACTTCTTTTTTGTCTTGATTATAAATTTTATTCTCATCTTCAAAATATGTTTGTTGATCTGAAATGCCTAACTGATATGGTTAGGATAGGGAATTATTTTAATGGAGTTGATGGTTTCTTGACTAATAGGGAAATATGAAATGAGTTATTCGTTATTTTTGTGGTCAAGTCAAGTCAAGATTATATTTTGGTTGTTATGCTTTATTACGTGTCGTAATTAAGTAATTGCGGATTAAAATCCCAAAAGCCCCACGTGAAAGTTGCATGCACATTTCTATGTCTTCTATGTCTATGTATTCAATAAATTGCATAAGTTCATAAACGATTGTGTAAATACTTTAACGGCTATTTTCGTTGTTAGTAAGCTTTTGCAGTCCTTCATTCACAAAATTTACATCATTTAGTGTATGAAGTTGGATTGAATTTTCTGCAATTATATTTTTTTTTTGTTAATTTTTACCCTATCATTTTAATCAAGTGTGCCAAAAAGAAATTTAAAAGATGAACCTATTATGTCAAATAGACTATGTTTTGCTGATGAATAGTGAAACCATTTCAATCAATTTCATTTCAATCTGGGCGGGTCTAGGAATTTGTTACCAAAAGAATCACTGATCAATCAATCAATGTCACGATTTCCTTTATATTGATTCTTAGACAGTAACAGTGATACTACTGGTATTTGAATTGGATTGCTTGAGAATAGTAAGTAGCCAAGGCCGGAAACTGGGTTGCTTATTTGAATTTGTTGACTGTGGCCCGTGGTGAATAATAGAAACAACATCACACAAGGAACACAAGGTTCCTGTGGAAGTTTAACGGTATTATGCAGGGGCGCAAGATTATCGTCATGAATGAGTGCCATTGCGCCCTCTCTAATGTTTGATGATGGTGTCGTCCATTCTGTTCGTCCTCGAAGCTTGTCGGCTGACCCTTCGCCAAACCTGTTGTATAGTAGCGGTCACGGCGTCAAATCGTTCCAGATTTGTAGGTTTTGACGTGACGAAAAGATTTCATATTCCTTCTAAGTGCTCCAAAATCGCTGGGATCTGGAGACTGCGGAGAAAAAGGGCGTAAATTAAGAATGGCTTTTATCTTAGGAGTGACAGTGGGAAGGTCTTCAAACTTAAATCTAGAATTCGTCAGTGTTCTGTAGGGTAGGCCCATTGCGCTAATTATCTCCCAACGTAGGTCCGGAAGTTTGAGTAGTAAAGATTTGGTGGTATTGATCACAAGAAAAACGTCCGTTGGAGTTAAGTTTAAAATTCTGAATGAATGCTTTATTTCTTTCTCCTCATTTTTATAGTTTTGGTTTGGTACATTTATGCTTATTTTAATATGCTGATTGACCGAAAAGTAGAAGTGGAGCGGATGCGGTTCTGTGTTGTCAAGTGGCTCGTTGTTTGGATCGATTCAGCGTTTCCAATGGTAATCGATCCAAGACTCAGCGTTTCAAGTGGTCGCCGATGCAGCATTTCGAATGTTTAGTTGTGCTATGTCTCAGCGTTTTAATTGAGCCGCAACAAGGTACAACAAAGTATTTCTTGGTGCCCTCTTAGACCTCTGGTTGTCGAGGCGGCTTTGGTGGGGGACCGCCGAGGGTGAATGCTGTGGCGGTAGCTCCTCCCCCCTCAGACTGCCGATTATTAAATGGATTTAGTAACACTTGGGTTTCGGTTCTACGTGTTCCGTGCACTCGAAAGCTTGAAGAGATATGTTATTCACTTTGGGGATTTGTGGATTTTTTTCTCTGGTGTGAAAATTGTTGTCTTCTTTGAGAACACGACGAATACTACTATCAGTAGTATACCGAGCATCGAGTAAGTTGTTGTTGTATGGATCGTGGCTCCCCACTGTATCCTGCTGATCTTTATTTTCGTTCCCAGATCCTCAATCCTCAGCTCGTGTATTCCCAGCTCCTGGGTTGTCCTGTTTCTCTTATTCGTCTCTAACCGAGGTATGTACAACTTCAACTCTGCTGTGCCAAGCCTCTCTACCGCTTCGTACTGCACGTTGTTTACCATTGCCTTGCAATGGGTGAATTTTATAAGGGCTGATCATTCAATGTTTTGTCGACTCCGCAATCCGTCTGTAGCAAGCTACAATCCTCCATTGAAAATTGCGATTTAGCCGGCCTCCGGTTCGAAGATCGTTGCGACCAATCCGACATCCTTCGTTTCGCACTCCGCTTCCTTTCCTCTTAACAGTCTTTTCATACATTTAGAATTGATTTGACTTTATATTTTTATCGTTTTTACATATATAAATGTTCCTTATTAAGTGACATTTTTCTTTATAGTAGTGTATTTCGTTCTGTGTTGTTCATGGGAAGTGGTATTAATCTTCGGAACGAAAATATTTCGTTCTTAAATAACGGCAATTTAATTAAAAATAGTAGTCTATATAATTAATGATAGTGCTTAAATCTTAAAATTCCTACATATTTTCGTCGGATAATAATTGTATCCCTTGACTCTCTAATTCGTGGACACACCTGTCCGTTTCTTTCTTGTCGAATAGAAATTACTCCTAACTTAGCCAACAACAGGCTCTCGGCAACGTCATTCAGGTTCAAGGCCAATATATCTATAGTAAGTGAATTTCTGTCGATATATTCTAACCTATAAATCCTCCTGTCTTCTTCTATAAATGATTTACTTATCCCATTATTATAGTTATTAATAAATGTGTTTACCCTACTCTGCTCTTCGTTTATGTATTTCGTTAAGTTCTTAAACATGAAATTGACCTTGCTGCCTGCTTCCTCTTGTGAGTTTATGCTCTCTCTTAGCCTTTTCTCTCTCATCTTCCTTATCTCCTCCTCCAACTTTTCCGCGTCGTTTGCGTCTTAATTCCCTGTTATCGCTTTAACTACCGATCCCAATCCATTGATCAACCCTCTCGCTCTTCTCTGCTTGGGCATTCCTTCTAACCTAGTTTTCACCATCTGTAATTTATTTTTCAGTGATCTAACTAAGCCTCTCGTTGCTGGCTCATCTACAATATCTCCAAATGTCCTCTCTATCCCACCTACTATTTCCTTATGTTCTTCCAGCCTTACGATGTGGATACAGTTTTAGTACGTTTGTATCACCCTTGCCGTCCTCATTTCTATCTGAGCCAATGGTTCGTTCCCCTTCAAGGGTATTATTTCGAACCTGCTTTCTTCGGCCACGGCAATCGATCACCTGTAAAAAGAAATGTTATTAATTTGGTTTGTTAATTCGTCGGATCTTGTGAATTTCCTGCGGTTTGGTTGTTGTTATTGTTAGCTCATTATCTTCCAACACCTTCTGTTTAGAGAACCTAGGAGTGAGTTTATCTCTCCGATTCTCTTTCGTAAATATTGTGTTCCTTGGCTGGAATAGTTACTCCCCATGCATATCTCCAAAATTTGTCGATATTGTCTCGTCGTCAAAGTTATTTTCTGTCCAAGTTTTCCGCATTTTGTTCCTAAATGGAACTTGCTTCTCTACATTAGCCGTTCTCCCGTTCTCTATAACCACCTGAATGTTATATTCGTTCAGTGGTTTTTCGGAAATTGAAAATCCCAACTGTAAGTCTTCCCTCGCGGAATGCATCGTCTCCCCGTTTGTTGCCACTTCCGAGGCGTTTTCCAATACGTTGAGCTTTGGTTGGATTCTGCTCAGTGCGCCCGCCATCACGTTCAAGGAGCCCTTCTTGTATACTATTTCATAGTCATATTCCAACATCTGGAGTCTCTATCTTACAAGTTTAGAGCCGGGTTCCCTAATGCTCATTGGGCAGGGTAATGGCATATGATCTGTCACTATTTTCAACTTCGTGCCGAATAAGTAGTGTCTGAAAAGCCTTATTGACCAAATAATGGCAAGCATTTCTTTCTCTATCGCAGCATAGTTTATTTCTGATGTTGACAGGGTTTTACTTGCGTATGCTATTGGTCTGTCCGTTCCCAAGTTTTCTTGTGATAGGACCGCCCCAATGGCATAATTGCTTGAATCCGTGGTCAGGATGAATGTTTTTTCGAAGTCGGGGAATTGTAAGATCGGGTCATTGCATAAGAGGGTTTTGCACACTTCAAATGCTTCTGTGTATTCCTCTTCTATTTGTACTGCCTTCTTCCTTTTAAGTTGATTCGTCAGCGGCTTTGTTATTGCTGCGAAATCTTTAATGAACTTTCTGTAATAACCTAATAACCCTAGGAGGGATTTTATCTGCTTCCTGGTCTTCGAGACGGTGAATTTATTAATCGATTAAATTTTTCCCGGATTCGGTTTGATTCTTTGTGGGGTCACTTCATGTCCTAAGTATTCCACCTCTGTCCTCAGAAATTCCGTCTTATCCAACTGCAGTTTAAAATTAACTTCCATGAGTTTTTTAAAGACTTTTCCCAAATCGGTAATATTTTCCTGCAAGGACGTTGAGAACACCATGATGTCGTCCATATAAATGAGACAAAATTTACCCAACAATTCTCCAAAGATGTTATTCATCAGCCTCTGAAAGGTTGCGGGAGCATTGTTCAAGTCGAACGGCATCCGGACATACTCGAAATGACCTCCCTCTGCAGAGAAAGCAGTTTTCGGAATGTCCTCCTCCTGAACCTCAATCTGATGATAACCACTTGCTAAGTCTAACGTCGAGAAGTACTTCGCTCTACCTAGGTTTTCTAATACATCGTTTATTATAGGTAGGGGTATCCATCCTTTATCACATTCTAATTCAATTTTCTATAATCAACCAGCATTCGCCATTTTATTTCTCCTGAGGCATCCTTCTTATTAGGCACCAGCCAAACCGGAGCACTCCACGGCGAATGGCTATGTCTAATTATCTTTTGGTCTAACAATTTCTCCAGCTGTCTTCTCACCCTTGTCTTTCTTTAAACGCATATCTATAAGGCTTGGCAAAAATGGGATTGACATCTTTTGTTCTAATTTTATGTTTGACTGCTTGTTTCCTTCCTTGTGGAAGACTCCCGGATACTTCCTAAAAATTTTGCGAAGTTCTCCGAGTTCTTCTTTGTTCAAATGGTCTGTTCTGATCTTGTCAAACGGAATGCTACTATTACCGTTCCTTTCCTCTTCTATAATGTTTAGTTCAAAATGTTTTGTGGACTTAAATTCAACGACATTTATTGGTTCATCTAAAAATAACTCCTGATCTGACTCGGCGTAGTTAATCACCTCTATCAGGCTTTGTCCTGACACTGCCCTTTAGATACCTATTGAAATCTCCATATCTTCTTTTAATATGTTTCTGTTTATCAGGAAATCCCCATCTTTTAGCCGCACCGGAAGAGATATAACTCTTTTCGATTCGGCTTCTATTGTATAAAATTCTGATGGTCTGTAGGTCTCAGACTGAATCTTCTGTTTCATGTTTGCTAACTCAAACCATTCGTTCTGTATATCAATCAACCCCTCGAAGAACTGATGAAATTAAAAGAGAAGCATTCTTATTTTGCCAACTCCTCCTAACTCTGCGAACATTGGTATAAATGCTTCCCTCTGAACCTCATGCGACTGTGTGATGGTTTTAATGGCTATTGTGTCTTTTAGTTTCCTAATAAATTATGGTTGTACTAACTCTGGTCGAATAAATGAAAAGGTTGATCATGTGTCGATTAATAATATTATTGATCTTCCCGGCGTCATCTTTACTAACAAATAGGGCAATGTCGAATGACTTTTCCTTGTTCATAAATATCCTGTGGGTTGTTCGCGGCTGACTGTGGAATGTTATGCAGCTGACCCCTGACCGAGGTTCTACTGTCGTTTTTATCTGCAGTGCCGCTTGAATTAAACGATCCTTTAGAATTGTTCGAGTTATACGACTATCTGGACTGTCCCGAATTGGTTGAATTCTTGGACATCCTGGACTGGCCGCTGCCTTCTGTGTTTGTTGGTGGTTCGATCGGTAGCTGTCCCCTGCCATTGCTTCTATAACCGTTGTTGTTACACCCGTTATTATAATTGTATTGCGACCAAATTCCCGTCTCCAACACCTGGGGCTCCTCCTTCTCATGCTCCTGTTTCTGAATTTCGTCAGTGCTCTTGTCTCGCAACTCCGACCTCTGCGTTCTCGAATCTGGGTCGACGCTTTCCAAGGCAACTAACCTTTCCTCCCTACAAGCTATCTCATAAGCCTTGGCTATTTTCAGGACCCCCATGTTCCTTATGATTACTCCTATCGGTCCCTTTAGGGCCGAAATAAAGGCATTCAGCGCCATCTTCTCATACCATTTAATTTTCTCGCTCCTCAACAGTATGCTGTTTTCGCCTGTTTCGGTCAAACTCACCAATGCCTTTTTCAGAGTCATAACCGTAAAGTAAAGGGTTTCTACGTTCAGCTTCTTTTCTTTGATATGGGTCAATTTCATTATCAGGTCTTGCTCTGGTCTCTTGTCTTTAAAGTAGGAGATCAATATTCTTTTAATTTGATCCCAATTTAACTCTGCCTCGTCCAAATATAGGATTTTATCCGCTGCTCCTACTATCTTGCTCCGGACTGCCCGGAGCGCTATAACTAACACCTGCTCAACTGCTGATATTAAACCATATAACTTTCCCCCTTCACCTTCATATCTCGGAATAATTTCCACCAGGTCTATCGCCTTGATGGCTTCTAGTACGCTTGCAGTTGTTGACATTCTAACGTCCTGTCCGTCCGTTGGGTTCTACATAATTATCCCACGTGTATGTGTGTTGCTTGTGTTTAAGCAGTGTACTTGTTCTAGTGATTTAGTTTATAAGATATGTGTTGAATTGCCGAACATATATCTAAATATCTAAAAGTGGATCCCCGAGTGTCCGTGTGTGAAATGGAGTTCTGTAATGAATTATTATGAGTAAATTTCTTTATTCTAACGTCCAATATTACTTAGCAAAATGGGGTTTAATAATCTTGTCGCTGGCTTTTCTTTTCTTTATTTACTTCTTTATTTATTTATTCATTTATTTATATTTTTTGTAATATCCTGCACGCTGAAGCTAGTTTTTTGGCTGTGCTATACAGCCTTCCAACCAATTGCGGACAGTCAGTGCGATGGTATCCCGAATCTACCTTTACCTACCTACCACCCTGCATGCTGAAGCTAGCTCTTTGGCTGTGTGATACAGCCTCGGAGCCAATTGCGGACAGTCCTGCACCCTCTCCCTTACTCGTAGTACTGTGCATCTTACTCCCAGCCATTCCTACGCTAAGCCGCCGACTGCGCCAGCTATCTCCTAACGTAGGTCCGGTAGTTTGAGTAGTGAAGATTTGGTGGTATTGATCCCAAAAGAAAAGTCCGTTGAAGTTGAGTTTGAAATTCTGAATGAATGTTTTATTTCTTTCTCCTTGTTTTTATAGTTTTGGCTTGGTACATTTATGCTTATTCTTATATGCTGATTGACCGAAAAGTTGAAGTGGAGCGGATGCGGTTTTGTGTTGTCAAGTGGCCCGTTGTTTGGATCGATTCAGCGTTTCCAATGGTAATCGATCCAAGACTCAGCGTTTCAAGTGGTCGCCGATGAAGCATTTCGGATTTTTAGTTGATACTATGTCTCAGCGTTTTAAGTGAGCCGCAACAAAGTACAACAAAGTATTTCTTGGTTCCCCTGTAGCATATTGGACTAATCTACCCTAAGAATACAATAAATGATTGGGTATAACATAGCGTCAATACATTGTGACACTTTGTCATAATAAATATAAATATACAAATATACAAAAAGACCACCAAAAACTACGTAAGCACTCCAGCGCCCCAGTAATACGATCTAACGCTTATACATAAGCCGATCGCGGAGCGTGGGAATGCTGAGCATGCACTTTGCAGCTCAAGTGGTCAATGCCTTCTGCATACATATGTATATGTATAAATGTAAGTAAGAATACATAGATATAAGCAATGTATGTGCGGGTTAGCTGAACCCAACTTCAGCACACTTTGATTATTCGAATAAACCGTTTCAAGCAGAGCAGAAGCTCTGAGCTCCAGAGCCAAGTCTATTTCATCAACTACCAAAATACCGTACTACTTGTTGAATCACATGGCGACCGTGACAGGACCATTGCAGGACGCACACGAAGTGTTTAAAGTATTGTGCTTATAATTAAAGTCGACTGATCTTAGTTCGACTATAAATTAAATAAATTAATAAATTCAAATAACATTATAAAACATAATAACTGATGGCGGAAGAGCCACAATTCTCAAACGCACAGCCCACGACACAAAGGGACTTGCCAACGTTGGAAGAAGCTTTGCAGCAAAATCCTGCAGATGGACCACGCCCACTCACAATAGCTGAGTACCGGGCAAGGCAGAAAAGGAAGGAACCAAAGAAGCACAAACGCTCCGGAAAAAGGGTAAAGCTACTTAAACAACGCCGACTGGTTAAGGAAATGACCCAGTTGGCCAGAGACGAGGCATCCCGACAACGCTACAAAGAGCGTTTTGAGGACATCGAAAGCAAGATTTCGCAAGGTGCGAAACAACGCAAACGGGCTGCATAAATAAATGCCAATGCCCCAATTTGCCTTAATTTTAATTTCTAAACCCAAGCCGATGCGGGAAACCGCTGCTTGAAAAACACTAATATCTGTTAGGCTTTTTACTAACAATGCGGTTGGACAATTTTTTTTTATATTGTAAACAAATATGTGAGCCAACCACATTTATTAACAACTAATATTTCCACGTCTCCGCTACTGAGTATATATATATTCAGCTGCAAAAATTTTTTTTTAATGACAGAATATAACAATTCTTATCTTCATTAAACGTAAACATTTTTTTTATTTTTGATTTTCTAGAAAATAAATTAATATCATAATAATGAGAAAAAACTCATAAATAGAAAAAAAAAACATTTCATTGAAAATAAACAAAAAAAATTATGGGATGGTTTAGCGATTCTAGTGAGGCAAAGGACAATACTGCCAACGTAGTTAATAACGTAAAAATTATAGATCACACAGACGATATAAATGCGTTGTGGATCTTATTGCTGATCATTACAATAGTACTACTTCTACAATTTCTGCTTACAATTTATGTTAAGCATAACAAGATCATCAAAAGACGTTATATAAATAGGGCAAATCGTTTAGACCAGATTTAAAAAAAAAAATAATATGGATTAGAAGAAAGCTTAATAAAAACTTTTTTTTACGACAAGAATGGAATGGCGCGAAATAGCGATACGAATAGCCAAATTTCGCTTCAGGTTCGATAAGTCTTATAAATGTATCAATAGACCGGCAGTAATAAAATCCGAAACTTTGAAAAATCATATAGAGATATTAGTAGGAGAATATAATAATATAGTTACATTAGTAAATAAATATGCAAATAGGCTCACATCTGAACATAATAACAAATGTTTGAGGGTTATAAAATCCCTAAACACAAGATTAAATAACATCAGAAAAAGAAGGCATATTCTGATAGATGTACCAGAAAGTCTAAGTCAATTGGTTGAATTCAACACAGACTAGTTCAAAGAACTAGACGAATCTGTTCAATCAAGCGGCGCTGAGTCCGATAGTGACATTGAAACGCTAGAAGGAAGCGACCGAATTGAATTTAAATCTGAACCAATAAAAATTTCTGAGATGGCACAGACATTGATAGAATTTATCAGGCTAGCCACATCTCTGATACCAGAGTTTGATGGTAAACCAGAAAATCTACAAAGTTTTTTGGATGCTCTAGGTCTACTAGATAGCTTAAAGAGCACACATGAAACGACAGCAATAAGCCTAATAAAAACTAAACTTAAAGGCCATGTAAGAAACCTTATAAGTAATGAGCAGACGATTGCTGCAATCATTACCCAACTGTCAAGTGCAGTAAAAGGAGAATCAGTAGAAGTGATATCTGCCAAGCTTCTGAATCTACAACAGAGAAATAAAACGGCTAACCAATACACCCAAGAGGTGGAGAAACTGACAAAGGCCCTTGAAGGTGCCTATATCAGTGAAGGTCTCAGCCAGTCCTTAGCAAATAAATACAGCACTACAACAGCTGTAAAAGCAATGACACAGAATTGCTCCATTGATAAGGTAAAACTTATCATGCAAGCAGGCACATTCACAAACATGAATGATGCCAAATGCAAATAATTATAATAGAGGCGCCCGGGGTTATAATCGTGGAAGAAATAACTACCACAACAATTACAACCGAGGCAGCAATAACAACAATAATAATAACTATAATAACCGTGGAGGTAGGCGAGGCCAAAACCAAGGGAGAGGCCGCGGAAACTACAACCATGGTAATAATAATAATAGCAGTGTGAGAATCGCGCAAAATACGTCGGAAAACTAACAGAACCCTTTAGGAAACAACCAATAAATGTAAAAGTTCATTCCATCAATTATAGTCTTAATATATTCGTAACCTTCTATAATCATTCCACTGAAAATAAACTAACATTTCTCATAGATACTGGTGCAGATATCTCACTTTTGAAAGTAAATTCTGATAACTTCGTAATTCAAAATGAAAAAATAATAAACATCGAAGGCATAGGCCAAGGTGTGATAAAGTCTCAAGGAACAACCTTAATAGAACTCCAATCAACAAAATATATTATCCCACATGAATTTCATTTGGTAAACCCAAATTTTGCAATACCATGTGATGGAATAATAGGCATTGATTTTATAAAGAAATTCAATTGTCAACTAGATTTCAAACCAAGTGAAGACTGGTTTATAATTAGACCCCAAAATTTAAATTATCCAATATATGTTCCGATAACATATAGCGCTGGCAACAATACAGTTCTTCTGCCAGCCAGATCACAAGTTATTCGGAAAATAGACATTAATGTTGTAAATGATTTCATATTTGTTCCTAATCAAGAAATACACAATGGGATTTATGTTGGAAATACAATAGCAGCATCCGAACATGTATACGTTGGACTTCTAAATACAACTAATTTCGACCAAGTGGTCAAAGTAAATAAAATACAATATGAAAATCTAAAAGATTATGACATTCATAATACCGACACTGGAAATAGAAGCGAACAAATACTTTCAAAACTAAAGAAAAATTTTCCAGACCAATTTAAAAATCAATTAACAGAATTATGCACACAGTATAGTGATGTGTTCGGACTGGAAACCGAACCTATATCAACAAATAATTTTTATAAACAAACATTAAGACTTAAAGATGATGAACCCATTTATATAAAAAACTATAGAAGCCCGCATAGCCATATTGAGGAAATTCAAAAACAAGTAGGGAAATTAATAAGCGACAAAATCGTCGAACCGTCTGTATCTGAGTATAACAGCCCACTCTTGCTAGTTCCAAAAAAATCATTACCAAATTCACAAGAGAAAAAATGGCGATTAGTAATTGACTATCGTCAAATAAACAAAAAACTTCTTTCTGACAAATTTCCACTCCCTAGAATTGATGACATTTTAGATCAACTAGGTCGGGCTAAATACTTTTCATGCCTTGACTTGATGTCAGGCTTCCATCAAATAGAACTTGAGGAAAACTCTAGGAATATAACATCTTTTTCAACGAGCAATGGCTCATATCGCTTCACGCGATTACCATTTGGTCTTAAAATAGCACCAAATTCATTTCAGAGGATGATGACTATATCATTCTCGGGATTAGAACCCTCTCAGGCATTCCTTTACATGGATGACTTAATGGTGATAGGATGTTCCGAAAAACACATGATTAAAAACTTAACTTACGTTTTTAATGTATGTAGGAAATATAACTTAAAGTTGCATCCAGAAAAATGTTCATTTTTCATGCACGAAGTGACATTCTTAGGTCGCAAATGCACAGACAAAGGAGTATTGCCAGATGACAAGAAATATGACGTCATCAAAAATTATTATAATTGTAGCATTCTGCAACTATTATCGTCGATTTATAAGGAACTTCGCCGACTATTCACGGCACATAACTAGATTATGTAAAAAGAATGTCCCTTTTGAATGGTCAAGCGAATGCCAGAACGCATTCGAATACCTAAAAGAAAATCTTATGCACCCCACACTATTACAATATCCTGATTTTCGCAAAGAATTTTGCATTATAACGGATGCTAGTAAACAAGCTTGCGGAGCGGTTCTAACTCAGAACCGAAACGGGATTCAGCTCCCAATAGCTTATGCATCACGTTCATTTACAAAAGGAGAAAGCAATAAGAGTACAACGGAACAAGAACTAGCGGCAATTCATTGGGCAATTACCCATTTTAGACCATACATTTATGGCAAACATTTCACCATTAAAACGGACCACAGACCATTAACGTACCTATTTTCTATGACTAATCCCAGTTCTAAATTAACTCGCATGCGGCTAGAACTTGAAGAATACGACTTCACAGTAGAATACCTAAGGGGGAAAGATAATTTTGTAGCAGACGCACTCTCACGTATAAATATAAAGGAACTCAAAGACATGCAACATAAAGTCCTGAAAGTCACTACCAGGCAACAAAGTAGACAAGAAAACTGTACAGTAACAAACAAGGAACTATTGCCTAGGCAAAGTATCCAAAATGTATCTAAGCCCAACGTACACGAAGTCGTAACAAATGATGAAGTACGAAAAGTAGTGACCTTGCGAATAACTGAATCTATTTGTTTACTAAAACGAGGAAATAAAGTTATTGCAAGAATTGATGTTGACGATTTATATACCAATGGAATTTTTGATTTAGGTCAGTTCTTCCAAAGGCTTGAAATGCAAGCCGGTATACTAAAAATCAGCCAACTCAAATTGGCACCGAGTGAAAAAATCTTTGAAACCATTTCAATAGATAATTTCAAAAATATGGGCAATATAAAATTGAAATCATTAAGAGTAGCGCTACTCCAGCCGGTGACCATTATAAAAACTGAAAAAGAGATACAATCGATACTGTCTACATATCATGACGATCCAATTCAAGGAGGTCATACAGGCATTACAAGAACGCTAGCGAAAATAAAAAGACACTATCATTGGAAAAATATGACTCGTCATATACGTAGATGTCATAAATGCCAAATGTCAAAAACAACGACACATACAAAGACCCCAATGACTCACACAGAAACCCCAACAAATGCTTTTGATATAGTGATAGTGGACACAGTTGGTCCACTACCGAAATCAGAATATGGCAACGAATACATCGTCACACTAATATGTGATTTGACGAAGTATCTAGTAACCATACCTGTTGCGAATAAGAGCACAAATACTGTCGCAAAAGCTATATTCGAAAATTTTATACTAAAGTACGGTCCAATGAAGACGTTCATTTCGGACATGGGTACCGAGTATAAAAACAATGTAATTCAAGATATGTGTAAATATATGAAAATTGAAAATCTTACATCCACTGCATATCACCACCAGACTTTAGGGACAATCGAACGAAGTCATAGAACATTCAATGAATACATTCGTTCATACATCTCTGCAGATAAAACTGATTGGGACGTTTGGATACAATACTTTACATATTGTTTCAACACAACACCATCAGTCATGCATAATTACTGTCCATATGAACTAGTCTTTGGAAGATTACCAAGGCAGTTCGCAAATTTTAATAAAACAGATAGAATAGAACCACTGTATAATATAGAAGATTACTCAAAGGAAATAAAATTTAGATTAGAAATAGCATATAAAAGAGCTAGACTTTTGTTAGAAAAAGCTAAGTCTTATAGAAAACAACTTTATGATAAGAAAACTTCAGATTTTCAATTAAAAATAGGAGATAAAGTTATACTAAGGAACGAATCGGCTCATAAGTTAGATCCAGTATATATAGGCCCTTATACTGTAGAAACCATAGAAGACAGAGATAACATAGTAATTAGAGATACAAAACAAAAGAAGCAAAAAGTACATAAGGATAGACTAAAAATATATAATCAATGAAACGTTTCATTTCACTTAAGAAAAGGTCTGATCAACCTGAAAACAAAAAAAAACCACAAAAAAAAATTTAATTATTTTTCCTTCTAAGAAAGTTAAACATAAATCCAAAAACATCGTAATTCAACATACATTTTTTGTATTATTCTGTCATTATACAAAAATGCTTTGAGACAAAACATTGCTAATAATTAATAAGAAAAATCAATTTCAAAAAAAATTTTTCCTTTCTAAACACAATATTAATATTGAGAACTCAATGACTACATATATTACGTCATTTCTTTAAAAAGGGAGGTGTAGGATATTGGACTAATCTACCCTAAGAATACAATAAATGATTGGGTATAACATAGCGTCAATACATTGTGACACTTTGTCATAATAAATATAAATATACAAATATACAAAAAGACCACCAAAAACTACGTAAGCACTCCAGCGCCCCAGTAATACGATCTAACGCTTATACATAAGCCGATCGCGGAGCGTGGGAATGCTGAGCATGCACTTTGCAGCTCAAGTGGTCAATGCCTTCTGCATACATATGTATATGTATAAATGTAAGTAAGAATACATAGATATAAGCAATGTATGTGCGGGTTAGCTGAACCCAACTTCAGCACACTTTGATTATTCGAATAAACCATTTCAAGCAGAGCAGAAGCTCTGAGCTCCAGAGCCAAGTCTATTTCATCAACTACCAAAATACCGTACTACTTGTTGAACCTATCACACCCCCTTAGACCTCTGGTTGTCGAGGCGACTTTGGTGGGGGACCGCCGGGGTGAATGCTGAGGCGGTAACTCGGGCGTATGCGCGGTGGATGGCGCATCTTTATGTCTGTGCGATCTGGTCGGCTGACTGATGGCACTTGGGCACTATTAGGGATATTGAGGATTTAACGATCCAGTTCTTTGGCTTGTTAAACCTGCCTGGCCTGTTGACTTTGCCGCTGGAATACATTCTCGCCGAGAAGTTTAGCAAATGGAAAAACGAGGAGCAGTCAGCTCTGGTGGCGGAAGATGCGGATGACGATGAGCTGCAGACCAGCGGGCGGCAAGCTCGATGTGTGTCCAGCATCAGCACATACAACCGCAGCCTGCATTATGAAGAGATGGATTCGAGTTGGTGCGCTAAGGTCACCAAAAAGATTGACGAAGAGGGCAGTGACAAAAGCCACGCTTTCAACGGCTACATGACAACTTTGGAGACACAATTTAGTTCTACGGCACCTCCGCTGTGCACCATTATCTTTCGTTATCTAAGCTTGCCTCTCTCCCGAGCTCTCCCTCACTCTTTTAAATGCTTAAGAGTCCAGTCTGGCAGCGGTCTCACTCGGTTTGTACACTTTACTTCCCAATCTTTAAGGAAAATTTTTTTAAGTTCTTTAATTCATTAGGTAAGAGAATTACTGCATCCGGCGACTACAATGCAAAGCACGTGGTCTTGTTACCACAGCGGGAAAGTAGCTTTTTATTGTGATTATCAAGCCGTAAAGAAAGCTGGCCATACTGGCTGCAAAGCGTTAGTGATTTTGCTATAATTATTAATTTTGTTTATTAATTATTATCAAGCGCATTTACGAGCTTACAAGCTATAGAACCAACTGGACAAGGAACAAGAAATTGTACCCATTTCAAATGAAACTACTAAAAAATTAAAACACTAATAAAACTATAAAAAATATCCAAAACTTTTTCAAAAATGTGGGCGTGTCCGTTTTGGGCGGTTGTAGGTCGTGGGATCTCGTTCATACGGTCAGACGGACATAGCCAGATCGACTCGGCTATTGATCCTGATCTAGAATATATAAATTAATTAAATTTCCTTCCTCCAGATCTTCAGCGGTGCGAGGAGCTAGACGCGCTGCTGCACTTGCTGAGAGGAAGCGGCTGCCTCTTGCAACCTCAGTGTCCAGTATGCTAGAGCTAGAATTTATGTTGAGAGAAACTTTCCTCTTTAAATCACTAGCCTTCTGGCGTACCGAAGAAATAATAGAGTTTATTGAATATAAAATGGAACTGAACTTAAATGCTAAAAAAAGACTCGACTCGCAAATATGCTGGGTTTGTTAAGCTCATTGTACTGTATAGTTAAAAAGTTATATCGCAATAAGACCGAAATTTTTATATATTGCTGTTTTGTCAGCGTGTTTTCTAGGAGATAAGATAGAGCTTCATTTGCTGAAAGAGGAGTTGGTTTTTGCCATTGAATTTGCATCCTCGATTCGCTTGGAAGTTCTGGTATTTTAAAAGATTCTTTAAGAACAGAGGCAACGTCGTTCTTGTATTCTTTTCTAGCAGAAACAGTTGCTGCATGAATGAAAAGACTTGTGTCGTAATCACTTTCACTTGCCAGATTAGATGCCAGTTTAGAATTTTCTGTTAAAATACACATAAATTGGATGTTACACAGCACAAAAACATACACACACAAAAAAACATACACAGCATAAAAAGCTTTAGTGAAGCTTTCGGTCACTTTTATATGGCCAATGTTTTTTGAGAAAATAATTGCTAAAGGTCTATGTACGGACATAAAAATACTTTATGCCAAAAAAAAAAAACGAATTCTGAACCATAGTGCGTTGGTTCGTGTTAACTTATATTTATATAGTCGGAAACGCTTCGAAAACCTTTCAACGAATCTGTATAAAAAGAGAGAAGAAATTATTAAAAGCTTTTAAGAAAGGAGCTAGGTTATTAATCTGAGTTTAAAACCCAAAAAAATATAATATAAAGGTCGGGAGTAGCAAGCTGCCCTCCACAGGCCAATGAAGGAAAAATAAACAAACGAAAACAACTAAACCCCAAATGTAAGTTGGAGATATTATTGAACTACGGCTGGGTAAAAATTACAAGCCAACATATACATGCAATAGGCCTCGAGGCCGAGGTTATTGAAACCGAAAAGCAGAAGAGGAATAAGCTACTACTCTTGGGAGTAGTCAAGCTACATTTAGTAGTATACTCTTTACCTGATGCGCTAGTTGAGCCCACCGTCGAAAATAAAGAAAACATCTCAAAAGGCATCGTACGTGTTTACGCCGTGTGGAGGAGGAGGCCACCAGCCCCAAAATAAAAAAGATGACGAACACAGCTTTAGAGTTTCAAGCGAGGATGAAGAGGAGTTCATACAATGCCGAGTGGGAGACCGTGAAATTCCCCTAATCATCGACTCGGGCTGCAGATTTAACCTTATTAGCCACGAGGACTGTGGTCAGATGGTAACGGGAAAAGCCAGTCTTTTACGTAAGAACCCATTCGGAAAAACATTGAAGAAATGACGCCTTTCTCTAAATTGAAAAACCAATTATGATTTAAAACTCGTCCAGCAACCAGTGAGACGAGTTCCGGAAGCTCTCGAGGACAAGGACATGGAAAAACTCAGAAAAGCCCTGTTTCGAGACATAATTGATACCTCTCATTCTGGACTATGGGAGTTAGCTCTGCTGTAAAAGAAGTGTGCAAGATCTTCCAGGACAATTATGTCCTACTGAATAGAGAGAAGTGCTTTTTTTTCCTCGGAGATATCTTGTCCGACAAGGAAAAAGAAGTCGACCCCGAGGTCCCGGGTGGCTGGTTTTGGGCCTCTCGTATTTAGAAGCATTCTCGGGAGAGACCCAATAGAAGGGCTGGCCTTTTTGTCAGCGTATTCTCTCCTACTTGAGATTAGGACAGCTTCAGCTTTTTAAGAGACCAACTCCAGGCCTGTCACAGCTAGCTATGCTTCGACGGTGCCGCCCAACTCCTTAGCGACTAGATCCACGTCATCGGCGAACACCATTAGAACACCATTAAACATGGTGTTCCAAAACAGCCCTCCCAAGACAGAACCTTGTGGGACTCCGGCTGTAGCCTCGAACTCCCTAGAGCACGATTTCGATTGCAGGACGAGCCTAGAATCTTATAGACCCTGAGTGACTCCAGAATTCTGGCCCAGTCAGCCGTATTGAACTTATTCCAAATGTCAAACGTCACCACCAGGCAGTAATTCTTCTTACTACCCTTCCACCTGGAGTCTGCAATGGCTCTGGCAGTCGTGATGGTGATCGTATGGAATCCGTACTAGTTGGGAGAAAGTCCACCTGCTGTCGTTATTGATTCGTCGGGCCTCGCCGCAATTACCTTCTTTTATACCTGGCCAATCGTATCCAGCAGGCAGATGGGTTTGAACGAAGGAGGTTCTCCCGGGGGCTTGCCTGGCCAGGAGCAGGAGTTTCTGGCACTTAGACATTTATTGAATAAATCGGCGGCCTCCTTCGGGTGTATTGACAACAGCGGCTTGGTTGCCTTGTTTGGAATCCGATCAGGTCCTGGTGCCTTTTTAGCTTTAAGGCTCCTCGCAACAGCCAGGATCTCGGGCAATGTCTCGGGACAATCTCGGGAAATGTCCCCGCTTGACCAAATCTGCTGTGGGAATGACCTGTGGAACAGGACGTGGACGATATTTTCTAGTGGAGTCGGAAGAAGCTTGGATGACGGCATGGATGCCCGCATGGATGCGCTTAACTACCATCCTGTAGGACTAGGTGATATTCTAACCAATTTGAAAAAACTTTCTAAAATTCATTTATTTTTCGATAGCATTTTCTCCAATTTCGCAAAAGATAACATTCGTTCTAATTATTATTCGTTAAACGTTCATTAAAGTCTAGCTTGCTATCAGAAAAATGCCCACTGATAAATGTGCAAATAGAATTTTCCTTTTGACGAACACCCTTTTGCTTGCGCCAACACTTCCAGCAGGGCAGCAATCGAGACATTCCTCCCTAAAAAATTAAATTTCTCAAAAAACGCACATAGAGACTACCTGACATGAGTTAGGAATTGAATACACTTCAACATGGACATGGACTTACTGAACAAATTTGAACAAATTGTTGTAGCTCTATTCAAAGTTGAAATTTTTTTCAAACAACTACATGTTGACACCACTTGCTAAATGTACAAATTGTTAGAAATAGGCGCACACAATAAACCATATATTAATAGCAACACATAAAAAAAAACCTAAAGATTGATTATCCATTTCAAAATTATACTCTTCTTCTTCTTCTTTTTAAATTATAACACTTTGAACGTTAAGCTGAATTGTGCGCGCAATGCAGGCACGTGGTATATGCTCGCAACAGCCGACTTTAACAGCTGTTATTATTACGGTGCACTGTTAAATTAACTTATGCGGGGTATAACATAACAATGTATATCCAATGTATTAATACTAAAATACTTCAAATTTGCATACTTGTGAAAAACACATTATTGTAAAAAAAAAACAGGCCAAATGCCCCATAGTGCATTGGTGTGACATTCACCCAGATTCCGACACCTCCTGCCAAGGATTTGGACAGCAGCCCTAGATGTATGCTACCTTCTGGTCACGGCGATGGCATATAAAGCACCTAGACTTTAGATTCCGTCAGCTCCTGGATCTCGATAGATACTCTGTAGGGGCCACGCAACTCATAATAAGATCTATAGTGACTTAAGATTAGGGGTATGTAGTTTTTTTTTACTTGAAAAAAAAAGTTTTGCCTCCTAACCAAGCCGGGACTATCAACATCACCACGAATAAGTTTACAAATAAAGACTGTTCCAAGCATCGTTCTACGGTTAGGTAGGGAAGGTTAATAAATTAAAAGTAGTCTACTGAAATAAGGAGCAAATATAAGGTTTGCATTCCTATTAGGCGCCGCAAGGTAGACATTGAGGATCGGACACATCGGACGGACTAGCGAAATTAATAGATTTTTGGTCGTGTAGGGATCATCAAATTCCTTTGACCACCTTTTTATAAAACCAAGCCTTATTGACAACAGTCGAAAGACGGTTTGAAAATTTAAGTTTAGGGTGCAAAAAAAAAACCAAGGCCATCAACACGTGTTAGTCTGTCCACAGAGCGTCCCCCTATATTGTAAGTCGTGTTTATTGGGTTGACACCATAAAATTTCATAACCTTCAGCATTAGTATTAGTATTAGTATTAGTATTAGTATTAGTATTAGTATTAGTATTAGTATTAGTATTAGTATTAGTATTAGTATTAGTATTAGTATTAGTATTAGTATTAGTATTAGTATTAGTATTAGTATTAGTATTAGTATTAGTATTAGTATTAGTATTAGTATTAGTATTAGTATTAGTATTAGTATTAGTATTAGTATTAGTATTAGTATTAGTATTAGTATTAGTATTAGTATTAGTATTAGTATTAGTATTAGTATTAGTATTAGTATTAGTATTAGTATTAGTATTAGTATTAGTATTAGTATTAGTATTAGTATTAGTATTAGTATTAGTATTAGTATTAGTATTAGTATTAGTATTAGTATTAGTATTAGTATTAGTATTAGTATTAGTATTAGTATTAGTATTAGTATTAGTATTAGTATTAGTATTAGTATTAGTATTAGTATTAGTATTAGTATTAGTATTAGTATTAGTATTAGTATTAGTATTAGTATTAGTATTAGTATTAGTATTAGTATTAGTATTAGTATTAGTATTAGTATTAGTATTAGTATTAGTATTAGTATTAGTATTAGTATTAGTATTAGTATTAGTATTAGTATTAGTATTAGTATTAGTATTAGCATAAGTATTAGTATTAGTATTAGTATTAGTATTAGTATTGGTTAGTTGTGATGCCTCACTGCTTTGGCATCATAGTAATGGGGTTCGCAAATACAAATCATATACGCACGATTTATCTTCAGTTTATTTCTCCAGTTAAATTCCCTTTTTTTTTTGTACACATGAAATCTACGTCTTATCGCTATGACCGCAAAATTACAAGTTCCCTTTAGAAAGAATACAGTTGAGTTCAATTAGCATCGACACATAGAATGTTAATCCGCTGTTATGACAGCTGTAGCACCGGGTGACTCCGCTCATAATCCGTACATGCCGCCCGCCAATGCGTCGTCCAGCATGAAGGCTCCTTGTTATTCTTGATCCGTGTGGTGATCATAATTATGTTGAAATAGGAAGTGGACAAAGCTTTGTGATTGACCTCTTTTGAATGCCAGATTTCGTCTTTAATGTAACCACTCTGACTAGCGAGTCCGACCCAGGGTGCAGTTCGACGACTCGGCCTGTAGTCCATTTAGCTGATGGTAAATTATCATCCTTTATAATGACTAAGTCGTTGATGTGAAGATTCCCTTTGATTTGGCACCACTTAGGACGAGTTTGCAAGTGTGACAACCAATCACGAGGACCAGAATTGTCGCGTCATGTGTTGTTGTGCAAGAAATAGTTCACGCAAAGGCTTATTATTCGGCCGACCTTGTGGCGGTGCCAGTAGTGCGTCACCAATTAAGAAATGTGCTGGAGTTAGCACTTCTAAATCGTCAGGGTCGGCGGTTAGCGGGCAAAGTGGACGTGAGTTCAAACATGCTTCAATCCTGATCAAAACTGTAGTAAGCTCCTCATACGTCTGCTTGTGGCTGCCGACGATCCGTTTAAGATGATGCTTCATTGCTTTCACGTTTGCCTCCCAGATGCCACCAAAATTGGGAGAATATGGAGGTGTGAAATGCCACCTTGTCCCATGTTGGCATGTCGATTCATTTAGGGCTGCTTTGGAAGTGATGGGTTGGTTAAGCGATGTACTCGCGCCAACAAAATTTGTGCCGTTATCACTATACATATGTTGAACTTGTCCTCGACGTCCGGTGAATCGCGTAAATGCTTGCAGAAAGTGCTCGGTTGAAAGTCCAGTGACGGCTTCCAAGTGGACTGCCTTGGTTGCTAAGCATATAAAAATGGCTACATAGCCTTTGTAGGTAGTAGATCCTCGTACACGCGCGGCTTGAAGTTCAATCGCACCGGTGTAGTCAACTCCTGTTGTAATGAACGGACGAGTTGGGGGGTTGACTCGATGTAATGGCAAGTCACCCATTAATTGCTTCGCTACGACTGGAGCTACTTTAAAACATGTGACGCATTTCCGGATGATTCGCCTGACTGCTTGTCTGCCTCTGGGAATCCAGAATTTGTATCGTATGTGAGCCAGTGTTAATTGAGCGCCGCCAGTAGAGTGAGCTGATGAGAGTGTTGAATTACCAAATCTGTAAATAGGTGACAATGAGGTAATATAATTGGATGTCTTCGAGAAAAAGAGAGATTTGAATGCTTGAGACGGCCACGAATCCTCAAGATATTGTTGTCAAGAAACGGTGTAAGATTTGAAAGTGTGCTACGGGGTGGTAACGGCTTGTTCCTTTTAAGCGCTTGGATGTCGGCGTGAAATGTATCGGATTGTGCAAGGCGAGCTATGCAGCACAGGGCCTCATCCAGTTCGTCAGGAGAGAGTGATCCGTGACTTCGTTGTGCTCGAGCATGAGCATTGCGGCAGAATCGTAACATGTATGCCGTGACACGTAGCAGTTTTGTATAAGACGAGAATCGGTGAATAATAGAATCCTTTGTGTCTGACAAGGTAGTGTAGGCTCTAATTTTTATGGATTTGGCCTCCAGATCCCGTTCTTCTGGATTGAGCAATTGTGATTGCGTGTTTGGCCAAATATTGTGGGGTTTGCATAGCCAGGATGGGCCATGCCACCAAATATCAGGTATTTGGCTGGGTGGTAAGCCTCTGGTTGCGCAATCTGCTGGGTTTTCCGACGTGTCTATGTGGTGCCACTGAGACGCTGAGGTGTGGTCGAGAGTGTAAGACACCCGGTTGGCTACAAACGTTTTCCACCTAGTAATGTCTCCTTTAATCCAGTGCAGAACAATGGTAGCATCGGTCCAGTAAAGGGTAGATATGTGTGCATTGGTCCATCGGTTATTCTCCAGCACCCATTTGGTGAGTTTGGTAGCTAAAACTGCACCGCATAGCTCAGTGCGCGGTATTGTTAACGGCTTGGTTGGCGAAATTTTTGATTTTGCAACGATGAGAGTTGTATAGAAAGACGCATCTGACTGTTGGGTGCGTGCATACACTGCTGCTGCATAAGCACTGGAGGATCCATCGCAAAACGTGTGCAGTTGTATCTCTCTACTAAATTGTGGTATAAATTTGACGCTGCGTGGTATTTTGATCGTGTTAACATTCATTAGTTGCTGTCGAAATTGTTGCCATTGATGATACTCGATCCGTCCTCGCGATATTGCTTCGCTAGTGTAATTTCTTTCAATATAATCTTTGCTGAAATTACAACTGGAGCGATTAATCCAAGAGGATCAAATAAACGTGCTATGGTCGATAGGATTTCCCGTTTTGTTATACCGGCTGGAGGATTTGCTTGTAATTTATAAATGAAGCAATCTTGCTTGGGCAACCAGTACATACCCAGTGTTTTGATGGTGTCCGCATCGTCCCAACTGAGGGATGTCTGCTTGCATCGATGCTCGAGAGGTATCGTTGCCATCAGATCCTGGTCATTGCTAGCCCATTTCCGTAGCTCCATGCCAGAGGATTTTAAAGCTAGCATAGTTTGCAAACTTTTTCGTATTGCTGCCTCTTGTGAATGATCGCCTGAGAGAATGTCGTCGACATATATCTCATTTTTGAGAACGTTGGATGCCATAGGATATTTTCTCTGTGTGTCTTCAGCTATTTCCCAACTGAGGGATGTCTGCTTGCATCGATGCTCGAGAGGTATCGTTGCCATCAGATCCTGGTCATTGCTAGCCCATTTCCGTAGCTCCATGCCAGAGGATTTTAAAGCTAGCATAGTTTGCAAACTTTTTCGTATTGCTGCCTCTTGTGAATGATCGCCTGAGAGAATGTCGTCGACATATATCTCATTTTTGAGAACGTTGGATGCCATAGGATATTTTGTCTGTGTGTCTTCAGCTATTTGATGGATGACTCTTATAGCTGTATAAGGTGCAGACGCTGTTCCAAACGTGACGGTAGTTAAGCAATGCTGTTTGATGACTCCATCCGCCGCCTGCCATAAAATCCTCTGGTACTGCGTGTCATCAGGGTGGACATTGATACAGCGATACATTCGTTGTATATCGGCAGTGAAAACAAACTGATATTGTCTCCAATTTAAGAGAACGGCTGGCAGATCATTTTGCAGCGTGGGACCTACACATAGTACATCGTTTAACGATCTGCCATTTGAGGTCCGGGCCGATGCGTCAAAAACGATACGTTGTTTTGTGGTGAGGCTTTCTTCTTTGAAAACTGCATGATGTGGTAGCACGCATGATGCAACATGCTGACCATAGGAATCCGTGGTTATGGTTGAATTTTCGCTCGTCTCTGCTAACGTGATTTGACCAAGTTGAAAATATTCTTCAATTCCTTTGCAGTATCTGCTCCATTTGTCTGGGTCCCTTTGAAGGCGCCTTTCGAGTTGAAGATATCTGTTCAGGGCGATCTGATGAGATTTTCCGAGCGTCATACTGGGATCAAAGTTCCTCTTGAATGGCAAACGGACTTGATAACTGCCGTCTGGTTGACGTTGATGGGTCTGTTTAAAGAAAGACTCGCACCATTGATCTTCTTTGGAGAGCTTTGGGCGTTCTGGAACTGATTCTACCTCGCAGAATACTTTAAGCAGCTCTTCGGAGTTTATTATGGCATGATTACAACGAATGTGGCGTGTAATATGCGTGTTGCCAACATTGCCTAACAGAACCCATCCGAGTTGAGTATTCTGCGCTATGGGTTCGTTTGGCAAGCCGATCTTAGTTCCAGGTAACAAGAGTTGTGCCATAACGTCGGCTACAAAAATTATATCGATTCGCTTGGATCTATAATAATAGGGGTCTGCGAGCATGAGACCATGGATATGAATCCAGTTTCCTGCTGGAAAACTTTGACTTGGCATGTGTGATGTCAACGTGTTCAGAACATAAGCATCGTCGACCTTTAACGAGAAATTTGGGTTAGTTGCTGTTTGCACCGAACAACTTACGATGAATTTGCGGCGTCGGCCTGAATCTTGACCGACTCCGGTGATTGAAGTGCGAGTTGTGCTTCGGGAGAGCTGAAGAGACTGTACAGCATGCTCCGAAATGATAGTTGCTTCTGATCCTTGGTCAAGAAGCGCGTTTACCGTGGCCTGGCATCCTGTGTGTGTGTTACTGAGTACAACCCGAGCTGTTGCTAGTAGTACCTTTCGATGAGTCATAGGTGAAGTTGTAGTTGATATGCACTGTAGAGTCGGCTTGGCCTCTGAACTGGCTGCCGAACTTTGGCATGATGTCGAGGAGGCTATCAGCGTTGGCTGTGTTACTGGAAAATGTAACATCGTGTGATGACGTTGACCACAATGAAGAAGCTGTGCACACGCACGCGTTTAGTACCGTCTGAAGTTTCATTTGACTGTTTCATGCCGCTGCACGCGTTACGGCTTTCAATAGCGTCTAACGTAACAAGTCGATCATTGAAGAACTGTTGCAGATCTTTGTATGAAGGAACGTCAATCTTGCTGCCCAGATGATGCTCCCACGCTGTGTGAGTGTCTTTAGGTAGTTTGGTTGTTAGATAATGAGTCAGCCAAAAATCTCCTCCCTGTAGTGACGCCTTGACGGTATTGCAAGCGGCAATGCAGACGTTGACTGTACTAACCATAGACCGTATGTCAGCAGATTTTTCTTTAGAAAGATTCGGTAAGTTGTAGAGCATGTTCATGTGGCTGGCGAACACAATGCGTGGGTTGTTATACCGTTGTAGGAGTGTGGTCCAAGCGACTTCATAGTTTGCTTCAGTTAAAGCGATTTGGCGAATGTCGTTGTCCAGGCCTACTGGTAATGCTTCCTTTAAAAAATGGAACCTTTGAATCTTATCCAGACGTTCATTATTGTGAATCAAGCATAAAAATGCATCATGAAAACTTGGCCAGTCCGCGCAGTTGCCAGAGAATTTCGGAACGGGTAATTTTGGCAATGGTATCCGTACTTCCTCTACCTGTGTTGTTATTGTGGAGTTAGTTGATTCGTTGTGCGTCACTGTAACTGGATAGATTCGTTTCTTTTCTTCTGCCACAAAACAGTAAACTTCCATGCCTAGGTCTTCGAATTGGCTGATTGTATTTTGTTGCTTATACACACTTTCTTCGTAGTCTGCCATGCATATAAGTATGTGATGCGTCTGATGAAATTCTTTGTTATATTCGTCGATTTGATTCAAACGTTTTTCGAAATATATTTCCGTTTTCCGCACACTCGAGTCCTTTTTCACATTACTGAACAAGCGCTTCAAAGACTCAATGCGGTCAGTTTGAACTCGCACCAGTTGATCAAACTTCGACATTATTTATACTGACTTTGCTCCACTGTATGTAATGTGCACAAATGCTCGTATGTGATCTATGTTCTTCTTTGACGTCTTGTTTTTGAGTTGAAAGAGATTTCGGCAAATCTAACGGAATCGAAGGGCAACGGGACTTAGCTCTGTCGTGATGAGAGCGAGCGCGAATGTTTGCGTATACTGCTCTGTCGTGATGAGAGCGAGCGCGATAGAAAACGTAGGCACGTTGATTTATCTGGATGAAGCCGACAACGAAGATAAAATTGCCAAACAGCTTTTAGCAATTATTAATTATGATTCTTATGAGCAAGCTCCCCTCATGGGCCACCAATGGTTAGTTGTGATGCCTCACTGCTTTGGCATCATAGTAATGGGGTTCGCAAATACAAATCATATACGCACGATTTATCTTCAGTTTATTTCTCCAGTTAAATTCCCTTTTTTTGTACACATGAAATCTACGTCTTATCGCTATGACCGCAAAATTACAAGTTCCCTTTAGAAAGAATACAGTTGAGTTCAATTAGCATCGACACATAGAATGTTAATCCGCTGTTATGACAGCTGTAGCACCGGGTGACTCCGCTCATAATCCGTACAAGTATTAGTATTAGTATTAGTATTAGTATTAGTATTAGTATTAGTATTAGTATAAGTATTAGTATTAGTATTAGTATTAGTATTAGTATTAGTATTAGTATTAGTATTAGTATTAGTATTAGTATTAGTATTAGTATTAGTATTAGTATTAGTATTAGTATTAGTATTAGTATTAGTATTAGTATTAGTATTAGTATTAGTATTAGTATTAGTATTAGTATTAGTATTAGTATTAGTATTAGTATTAGTATTAGTATTAGTATTAGTATTAGTATTAGTATTAGTATTAGTATTAGTATTAGTATTAGTATTAGTATTAGTATTAGTATTAGTATTAGTATTAGTATTAGTATTAGTATTAGTATTAGTATTAGTATTAGTATTAGTATTAGTATTAGTATTAGTATTAGTATTAGTATTAGTATTAGTATTAGTATTAGTATTAGTATTAGTATTAGTATTAGTATTAGTATTAGTATTAGTATTAGTATTAGTATTAGTATTAGTATTAGTATTAGTATTAGTATTAGTATTAGTATTAGTATTAGTATTAGTATTAGTATTAGTATTAGTATTAGTATTAGTATTAGTATTAGTATAAGTATTAGTATAAGTATTAGTATTAGTATTAGTATTAGTATTAGTATTAGTATTAGTATTAGTATTAGTATTAGTATTAGTATTAGTATTAGTATTAGTATTAGTATTAGTATTAGTATTACACAACACAACACTAGTACTAGTACTAGTACTAGTATTAGTATTAGTATTAGTATTAGTATTAGTATTAGTA